>NC_091986.1:212384205-212984205 GCF_044704955.1 Pristiophorus japonicus
CTTTGTTTCTGACAGTGAGGGGTGGGGAGAGGGGGGGGGAGAGGGAGGGTGGGGAGAGGGAGGGAGGGGAGGGATGGGGGGGAGAGGGAGAAAGAGGGAGGGGGAGAGGGAGAAAGAGGGAGGGGGAGAGGGAGGGGGAGAGGGAGGGGGAGGGGGAGGGGGAAGGGGAGGGAGAGGAGGGAGGAAGAGGGGGGGGAGGGAGGAAGGGAGGGAGAGCAGGGGGGAGGGAGGGAGAGCAGGGGGAGGGAGGGAGGGAGGGAGAGAGAGGAGGGAGGAGGGAGAGAGAGGAGGGAGGGGAGAGAGAGAGAGAAAGACGGGAGGGAGAGAGAGAAAGGAGGGAGGGAGAGGGGAGGGAGAGGGGAGGGAGGGAGAGAGAGGAGGGAGGAGGGAGAGAGAGAAAGGAGGGAGGGAGAGGGGAGGGAGAGAAGGGGGAGGGAGGGGAGGGGAGGGGAGGCTGAACGGGCCGGGTCGGGATGCCACTGCCGACGACACTTCGGGCGGGGCCTGCCCCCAGCGAGATGCTGGGTGGGCCCCGCCGACGACATGGAGAGAGGGGAGAAGAAGAGGGAGGGGAAGAGAAGGGGGGGGAAGAGAAGGGGGGGGGGAGAGAAGGGGGGGGGGGAAGAGGTTGGGGCGGGGGGGGGGGAGAGGCTGAACGGGCCGGGCTGCCGCCGACACTTCGGGGCCCACCCCAGTGAGATGCCCGGCAGGCCCCGCCGACGACAGGGGTGGGAAAGAAGAGGGGGGGGGGAGGAGAGGTGGTGGGGGGGGGGGGGGGGAGGAGAGGGGGGGGGGAGGAGCGGGGGTGGGCGGAGAGAAGAGGGGGGGAGGAAGAGAAGAGGGGGGAGAGAAGAGTGGGTGGGGGAGAAGAGGGGGAAGGCTGAACAGGAGGGAGGCCCGAGACCCAATCTTCGCCCTGTGAGCCCATTCGGCCAGGGCTAGGGTCGGGCCCCTCCCACGCAGCTCTGGAGCGCATATGCAGCAGTCCCGGCACTGTTTTCAGCGCCGGGACCTGGCTTCGCCCCGACCCCTTATGCTGCGCCATGCCGAGCACGAAGACGTCCTGAGGAGAGAAGAGAATCACAAGGTAAGTTTTCGGCGCCCCTTTTTCTTCCAGAAAGTCGGCGCAACTTATCGAGATGCGCCATTTTTCCAGAGGGCGGAAACTTGGGCCCATTGTATCATCAGCAAAGTTGGATATATTACATTTGGTCCCCTCATCCAAATCATTGATATAGATTGTGAATAGCCGGGGCCCCAAGCACCGATCCTTGCGGTATCTCACTAGTTACAGCCTGCCAACCCAAAAATGGCCCGTCTATTCCTACTCTCAGTTTTCTGTCCGTTAACCAATCCTCAATCCATCCCATGACCCTTCATTTTGTTTAATAGTGTCTTGTGTGGCACCTTATCGAATGCCTTCTGAAAATCCAAACACATCACATCCACTGGTCCCCCCTTATCTATTCTGCTAGTTACAACCTCAAAAAACTCTAACAGATTTGTCAAATATGATTTTCTTTTCATAAATCTGTGTTGACTCTGCCCAATCTTATTATTATTTTCTAAGTGTCAACGATATGTCATTTTAACAGCCTTCTCAACTTGTACTGACACCTTCAAAGATTTGTGTACATACACTCACAGATGTCTCTGTTTCTACTTCCTTTAAAATTGTACCATTTAGTTTATATTGCCTCTCCTCATTTCTCCTAGCAAAATGAAAATTCAAACTTCACTGCATTAAATTGCATCTGCCATGTGTTTGCCCATTTCACCAGTCTGTCTATGTCGTCCTGAAGTCTGCTAAAATCCTCGTCCCTATTTATTACATTTCTAAGTTTCGTGTCATCTGAAAACTTTGAAATCATGTCTGTATACCCGGGTCATTAATATATATAGCTCCGGTAGGAGTGTCCACAGCCCAGTGTCTTAACAATGAGGGCACCCTCTATCATGTAGTGTGGTGCTACCATTGTGCTAAGTGGGACAAACTAAGGAAACTACACACAAAATTCTTACAGGGCTTGACAGAGTACATAACATGAGAACGTAAGAAATAGGAACAGGATTAGGCCATTCGGCCCATCGAGCCTGCTCCGCCATTCAATAAGATCATGGCTGAACTGATCCTGGACTTAGCTCCACTTCTCTACCCGCTCCCCATAACCCTTTATTCCCTTATCGCTCAAAAATCTGTCCATCGCCGCCTTAAATATATTCAATGACCCAGCCTCCACAGCTCTCTGGGGCAGAGAATTCCATAGATTTACAACCCTCAGAGAAGAAATTCCTCCTCATCTCAGTTTTAAATGGGCGGCCCCTTATTCTGAGACTATGGGGCTCAATTTTGGCCAGGAATTGCTCCGTTTCTTTTGGAGTAACTTGGTTTTTCTGGCGTAACTTAAAAATCCCCATTTTGCACATTCATTTTTGCATCAGTGTAAGTGAGTTAGTTATGATTTTTTTAGTTTTTTTTCTCCAAAGCGGGCATTACCAGCCACCAATGCCAGTTCTGCCCATTTCGACAGTTTTGTCCAGCTAATAGTTACTCCAAATCTACTTAGACCAGCGTATGTGGCCGCTTCAGAAAACCCTTGCGGAGAGTTAAGAAAGCAGCGCAGGTAGGTACATCGGAGGCCATTCGGCCTGGGATAGGGGAGGGAGGCCAGCATACCTGATAGTGATGATTTCTATCAGTTCTCCTGCCCGCCCGCCCCTAGCCCTGGCCAAGTGGCCTCCCGGTGCAATTTCAAGATGATTAAAGCTTCAAATCAACTATCTCTACTCACAACAACATTTGGCCGGTATCGGGTCCCACACACAGCGGCTGCAGCAAGACACGGAGAGGCTGGGGGCGAGGAGCTACTGCGCATGCGCGGACACTCCATTGCACATGCGCAGACGTCCCGGCGCGGTTTTCGGCGCAGGATACTGGCTCCACCCCCGACGCGACTGGCCATGCTGCGCGACCACAGGGAGGAGGCCAGACAGCAGCCAAAGTGGTGAGGAATTTTTTCGGCACACTTCTGAACGGAGAAAAGCGGCGCATCTCCAGTAAGTGCGCCGAAGAAAGGGGTGGGCCAAAATTGAGCCCTATGTCCCCTAGTTTTAGTTTCTCCTATGAGTGGAAATATCCTTCTTCATCCACTTTGTTGAGCCCCCTCATTATCATATATGTTTCAATAAGATCACCCCTCATTCTTCTGAACTCCAATGTGTATAGACCCAACCTATCTTCATAAGTCAAACCCCTCCTCTCCGGAATCAACCTAGTGAACCTTCAATGCAAGTATTAAGTTTACTTAAATACGGAGACTAAATACGTAGATGCAGGGAGGATGTTTCCTCTGGCTGAGGAGTCTAGAACCACGGGGTCACAGTCTCAGAGTAAGAGGTCGGTCATTTTGGACTGAGGTGAAGAGAAACTTCTTCACTCAAGGGATGGTGAATCTATGGAATTCTCTACCACAGAGAGCTGTGGAGGCTCAGTCTTTGAGTACATTCAGGACACAGATCGATGGATATTTGGATTGTAAGGGAATCAAGGGATATGGAGATAGTGCAGGAAAGTGTTGAGGTAGAAGATCAGCCATGATCTCATTGAATGGTCTACTCCTGCTCCTAATTCTTATGTTCTTATAATGCATCAAAACTTTTGATGCATTATAAGAACATAAGAATTAGGAGCAGGAGTACTCAGGTGAAACACTCAGGTGCCGAAAACATTGTGTACCACCACAATCTCTTACTTCATGGCCCAGCATATTCTCCTCCAACTCCATCAAGGTGGCTCAACCCTGCTTCAATGGGAGTTGTAAGCTGCCGTGTCAGGAGCAGCATCAGGGGTACATTAGAATGGAATACATTATAATTTGGAGCCAAGCTAAGCTTTCCATCAGCAGAACACCTGCTACCACTCACCTGAGGATCATTGTGCCCATATTTATGATGCTTAAAAATGGAATTCATCTTATAGGCAGTCCCCCGAAATGAAGATGACCCACTTCCACGCCAAAAAAGGATAAGTTCACTGGTGTTCCAATGAAGGACCTAATATTCCAGGTCCTGAACTACATCCTGAAGGGTGGAAGATGCCTGTGCGTGGATTTTTAAAATGTGTGGTGGCCGTTGCACACCAGCCACCACACGGGCTTGACAGAGCTAGGTCTTGGTCCAGTGACAAGGGTTAACCAGGACGACTGGAGACCTGCTCAGCTGCACGGATCTAGTGCGCACACATATCGCAGTGTGGGCTGGACCCGTGCTGCCCCTGGGCCCTCGGCTCTTCTGGGCCCCGTACCCTCATTCGCTGCAACTTCGCCCACGGTGTTCCAGGGCCCAGCGCTCCAGCTCTATTTATAGAAACACAGAAACATAGAAAATAGGTGCAGGGGTAGGCCATTCGAGCCTGCACCACCATTCAAGATGATCATGGCTGATCATGCAACTTCAGTACCCCATTCCTGCTTTCTCTCCATACCCCTTGATCCCTTTAGTCGTAAGGGCCACATCTAACTCTCTTTTGAATATATCTAACGAACTGGCCTCAACAACTTTCTGTGGTAGAGAATGCCACAGGTTCACAATTCTCTGAGTGAAGAAGTTTTTCCTCATCTCGGTCCTAAATGGCTTCCCTCTTATCCTTAGACTATGACCCCTGGTTCTGGACTTCCCCAACATCGGGAACATTCTTCCTGCATCTAACCTATCCAATCCCGTCAGAATTTTATATGTTTCTATGAGATCCCCTCTCATTCTTCTAAATTCCAGTGAATATAAGCCTAGTCGATCCAGTCTTTCTTCATATGTCAGTCCTGCCATCCCGGGAATCAGTCTGGTGAACTTTCGCTGCACTCCCTCAATAGCAAGAATGTTCTTCCTCAGATTAGGAGACCAAAACTGCACACAATATTCAAGGTGTGGCCTCACCAAGGCCCTGTACAAGTGCAGTAAGACCTCCCTGCTCCGATACTCAATTCCTCTCGCTATGAAGGCCAACATGCCATTTGCCTTCTTCACCGCCTGCTGTACCTGCATGCCAACTTTCAATGACTGATGTACCATGACACCCAGGTCTCGTTGCACCTCCCCTTTTCCTAATCTGTCACCATTCAGATAATATTCTGCCTTCCTGTTTTTGCCACCAACATTTATCCACATTATACTGAATCTGCCATGCATTTGCCCACTCACCTAACCTGTCCAAATCACCCTGTAGCCTCTTAGCATCCTCCTCACAGCTCACACTGCCACCCAGCTTAGTGTCATCTGCAAACTTGGGAGATATTACACTCAATTCCTTTATCTAAATCATTAATGTATGTTGTAACTAGCCGGGGTCCCAGCACTGAACCTTGCGGTACACCGCTAGTCACTGCCTGCCATTCTGAAAAGGACCCGTTTATCCTGACTCTCTGCTTCCTGTCTGCCAACCAGTTCTCTATCCATGTCAATACATTACCCCCAATACCATGTGCTTTAATTTTGCACACTAATCTCTTGTGTGGGACCTTGTCAAAAGCCTTTTGAAAGCCCAAATACATCATATCTACTGGTTCTCCCTTGCCCACTCCACTAGTTACATCCTCAAAAAATTCTCGAAGATTTGTCAAGCATGATTTCCCTTTCTTTATAGCCCCAACCTGTGGTGGTGTTCTCACACAATGGCATCAGCATCAGGAAGAGGGAGAAGAAAAAAAAAATCAGCCAATGCTCCAGATCCTGATCGATGCCCAGTCACAATCTGCCGCAAGCTGTGGATTTTGGGCGAGAACAAGGTGGGCTTCAACTTCAATGCCTCCCCTGGTCTGTGCCAACACTGGCAGGGTTCACACAGGAAGAATGGCCGTTTCTGACAGTGCCCATTAAAAAAAAAAGCAAATGCATGTAAAAAGGCACATCTAATCGCAAACTGGTCTGTCACAAAATAGAGTAAAAAAAAAGAGTACAGAAAAAATTCTAGGCTGAGAGAAAACTTTTTTTTCCATTTGACTAGTTGCTATCTCATAATTCTTTGGTAATATTAACTTTTAAAAGTGCCAAGTCCTTTTTAATATACCTAACAGAGAGCTAGTACCGATTCAAAGTTATGCCAATCTCTCAGTTTATTTTCAAGAGCAAAACTGGTTCAGCTTTCATTTTTTTTTTGCTGTAATAGCAACTCATTTGCTTGCTACCTTGTGAGCCACCATTCCCGAGGGCCAGTCGACACCTTCAGGAAAGAAAGTTGACGTGGCAAGAAAAGGAAATGAAGGTGTATTGAGCAAGCAAGTCAAATCAGATGGAAAAAAAACTCCTCATGAAGTTATTGTGCCACTTCAAAGAGAATGTTAGATAGAGGCTAGATAGGAGGCTGTTTTAGCCATTCAGTGCTTCAATCCCCATGTTGCACAGAGGGATTCAAGGCCACTGCATATCGTTTATAGTTGGGCATTCGTTTTCATTATAGCCTTTAGCAAGTAAATAATACACTTTATCAGGATCAATTCAAGCAAAGCAAGATCACCCTGGAAAAACAGCACACTGCTAATCACAATTCTCCTTTACTGCACCTCACAGCTTTCAGTCGGTGAAAACCTTAACTGGACTGTGTTCAGATGCAATTTGAAAAGAACTATCATGACTGCAGGCTGGTATTGTGTCCATCCTATCTTAGTCTTACAGCAAACATGCAGGAACATCAACAATCTCTTTACTGTCAAGCATGGTTAACTATTTTCTTTTGTGAACTGTGTGCTCATCAAGGTGAGAGATCTTACTGGTGGAGACGAAATAGTTTCCATTTCTGGCTTCCAGTGCCAGCAATAAGTTCGCTCAGGTCACACCATCGAGTGTAGCAAGAATACGTTCAGTTGAAAGCTCCCTCTATTATGTCCCAACCTCAGGAGAGCATCTACTGTTGTACCAGTCTGATCATTTCTATTTCCCACATCAGCCATCCAAAGGCCCCTTGGAGTGAGATATCCAATTAGTAGGCGCCTCAAAAGCATTGGAGAAGTACCACCGATGCTGCCTCCGCAAAATCCTGCAAATCTATTGGCAGGATAGGCGCACCAACGTCAGTGTTCTCGCTCAGGCCAATATCCCCAGCATCGAGGCATTGACCACACTCGATCAGCTCCGACGGGCGGGCCACATTGTCCGCTTGCCCGATACTAGACTCCCGAAACAAGCACTCTACTCCGAGCTACGTCACGGCAGGCGAGCCCCAGGAAGGCAGAGAAAACGCTTCTAGGACACCCTCAAAGCCTCCTTGAAAAAATGCAACATCCCCACTGACTTTTGGGAATCCCTGGCCCAAGACCGCTCAAAGTGGAGGAGAAGCCAAACACGTTCGGGAAGGCGCCGAACACCTCGAGTCCCGTCGCCAGGAGCACGCGGAAGCCAAGTACAAACAGCGGAAGGACGCACGACAAACCAAGCACCCCACCCACCCGTCCCTCCAACCATCGTCTGTCCCACCTGTAGGTCCCGTATTGGTCTCATCAGTCACCTTAGAACTCATTTTAGTGTGGAAGCAAGTCATCCTCGACTCAAGGGTACTGCCTAATAAGAAGCAGCATTATGGGCAGTTTTATGTATGATCCATGCCCACTAAAAAACAGATTGAGACCGGCCAAATTCATTTCATATAGGACCCCTTGACACTACCCGCTTACTCCACACTTGCCCAACCCCACCTCCATCATACTACCCATGCCCTCTGACATCCCACTTGGTTCCTCTTCAATTGCTCCCTTCCATCCCCTCCCCCACCCTTTCAATCCCTCCAGTGTCAGTCGCATGCTGTTTTTTCTTTATTATTCGTTCACGGGATGTGGGCGTCTCTGGCAAGGCCAGCATGTATTGCCCATCCCTAATTGCCCTTGAGAAGGTAGTGTGAATCGCCTTCTTGGACCGCTGCAGTCCGTGTGATGAAGGATCTGCCAAAGTGCTGTTTGAGAATGAGTTGCAGGATTTTGACCCAGCGACAATGAAGGAACGGCAATATATTTCCAAGTCAGGATGGATGGTGTGTGTGACTTGGAGGGGAACTGGGTGGGAGGTGTCGGTGTTCCCATGCTCCTGCTGCCCTTGTCCTTCTAGGTGGTGAAGGGAGTTGCTGTCGAGGAAGCCTTGGCGAGTTGCTGCAGTGCATCTTGTAGGCACTTGGAACACACTGCAGCCACGGTGCGCCGGTGGTGGAGGGAGTGAATGTTGAAGGTGGTGGATGGGCTGCCAGTCAAGCGGGCTGCTTTGTCCTAGATGGGGTCGAGCTTCTTGAGTGTTGTTGGAGCTGCACTCATCCAGGCAAGTGGAGAGTATTCCATCACACTCCTGACTTGTGCCTTGTAAATGGTGGAAAGTCTTTGGGGAGTCAGGAGGTGAGACACTCGCAACGACCCATTTTCACCCCGGAGCAAAACTTGGGTATTGTTCCGTGAGGCCGCTGCGGGCAATACCCGCGCAAGCTTCACGGGTGAAAATTAAAGGGGAGGTGCGGCGCGCAATTTTTTTTTTTTTAAACGGCTTTGCCTTGTGTAAGTCGCGGGGTCTGTTGTCACGATGTTGTAGCCCAGCACTTCGCTTCTGCGCCAGGCTTCTGCCACTGCACCCCGCTCCCTGGCGGTGAAGTGGTGGCCCCTTGCCCTACTGCAGAGTTCGCAGCGTTCCCTCCCCTTTAACGGAACGGGAGGGCCCCGTGCTCCCGCCAGCACTCCGCATGGCGCTGGAAACGTCCCGTGCTTAGCACTCCAGTCCCGCCCCACCCGAGAGGAAGTGGAGCGCGCGACATTGCACTTCCCTTTCTCCCGTGGGGGGGGGTAGGGTAACTCCAATGTCGCGGCCTGGGTGGGACTTCCACGCCTGGCGCAGGAAGTCCCTCCTTGCAGCGGTTCCGGGGGGGGGTTACCGAATTTCGGCTCCCATGAATTTACATCGACCCATGTTGAACTTCACCTGCCACCTCTCTGCCCAATGAACCGGCCTGCCCGGATCCCTTTGCATTATCGCATATTTAATTTGGTGAAGCTTCATAATGGAAGTAAGCAGCAGACAATCAGCATCATAGGCAGTCCCTTGAAGCGAGGATGACTTGCTTCCATGCCAAAAAGGGATGTGTTCACATGTATTTCAATGAAGGACACCAGCCACCACACGGGCTTGACAGAGCTAGGTCTTGGTCCAGTGTCAAGGATTACCCAAGACGACTGGAGACCAGCTCTGTTGCACGGACCTAGTGCGCACACATATCGCAGTGTGGGCTGGGCCCGTGCTGCCCCTGGGGCCCTCGGCTCTTCTGAGCCCCGAACTCTCGCCCCTCCTGGGCCCCGATCACGTCCCTCTACAAACTCTTGCCGCTCCTTCGCCCCCTCCTGCTGTGCCTGCCCACACTGCAATCAGCGACCTGGCTCCGTAGCCGTCGCCCTCCTGCAGCAGCACGCAGTGGTATACCACCCCACGCTGCTCCCTCCAATGGCCCCGGCCTGCTGATGGTCTTGCAGATAATACTAGGATCACCGGTGACCAACGTGCCAAAGGCAGGTGATAATTGTGGAACTGCACTTTGGCAAGAATCGGCATCTTCAGCAAAGGTGGAAAGAAAACTGCCGCAAACAGGAAACAATACTTTTTAATTAAAACTTGTCTTACCTTGTCGGAGCGTGGCGGTGGCTCAAATCTCTGAGCACAGACCAGGAAGCTATCGGGCTCAGGCTTGCTTTTCTTGACATCTGGGTCATCGCCGCACACAATGTGGTGGAATAAGCTGAAGAACTCCTTGTGCTTGGGTGTCTTTAGGTCATACATCTTTTTAGACGAGCTGGTTGCCACTGCAATCGGTATTTTGCGTTTGTGGAGGTGGCAGACTAACTTCTCGGCGCCTGAGGGGAAAAGCAAGCAAAGCAGCCACCATTGACTATTTTCCATCAATCTGTTGGGGTTCGCCACCCAAGCAGCCACCCACCACGTGCAACAAAGCCAGTACGTGTCAGCAGGCTATTAGCCGGAGGAGCGGACAGGGGGCTGGTGCAGGGAAGTGAAGAGTCAAATCATAACCTTGATCCCGGGGTTGTGAGGGTTGCCCTATGAGGAGAGACTGAGTAGATTGTGCCTATACTCTCTGGAGTTTAGACGGTTGCCAGGTGATTTAATTGAAACATATAAGATTCTGGGGATTGACAGGGTAGATTCTGAGAGGCTCTTTCCCCGGACTGGCTCGTCTAGAACTAAGGGTAGGGGGGGGGGGCATAGTCTCAGGATAAGGGGTCGGCCATTTAAGACTGAGATGAGGAGCAATTTTTTCACTCAGAAGAAATCTTTGGAATTCTCTACCCCAAAGGGCTGTGGATGCTGAGTTGTTAAACATATTCACGGTTGAGATGGATATAGATTTTTGGGTTCTAGAGGAATCAAGGGATTTGGGGACAGTGCGGGAAGGTGGAGTTGAGGTCGACTATAAGCCATGATCTCATTGAATGGCGGAGCAGGTTTAAGGGACTGAATGGGTTACTCCTGCCCCTAATTCTTGTAGCTCAGTGGGTAGCACACTCACTTCTGAGTCAGAAGGTTGTGGGCTCAAGCCCCACTCCAGAGACCGGAGCACAAAAAAAAATCTAGGCTGACATTCCAATACAGTGCTGAGGGAGCGCTGCACTGTTGCAGGTGTCGTCTTTCGGATGAGACATTAAACTGAGAATGCGTTTATTTGCAACAGCCAAAATGCTCTGATTGGGTCCCCCTTGATCACATGACCTGATTGCTGATTGGTCCCTTTGCAGGATAAGACACACCCAGCAGTTTCTCTGGAATGTGTAATTAGAACTGCTCTGGCTACGTAATCAGTGATTTTGCAAAGTGTAACTCGAGTCATTCTGACTGCCGACTCCAAACAGAATAGAGCTCACTTGGAACAGACAGGCTCACTCTCACGGGTTAAGACCTTCTCCCACCCCCAAACAATGTCCTGCTCCCACTGCCCTAGTGCCTGATCTTCTCTGCGCACCCGCCCCCCCCCCCAAGTTTCTGACCTCCCCCGCCCAAGTGCCTGCCTCCCTGCCTCCAACCCCCTCCCCCCCACCAGAAGTTCCTGACCTGCTCCCTCTGCCCAAGTTCCTCCCCCACAGATTCATAGCCTTTTCCCCCCCCAACAAGTTCATGATCTTACTCTTTACTGGTGCACGCAATCGCCGATGCACACTCATTAGAGAGACCCCTTCAAGGATCCATCCTATGACGGGGGTCCGGCCCCCAAAGATTGGTCGGAAGTGGAGTTCCGACATGATGGTCGTGGGAGACCAGTAGTCCTTGTTGTCTTACAAGGGGGCCGGCAGAAGATTATGCTTATCGATACTGGCTCAGCTGTTACCATCATCCACACCCCATACCCTGAATGCCATGCAGCGGCGGGCAAGGGTTATATGACCCTTAAAGGGTTTAATGGTGATACAACCACTGCGTATACAGGGAAGGCCACTGAACTTCCGTTGGGAGGCCTTACCTGTAAGGTCCCAGTGCCGATGCTGATGACCACCCCTGATGGAAGGGAAATTGTAGGGACTGATGTGTTGGATCAGTATGGCGCAGTAATAGGTTACAATCATGACTGTGTTTAGATGGGATTAAGAAATAATGCGAGTGATAGAAATTTCAGATGCTCACTCGGTTTTTGCTATTAAAAAGCCATCTGAGTATGACCCACTGGGGAGCGAAAATGAAGCTGTGGCAAAACTAATTCAGGAACACCTAGCGGTGTTTGCCACAAGCATGACTGTGGAAAAATGGCAGGCGAAGAGCCAATTGAGGGATCCCCCCTCTCATTCACTAAACAGTATCCCATCCCAAGAGAGAGTCACCCTTACATCCGAGACACCATAAAATCCCTAGTCCTTACTACTCGGGGGATCAAGGGTTATGGCGAGAAAGCAGGAAGGGGGTACTGAAGTTTCATGTTCAGCCATGAACTCATTGAATGGCGGTGCAGGCTAGAAGGGCTGAATGGTCTGCTCCTGCACCTATTTTCTATGTTTCTATGTTTCTAGTCGAGCAGGGTGTTCTTAGGACAGGCACTTTCATGACCAATTCACCCACATGGCCGATTAAAAAGCCTGATAGCAACTGGCGACTGACTATTGATTACAGAAAGTTAAATTCTGTAACGCCAGCCTGCTCACCGGTCGTAAGAGAAACTCCCACCATATTATCTCAAATTCCTGCTGGTTCCAAGTACTTCTCGACTCTCGACGTCGTCAATGGATTCTGGAGTATCCCTGTTAAAAGGGAAGACCAGTACAAATTCACATTCACATTTGAGGACCAGAGCTACACCTGGACATACCTGCCGCAGGGGTTCCACAATGCCCCCACGATATTCCACAAAAGAATGGCTGCAATTTTGAAAGACTTTTCCCACCCTACCTGCTTGCTGTAGAACATAGACAACCGACTACGGGCAACCGACAGCATGGAGGAGCATTTGTCCCTTTTCACGAACTTTTGACATTGTTGGCTCAAGCGGGACTAAAGGTGAATCCCCGTAAGACTCAATTAGTAAAAGAACGGGTCACCTTTCTAGGAGTGTCCATTTCTCCAGAGGGATCGTCCCCTGACTCTCAAGGTGGAGATAATACAGCGACTGCCATTACCCACTTCCAAAACAGCCCTACGATCATTCTTGGGTTTGGTGGGGTACCAAAGGAACTTTATCCCAGGTTTTGCAGAGTGTGCAAAGCCCCTGTATGATTTTATAAAACTGCAGGGTGATGATATGCGCCCGGCATGGACTGATGCTCACACCCAGTCCGTGGCTAAATTAAAAACTGCAGTGATACAGGCCGCATGTCTGATCCCTCCTGATCCCACACAGCCCTTCCATTTGAAGGTCGGGGCCACAGAGCAAAGCCTCACTGCAGCTCTGTGCCAAATGCGAGCTAATCGACTGCAGCCCATTGCACATGCGTCTCGAATCCTGCAGGGGGCAGAAAAAACGTCTTCCGGTCGGTACATCACTTTACCTTTATTACTGGGTTACAGGCTACAATCCTGCACAGGGGGGACACACCTCTGAAACTACTGATGAAACCTGGAGATTCACTAGTTTCCTCGCAGCGCCTCAGCAAATGGACATTGGAATTTATGGAAAGAGACATTGCTACAATTTCCAAACCCACCACCTTGCTGCCACAATTTCTGATCTATGAGGGGGACCTGCATGAATGTCCATTACCCCTGATTAACTTTGAGACCCATCCTGTGCAAAAAGAGTCCATACAGGGTGCCCCAAATGTCTACATCGATGGATCCTCATGTCACATTGAAGGATCCCCTCACACTGGATATGCTGTGGTATTGCCAGAAAGAACCATTAGCAAAGATGCAACACACTCTTCACAATATGCAGAAATCGTCGCACTTCTAACCACTGTGAAGGAAACCTCAGATAGACCCGTGAATATTTGGTCCAATAGTGCCTATGCTATAAACACCATGCTCTCCTTGCCCCTATATCACAAAAATGACTATTGTACGATAGACGGTAAGGCCCTGGTCCATGGACCCTGGTTACGACTGCTCTGGTCATACCTCAAACAGCGATCCCAACCTTGCTTTATAGGAAAGGTAGCAGCCCATAGAAAAGCGAGGGAAATTCCAGAGCAGACAGAGCAGCCAAGGATGCTGCGATTGATGGGGAGATAGAGGATATAGTTGTTGAGCCCTGCAACGCTGTTAGCAAGGCCTCCCCAACAGATCACCTAGATTTAAAATCCCTGCAGCAGCAATACTGGCCATATGCTGTTGTAAACACCTGGCATGAGGAAGGTAGACCCCTTCCTCAACTGACAGCCTGGGCTCCCAATACCATACCAGCCACTGCCCCTGACTCAGATGAGCAGTTGCTGATGTTCAAAAGAAAGCCAAACGCATGCCCGGTGGTATGTGTTCCACCAGAGGTGGGTCAGGAACTGCTCTCCCTCTTTCACTCCCACCCCACAGCAGGGCACTATTCGGCCCTGGTAACCTTCTACAAGGTAGCATCCACAGCTTGGTGGCCTTCCATGAGGGAAACAATCAACCAATACGTGGCACGATGCCTACCGTGCCTGTAACACAATCCTCCCACATGCACTAACCGAGTCTTGCTTCAAAGCGCGCCCCCACCTCAAGGGCCATGGACTCACCTCCACTTATGAGAAGAGACTGGATCAACTGGGTTTGTATCCACTGGAGTTTAGAAGAATGAGAGGGGATCTCACAGAAACATATACAATTCTGACGGGATTGGACAGGTTAGAGGCAGGATGAATGCTCCCATTGCTGGGGAGTTCCAGAACCAGGGGTCACAGACTAAGAATAAGGGGTAAGCCATTTAGGACCGAGATGAGGAGAAACTTCTTCACTCAGAGAGTGGTTAACCTGTGGAATTCTCTACCGCAGAAAGTTGTTGAGGCCAGTTTGTTAGATATATTCAAAAGGGGAGTTAGATATGGCCCTTACGGCCAAAGGGATCAAGGGGTATGGAGAGAAAGCAGGAATGGGGTACTGAGATTGAATGATCAGCCATGATCTTATTGAATGGTGGTGCAGGCTCGAAGGGCCGAATGGCCTACTCCTGCACCTATTTTCTATGTTTCTAAGTTTTTATGTTTCAGATAGACTTCATTGGGCCACTTCCACAGGCGCAAGGCAATTTTCAGCATGCCCTAGTGGTGGTGGATCAATTCACTAAATGGATCGAAGCATTCCCCTGCCCAACACCGCAATCACGGCAACCAAAACACTATTGAATCATGTGTTTTGTAGATGGGGCGTACCAGTACAAGTGGACAGTGATCAAGGTTCACACTTTACCGGTAAAATTTTTATCCACCTGCAGGAAATGTTGGGGATTAAACACAAGTTACATATTCTCACCACCTCCAGTTGTCCGAAGGGGTCGAAAGGGGAAACAGGACCCTCAAGTTAATGTTAAAAACATTGTACGCGGACCACCCCACTTAATGGGCTAACATACTGCCAATGTGCCTGATGGCAATGAGGTCCAGAGCTCCTAAAACAACAGGAGTCTCCCTCTATCAGGCTATGACGGGGGGGGGGGGGGGGGGGGCTCATGAGAACACCAGGCCAGCTAACACTAACAGGGATGAGTCCCCCTGACAATGAAACCATGTAGTTCCAAGTGGCTGGAACAAGTGGTAGATCACACCGATCAGATAAATCGATTTGTGGCCACCAAATTGGGGAAGTCAAAAAGACAAATTAAAAAGTACTTTGACAAGAAAGTACATCCCTTTGAATATCAGGTGGGGAACTCAGTAATGATTCCAAATGATGCGAAAAAGAAGCTGCCTTTAAGCCCGGGTGGTGGAGACCGCAAAAGATAATAGATCGATTGAACCCCGCGGTTTATTTGATTCAGTTACCGGGGAAAAGGGGCGTTAAGTACAAAAAATGGTTTCACAATAATCAGTTAAAAACTGCCAAAGAGTAAATACTGCACTGATCTTGTTTCCCACAGACCATGTTACGGATCTTTATGATTGTCAGGACGATACCGGCCACGACCGAAGCCGAGGGAAGATGGCGAGGCGGGAGCTGCAGCGTGACTCACGAACGTCATCAATGTGCTTCGAGAAGCGACGGTGCACTTAAGATATGGGAAGGGGAGAGTCTCCGCAGGAGATGTTATTGTAGTATAGTAAATCGCCTACACCTGACGAGGTGGGGGCCGAGTCAGGCCATTCACTTTTCTCTCTCTCTCTCTAAGTTTCAAACCCATTATACAGCGGTCATCCACCTCACAGAAACAGCAGCAGAGCTATCAGAACCCCCTCAATGTTTATGGTATGTGAGCCCTGAGGAGATAAACCATATGAGGAGTCAATAAGGATATTTCCCCCTCAAGGTGGGGAGTCTGTAAGAATAAAAGTGTTTAGTAATGATAAATTGATTCTATAAATGTTAAAAGTGTAGATTATATGGAAAGGCTGCATTGTTGAAAGAAACAAATTGGATGCCTTCCCCAAGTTCATGTCTCCTGGCTGGGTAGAACTCAAGTTACAAAGGAAGCATGGCTTTGAAACTCACCAAACTAGAAAGTATGTGAGTTAGAAAGCCATTAACCTAATCAAGGAATGGAACCGGCCCTCCAGACAGACACATGTGTAAGAACCAATCAGGAACGGCCCTGGAACCAAGACCCAATCTTGAGGCTTTCTGAGAAACTATGACCTTAAGAGGTATGAAAACTCAAGCCAAAGATTGCTTCTCCTTAGCGTATGGCAAAAGCAGGACTTCTCTCCACAAAGAAGCAGGCCGTATGCTTTGCCAGAGGGAAGTAAAGTGTACCTTTTTTATTGTAACATCATTGTATCTGTTGTAACTAAGTAGATTCATAGGATTGTTGAGGACTGCTGCTTTCCTGATAGATGTGCATGTATGTGTGTTTCATAAACTATTCCAAATTGTTTTAAAAGAATCGGGCTGTCAATTTAATGCCAGAGATTTAGAAATCTTACATCCAGGGCACTGAGACTAACTGTACCACCACCCTGGTTGGAACCAGCGGAGTCGGTGCACACCTATGTTTCTATTGTAGTCCTTACTACTAGGAGGATCAAGGGGTATGGTGAGAAAGCAGGAATGGGGTATTGAAGTTGCATGTTCAGCCATGAACTCATTGAATGGCGGTGCAGGCTCGAAGGGCCGAATGGCCTACTCCTGCACCTATTTTCTATGTTTCTACACTGGTAGTTGCTCTCTCCTGCCATGGCCAATATTTAATCCCTATCCGATACTACCAAATCAGATTAGCTGGTCATTATCTCATTGCTATTTGGCTGCCACATTTTCCTACGTAGCAACAAAGACTGCACTCCAAAGTAATTCACTGCCTGTGAACGTAGGAACTGGGCTCGGCCATTCAGCCCCTCGAGCCTGCTCCAAATCCCTCGATTCCCTTGCCCAGCAAAAATCTATCGATCTTCATCTTGAAAATTTTCAACTGACCCCGTGGGAGAGAGAATCCAGATTTTCACTACCCTTTCCTGTGGGGGGGAAATGTTTTTGGATTTCACTCATGAATGGGGATGTCCTGAGGATTCGAATGGTTCCACACAGCCCCCGCCCCGCCCCCACAAGTTATTTTTTTCCCCTTGATCTGTACAGCTCAACAACTTAACCGGCTAAGCTAGAGGCTGGGAACTCCTCGCTCTTCTAATGACACAAGTTGTGGCTGACCGACAGTTACCTGGCATCAGCTGTGTGGAAGCGAATAGGCGTTCCAGTGGAACGCTACTTTCTTGCAAAAATTCCTCCGGACTGAGTGGGAGTTCCAGTGAGTCACAAATAATTTTGGCAGCTTCCATCGACCGCATTCCCATGATTGAGCCCTTCAACTCCCACGTAAACTTCTTATTGTAACGGCCACAGACTTCAACGAACGCGGCAGTGTACAGGCTTTCCGTGTCTGTGTGATAGAAGAGCGAGAATCAGAAACGTAAGTGACATTCCGCTGAAACATTCCACCCCTCCCTTCTTCCCCTCCAGTGCAAGTTTTAAAAAATAACCCCAAACTTGGCTTCAACGTCTTACGGTAATGCACAACTTAATGAATGAAAAATAACAGTAGTTTTTCTCACCCCCAACCCCCTTGATTCTCAGCTCCGCATTAATGTGTTTTATGGTCTGGGAGCGGCTATTATGTTACACTGTTACACTCGCCAATCTCCCATGGCATTGCTCACTGTGAGTCAGAGGATACAATGTTTTTTTTTTAAAAAGGACTGGAGCAGTATATCAGATAAAGGACAACGTAGTATTCTACTGCTAGCTCAACATGAAAGGCTTGTCCATTTAAGGAGCCATTGTCCAAGAGCACTAAAAGAACACCAGTTGGGCCACAGCTGGAGTACCGCGTGCAGTTTTGGTCACCACATTACAGGAAAGATGTGACTGCACTAGAGAGGATGCTGCCTGGACCGGAGAATTTTAGCTATGAGGAAATATTGGATAGGCTGGGTTTGTTTTCTTTGGAACAGAGGAGGTTGAGGGGAGACCTTATTGAGGTGTATAAAATTATGAGGGGCCTGGATAGAGTGGATAGGGAGGACCTATTTCCCTTAGTAGAGGGGTCAACAACCAGGGGGCATAGATTTGAAGTAATTGTTTAGAGGGGATTTGAGGGGAATTTTTTGGACTGAGGGTGGTGGGGGTCTGGAACTCACAGCCTGAAAGGGTGGTAGAGGCAGAAACCTTCACCACATTTTTAAAAGTACTTGGATGTGAACTTGAAGTGCTTTAACCTACAGGGCTACGGGCAAGAGCTGGAAAGTGGGATTAGGCTGGATAGCTCTTTGTTGGCTGACGCGGACACGATGGGCCGAAATGGCCTCCTTCCATGCTGTAAATTTCCATGATTCTACGAGATGTAAATGAGCACATCCGGAGGTCGATCGAGGCAAATTTTCCCTTTAGGTACCGCACTGGTCAGTTGGACAACAATTGTTTGTCTCCAGACTGCCCGCTGGTTGTAAATCACTTTGCAGTTGCAGCAAGATCAGAAAAAGAAACTCCAGCTGGAAATGACTGGCTTTCCCTCCTCTCTCTTTCTTTTCTTTTTGTTTAAGATTTCTTGCCTCCATCGCAAAACACAGCCCATCAAAGTGAAGTGCGCCAGATACAGTTCTATGCTACGTGCGAGGCCGACACTCCAGTGCAGCACTGAAGGTGTACTGCATTGTCAGAAGTCAAGGGGGAATGTTAAAAGAAACTGTGGCAACAATTTCCCCTCCACCGACACACCAAAAGCACATCGAGTCGTCATTCCTCGTATTTCTGTCTGTGGGATCTTGCCCAATGCAAGATATCAGCTGCATTTGCCGACTTGACAGTGTTTGCAATTCAAAATAATTTGTTGGACATAAAGTTCTGTCGAGTTTGCGGGATACAATGAGATGCTACGCACATGCAAAAAAAAGTTTTTCCATAAATGATGTGTGCTAATTTGCAGGGCAGGGTCTTTGCAAATAGCGAAACCAAGTGCTGACTTTTTTGACTAGAGTTTGGGGAGGGGTGGTGGTTGGGGGAGGGGCAGTTGTGTAAGAGGCAGTTGGGGGAGGTGGGTGGATGGTTGGGGGAGGGGAATGGGCAGTTTGGGGAGGGGTGGTTGTGGGACAGTTGGGAGTGGTGGTTGGGGGGGGGAGGGGCAGTTGGGCATGAGGCAGTTGGGGGACGTGGTGGGGGGAAGGAGTGTTTGGTGGTGAGGGGCAATTGGGGGATGTGGGTGGGCGGTTGGGGGAGGGGTGGTTTGGGGGCGGGGCAGTTGAGCATAGCGGTTGGTTGACAGTTGGTGGTGAGGGGGCGGGGCTATAGTGATTTTCTAGGTGGCACATAGCAGGGCTATAGTGATTGGCAGTTGGCCTGGGAGTGGGGCTATAGTGATTGGCGAGGAGCAGTGCTATAGTGATTGGCCAGTGACAGGGGGCGGTGCTATAGTGATTGGCAGATGGGGCGAAAGTGATTGCAGGTGGGGCGGAGCTATAGTGATAGGCAGGTGGTCCGGGGTGGGGGTGGGGGGCTATAGTGATTGACAGGTGGCCTGAGGGGACGGGGCTAGTGATTGGCAGGTGGCCCGGGGGCAGAGCTATAGTGATTGGCATATGGTCTGGGGGCGGGGCTAGTGATTGGTGAAGGGCGGGGCTATAGTGATTGGCAAGTGACAGGGGGCGGTGCTATAATGATTGGCAGGAGGGCAATGCTAAAGTGATTGGCAGTTGGGGCGGAGCTCTAGTGATGGCAGGTGGGGCGGGGCTATAGTGATAGGCAGTGGTCCGGGGTGGGGTGGGGGGCTATAGTGATTGACAGGTGGCCTGAGAGGACGTGGCGAATGGTTGGCAGGTGGTCCGGGGGCAGGGCTATAGTGATTGGCATATGGGCTGAGGCCGGGGCTACAGTGATTGGCTGGCGGCCCGGGGGCAGGGCTAGTGATTGGTGAGGGGTGGGACTATAGTGATTGGCAGTTGGCCTGGGAGTGGGGCTATAGTGATTGGCGAGGGGTGGTGCTATAGTGATTGGCAAGTGATAGGGGGCAGTGTTATAGTGATTGGCTGGTGGGCGATGCTGAAGTGATTGGCAGGTGGGGCGGGGCTCTAGTGATGGCAGGTGGTGCGGGGCTATAGTGATGGCAGGTGGGTGGGGCTATAGTGATGGCAGGTGGGGAGAGGTTAAAGTGATTGGCAGGGGGCGGGGGTATAGTGATTGACAGGTGGCCTGAGGGGACAGGGCTAGTGATTGGCAGGTGGCCCAGGGCAGGGCTATAGTGATTGGCATATGGCTTGGGGGTGGGGCTATAGTGATTGGCCGGGGTCTGGGGGCGGGGCTAGTGATGGGTGAGGGGCGGGGCTATCGTGATTGGCAGTTGGCCTGGGAGTGGAGCTATAGTGATTGGCGAGGGGCGGTGCTATAGTGATTGGCAAGTGACAGGGGGCTGTGCTATAGTGATTGGCAGGTGGACAATGCTAAAGTGATTGGCAGTTGGGGCGGGGCTATAGTGACAGCAGGTGGGGCAGGGCTAAAGTGATTGGCAGATGGGGTGGGGATAAAGTGATTGGCAGGTTGGGCGGGGCTAAAGTGATTTGCAGATGGAGCGGGTTATAGTGATGGCAGGTGGGCGGGGCTATAGTGATTGGCATATGGCCTGGGGGCAGGGCTATAGTGATGGGAGGTGGTCTGGGGCCGGGGTATTAGTGATGGGCTGATGGTCTGGGGGCAGGGCTAGTGATTGGCAGGTGGCCTGGGGGCACGGCTATAGTGATGGGCAGGTGGCCTGGGGGAGTGGGGCTATAGTGATGGGCAGGTGGCCTGGGGGGGCAGGGCTATAGTGATGGGCAGGTGGTCTGGGGCCGGGGCTATAGTGATGGGCTGATGGTCTGGGGGCAGGGCTACAGTGATTGGCAGGTGGCCTGAGGGCATGGCTATAGTGATGGGCAGATGGCCTGGGGGGCAGGGCTATAGTGATTGGCATTTGGCCTGGGGCGGGGCTATAGTGATGGGCAGGTGGCCTGGGGGCAGGGCTATAGTGATGGGCAGGTGGCCTGGGGGCAGGGCTATAGTGATGGGCAGGTGGCCTGGGGGGTGGGGCTACAGTGATGGGCAGGTGGCCTGGGGGCGGGGCTATAGTGATGGGCAGGTGACCTGGGGGGCGGGGCTATAGTGATGGGCAGGTGGCCTGGGGGCGGGGCTATAGTGATGGGCAGGTGGCCTGGGGGCGGGGCTATAGTGATGGGCAGGTGGCCTGGGGCTGCAGTGATGGGCAGGTGGCCTGGGGGCGGGGCTACAGTGATGGGCAGGTGGCCTAGTGGGTGGGGCTACAGTGATGGGCAGGTGACCTGGGGGCGGGGCTATAGTGATGGGCAGGTGGCCTGGGGCTGCAGTGATGGGCAGGTGGCCTGGGGGCGGGGCTATAGTGATGGGCAGGTGGCCCAGGTGACAGTTGGTGGGGGAGGGGAAATGTTTGGTGTGTGCCCCAGATTGGAGGGCACTTGACTTAACTGTTCTCCAACCAAAAGAGTTGTGTGGGGGAGGGGGGCCGCTGACTGACTGACCCGGGGCCGGCGGGTGGTGGTGCGGGACTGACAGCTGCCCCTAGCCCAGTGGCGGAGCGCCGGGCGCGGATACTGACCCAGCAGCAGCCCGTCCATGTCGAAGATGACGTGAGTGACAGGTAGGTATGGCGAACGGCCGGAGTCGCGGGTCGCCGCCGCCGCCGCCGCCATTTGTACCGGGCCCAGGTGGGGCGAGCGGGGGCCGGCCGACCAGCGGCCGCGCGGAGTAAGGCCGCGCGGAGTGAGGCCCCGCACACCCGCTCTCCCCACCATCAACACCCCGGGCACGGCGCCCATCGCCACCTCAGGCACCGAGTAACCTGTCGCTGTGTGTAACGGCAGGGTCTGGCTGGTGGGCCGGCCGTGTCTGTGTATGTTGTGGGGGAGGGTCACGCTCTGCTTTCGGTCGGCCACCAGCCAGCTGGCAGCTTCTGTCTCTGGGGGCGGGGCAAGTGCAGGGGGCGGGGCTAGGCCAAAAGGTAAAGGTGTGTGGGCTCAGGTGAGCTCAGAGCCAGGAGTGGCACTGCTACTGGGTGCAGGGGAACAAACCAGGTGATTCATTCCTATCATCTTTTATATGGATATACAAATATATATGTGTGTATATATGTATGTGTATATATGTATGTGTGTATATATATATATGTGTGGATTTTCCTCCTCGCTTCTCCATTTGGCCCAGGATAGTTAAACAATAATTTTTCAGAGGCTATTTGACCAATATCATCATTCAGGAGCATAATTCTGGGATGTTTATTATTTGGTGAGGAGCGCAGGGTGCAAGTCTCCAAAGGTTTCCCACAACCGCCCCAGTGTGTTAATCCAGCCCGTAGTACTGTCACTTGTGTCAAGCAGGTGGTAGAGGGGTTCTGGGGAAGCCACAGCGCCAAGCTGCTTCTGGCGACAATAGAACCGTGTGAATGGTGTGACCGTCGCTTTCCAGGAGGCCACCTGGCAGTGGTTTCAGTTTGCACCAAGTAGAATATGACTTAACATTGAGAAACTGTATGAGTCTGGTCACTCTGCCAACTAAAAGTAATTGGCTGATTTCAACTTGTTTACACATATTTTCACATCAGGCTAATCTGATGGCAAACATTTATTGCGAAATTTACAGAGATTTTGTCGGATGCTATGTTGTTTTTTTTCAATGTGTTTTTAGTTCACTGCCACTCTTGAATGTACTCGTAAATTATGCAAAAATCAAACGTTCGGAGTGAACACACAATTCACTCTTTCAAACGCACTCCGATCAATAACAGAGTTTCGCTACTGTTTTCTATCATATGTATTCATAGAAACATAGAAAGATAGAAAATAGGTGCAGGAGTAGGCCATTCGGCCCTTCAAGCCTGCACCACCATTCAATATCATCATGGCTGATTATACAACTTCAGTACCCCATTCCTGCTTTCTCTCCAAACCCCTTGATCCCTTTAGCCATAAGGGCCACATCTAACTCCCTTTTGAATATATCTAACGACCTGGCCTCAACAGCTTTCTGTGGTAGAGAATTCCACAGGTTCACAATTATGAGTGAAGAAGTTTCTCCTCATCTCGGTCCTAAATGGCTTACCCCTTACCCCTGTGACCCCTGGTTCTGGACTTCCCCAACATCGAGAACATTCTTCCTGCATCTAACCTGTCCAATCTCGTCAGAATGTTATGTTTCTTTGAGATCCCCTCTCATTCTTCTAAATTCCAGTGAATATAAGCCCAGTCGATCCAGTCTTTCTTCATATGTCAGTCCTGCCATCCCAGGAAGCAGTCTGGTGAACCATCGCTGCACTCCCTCAAGAGCAAGTATGCCTTTCTTCAGATTAGGAGACCAAAACTGTACACAATGTTCAAGGTGTGGCCTCACCAAGGCCCTGTACAACTGCAGTAAGACTCCCCTGCTCCTGTTCTCAAATCCTCTAGTGATGAAGGCCAACATGCCATTTGCCTCCTTCACCACCTGCTTTACCTGCATGCCAACTTTCAATGACTGATGTACCATGACACCCAGGTTGTATAAGACCTCAGTCTTTATACAGTACCCTTGGGGGCACTGTATATAAACTGGAGTGTCTTAATAAAGACTGAGGTCACTGTTACTTTAACCTTCCTGTGTGCAGTCTCATCTGTGTTAGGAACACAATAACTGGTGACGAGTATACAACTCTTAACGCAAAGATGCAGCAAACTGTGGGCATCCTGGAGAAGTTCTCGGAGGGTGAGGACTGGGAAGCCTATGTCGAACGGCTAGACCAGTACTTTGTAGCCAACGAGCTGGACGGAGAAGGAAGCGCTGCAAAAAGGAGAGCGGTCCTCCTCACGGTCTGTGGGGCACCAACCTACAGCCTGATGAAGAATCTTCTGGCTCTGGTGAAACCCACAGATAAGTCATATATGAGGAGCTGTGTAGACTGGTTCGGGAGCATCTTAACCCGAGGGAGAGCGTGCTGATGGCGAGGTATTGGTTCTACACGTGCAAACGATCTGAAGGTCAGGAAGTGGCGAGCTACATCACTGAGCTAAGGCGACTTGCAGGACAATGTGAATTCGATGGCTACCTGGAGCAAATGCTCAGACTTTTTTGTATTGGGCATTGGCCACAAGACCATCCTACGAAAACTTTTGACGATAGAGACACCGACCCTCAGTAAGGCCATTGCGATAGCACAGGCGTTTATGCCCACCAGTGATAACACCAAACAAATCTCTCAGCACACAAGTGCTAGCAATGTTCACAAATTAACTGGAACTGTGTATGCGAACAGAAATGTACAGGGCAGAAACCACGAGTCTGCAACTGCCAGCAGGCCTCAGGTGATCCAGATGACTCCGAGTCCGCAACGAAGGATGAATGCAAGGCAATTCACACCTTGGTGTTGTGGAGGCTTCCATTCAGCCTATTCATGCCACCTCAAAGGGTATGTTTGCAAGAGCTGTGGAACAATTGGGCACCTCCAACGAGCTTGCAGGCGAGCTGCAAGCTCTGCAAAACCTGCTAACCACCACGAGGCAGAGGAAGATCAGTCCATGGTGGATCAAAGCAAATTCGAACCTCAGAGAGAGGAGGCAGATGCTGAAGTACACTGGGTGCACACATTTTCGACGAAATGTCCACCTATAATGCTAAATGTAAAATTGAATGGCTTACCTGTAGCCATGGAACTGAACACTGGCGCTAGCCAATCCATCATGAGTAAAAAGATGTTTGAGAGACTGTGGTGCAGCAAGGCACTCAGACCAGCCCTGAGCCCCATCCACATGCAACTGAGAAAGTACACCAAAGAGCTTATCGCTGCCCTGGGCAGCGCCATGGTCAAGGTCACCCACGAGGGCACGGTGCATGAACTGCCACTCTGGATTGTCCCGGGCGATGGCCCCACACTGCTTGGAAGGAGCTGGCTGGGCAAAATCCGCTGGAACTGGGATGACATCTGAGGGCTATCACATGTCGATGAGGCTTCATGTACCTAGGTTCTTAACAAATTTCCTTCCCTTTTTGAGCAAAGCATTGCAAACTTTTCCCAGAGGCACGACCCATTCACCACAAGGTGCGAGCGGTACCTTGCATGATGAGGGAGAGAGTGGAAATCGAGCTGGACAGGCTGCAATGCGAGGGCATCATTTCCCCAGTGGAATTCAGCGAATGGGCCAGCCCGATTGTTCCAGTACTCAAAAGTGATAGCACGGTCAGGATTTGCAGCGATTATAAAGAAACCATTAATCATTTCTCGCTGCAGGACCAATACCCCCTATCTTAGGCAGACGACCTAGTTGCGCGCTGGCAGGAGGCAAGACGTTCACTAAGCTCGATCTGACTTCGGCCTACATGACGCAGGAGCTGGAGGAGTCTTCGAAAGGCCTCACCTGCATCAACATGCACAAGGGACTGTTCATCTACAATAGTTGCCTGTTTTGGAATTCGGTCAGCTGCAGCGATCTTCCAGAGAATCATGGAGAGCCTACTCCAGTCGGTACCACGTACGGTGGTTTTTCAGGACGACATATTGGTCACCGGTCGGGACACCGTCGAGCACCTGCAAAACCTGGAGGAGGTCCTCCAGCGACTGGATCGCAAAGGGCTGTGGCTGAAGAGGTCGAAATGCGTCTTCATGTCAACAGAAGTGGAGTTTTTGGGGAGAACGATCGCGACGGACGGCATTCGACCCACAGACGCCAAGACCGAGGCTATCAGGAACGTGCCCAGGCCACAGAACGTCACGGAGCTGCGGTCGTTCCTGGGACTCCTCAACTATTTTGGTAACTTCCTACCGGGGTTAAGCACCCTCTTGGAGCCCCTACATGTGTTATTGCGTAAAGGTGAGAACTGGGTATGTGGAAAAAACCAAGTAATTGCTTTTGAGAAAGCCAGAAACATTTTATGCTCCAACAAGCTGCTTGTATTGTATAACCCGTGTAAAAGACTTGTGCTAGCATGTGATGCATCGTCGTACGGAGCCGGATGTGTATTACAATAAGCTACCGTTGCGGGGAAGTTGCAACCTGTCTAAGGCCGAGAGGGCCTACAGCATGATTGAGAAAGAGGCATTAGCGTGTGTGTTCGGGGTAAAGAAAATGCATCAGTACCTGTTTGGCCTCAAATTTGAGCTGGAAACCGATCACAAGCCCCTCATATTCCTGTTCGCTGAAAACAGGGGGATAATGCCTCAGTCCGCATACAAGGGTGGGCACAGGTGCCATCAGCATATAACTATACCATCCGCCACAGGCCAGGCACCGAGAACTGTGTGGATGTTCTCAGTCGGCTACCATTGTCTACCACGGGGGTGGAAATGGCGCAGCCTGCAAACTTATTGATGGTGGCGCAGCCCGTAGACTTGTTGATGATCATGGAAGCATTTGAAAATGATAAATTACCTGTCACGGTCCGCCAGATTAGGACTTGGACCAGCGAAGATCCTCTGCTATCCCTAGTAAAAAAAACTGTGTACTGCATGGGAGCTGGGCCAGCATCCCCATTGAAATGCAAGAGCTAATCAAGCCGTTCCAGTGGCGAAAGGATGAGCTGTCCATTCAGGCAGACTGCCTGTTGTGGGGTAACCGCGTAATGCTACCCAAATAGGGCAGGGAGACGTTCATCTTGGATCTCCACAGCACACACCCGGGTATAGTAATGATGAAAGCGATAGCTAGATCCCACGTGTCGTGGCCAGGTATCGACTCTGACTTAAGAGTCCTGTGTATGGCAATGCAGTGTGTATGCTCAGTTGAGCAACGCACCCAGAGAGGCACCACTAAGTTTGTGGTCCTGGCCCTCCACTCCATGGTCGAGGATCCATGTCGACTATGCGGGCCCGTTTCTCGGTAAAATGTTCCTGGTGGTGATGGATGCTTTTTCAAAATGGATTGGATGTGAAATAATGTCAGGAAGCACTGCCACCATTGAAAGCCTGAGTGCCATGTTTGCCTGACATACTGGTCAGTGACAACAGGCCATGTTTCACCAGTGCCGAATTTAAAGAATTCATGACCCGCAATGGGATCAAACATGTCACCTAGGCCCCATTTAAACCAGCCTCCGATGGGCAGGCAGAGCGGGCAGTACAAACCATCAAACAGAGCCTTAAACGAGTCACAGAAGGCTCACTCCAAACCCGCCTGTCCTGAGTACTGCTCAGCTACCGCTCGAGACCCCACTCACTCATAGGGGTGCCCCTGGCTGAGCTACTCATGAAAAGGACACATAAAACCAGACTCTCGCTGGTTCACCCCAACTTGCATGATGAGGTAGAGAGCAGGCGGCAGCAACAAAATGTAAACGATGGTCGCGCCACTGTGTCACGGGAAATTGATCTGAATGACGCTGTATATGTGCTCAACTATGGACATGGTCCCAAGTGGATCGCGGGCACGGTGATAGCTAAAGAAGGGAGTAGGGTGTTTGTAGTCAAACTAGACAATGGACAAATTTGCAGAAAGCACCTGGACCAAACGAGGCTGTGGTTCACAGACTGCCCTGAACAACCCACAGCAGACACCACCTTTTTCGAGTCCACAACAGAGTATCAACGACACCACGCCGGACCAGGAAATCAAACCCATCACACCCAACAGCCCAGTAAGGCCAGGTTCACCCAGCAGCCCTGCAGGGCCAACAATACGTCAGCCCAGCAAGCCAACACACCAGAACAGACATTTGTACCAAGGCGGTTCACCAGGGAAAGAAAAGCTCCCGACCGCCTCACCTTGTAAATAGTTTTCACTTTGACTTTGGGGGGGGAGGGGAGGGGAGAGTGATGTTGTGTATCTGTAAAGCATGCACTCCCATGTTCTGCCACCAGGGAGCGCATCCCCTAAAGTCCCAAAGGATCCCAGCATCCCTTGGGAGCACTGTATATAAGCCGGCCCCTAAGGCCTGTTCTTCATTCTGGAGTGTCTTAATAAAGACTGAGGTTGCTGTTACTTTAACCTCCCCATGTACAGTCTCATCTGTGTTAGGAACACAATACAGGTCTCGTTGCACCTGTCCTTTTCCTAATCTGTCACCATTCAGATAATATGCTGCCTTCCTGTTTTTGCCACCAAAGTGGATAACCTCACATTTATCTACATTATACTGCATCTGCCATGCATTTGCCCACTCACCTAACCTGTCCAAGTCACCCTGCAGCTTATTAGCATCCTCCTCACAGCTCACATCGCCACCCAGCTTAGTGTCATCTGCAAACTTGGCAGCCAAGACAGTGAATGCAGTGATAAACTGCAATAACCTTTACCCATGGAGAGCGCCAACATGGGGCAGCAATGAAGCGAGCAGTATTACTGGTAACTGTCCTAAACAGAGGCCTTGATCACAGCTGAAGGCTGATGATGGCACCTTCTATTTATAATATTCAAAGCAAGTTTTAAGTTTTATTTGAATAACATGGCTTTGAGAACATTGTGAGGCTTCTATTCCCACAGGTATTTCCCGATTGGTGTATTTATCCAACAGGAAGAATGGCTTTCCATTCATACCAACACTCGCAAAATCTCATTTTCCAATTAGTTCCCCTTCTTGGCCTCCTCATCAAGAGATCACTGCTGGGGAAGTGTCCAGTCAACACTTGGGACAGGTGACCACATTAAAGGCGCTATATAAATGCAAGTTGTTTGTTGTAGTTATGCTGCATTTATTTGAATATTATTGAATATTGCAGTTATGCTGTAGTTATTCAATACCTATTCAGCAAAGAATTGGTGGCTGCAGCCACAAACAAGTAGCTGTTTGCCGCCTTATTGAAATGATTGGACTTTCAGTCGCGAGATGAGGAGAAATTTCTTCACTCAAACAGTTGTGAAATCTTTGGAATTATCTACCCCAGAGGGTTGTAGATCCTCAGTCATTGAGTATATTCAAGACAGAGGTCGATTTTTAAATTTTGGGGAACTAAGGAAATTATGGGCTATGGCAATTGTGTGGGTGGGTGAAGTTGTGGTAGTAGATCAGCCATGATATTGTTGACTGGTGGAGCAGGCTCGGGTGGCCAAATGGCCTACTCTCGCTCCTATTTCTTATGTTCTTGTGTAATACAAGTTGAGCGTCCGAAATACAGAGTTCCGAAATTCGGAATGTTACGAAATCCACAACATTCCGAATTTTTTTTGGACATTTTTTAAAAAACTAATTAACCGCTGAAAAATTTTTTTTTATTTTTTTTTAAACTTTAGCATCCTTTTTTGCAGATCTTCGACGCAGGTTTTTCCCAGCCGCTGATCCCTGACCTGGAACCCCTGACCCGGAACCCCTGACCCGCAGCCAACGTGGCAGAACCCGGAACCGTCGACTTCCCGCCGCCGCCCCCCACTCCGCTCCCCTTACCTTGGTGGCCCCCCCGCTCCTGTTATGTTGGCACCACCCCCCTGCTCCTTACATCAGTGCCCACCACACCACTTACATCGGTGCCCCCCCCCCCGCCCCTTACCTCGGCCGAGGCATTTCCAGACTCGGGACGTCGGAAAGACGTTCCAAAATCTGGAATGGCCTCTGTCCTGAGGTTTCTGGATTTCAAACACCCCTCCACCTGTAGCTACTTGGTAATTATGTGTCATTTAATGTGACACTTTAATAAAGGCCCCGAGTATAATCCCTAATATTTGTGGAGTTAGCTGAAATGTCGGTAGGAACGATGCAAAGTACCTCACCCAACCTGAATATGGAAATCGGCCATTGTTCCTGTTGCTGATTGCCATCCAATAACCCCTGCTGGCAAATGTGCACACACACGGACATTAATGAGGGATAAGGTTTTGGCAGCTGTAGTCTACCCACAACCGCCCCGCCCCCCCCCGGCCCTCGGCCCATTGTGGAATAGCCCACCGGTAGCAACTGTCTAAAGAAAGAATAACTTGCATTTACATAGCATTTCACGACCCTCCAGACTTGCCAAAGTGCTTTACAGCCAATGAAGTAAGAACATAAGAAATAGGAGCAGGCCATACGGCCCCTCGAGCCTGCTCCACCATTTAATAAGATCATGGCTGATCCGATCAGTGACTCAGCTCCACTTCCCTGCCCGCTCCCCTTATTCCCTTATCGTTTAAGAAACTGTCTATTTCTGTTTTAAATTTATTCAATGTCCCAGCTTCCATAGCTCTCTGAGGCAGCGAATTCCACAGATCCATAACCCTCTGGGAGAAGAAATTTCTCCTCATCTGAGCTTTAAATGGGTGGCCCCTTATTCTAAGATTATGTCCCTCTAGTTCTAGTCTCCCCTATCAGTGGAAACATCCTCTCTGCATCCACCTTGTCAAGTCCCCTCATAATCTTATACGTTTCGATAAGATCACCTCTCATTCTTCTGAATTCCAATGAGTAGAGGCCCAACCTCCTCAACCTTTCCTCATAAGACAACTCTCTCATCTCTGGAATCAACCTTGTGAACCTTCCATGCTTCCAAAGCAAGTATATCCTTTCATAAATATGGAAACCAAAACTATATGCAGTATTCCAGGTGTGGCCTCACCAATACCTTGTATAGCTGTAGCAAAACTTCCCTGTTTTTAGAAACATAGAAACATAGAAAATAGGTGCAGGAGTAGGCCATTCGGCCCTTCTAGCCTTAACCGCCATTCAATTAGTTCATGGCTGAACATTCAACTTCAGTACCCCATTCCTGCTTTCTCGCCATACCCCTTGATCCCCCTAGCAGTAAGGACCTCATCTAACTCCTTTTTGAATATATTTAGTGAATTGGCCTCAACAACTTTCTGTGGTAGAGAATTCCACAGGTTCACCACTCTCTGGGTGAAGAAGATCCTCCGCATCTCGGTCCTAAATGGCTTACCCCTTATCCTTAGACTGTGACCCCTGGTTCTGGACTTCCCCAACATTGGGAACATTCTTCCTGCATCTAACCTGTCTAACCCCGTCAGAATTTTATATGTTTCTATGAGGTCCCCTCTCATTCTTCTGAACTCCAGTGAATACAAGCCCAGTTGATCCAGTCTTTCTTGATAGGTCAGTCCCGCCATCCCGGGAATCAGTCTGGTGAACCTTCGCTGCACTCCCTCAATAGCAAGAATGTCCTTCCTCAGGTTAGGAGACCAAAACTGTACACAATACTCCAGGTGTGGCCTCACCAATGCCCTGTACAACTGTAGCAACACCTCCCTGCCCCTGTACTCAAATCCCCTTGCTATGAAGGCCAACATGCCATTTGCTTTCTTAACCGCCTGCTGCACCTGCATGCCAACCTTCAATGACTGATGTACCATGACACCCAGGTCTCTTTGCACCTCCCCTTTTCCTAATCTGTCACCATTCAGATAATAGTCTGTCTCTCTGTTTTTACCACCAAAGTGGATAACCTCACATTTATCCACATTATACTTCATCTGCCATGCATTTGCCCACTCACCTAACCTATCCAAGTCACTCTGCAGCCTCACAGCATCCTCCTCGCAGCTCACACTGCCACCCAACTTAGTGTCATCCGCAAATTTGGAGATACTACATTTAATCCCCTCATCTAAATCATTAATGTACAGTGTAAACAGCTGGGGCCCCAGCACAGAACCTTGCGGTACCCCACTAGTCACTGCCTGCCATTCTGAAAAGTACCCATTTACTCCTACTCTTTGCTTCCTGTCTGACAACCAGTTCTCAATCCATGTCAGTACACTACCCCCAATCCCATGTGCTCTAACTTTGCACATCAATCTCTTGTGTGGGACCTTGTCGAACGCCTTCTGAAAGTCCAAATATACCACATCAACTGGTTCTCCCTTATCCACTCTACTGGAAACATCCTCAAAAAATTCCAGAAGATTTGTCAAGCATGATTTCCCTTTCACAAATCCATGCTGACTTGGACCTATCATGTCACCTCTTTCCAAATGCACTGCTATGACATCCTTAATAATTGATTCCATCATTTTACCCACTACCGATGTCAGGCTGACCGGTCTATAATTCCCTGTTTTCTCTCTCCCTCCTTTTTTAAAAAGTGGGGTTACATTGGCTACCCTCCACTCCATAGGAACTGATCCAGAGTCAATGGAATGTTGGAAAATGACTGTCAACGCATCCACTATTTCCAAGGCCACCTCCTTAAGTACTCTGGGATGCAGTCCAACAGGCCCTGGGGATTTATCGGCCTTCAATCCCATCAATTTCCCCAACACAATTTCCCGGCTAATAAGGATTTCCCTCAGTTCCTCCTCCTTACTAGACCCCCCGACCCCTTTTATAACCGGAAGGTTGTTCGTGTCCTCCTTCGTGAATACCGAACCAAAGTACTTGTTCAATTGGTCCGCCATTTCTTTGTTCCCCGTTATGACTTCCCCTGATTCTGACTGCAGGGGACCTACGTTTGTCTTTACTAACCTTTTTCTCTTTACATATCTATAGAAACTTTTGCAATCCGTCTTAATGTTCCCTGCAAGCTTCTTCTCATACTCCATTTTCCCTGCCCTAATCAAACCCTTTGTCCTCCTCTGCTGAGTTCTAAATTTCTCCCAGTCCCCAGGTTCGCTGCTATTTCTGGCCAATTTGTATGCCACTTCCTTGGCTTTAATACTATCCCTGATTTCCCTTGATAGCCACGGTTGAGCCACCTTCCCTTTTTTATTTCTATGCCAGACAGGAATGTACAATTGTTGTAGTTCATCCATGCGGTCTCTAAATGTCTGCCATTGCCCATCCACAGTCAACCCCTTAAGTATCATTCGCCAATCCATCTCAGCCAATTCACGCCTCATACCTTCAAAGTTAGCCTTCTTTAAGTTCTGGACCATGGTCTCTGAATTAACTGTTTCATTCTCCATCCTAATGCAGAATTCCACCATATTATGGTCACTCTTCCCCAAGGGGCCTCGCACAACGAGATTGCTAATTAATCCTTTCTCATTACATAACACCCAGTCTAAGATGGCCTCCCCCCTAGTTGGTTCCTCGACATATTGGTCTAAAAAACCATCCCTTATGCACTCCAGAAAATCCTCCTCCACCGTATTGCTTCCAGTTTGGTTAGCCCAATCTATGTGCATATTAAAGTCACCCATTATAACTGCTGCACCTTTATTGCACGCACCCCTAATTTCCTGTTTGATGCCCTCCCCAACATCACTACTACTGTTTGGAGGTATGTACACAACTCCCACTAACGTTTTTTGCCCTTTGGTGTTCTGCAGCTCTACCCATATAGATTCCACATCATCCAAGCTAATGTCCTTCCTAACTATTGCCTTAATCTCCTCCTTAACCAGCAATGCTACCCCACCTCCTTTTCCTTTTATTCTATCCTTCCTGAATGTTGAATACCCCTGGATGTTGAGTTCCCAGCCCTGCTCATCCTGGAGCCACGTCTCCGTAATCCCAATCACATCATATTTGTTAACATCTATTTGCACAGTTAATTCATCCACCTTATTGCGGATACTCCTTGCATTAAGACACAAAGCCTTTAGGCTTGTTTTTTTAACACCCTCTGTCCTTTTAGAATTTTGCTGTACAATGGCCCTTTTTGTTCTTTGCCTTGGGTTTCTCTGCCCTCCACTTTTCCTCATCTCCTTTCTGTCTTTTGTTTTTTCCTCCTTTTTGTTTCCCTCTATCTCCCTGCATTGGTTCCCATCCCCCTGCCATATTAGTTTAACTCCTCCCCAACAGCACTAGCAAACACTCCCCCGAGGACATTGGTTCCGATTCTGCCCAGGTGCAGACCGTCCGGATTGTACTGGTCCCACCTCCCCCAGAACCGGTTCCAATGCCCCAGGAATTTGAATCCCTCCCTGCTGCACCATTGCTCAAGCCACGTATTCATCTGAGCTATCCTGCGATTCCTGCTCTGACTAGCACGTGGCACTGGTAGCAATCCCGAGATTACTACTTTTGAGGTCCTACTTTTTAATTTAGCTCCTAGCTCCTTAAATTCATTTCGTAGGAACTCATCCCTTTTTTTACCTATGTCATTGGTACCAACGTGCACCACAACAACTGGCTGTTCTCCCTCCCTTTTTAGAATGTCCTGCACCCGCTCCGAGACATCCTTGACCCTTGCACCAGGGAGGCAACATACCATCCTGGAGTCTCGGTTGCGGCCGCAGAAACGCCTATCTATTCCCCTTACAATTGAATCCCCTATCACTATCGCTCGCCCACTCTTTTTCCTGCCCTCCTGTGCAACAGAGCCAGCCACGGTGCCATGAACTTGGCTGCTGCTGCCCACTCCTGATGAGTCATCCCCCTCAACAGCACTCAAAGCAGTGTATCTGTTTTGCAGTGGGATGACCACAGGGGACCCCTGCACTACCTTCCTTGCACTACTCTTCCTGCTGGTCTTCCATTCCCTCGCTGGCTGTGGACCCTTCTCCTGCGGTAAGACCAACTCGCTACACGTGATACTCACGTCATTCTCAGCATCGTGGATGCTCCAGAGTGAATCCACCTTCAGCTCCAACTCCGCAACGCGGACCGTCAGTAGCCGGAGGTGGACACACTTCCCGCACATGTAGTCGTCAGGGACACTGGTGTTGTCCCCGTGTTCCCACATGGTACAGGAGGAGCATATCACATGACCGAGCTGTCCTGCCATGACTTAACCCTTAGATACACTTAAATTGCCGACAACAATGTTAAAAGTTACTGACTAATAAAGAAAAAGAAAAACTACTCACCAATCAGCAGCCAATCACTTACCACGTTGGCTGTGACGTCACCTTTTGATTTCTTTCTACTTCTTTTTTGACTTCTCTCAGCTGGAGCTGCACCGGTCCCGCCTCTCTCAACTCTCAACTCCCGCCTCTCTCGACGCTCCCCGGACTGCTGAGTCTTTTATAGGCCGCTGCCTCTCTCGACTCCCGCCTCTCTCGACGCTCCCCGGACTGCTGAGTCTTTTATAGGCCGCTGCCTCTCTCGACTCCCGCCTCTCTCGACGCTCCCCGGACTGCTGAGCCTTTTATAGGCCGCTGCCTCTCTCGACTCCCGCCTCTCTCGACGCTCCCCGGACTGCTGAGCCTTTTATAGGCCGCTGCCTCTCTCGACTCCCGCCTCTCTCGACGCTCCCCGGACTGCTGAGCCTTTTATAGGCCGCTGCCTCTCTCGACTCCCGCCTCTCTCGACGCTCCCCGGACTGCTGAGCCTTTTATAGGCCGCTGCCTCTCTGGACTCCCGCCTCTCTCGACGCTCCCCGGACTGCTGAGCCTTTTATAGGCCGCTGCCTCTCTCGACTCCCGCCCTTTGCAATAAAGACCAAGATTCCATTGGCCTTCCTGATCACTTGCTGTACCTGCATACTATCCTTTTGTGTTTCATGCACAAGTACTCCCAGGTCCCACTGTACTGCAGCACTTTGCAATCTTTCTCCATTTAAATAATAACTTGCTCTTTGATTTTTTTTCTGCCAAAGTGCATGACCTCACACTTTCCAACATTATACTCCATCTGCCAAATTTTTGCCCACTCATGTAGCCTGTCTATGTCCTTTTGAACCAAACAGAAAATGCTGGCAATTTCAGCGGGTCAGGCAGCATCTGTAGAGCGAGAAACAGAGTTTACGTTTCAGGTCATTGACCTTTTGACAAAACCGTTCCGACGATAGGTCACCGACCTGAAACGTTAAAACTGTTTCTCACTCCCAGATGCTGCCTCACATCGAAACATAGAAAATAAGTGCAGGAGCAGACCATTTGGCCCTTCAAGCCTGCACCACCATTCAATATGATCATGGCTGATCATTGACCTCCGTACCCCATTCCTGCTTTCTCTCCATTACCCCTTGATCCCTTTAGCCATAAGGGCCACATCTCACTCTCTTTTGAATATATCCAACGAACTGGCTTCAACAACTTTCTGTGGTAGAGAATTCCACAGGTTCACCACTCTCTGGGTGAAAAAGTTTCTCCTCATCTCGGTGCTAAATGGCTTACCCCTTATCCTGAGACTGTGTTCACTGGTTCTGGACTTCCCCCAACATCGGGAACATTTTTCCTGCATCTAACCTGTCTAATCCTGTCGGAATTTTATATATTTCTATGAGATCCCCTCTCACTCTCGCTGAGTATTTTCAGCATTTTCTGTGTTTTTATTTCAGAATTCCAGCATCTGCAATATTTTAAGTTCTTTTTGAAGTGTAGTCAGTGTTGTAATGTGGGAAATGCAACTGCCCATTTGTGCACAGTAACTTCCCATAAATAGCAACCTGATAATGACCAGTTAATCTGTTTTAGTAATACTGATTGAAGGATAAATATTGGCCAGGCCACCGGTGATAACTCCCCTGCTCCTCTTCGAAATAGTGCCATGAGATGTTTTGTCCACCTGAGAGCAGATGGGGTTTAACAACAACAACAACTTGCATCTATAAAGCACCTTTTTAACGCAGTGAAACATCCCAAGGCGCCTCACAGGGTGAGATAAAAAAAATTGACACCGAGCCGCATAAGTAGAAATTAGTGCAGGTGACCAAAAAGGTTTTAAGGAGGATAGGGAGGTAGAGAGGCGGAGAGTTGCAGAGCTTCGGGTCTAGGCAACAGAAGGAACGGCCACCAATGTTTGAGTGCTTTATCATCAGGGATGCTCAAAAGGGCAGAATTAGAGGAGCGCAGACATCTCGGGGGAGTGGTGGGGGGGGCGCGATGGTGATTGTGCTGGAGGAGATGACAGAGATGGGGAGGAGCGAGGCCATGGAGGGATTTGAAAATAAGGATGAGAATTTTGAAATCGAGGCGTTGCTTAACTGGAAGCCAATGTAGGTCAACGAGCACCGGGGTGATGGGTGAGCGGGACTTGATGCGAGTTAGGACACGGGCAGCCGAGTTTTGGTTCACTTCTGGTTTACGGAGGATGGAAGGTGGGAGGTCAGCAAGGAGTGCGTTGGAATAGACAAGTCTAGAGGTAATAAAAGAATAGATGAGGGTTTCAGCAGGGGATGAGCTGAGGCAGGGGCAGAGACGGTCGATGTTACGGAGGTGGAAATAGGCGGTCTTGGTTATGCTGCGGATATGTGGTCAAAAGCTCACACATGACACCAAGGTTGCGAACAGTGTGGTTCAGCCTCAGACAGAAGTTGGGGAGAGGGATGGAGTCGGTGGCGAGGGAACGGTGTTTGTGGCGAGGACCGAAAACAATGGCTTCGGTCTTCCCAATATTCAATTGGAGAAAATCTCTGCTCATCTAGAACTGGATATCGGACTAGCAGTCTCGTCCGAAAGTCTGGAATGGAAGAATAACCTGTTGTGTGAGTTTGATGGGCGCCTGGGTAGGAAATGATGAACTTGGTTCCACTCTGCAAGGGGGAGGGCCTCCCTTTGTTTCTGCAAATATCATTCTATATAGTATGAGGAAAGGCTACAGTTGCGCAATTAATATTTACATAGAAAAATAGAAACATAGAAAATAGGTGCAGGAGTAGGCCATTCGGCCCTTCGAGCCTGCACCGCCATTCAATGAGTTCATGGCTGAACATGCAACTTCAGTACCCCATTCCTGCTTTCTCGCCATACCCCTTGATCCCCCTAGTAGTAAGGACTACATCTAACTCCTTTTTGAATATATTTAGTGAATTGGCCTCAACAACTTTCTGTGGTAGAGAATTCCACAGGTTCACCACTCTCTGGGTGAAGAAGTTTCTCCTCATCTCGGTCCTAAATGGCTTACCCCTTATCCTTAGACTGTGACCCCTGGTTCTGGACTTCCCCAACATTGGGAACATTCTTCCTGCATCTAAACCCATCAGAATTTTAAATGTTTCTATGAGATCCCCTCTCATTCTTCTGAACTCCAGTGAATACAAGACCAGTTGATCCAGTCTTTCTTGATATGTCAGTCCCGCCATCCCGGGAATCAGTCTGGTGAATCTTTGCTGCACTCCCTCAATAGCAAGAATGCCATTCCTCAAGTTAGGAGACCAAAACTGTACACAATACTCCAGGTGTGGCCTCACCAAGGCCCTGTACAACTGTAGTAACATCTCCCTGCCCCTGTACTCAAATCCCCTCGCTATGAAGGCCAACATGCCATTTGCTTTCTTAACCGCCTGCTGTACCTGCATGCCAACCTTCAATGACTGATGTACCATGACACCCAGGTCTCGTTGCACCTCCCCTTTTCCGAATCTGTCACCATTCTCTCTGTTTTTACCACCAAAGTGGATAACCTCACATTTATCCACATTATACTTCATCTGCCATGCATTTTCCCACTCACCTAACCTATCCAAGTCACTCTGCAGCCTCATAGCATCCTCCTCGCAGCTCACACTGCCACCCAACTTCATGTCATCTGCAAATTTGGAGATACTACATTTAATCCCCTCGTTTAAATCATTAATGTACAATGTAAACAGCTGGTGCCCCATCACAGAACCTTGCGGTACCCCACTAGTCACTGCCTGCCATTCTGAAAAGTACCCATTTACTCCTACTCTTTGCTTCCTGTCTGACAACCAGTTCTCAATCCACATCAGCACACTACCCCCAATCCCATGTGCTTTAACTTTACAGATTAATCGCTTGTGTGGGACCTTGTCGAAAGCCTTCTGAAAGTCCAAATACACCACATCAACTGGTTCTCCCTTGTCCACTCTACTGGAAACATCCTCAAAAAATTCCAGAAGATTTGTCAAGCATGATTTCCCTTTCACAAATCCATGCTGACTTGGACCTATCATGTCACCTCTTTCCAAATGCGCTGCTATTTCATCCTTAATAATTGATTCCATCATTTTACCCACTACTGATGTCAGGCTGACCGGTCTATAATTCCCTGTTTTCTCTCTCCCTCCTTTTTTAAAAAGTGGGGTTACATTGGCTACCCTCCACTCCATAGGAACTGATCCAGAGTCTATGGAATGTTGGAAAATGACTGTCAATGCATCCGCTATTTCCAAGGCCACCTCCTTATGTACTCTGGGATGCAGTCCATCAGGCCCTGGGGATTTATCGGCCTTCAATCCCATCAATTTCCCCAACACAATTTCCCGACTAATAAGGATTTCCCTCAGTTCCTCCTTCTTACTAGACCCTCTGACCCCTTTTATAACTGGAAGGTTGTTTGTGTCCTCCTTAGTGAATACCGAACCAAAGTACTTGTTCAATTGGTCTGCCATTTCTTTGTTCCCCGTTATGACTTCCCCTGATTCTGACTGCAGGGGACCTACGTTTGTCTTTACTAACCTTTTTCTCTTTACATATCTATAGAAACTTTTGCAGTCCTTATTAATGTTCCCTGCAAGCTTCCTCTCGTACTCTATTTTCCCTGCCCTAATCAAACCCTTTGTCCTCCTCTGCTGAGTTCTAAATTTCTCCCAGTCCCCAGGTTCACTGCTAGTTCTGGCCAATTTGTATGCCACTTTCTTGGCTTTAATACTATCCCTGATTTCACTTGATAGCCACGGTTGAGCCACCTTCCCTTTTTTATTTTTAGGCCAGACAGGGATGTACAATTGTTGTAGTTCATCCATGCGGTCTCTAAATGTCTGCCATTGCCCATCCACAGTCAACCCCTTAAGTATCATTCGCCAATCTATCCTAGCCAATTCACACCTCATACCTTCAAAGTTACCCTTCTTTAAGTTCTGGACCATGGTCTCTGAATTAACTGTTTCATTCTCCATCCTAATGTAGAATTTCACCATATTATGGTCACTCTTTCCCAAGGGGCCTCGCACAACGAGATTGCTAATTAATCCTCTCTCATTACACAACACCCAGTCTAGGATGCCTTCCCCCTAGTTGGTTCCTCGACATATTGGTCTAGAAAACCATCCCTTATGCACTCCAGGAAATCCTCCTCCACCGTATTGCTTCCAGTTTGGTTAGCCCAATCTATATGCATATTAAAGTCACCCATGATAACTGCTTCACCTTTATTGCATGCACCCCTAATTTCCTGTTTGATGCCCTCCCCAACATCACTACTACTGTTTGGAGGTCTGTACACAACTCCCACTAACATTTTTTGCACTTTGGTGTTCTGCAGCTCTACCCATATAGATTCCACATCATCCAAGCTAATGTCCTAATCTCCTCTTTAACCAGCAATGCTACGGCACCTCCTTTTCCTTTTATTCTATCCTTCCTGAATGTTGAATACCCATGGATGTTGAGTTCCCAGCCCTGATCATCCTGGAGCCACGTCTCTGTAATCCCAATCACATCATATCTGTTAACATCTATTTGCACAGTTAATTCATCCACCTTATTATGGATACTCCTTGCATTAAGACACAAAACCTTCAGGCTTGTTTTTTTAACACCCCTTGTCCTTTTAGAATTATGATGTAGTGTGGCCCTTTTTGTTTCTTGCCTTTGTTTACTCGGCCGTCCACTATTGCTTTTTACCTTTCTACCATCTGTTTCTGACTCCATATTACTTCACCCTATCTCCCTTCATAGGTTCCCATCCCCTTGCCATATTAGTTTAAACACTCCCGAACTGCATTAGCAAATGTTACCCCAAGGACATCAGTTCCAGTCCTGCCCAAGTGCAAACTGTCCCTTTTGTACAGGTCCCACTTCCCCCAGAACTGGTTCCAATGTCCCAGGAATTTGAATCCCTCCCTCTTGCACCACTGCTCAAGCCACGTATTTATTCTAACTATCCTGCTCCCTCTACTCTGATTAGCATGTGGCACTGGTAGCAATCCAGAGATTACTACCTTTTGAGGTCCTACTTTTTAATTTAACTCCTAGCTCCCTAACTTCAGCTTGTAGGACCTCTTCCCGCTTCTTACCTATATCGTTGGTACCTACATGTACCACGACAACTGGCTGTTCACCCTCCCTCTCCAGAATGCTCTGCAGCCGCTCCGAGACATCCTTGACCCTTGCACCAGGGAGGCAACATACCATCCTGGAGTCTCGGTTGCGGCCGCAGAAACTCCTATCTATTCCCCTTACAATAGAGTCCCCTATCACTATAGCTCTCCCACTCTTTTTCCCACCCTTCTGTGCAGCAGAGCCACCCATGGTGCCATGAACTTGGCTGCTGGTGCATTCCACTGGTAAGTCATCTCCCCCAACAGTATCCAAAATGGTATATCTGTTTTGGAGGGAGATGACCGCAGGGGACTCCTGCACTATCTTCCTGCTCTTGCCTTGTCTCTTGGTCACCCATTCACTATCTGTCCTAACCCTTACCTACGATGTGACCAACTCACTAAATGTGCTATCCACAACATTCTCAGCATCGCGCATGCTCCAGAGTGAGTCTATCCGCAGCTCCAGTGCCGTCATGCGTTCTGTTAGGATCTGCAGCTGGACACACTTCCCACACACATAGTAGTCAGGGACACTGGAAGCGTCCCTGACTTCCCACATAGCACAGTAGGAGCATGACATGGGTCCGAACTCGCCTGCCATGACTTAACCCTTAAATTAATTTACTTACTAAAATTTACTTAAACATCAAACAGCTACTTAGTAGTTCGCTGCCAATTAAACCAATCTAAAAGTCAGTCTAAAAGAGAGTTATACTTACCAGTCAAACAGCCAACCACTTACCAGCTTGGCTGTGACGTCACCTCTCAATTTCGCACCCCTCTATCTTTGTCTGCAGCTGGTTGGACTGGTCTCTGGGCCTCCGTCTCCTACTCTCGCACACCTTATCAGCTGCTCTAGTGTCAGCACTGGTAGGAAAAACAAGACAAAACAGCACCTGCTACCCCCACTTGCCCAAAATCACCCACTTACCAAACTCACAAATGCCACTCTATGCTGCTGCACTCCGTGCTCTGCACGAGCTGCTTCTTTTTAAACTATAGCTAGGTCAGATACCTCACTACTGGTCAGTCGTTTACAGAACTGGTTTTAACTAGCTGCTAATTGCCTCCTACTGGAGAGTTACCTTGTTTTTCTCTGCCTAAACCTGAAAGATTCCCAACTATTTAACTTTTCCCCTTTAAATTAAACTGCTACTTACTTAGAAGCTACTGGCAATTGCCACTAACAATTTACTCCACCCTCCAAATGGTTTAAAGAGAATAACCCTTAAAACTCAACCACTTACCAAACTCACAAATGCCACTCTATGCTGTTGCACTCCTTTAATCTCACTGACTTTATTTTTAGGAACATGAAGATCTTGCTGGTGTTCGTTCTACTCCACTTGGCAATTGGAAATCTGGTGCAAAGTGCAAGCATACAGCCCAACTATGTTGTTATCATGGCAGATGATCTCGGTATTGGCGACCTGGGCTGTTATGGAAACAGAACCCTCAGGTTTGAAGTTCACTGTACAGTGATTTTGTCTTTTTTTTTCAAACATTCGCTTTGCGAAGTACTTGATACCTAAATCAGTATTTCAAGGTTGGTGCTGTAGCATAGTTCTTCTGTAACTGGACTAGTGATCCAGAGGACTGGACTATTGATCTGGAGTCATGAGTTCAACTCCCACCAGGGCAGCTGGGTAATTTAAATAAAAAATAAATCTGGAATAAAAAGCTAGTCATGGTAACCATGTAACTACCGGATTGTCGTAAAAACTCATCTCGTTCGCTATTGTCCTTTCAAAAGAAAGACTTGCATTTATATAGCACCTTTCACGACCACCGGACGTCTCAAAGCGCTTTACAGCCAATGAAGTACTTTTGGAGTGTAGTCACTGTTGTAATGTGGGAAAAGCGGCAGTCAATGTGCGCACAGCAAGCTCCCACAAACAGCAATGTGATAATGACCAGATAATCTGTTTTTTTTTTTTTGTTATGTTGATTGAGGGATAAATATTGGCCAGGACACCAGGGATAACTCCCCTGCTCTTCTTAAAAGATCCCATGGCACTATTTCTATGTCCACTTGAGAGAGCAGATGGGGCCTCGGTTTAATGTCTCATCGGAAAGACAACACCTCCGATAGAGCTGTGCTCCCTCGGCACTGCACTGGAGTGTCCGGTTGGATTTTTTTTTTTGTGCTCAAGTCCTTGGAGTGGGACTTCAACTCAAAACCTTCTGACTTGAAAGTGAGAGTGCTACCCACTGAGCTACAGCTGACACTGGGGAAGGAAATCTGCCTTTCTTACCCGGTCTGGCTGATATGTGACTCCGGATCCACAGCAATGTGTTTGACTCTTAACTGCCCTCTGAAATGGTCTAGAAATCCACACAGTTGTAACAAAATGTTGTGACAAACCTTCACCACATGGTACCGCAGCAGTTCAAGCTATTATTTTATTGGTTCCTTGGATGTGGGCGTTGCTGGCAAGGATGGCATTTATTGTCCATCCCTACTTGCCCTTGAGAAGGTGGTGGTGAGCCATCGCCTTGAACCGCTGCAGTCCGTGTGGTGAAGTTACTCGCATAGTGCTGTTAGGTAGGGAGTTCCAGAATTTTGACACCGCGATGATGAAGGAACGCCGCTATATTTCCCAAGTTCGAATAGTAACTTGGAGCGGAACATGGAGGTGGTGTTGTTCCCATGCACCTGCTGCTCTTGTCCTTCTGGGTGGTAGAGGTCACAGGTTTGGGAGGTGCTGCCAAAGAAGCCTTTTCTACAAGAGTGACTACTCCAAAAGTACTTCATTGGCTGTAAAGCGCTTTGAGATGTCTGGTGGTCGTGAAAGGCACTATGTAAATGTAAGTCTTTTGGCGAGTTGCTGCGGTGCATCTTGTAGATGGTGCACACTGCAGCCACGGTGTGCTGGTGGTGAAGAAAGTGAATGTTTAAAGTGGTAGATGGGGTCCCACTCAAGCAAGCTGCTTTGTCCTGGATGGTGTTGAGCTTCTTGTGGTGTTGGTGTTGCACTCATCCAGGCAAGTGGAGAGTATTCCATCACACCTCTGACTTTTGCCTTGTAGATGATGGAAAGGCTTTGGGGAGTCGGGAGGTGAGACACTCACCACAGAATACCCAGCCTCTGACTTGCTCTTGTTGCCACAGTAATTATGTGGCTGATCCAGTTAAGTTTCTGGTCAATGATGACCCTCAGGATGTTGATGGTGAGGGATTTGGTGGTGGTAATGCCGTTGAATGCCAAGGGGCGGTGGCGGACCCTCTTGTTGGAGATGGTCATTGCCTGGCACTTGTGTGGCGCGAATGTTACTTGCCACTTACCAGCCCAAGCCTGAATGTTGTGCAGGTACTGCTGCATGCGGACATGGACTGCTTCATTAGCTGAGGTGTTGTGAATGGAACTGAACCACTGCAGTCATCAGCAAACATCCCCACTTCTGACCTTCTGATGGAGGGACGGTCATTGATGAAGCAGCTGAAGATGAGGAATTCGGGGCAGTTGCTCACCATCACCTTCTCAAGGGCAATTGGGGTTGGGCAATGAATGCTAGCCTTGGCTTGCCAGCGACACCCACATCCTGTGCATGATTTTTTTTTTTAAATGTTAATGCTGCTTTTTATACTGTGGCTATCGCTGGTAGCTGCCTTATGACCACTGCTGAAGGGAGTGGTCTGGCTACACATCACATGGACAAGGCACCTGTCAGTACCTATAACTTTTTTTTATTTGTTGTTCACGGGATGTGGAAGTCGCCAGCAAGACCAGCATTTATTGCCCATCCCTAGTTACCCTTGAGAAGGTGGTGGTGAGCCGCCGCCTTGAATACAATTGAGTGGCTCGTCAGGCCATTTCCGAGGGGCAGTTAAGACTCAACCACATTGCAGTGGGTCTGGAGTCACGTATAGGCCAGACTGGATAAGGACGGCAGATTTCCTTCCCTAGAGGACATTAGTGAACCAGATGGGTTTTTAAGACAATCCGGTAGTCAGCATTAAGAACATAAGAAATAGGAGCAGGAGTCGAGCCTGCTCCGCCATTTAATACGATCATGGCTGATCCGATCATGGATTCAGCTCCGCTTCCCTGCCCGCTCCCCATAACTCCTTATCCCCTTATCGGTTAAGAAACTGTCTATCTCTGTCTTAAATTTATTCAATGTCCCAGCTTCCACAGCTCTCTGAGGCAGCGAATTCCACAGATTTGCAACCCTCTGAGAGAAATTCCTCCTCATGTCAGTTTTAAATGGGCGGTCCCTTATTCTAAGATCATACCCCCTAGTTCTAGTCTCCCCCATCAGTAGAAACATCCTCTCTGCATCCACCTTGTCAAGCCCCCTCATAATCTTATACGTTTCGATAAGATCACCTCTCATTCTTCTGAATTCCAATGAGTAGAGGCCCAACCTATTCAACCTTTCCTCATAAGTCAACCCCCTCATCTCCAGAATCAACCTAGTGAAACTTCTCTGAACTGTCTCCAAAGCAAGTTTATCCTTCCTTAAATACGGAGACCAAAACTGTATGTATAAACCAAAACATTACTGATACTAGCTTTTTATTGCAAATTTATTTAATTGAGCTTAACTTCCCTGAAGGGCTGGCAAAGTCCAGTGAGCACTCTATTAAAAATTTAAACCAATTCAACAAGGTTTAAAACATGCCCAGAAGGTCCAGTAAAGAAGAAAGACTTGCATTTAAGGATGTCTCAAATTGCATTACAGCCAATTAAGTACTTTTTGAGATGTAGTCGCTATTCTAATGTAGGAAACATGGCCGTTCCAATTTGCGCACAGCAAGCTCCCACAAACAGCAACGTGATAATGACCAGGTAATCTGATTTGTGTGTTGGTGGAGGGATTAAACATTGGCCAGGAACCCGGGGTGAACTCCCCTACTCTTCATCAAATAATGCCATGGGATCTTTAACGTCCACCTGGAGAGCAGATGGGGCCGCCTTTTAACGGCAGTGTCCAACAGTGCAGCACTCCCTCACTGAAGTGTCAGCCTATATTTTGTGCTCAAGTCTTTGAAGTGGGACTTGAACCCACAACCATCTGACTCACAGGCAACAAATATACATTTCCTTGAGGAATAAAAACTTCACTGCGAAAAGTGATCCAACATGGCTAACGAGAAGTTAGATAGTATGCGATTCAAGGAATGGGTTGCAATGTTTCTAAAAAAAGAGCAGTGGGCCTGAGGATTTTTAGAATTCGGCAAAGTACGACCAAGAAATTGATAGAGAGCAAGTAGAATATGGTAGTAAACGAGCAAGAGGCATAAAAACAGGCTGTAAAAGCTTTTATATATCTGTAAAAAGGAAGAAATCAGCACAAGAAAAAGCGGGTCCTTTACAGTCCGAGACGGGTAAATTATAATGGGGAATAAGGAGATGACAGAGACATTAAATCAATATTATGTATCTGTCTTCACGGTAGAAGACACAAACATGTTACAGAAATAGTGGAGAACCAAGAGTAGTAAGAATGAGCGGAATTAAATGATAAAGTGCAACATCCCCACTGACACCTGGGAGTCCCTGGCCAAAGACCGCCCTAGGTGGAGGGAGAGGATCCGGGAGGGCGCTGAGCACCTCGCGTTTCATTGCTGAGAGCATGCAGAAAACAAGCGCAGGCAGTGAAAGGAGCGTGCGGCAAGCCAGTCCCACCCACCCTTTCCCTCAACGACAATCTGTCCCACCTGTGACAGAGACTGTGATTCTCGTATTGGACTGTTCAGCCACCTAAGAATTCATGTTAAGAGTGGAAGCAAGTCTTCCTCGATTCCGAGGGACTGCCTATGATGATGATAAGACACAAACACGTTCTAGAAATAGTGGGGGAACCAAGGGTCTAGTAAGAATGAGCATCTTAAAGAAATTGATATTCATAAAGAAATAGTACTGGAGGAATTAATGGGACTAAAAGCTGACAAATCCTCTGGACTGACGCCTACATCCTAGGGTTTTAAGAGGTGCACCAGAAATAGTTGATGCATTGGTTTTGATCTCCCAGAATTGCCTAGATTTTAGAATGGTCACCGTGAAATGGAAGGTGTCAATTGCAACCCGCTATCCAAAAAAGGAAGGAGAAAGAAAACCGGGAACTATAGGCCAGTTAGCTTGACATCAGTAGTAGGGAATCTATTATTTGGGTCTTGGTAACAGGACACTTAAAGATATGGATTTATGAAGAGGAAATAGTGTTTGACAAATCTGTTGAATTTTACGAGGATGTAACTAGCAGGGTAGATCAAGAGGAATCAGTGGATGTAGTGTATTTGGATTTTCAAAAAGCATTCAATAAGGTGCCACACAAAACTAGGGCTTGAGATAGGTGGGTAATATATTAGCATGGATTGAGGATTGGAAAACTGAGTAGGAATAAGTGTTTCATTTTCAGATTGGCATGCTGTAACTAGTGGGGTGCTGCAAGGATCAATGTTTGGGTCCCAGCTATTTACAATCTATATCAATGACTTTGATGAAGGGACTGAGTGTAATGTATCTAAGTTTGCTGACGGTACAAAACTAGGTGTGAAAGTAACCTGTGAGGAGAACACAGAGGCTACAAAAAGATATAGGCAGGCTAAGTGAGTGGGCAATAAGGTGGCAGATGGAATATCATGTGGGGAAATGTGAAATTATCCACTTTGGTAGGAAGAATGGAAAAGCAGAATATATATTTTTTTTATATTCAGAGGGACCTGGATGTTCCTTGTACATAACTCACAGAAAGCCATCATGCAGATACAGCAAGCAGTGTGTTGGCCTTTATTACAAAGAGATTGGATTATGAGTAAGGAAGTCTTACTGCAATTTTACATAGGAGTTTGGTGAGACCATACCTGGAGTACTGTGGACAGTTTTAGTCTCCTTACCTAAGCGAGGATAGACTTGCCACTTGGGAGGAGATATTGAATAGACTAGGTTTATATTCCCTAGAGTTTAGAAGAATGAGAAGTGATCTCATTGAAACGTATAAAATTCTGAAGGAGCTTGACAGGTAGATGCAGGGGACGATGTTTCCCCTGGCTGGGGCATCTAGAACCAGGGGTCACAGTCTCAGAATAAGGGCTCGGCCATTTAGGACTGAGATGAGGAGACTTTTCTTCAGAGAGTGGTGAATCTTTGGAATTCTCTACCCCAGAGGGCTGTGGAGGCTCAGTCTTTGAGAATATTCAAGACAGAGATCGATAGGTTTTTTGATATTAAGGGAATTAAGGAATATAGGGATCGGCGGGAAAGTGGAGTTGAGGTAGATGATTAACCATGATCTCATTGAATGGCGGAGCAGGCTCGAGGGGCCGAATGGCCTACTCCTGCTCCTATTTCTTGGGTCCTTTTACAAGAGTACTATAACTGGGCCACTGTGCAGGTACTGTTGTGTAGGATTCATTTTGTAGGACACATCAAGAAACTTTGGGGTAGCTAACATTTAAGCGCTCGATGCCAGATCCTTCTCAAGAGGCTTTTGGAGATGTCCAAGTTAATGGCTGAAGTTTCGCTAAAAGTGTTGGAAGAGCAAGGCTCCAGAGATGTCGATAGTCAGATCACCGGTAGAGCAGCCCATGCAGAAAAGCAGTGATGGGAGGTGCATGTAGAACAGCTGTGTAGCTGAGGTACTGGAGGGCAGTGGCACTGCCCAGCAGAAGCTGGCACCTTCCAGAGAAGAGCCTCCAAACTTGGCATGGCCGCAGGGCAGATATTGGGAGTACTTTGCTTTGTTGCAACAAAGTTTTCTAAAATAAGTCGCATATCTTATCGCAACTTCTTTTGACTTGCACTTCAAAACAGAATGTACAGTCTTGCACAACAGCTGTGGAAAAGTAGATAAATTTGAATTGCTGTTTGAAGCATCGGTTCCTGTTATCAGCATATTGTCAGTGGGAGGACTTTAGTACTGAATGCAGCCACTGACACTGAACTAACCGGACTGGCAGCATTCTTTGCTCCTTGATTTTGGTGTGTGTGTGTGTGTGTTTTTTTTTAAATCATTGTTACGTGATAGACTTGTGCAGCAAATAATTATCCGGGGGAAGGAAGTGATTAGTGGCTAGAAAAAGCAAGCAGAAGTTCTAATAGAATGCTGGAAATACTCAGCAGATCAGACTGCATCCGTGGAGAGAGAAACAGAGTTAACGTTTTGGGTCGGTGACTTTTCGTCCTTGTTCTGTTCAAGGGTCACCGACCTGAAACGCTAACTCTGTTTCTCTCTCCACAGATACTGCCTGACCCGCTGAGTATTCCCAGCATTTTCGATCTTTATTGCAGATTTCCAGCATCCGCAGGGTTTTCCTTTTGTGCAGCAGCAGCTCTAAACAATTAAATGGCCTTTTCTGCAGCCACAATTGGGAAAGAAAGCTTGCATTTATATAGCGCATTTCACAACCTCAGCATATCCAGTTAATTTTTTTATCCCCCCAAGTGTAGTCACTTTTGTAATGTAGGAAACGCAGCTGTTTCCGCAAAGTGCAATGTGGTAATGACCAGATAATCTGTTTTTAGTCGCTGGAGAAATACCACCAACGATGTCTCCGCAAGCTCCTACAAATCCCCTGGGAGGGCAGACGCACCAACGTTGGCGTCCTCGACCAGGACAACATCCCCAGCATTGAAGCACTGACCACGCTTGATCAGCTCCGCTGGGCAGGCCACATAGTTCGCATGCCCGACACGAGACTCTCAAAGCAAGCGCTCTACTCAGAACTCCTGCACGGCAAGCGAGCCAAAGGTGGGCAAAGGAAACTTGTAGAAGGACACCCTCAAAGCTTCCCTGAGAGAGTACAACATCCCCACTGATACCTGGGAGTCCCTGGCCAAAGAACGCCCTAAGCGGAAGAAGTGCATCCCGGAGGGCGCTGAGCATCTCGAGTCTCGTTGCCGAGCGCAGGCAGCGGAAGGAGCGTGCGGCAAACTAGTCCCACCCACCCCTTCCCTCAATGACTATCTGTCCCACTATCGAGACTGTGGTTCTCGTATTGGACTGTTCAGCCACCAAAGAACTCGTGTTAAGAGTGGAAGCAAGTCTTCCTCTATTCTGAGGGACTGCCTATGATGATGATGTTTTTAGTGTTATTGGCTGAGTGTATTGGCCAGGACACCGGGGATAACTCCCCTACTCTTGTTCAATATAGTGCCATGGGAACTTTTTCATCCACCTGGGAGCAGACAGGACCTCAGTTTAACGGCACCTCTGACAGTGCAGCACTCCCTCAGCACTGCACTGGGAGTGTCGACCTAGATTTTATGCTCGAGTGTCTGGAGTGGGGCTTGAACCCACAACCTTCTGAGTCCCAGGTGATCTATTGCCAGCCAGGTACCAGGGTAATGAACATAGTGGGTGGAAAGGTGAGCTGCCTGCCATCATGGTTCGAGTTGGAACCAACAACAGAGGAAAGAGGTCTTGCAATAGGAGTTGTATGTTGGATAAGTCTTTCAGAGTAGTAACCTCGGTGCCACGCTAGACTGGCTAGAGAGAAGTAGATAGCGTTATTACGGCACAGAAGGATGCCAGTTGGCCCATTGATCCAAGCTGGCTCTCTGTCGAGCAATCTAGTCAGTCCCATTCCCCCGCTCTATCCCCGGAGCCCTGCAAGTTTATTTCCCTCAAGTGCCTATCCAATTTCCTTTTGAAATCAACGATCATCTCCGCTTCCACCACCCTCGTTGGCAGCGAGTTCCAGGTCATTACCACTCACTGTGTTTAAAAAAAAAAAAAAAAAAAGTTCTTCCTCACATCCCCCCCCGTATCTCTTGCCCAAAACCTTAAATCTGTGTCCCCTGATCCTTGTACCATCAGCTAATGGGATCTGTCGATCTGATCCAAACCAGTCATAACCTCTATCAAATCTTCCCTCAACCTTCTTTGCTCCAAGAAGATGAACCACAGCATCTCCAACCTAACCTTGTAGCTCAAATCCCTCATCCCTGGAGGCATTCTGGCAAATCTCCTCTGCACTCTCTCAAGGACCTTCACATCCTTCCTAAAGTGTGGTGACCAGAACTGGACACGATACTCCAGTTGTGGCCTAACAGAGTTTTAGATTAGACACATTAACACAAGGTTTATTTTATGGTGTAGAAGCAAGGGTTTCCTATTACTAAGTAATTGGGTTGAATACTTGAGCATAATCTATTTAACATTTTTATTTCTCTAATTCCTCCTGTACAATGATGAGACTGAACAACCCATTAACTGTGGATTAAAAAATGACTGGCTTCCCATTGACAGCATTGAGTCACTTTTAACGTACTGAATAACACTCTAGGGAGATTAGCTGCAGATTAATTTTAGGAAGCCCAAAGTGTGCACAGGGGGCTAAAACCACACGTGACCAACACAAAACACTTGCACAGTCTCGAGCTGCTAGAGATCAGTTGAGTGAAAGGCCAGAAGACACAAGGGTTTAGCCTGAGCCAGAGCGATTGGGACATAAGTACTAAAATTTCATCTATGCCATTTTACCTCTTCAGTACTTGGAGCTGTTTAGTGCCCTGAAAAGGTTTGCGGCTCCCCGCCCAGAAATTCGTCAGAATCGGGCATGGAGCTGACGGGGGGCACTAAATCAGCCATTGCACATCAGCTCTGCGGGGGGCGCTAACGAAGGTTTGGTCGGTAACTTTGGCAGACCCATTGCGCATGCGCGGAACTTCGAATCAGATCGCGGCAACAGTTGAGTCTTAAAGGCGCGGCACAGTAATGCACCCATTAAAGTTTTCAAAGTCACTTGTTTTCTGTTATGTCTGTGTGCCGCTGTAAACGTCGCACTGACTGTGACCTCCGAGGCAAGCGCTTCCTCATCCTTTTACGTAACCGCCAGTTAACGACTCTGCAAGCCTGTACCCACTGTTTTTCCAGACGTTGTTCTTGGCGCCGTTAATGAGGCGCACGCACCTAATTTACCTACCGGGGCGCAAGCGTGGGCGTTGCATGGAATACGTCAGGATTGGCGCGATCATCAGCAGCCAGGCGCTAGCGGTTTGCGCCCCCGGTGAGCCTCTAATGAATTTCCGGTCGGGGCGCTAAATGCTACGCTCCCGGTCGGTAACCTCTTGTACTCCCGGTCGGTAACCTCTTGCACCCCCATTAACGCCCCCGCTGGCCGCTAACTGAGGCATTAGACAACCGAAAATCCAGTCTTTGGTATCACACAAGTCCACAAGGTTGCGTTTCCTGTATAAGCAGCAAAAATGCACAATGTATTTTGCTGGCATTAAACTGGATTTTGTGTGTTTTTCTCACCTCTGCAATTCTATTGTAAACTTTGTCAATGCATCTTGTCTCCTGTTGCAGGACCCCCCATGTAGACAGCCTGGCCAAGGATGGAGTGATGCTGACGCATCATATCGCTGCAGCTTCACTGTGCACCCCAAGCAGAGCCGCACTTCTGACGGGCAGGTATCCGATCAGGTCAGGTAGGTGCATTTGCAACTAAAGCAATGTAACATTGAGAAAGGAATGTCACAGTAGTGGAAAGCAGATGGGACTCTGCCATTGCAGCCACTCGCTTTCGGCGCAGTCTGTGAAATGACGCATGCTAGGTTAAAAGTTCAAACAGCTTTTCTAATGACCATGGATTGTAAATTAGGTCCGAGATCAAAGGAGATGGGGCCGAAATTCAGGCCCGCCAGAAAGTTGGCACCTGCCTTTTTTTAAAAGTTTTTTCCGCCAAGAGCAATGAGGCGACCTTTGGATCGGTTTTCGGGACTTTGTACTTTTATGGGCATCGGACCGGAAGTCGGTCATAGTGGGGGCGGAGGTGCGGCAGTAAGTCATGCTGAGGGGTGGAAGTTGGGGCGGGATCGAGTCTCCGCCGCTGTCGCTCAGCAGCAGAGCAGTGGTGACATCGAAGGGGAGAGAATCGGGCAATTTTTAGCTTCGGCCACTGGGCCACCAGGGAGGGTTTCGGCCGGGCCAGTCCAAGGGGGGGGGGTGCCAGGCTGCCTGTTGGCGTCCCGGCCAAACTCGGGGGAGAAATAGTCCGGCCGACATAGAAGTCGGCCGGGGAAAAAAAAGATGGCGGCCGCGACATTCAGCCCTCGCCCTTAATGGCCTGTGCAGTGCCAGGGCATAAGAGAGGGCAGACAAAGTGCACCGACAGAAAAAGCTGTCGGATGCACCGTCCAGCAGCTCCTGGATTTCTTCAACTAAAATTGGGGCGGATTTAAATGGAGGTGCAGGATAGTGGCGGTGCACGCTTTGATGACTCACTTGTGGCGGTCGGCAGCAGCAGGGCGGGCCGAAAAATCCCCGACCTGATTTTGGGTCCGGGGCTGCCACTCTGTTCCGCTGCATGGCCGCCGCAAATCGGCGGGAACGGGCCTTACACGGACCCTGAATTGCGGCCCCGATGTCTCCACAGGAAAGCCATTCGAATGTGTCAAGTTGGTCACCTGTGCGTCATAGTAATAAATTGCATGGCAAGAGTAGATTGTGGCAATAAACCAATTTCAGGATGTTGAGTGGCTGGTTCTTCAGTTAACATTGCCATTCTGTTCGGGGTTGAAATTCGGCCCTGCCGCTTTTGAGGCGGTGTCACCGGCTGAGTGCTGATTTTAACGCCAGGTGGTAGGTGCCACCTCAAACTGCAAAATTCAGTTGCCACCCAAAGAGGAGAGAGCAGTGCTATAAGTGGCATTGCACACTCGTCCTCGGGAGCCAATGGAGCGGCATCTCAGGAGGCCGGCCGAATTTCCTGATGGTAGGCTGATGGCATGCGAGTTTTACAAAAAAAGAATTTAAAAAGTTGTCAACACTTTCCTTCGCCCACACCCTCACTTCCCCACTGATGCCATTAATACCTAAATGCAAAAAAAAAATAAACATAAACACTTACCTTGATCCCTGCACCCTGCCGTCCCGGGATCCCTGATTCCCCACCACCTTTCTCAGGCTGTATGGATGCCTGCCGGTAAGGACACCATTCTCACCTGACTTCGGAGCGGCAGCGAAAGTTTAAATCAAGACCTGATCCTGCCATTACTACAACTAAGCGAGTGTGTGTAACCTGACATTTAAATCAACAAAATGAAAAAGAGCAAGTAAAAGCAGTCCAACAGCTTGCTGGAAGTGTGAGCTGATAACAGCGCAGCAAGGGCAGACCACACTTGACCAGCTCCGCTGGGCGGGCCACATTGTTCGTACACAAGACTCCCAATTTAAGCGCTCTACTCTGAACTCCTACATGGCAAGCGAGCCCAAGGTGGGCAGAGGAAACGTTACAAGGACATAGAAACATAGAAAATAGGTGCAGAAGTAGGCCATTTAGCCCTTCGAGCACCACCATTCAATAAGATCATGCCTGATCATTCCCTCAATACCCCTTTCCTGCTTTCTCTCCATACCACTTGATCCCCTTGGCCGTAAGGGCCATATCTAACTCCCTCTTGAATATATCCAATGAACTGGCATCAACAACTCTCTGTGGCAGGGAATTCCACAGGTTAACAACTCTCTGAGTGAAGAAGTTTCTCCTCATCTCAGTCCTAACTGGTTTATCCCTTATCCTAAGACTATGTCCCCTGGTTCTGGACCTCCCCAACATCGGGAACGTTCTTCCCGCATCTAACCTGTCTCGTCCCGTCAGAATCTTATACGTTTCTAAGAGAACCCCTCTCATCCTTCTAAACTCCAGTATATAAAGTTGATCCAGTCTCTCCTCATATGACAGTCCAGCCATCCCTGGAATCAGTCTGATGAACCTTCGTTGCACTCCCTCAATAGCAAGAACGTCCTTCCTCAGATTAGGAGACCAAAACTGTACACAATATTCCAGATGAGGTCTCACTAAGGCCCTGTACAACTGCAGTAAGACCTCCCTGCTCCTATACTCAAATCCCCTAGCTATGAAGGCCAACATACCATTTGCCGCCTTCACCGCCTGCTGTACCTTCATGCCAACTTTCAATGACTGATGAACCATGACACCCAGATCTCGTTGCACCTCCCCTTTTCCTAATCTGCTGCCCTCAAAGCCTCCCTGATAAAGTGCAACATCCCCACCGACACCTGGTAGTCCTTGGCCAAAGACCGCCCTAAGTGGAGGAAGAGCATCCAGGAGGGCGCTGAGCACCTCGAGTCTCGTCGCCAAGAGCATACAGAAAACAAGCGCAGGCAGCAGAAGGAGCGTGCGGCAATCCAGTCCCAATCACCCTTTCCTTCAGTGACTGTAGGTCCCACCTGTGACAGACTGTAATTCCCGTATTGGACTGTTCAGTCACCTAAGAACTCAGTTTTGGAGTGGAAGCAAGTCTTCCTCGATTTCGAGGGACTGCCTATGATGATGAAGGGCAACGGGGCATCTGAGGCCCTAGTGAATGACTGGACCAACAGTCTATCTCCTTACCCAATGAGATTAAAAGATCGAGAAGGAAACAGAGGAAAATGGGAGATGGAGGGTTGAATTAGAATCAAATTAGGTACTGATAGAAAACTAAAAGAGGGAAAGAAAGTTTCAATTGCGAGAGGGGGGGGGGGGGTGGAAAAAGACAAAAAGGAAATGCTAATGTTTTAAATCTCTAAGAAGAATTTACTACAGGTGCAGCATTGGGAATCTGGAGTTCCGGACTCCGGACCGATCGGCGGTAGGGTTGTCTGGAATCCGTAAAATGTTCCAGAATCCGGAGCCTGCCGACCTCGGGACCTTGTCACCGCTCGCCTCACCGTTGCTGCCCTTACCTCGGTGGGGCCCCGCCTGAACACCACCTCCTCGCAGGGCCGGCCCGCGCGACAACATCCTCCTCGGTGGGGCCCCGCCTGAACACCAACTCCTCGCAGGGCCGGCCCGACGACATCCTCCTCGGTGGGGCCCCGCCTGAACACCAACTCCTTGCAGGGCCGGCCCGACGACATGCTCCTCGGTGGGGCCCCGCCTGAACACCACCTCCTCGCAGGGCCGGCCCGCGCGACGACATCCTCGGCGGAGCCAGACAGCCCAGACAGCTCTTCGGTGGGAATGCCCGCCACCCTTTCTGACGTTCCCAAATCCGGAAATACCCAAACCTGGGCTCGGCTGTTTCCGGATCCGTGACGTAAGGAAACAAATCGAAAAGCCCGGAATCCGTAACGGCCTCGGTCCCGAGGGTTGCAGATTTTAGGCGCTGCACCTGTACATGCAGGAATGAGACTCTGATGGAAAACTACTAGTGACCATTGTGAAGGACAAAATTAATTCTCACTTGGAGAAGCATAGGTTAACGAAAGAAAGATTATATAAAGTGCCTTTCATGACCTTCAGACACTCCAAAGCAATTTAAACCAATGATGTAATAGTCACTGTTGTAATGTAGGAAAAGTGGTAGTCAATTTGCATATAGCAAGCTCACACAAACAGCAATGTGATAATGACTACATAATCTGGTTTGTTTTAGATGTTGGTTGAGGAATAAATATTGGCCAGGACACCGGGGATAACTCCCCTGCCCTTCAAAATAGTGTCATGGGATCTTTTACATCTACTGGAGAGTGTCGACAAGTTTAACGTCTGCTTTGAAAGACGGCACCTCCGACAGTGCTGCACTCCCTCAGTACTGCACTCCCTCAGTACTGCACTGGAGTGTCAGCCTGGGATTATGTGCTCAAGTCTCTGGAATGGGACTTGAACCCACAACACTGACTCTGAGGCGAGAGTGCTACATCATAAACTATTTTTTTTTTAAATCATTCATTCACGGGATGTGGGCATCCTGGCAAGGCCAGCATTTATTGCCCATCCCTACTTGCCATTGAGAAGGTGGTGGTGAGCTACCGCCTACAACCGCTGCAGTCTGTGTGGGGAAGGTGCTCCCAGGAAGTTCCAGCCACCATGAAGGAATAGCAACACATTTCCAAGTCAGGATGGTGTGTAACTTGGAGGGGAACTTGGAGGTGGTGGTATTCACATCCATCTGATGCCCATGTCCTTCTAGATGGTTGAGATCACGATCAGTAAAGTACAACATCCCTACCGACACCTGGGAGTCCCTGGCCAAAGACCGCCTTAAGTGGGGGAAGAGCATCCGGGAGGGCGCTGAGCACCTCGAGTCTCATCGCCGAGAGCGTGTAGAAATCAAGCGCAGGCAGCGGAAAGAGCGTGTGGCAAACCTGTCCCACCCACCCTTTCCCTCAACGATTATCTGCCCCACCTGTAACTGGGACTGTGGCTCTCGTATTGGATTGTTCAGCCACCTAAGGACTCATTTTTAAGAGTGGAAGCAAGTCTTCCTCGATTCCGAGGGACTGCCTATGATGATGATGATGATGATGATGATGATGATGATTGAGATCAATCAAAACAACGCAGACCAGGAATTGAAGCTAGTATGCATCAGTTCAACTATTCTCTAGAGAAATTGTCTCTCTCGTCTCTGTCTCTCTCGTCTCTGTCTCTGTGCATTGGAAAGAAGTCTGTTAAGACCCTGTCCGTCTATAGTCCTACATTTTGCAGTAATCATTTGTATTCACTGCTGAACGTGAAGTTAAGGCAACGGTCCAATGACTGAAATAGAACTTTTTTTTCTGTCCCATAATTATCGTTAACTGCTATTTTTTTTTTTCATGGTCTTCCAAGAAAACTATTTAATTCAAATTCTGATAACGTTTAGCTATAGGCATTACTTCTAACATGCAATCCGCCCCCCCCACCAATGTTCCCTATAATATCTGTATAAGAGATGAGTGAGCACTGTTTTAGGAGCCGCGGGGCCCCTTTAAGGGGCTGCGTGGGCCATTCAAAATATTGTGCATGCGCAGTGTTTACATTAAGCTGGCTAGCCGGCTATGCGCGAGCCGGAGTGGGGTGGGGGGGTGTACCGCACTTAAACCTTGAGGCATAAAATGGGACACTAGTTTGCACGCTGACGCACTTTAATACATTGTGTGTCACGTGATTTAATGCTCTTGTCATTATGAAACATCGTATCATCCAACCTACTGTGAGCAATGGCGTGGAAGATGCACAACGTTAAATCTTTCAGTAGATGCACATTCTTAAAACTGATGGACCAAAGTCTGTTCTCTCCCTTTCAGGAATGACCACCATGGAAAGTATAGGCGTCTACATATTTGCAGCCGCGTCAGGTGGACTTCCCACGAACGAGACCACCTTCGTCAAGCTGCTGAAAGAGCAAGGCTACTCCACCGGCCTTATTGGTAAGACACAGCGGCCATCAGTGGCCGTGCCTTCAGCTGCCTCGGCTCTAACCTCTCTTCCTAAACATAGAAAATAGGTGCAGGAGTAGGCCATTCGGCCCCTCGAGTCTGCACCACCATTCAATAAGATCATGGCTGATCATTCACCTCAGTACCCCTTTCCTGCTTTCGCTCCATACCCCTTTGATCCCTTTAGCCGTAAGGGCCATATCTAACTCCCTCTTGAACATATCCAATGAACTGGCATCAACAACTCTGCGGCAGGGAATTCCACAGGTTAACAACTCTCTGAGTGAAGAAGTTTCTCCTCATCTCAGACCTAAATGGCTTACCCCTTATCCTTAGACTATGCCCCCTCGTTCTGGACTTCCCCAACATCGTGAACATTCTTCTCGCATCTAACCTGCCCAGACCCATCAGAATTTTATGTGTTTCTATGAGATCTCCCCTCATCCTTCTAAACTCCAGTGAATACAGGCCCAGTCGATCCAGTCTCTCCTCATATGTCAATCCTGCCATCCCTGGAATCAGTCTGGTGAACCTTCGCTGCACTCCCTCAATAGCAAGAACGTCCTTCCTCAGATTAGGAGACCAAAACTGAACACAATATTCCAGGTGAGGCCTTACCAAGGCCTTGTACAACTGCAGTAAGACCTCGCCACTCCTATACTCAAATCCCCTAGCTATGAAGGCCAACATACCATTTGCCGCCTTCACCGCCTGCTGTACCTGCATGTCAACTTTCAATGACTGATGAACCATGACACCCAGGTATCGTTGCACCTCCCCTTTTCCTAATCTGCCACCATTCAGATAAGATTCTGCCGCCTTGTTTTTGCCACCAAAGTGGATAACCTCACATTTATCCACATTATACTGCATCTGCCACTTGTTTGCCCACTCACCTAACCTCCCCGTCTCTCTACCTCTCTATCCTTTTTAAGACGTTCCAGAAAGTCTACTTCTTTGACCAAGCTTTTGCTCACCTGTCCTAATATTACTGGAAAGCTGTTTCCAGTGGGATTTCTCAGGGCTCAGTACTAGATCCCATGCTTTTTCTGGTATATATCAATGATTTAGACTTGAATGTAGGGAGTATGATTAAGAAGTTTGGAAATGATACTAAAATCGGCTGTGTGGTTGGTAATGAAGAAAGCTGTAGACTGCTGGAAGATATCAATGTACTGGTCAGGTGGGCAGAACAGTGGCAAATGGAATTTAATCCGGAGTAGTGTGAGGTAATGCATTTGGGGAGGGCTAACAAGGCAAGGGAATGCACATTAAAAATGGTAGGACACTGAAGTGTAGAGGAACAAAGGGTCTTTGGAGTGCAGGTCCGCAGATCCCTGAAGGTAGCAGGCCAGGTAGATAATATGTTTAAAAAGGCATACGGAATACTTGCCGTTATTAGTTGAGGCATAGAATACAAGAGCAGGGAGGTTATGCTTGAACTGTATGGGCCCAATTTTGGCCAACCCTTTTTTTTGCCGCACTGATCCTTTATGCGCCGACTTTGTGCGCTGGAAAGGGCGCCCAAAAACTTTTAGTATCCTGGCCCCTCTGCCGAGTGTCCCGGGTCCTGGCGCGACGTCCATGGTGGGGTGGGGGGGGCGGAGCTACAGCCCTGCGCTGAAAACACTGCCGGCAGCTGTCCGCATGCGCAGTGGAGTCTGCGAGCATGCTGCTCTCCCTCCCAGCGTGTCCTGCAAGCTGTCAGCAGGACCCGATGTTCACCGCCCCTAGCCATGGCCGAATGGTCACCCGCGTCCTGAATGCAGCCCAGGCTGTCAGAACCCTACCCGAGATGCCGTCAGCCCAGCCTTTCCTCTCCCTCACTTCCCCCGCCCCCCCCCCCCCACCCCCACCGATGCCGTGGAGCCCAGCCTTTCCTCTCCCTCTCTCCCTTCTCTCCCAAACCCCCCCTCACAGGCCGGCCCGCTGCCTTCCCCGGCCCAAGGTAGGATTTACTTAAAATATTTAATTGTTAATCAATTGTTTATCTGAGTTCTTTATTTTTATTTAGTTATTTTAACTTTTATTTGGAATGTTTGGTGCTTGGGTGGAGGTCCTTACCTGCGCCGATTTCTTAACTGTCCGCAAGGTTTTTCAGAGCTGACCACATACGCTGACCTAAGTCGATTTGGACTAAGTTTTTGCTGGCCAAAGTGGCATAAATGGCCAAAACTGGCATAAGTGAATGGGAACGCCCCCTTTTGGGGGAAAGAAAAATCGTACCTAACTGACTTACTCTGGAGCAAATTTTTGGGGGAAATGGCATTTTTTAACTTACTCCAGCAAAAACAACTTACTCCAAAAAATTGATGCAAGTCATGGCCAAAATTGAGCCCAATAAAACACTAATTAGGTCACAACTAGAGTACTGCGTGCCGTTCTGGTCACAACATTACAATGAAGATGCGATTGCATTGGAGCGGGTACAGAGGAGGTTTATGAGGATGTTGCCGGGAGTGGAGAATCTTAGCTATGAGGACAGATTGGATAGGCTGGGTTTGTTTTCTTTGGAAGAGAGGAGGCTGAGGGGAGACCTTATTGAGGTGTATTAAATTATGAAGGGCCTAGAAATAGTGGATAGAAAGGGCCTACTTCCCTTGGCAAATGGGTCAACAACCAGGGGCATAGATTTAAAGTAATTGGTAGAAGGTTGAGAGGGGATTTGAGGAGAAATTTCTTCACCCAGCGGGTGCTGGGGGTCTGGAACTCACTGCCTGAAAAGGTGGTCAAGGCAGAAACCCTCACCACATTTAAAAAGTACTTGGATGTGCACTTGAGGTGCCAGAACCTACAGGGCTAGGGACCAAGAGCTGGAAAGTGGGATTAGGCCGGATAGCTCTTGGCCGGCCGGCACGGACACGAAGGACCGAAATGGCCTCCTTCTGTGCTGTAAATTTCTATGATCCTACCTTCCCATGGCTCGGTGTCATATTTTGTCTGATAACGCTCCTGTGAAGCGCCTTGGGATGTTAAAGATGATCTATAAATGCAAATTGTCGTTGAGCATCAATTTTTTTTTTTTGCAGTAATCAAATATTACTTCAGACGGAGTACATACAGAAAATGTTAGAACTTCAGGACGATTGGCATCTGAGTTCTGTGCGGCGGATTTTTAAAAAAAGACCTTTCATTTATATAGCACCTTTCATGACCTTGGGACATCCCAAAGTGCTTCAGACAGTGAAGTACGTTTTGAAATGTAGTCACTGTAGTAATGTAGGAAATGAGGCCGCCAATTTGCACACAGCAATGCACTAATGCCAAGATCATCTGTTTTTAGTGATGTTGGTCGAGGGATAAATATTGGCCAAGACATCGAGGAGAGCTGCCTTGCTCTTCAAAATAATGCCCACAGGATGTTTTTGTGCCCACCTGAGAGAGCAGTTGGGGTCCTCAGTTTAACGTCTCATCCAAAAGTCAACGCTTCCAACAATGCAGCGCTCCCACAGTGCTGCACTGATGTGTCGGCCGAGATTTTTGTGCTCAAGTCTCTGGAGTGGGACCTACAACCTTCTGACTCTTGAGGCGAGGGTGCTACCCACTGAGCCCCAGTTACCACTTTACTTTGACCCAGCTTTCTCTCATGTGGAGGGGGAGGTGGAGGGAGAGAACTAATCTAGCCTGCTGTCTGTTTCTAGCATTTCAAATTTCCAGTATTCATGGGCTTTCTTTTTTAATCCTACATTCCCCAAGTTTACCCAGTCTCCTCATACTGTGGCATCTGTGAGGAAGGGACTTAACTACGAGGGTAGATTTGAGTAAAGTTGGGTTATAGTTCCTGGAGGTGAGGGGAAATAAGAGGCAATCTGACTGAGGTGTCCAAAATGATGATGGGGAATGCATTGACTCTTTTCGGCCAGTAGGACAATCCAGGAGAACGGGGCAGTTTTGTGGAATTTGAACTCTGGCTGGTTTTACAAACAACTAATTGCTTCACACAAAAGATTGTGAGAATGTGGGACTTGCTTTAATGCAGAAGCAGTTGAGATATTTAAAATGGAGATAAATGTGTGAGTGGAGCTGCCATGATGAACAAAATGGTGGAGCAGGCTTGATTAGTCCTTATTAAACACATCTTTGACATCTTAAAGAAGGAAAGAGTGGGTACATTCGAACATGTCAAACTAAATATTATTCCTTATTCCACAATAGAACTCCAATGTCTGCCATGAGAGAGCGAGAGACTCCCTCTCTGTGGAAAATGGAAATGAATGATTAATTGAGAGCTGTCTCAATTAATCTGACTGAGGTTTGTAGCTTCTATTTAATGACCTAATTAAGTTCCCAGCATGTGGAGATGTGACCTACATTTTTCAGTTTGAAAAATTGCATGCTCATCAAAGGATGCTGGTAGCCATATTCCTGCTAGTCTCCAACAGCTGGGCTCCACCTGCTGCTGGTCTCCTGAGCTGAAGCCATACATCACACCTAAACTCTACCATGCACTGGCTAAGGAGATAACATCATCATCATAGGCAATCCCTCGAAACGAGGATGACTTGCTGCCATGCCGAAAAGGGATGAGTTCACAGGTGTTTCAATGAATGACCTAATATTCCAGATCCCGAACTACATCTTGATGGGTGGAAGATGCCTGTGCCTGGATTTTTTTTTAACGTGTAGTGGCCATAACACACCAGCCACCACACGGGCTTGCCAGAGTTAGGTCTTGGTCCAGTGGCAAGGGTTAACCAAGACGACTGAAGACCAAGCTATGCTGCACGGACCTAGTGCGCGCACATATCGCAGTGTGGGCTGGCCCGTGCTGCCCCTGGGCCCTGAACTCGCGCCTCTCTTGGGCCCCGATCACGTCCCGTGGAGGCATACCACTGCAAGGTACAGCCTCGAGCTGGTGAGGAGGGCGGAGGCAGCGAAGAGGGATGTCACCAAGATCCAGCTCGGTGATTGGAGCGTGGGCAGGTACAGCAGGAGCAGTGAGGTCGGGGCAAAGGAGCAGCGAGAGTTTGTAGAGAGGGAGATAACACCAGATCTGAATGCACAAAGCATTGGTAACCAGATGGATGAATTAATGGCACAAATAGAGATCAATGGGTTTGATCTAGTAGTCATTACTGGGACGTAGTTGCAGGGTGACCAAGGTTGGGAAATACATATTCTAGGGTACTTGATTTTTAGAAACGATGGGACAAATGGAAAAGGAGAGAGAGGGTTGGGGGGTAGCCCTGATAAAAGATGAGATGAGGACAGTAGTGGGAAAGGATCTTCACCCAGAAAATCAGGATGTAGAATTAATATGGGTGGAGTTAAGAAATAACAAAGGGCACAAAACACTGGTGGGAGTAGTTTATAGGCCCCCCTAACAGAAAATGTAGTGTTGGACAGAGTATAAATCAGCAAATTAGAGGAGCATTAGTAACCAGGGTAATGCAATAATTGTAGGGGACTTTAATCTTCACAGAGACTGGGCACACCAAATTGGCAAAAGTAGTTTAGAGGAAGAGTTCATGGAATGCATTTGAGACAGTTTACTAGAACAATATGTTGAGGAATCAACTGGGAACAGGCTACTTTAGATCTAGTATTATGTAATGAGACAGGATGAATTAGTAATCTTGTAGTAAAGGATCCTCTTGGGAAGAGTAACCATAATATGATGGAATTTAATACTGAGTTTTAGAGTGATGTGGTTAAAGCATCATAAATTTAAACAAAACCAATCACGTAGTTTTGAGGGGTGATTTAGCTAAGGTAGATTGGGAAATTTGATTAAAAGTTATGACTGTAGATAAGCAATGGTGAACATGTAAAGAAATAATTTATAATTCGCATCGCATATACATTCCCTTGAAAACTGAAAAAAAATGGGTCTTGTCTCCCCTGGCTGGAGAGTCGAGAGCTAGGTAGGGGTCAAGGGGCTGGATTTTTGCCGACTTTGCGACCAGATTTTCACCGCGATTTGACCCTCTGCGGTGAAAACCCGGTTGGCGGGATCTTCAGGCATCTCTTTGAGGCGACGCTTCCACGTGAAACCACGTGCAATGCCGCGGATTGCATTACCGTGTACTTTCAGCACTCTCCCGACCCTTACGTCAAACCTGTCGGTGCAGCACTGCAAGCAGCAGTAAGTATGAAGACCTGCAAAAAGGTAAGTTAAAGTTTTTATTTTTAAATTATTTTTCAGTGATTTAGTAGGTAAGTGTTTTTTTGAATGTTTTTTGCAAATTTTTTTTTTTGTTCTTTTCCCCCCTCCCAAGGTCTCTCTCGCAGCACTACCAGCCCCAGACTAAAGTTGCCGAAACTCGCGGTTTGCGCCGAGAATCCTCATCCAACGCTGACTTTACCAGATGTAAAGGCCGAAAGTTAGGCCTAAAAACAGTAGCGCAGTTTTTGCCGAAAACTGAAAATCTAGCCCATAGTCTCTAGATAAGGGATCAGCCCTATAAGACTGAGATGAAGAAAACTTTCTTCACTCAGAGAGGATTGTGAATCTCTGGCATTCTCTACCACAAGGGGATGTAGATGCTCATTCATAAAGTATAATCGAGACTGAGATCGATAGATTTTTTTTGATATTGAGCGAATCAAGGACTATGAGGCTAATGAGGGAAGGTGGAGTTGAGGTCAATCACCCATGATCTTATAGAATGGTGGAGCAGGCTTGAGGGCTGTATGGCCTACTCCTGCTCCTATTTCTTATGTTCTCAAATGCTGGTGGATGAAAAACTCTTGAGTCTGTGATTGCATTTTACTTGATTTAAGCAAAATAAAACCCTGATTCCTACAAAATAAATTTGTGGATGAGCAGGGTAATTAAGATTTCACCATAATAAAGCAGTGAGTAGTGTCTCTGTATCTCTATTACCATTAAATGCGTCACTGAGTTGCCAATGGTCGCGATTCACTCAGAATGTGATTTGTGCAAGATTTTAAACATAGCTTTCCACATGGTTTGTTTTTTCTAAATAACTACCAATAAAACCCAATTAATTATCAATGACTGCAGGTCCTTTTCTTCTTCTTTCCTCATTCCCGCCGCCCCGTATTCCGTGCTAATCGTCACTCTGGCGAAAGCTCAGTGCGTGGGGGCTGGAATAAGGTTGTCTCGCACCTCCATTGGGGGAGGGGGTCGCTACTGAGGGCTATTGTTAGGACAGAGAAGAGGGAGCTATACTATGCATCTAACTACATCGGAACATAATTAAGGCGTTCTGCCATTCACTCGGATCATGGCTGATCTGCACCTTAACTCCATTTGCACATAATCCCTTGATACCTTTACCTACCAAAAATCTAGCAGACTCCGACTTGAAAGCTCCAAATATCCTCGCAGGCTAAAGATTTCACCATACTAAAGATGAGCATAGTGTCTGTGTTTCTGTTGTCATTATTTTGTCGCTGAGTTGCCAATGTTCATGATTCACTTTTGGGAAAGAGAGTTTGAAATTTGTATCCCCCTTTATGTGGAAAGAGTGCTTCTTGATTTTGCTGCTGAATGGCCTGGCTCCAATTTTAAGATTATGTCCCCTCGTTCTTGAATTCCCCCCACCAGAGGAAATTGTTTCTCCATATCTACCCTGTCAAATCCTTTTAACATTTTAAACCCCTCCATCAGTTCACCCCTCAATCTCCTATACTCGAGAGAATACAGAGGAAAGTTACCGGCCTTGGTTCCATATCCCTTAATACTCTTGCCAAACAATCTATCTACCTCTCTGTTGCCATTTATGGCTCCTCTAGCCCCATCTTTTGTTTCTTTACTTATCCCATTACCCCACCCCCTTTTGCGTTGCACCATCATCCCTTTATTTATTTAATCACACCTGTTTTCCATCCTATCACAGACCTTCCCTTTTGTTCTCCCCCTCACCCCCTCCTGCCTCTGTACTTTGCTTAAAACCTGCAACTTTTTCCAGTTCTGACAAAAGGTCATTGACCTGTAAAGTTAATGACCCTGAAATTCCCGTGGGCATTTTCGAGAAAAAATACACACCCATTAAGCTGCTGTCCACGTTCGGCTTTCCGATGCTGAGGCCTCCTTCGACTGCGATTTGCAGCATGTGCACGTCGACATGTTCGCAGGCCTACAGCTGGAGTCATGTGGCTCTGGGCAGCCAATCGGGTATGGTATCATAGTAATAGGAGTTACGCAGGGTCCTAAACTCCTTTAACTATGATTGTGATAGAGCCCGAAACACCCAAAACACAGCCCCAAATATCCAAAACACTAATAAAAAAAAAATAGAAAATAATTACACTACATTCGTTTAAATTAAAGTTATTAATGTATTAAAAAAAATAATTTCCCGATTTAAAAAAATTTTTTTTTTTTAAATAAACTTACCATTGTGGGGAAGGTTTTTAATGATAAAATATGCTTTAATAACTTTATATTTATGTTTGTGTTTTTTTTTAAATTTGCACCTGTAAAAGTAGACTATGTGCCTGCTTTTTCAGGCGCAAGATTTTTGAGGACATTTGTTAGCGTAAATATCGGCAATTTCAACTTACAAGTGTCCTCGCTCCCGAGATGCGACCTTCTGTCAAGCCAGAAACTTGACAGATCAGAAGTAGGCCATACAGCCCCTCGAGCCTGCTCCGCCATTCACTAAGATCATGGCTTATCCGATCATGGACTCGGCTCCACCTCCCCGCCCACACCTCATAATCCCTTATGCCCTTATCGTTTAAGAAACTGTCTATTTCTGTCTTAAATTTATTCAATGTCCCATCTTCCACAGCTCTCTGATGCAGTGAATTCCACAGATTTCCAACCCTCTGAGAGAAGAAATTTCTCCTCATCTCTTTTAAATGGGCGGCCCCTTATTCTAAGATCATGCCCTCTAGTTCTAGTCTCCCCCATCAGTGGAAACATCCTCTCTCTAGCCACCTTGTCAAGCCCCCTCATAACCTTATAAGTTTCGATAAAATCGCCTCTCATGAGTAGAGGCCCAACCTACTCAACCTTTCCTCATAAGTCAACCCCCTCATCCCCGGAATCAACCTAGTGAACCTTCTCTGAACTGCCTCCAAAACAAGTATATCCTTTTGTCAATATGGAAACCAAAACTGCACGCAGTATTCCAGGTGTGGCCTCACCAATACCTTGTATAGCTGTAGCAAGACTTCCTTTCTTTTATACTCCATCCTTTTTGCAATAAAGGCCAAGATACCATTGGCCTTCCTGATCACTTGCTCTACCTGCATACTATCCTTTTGTGTTTCATGCACAAGTACCCCCAGGTCCCGCTGTACTGCAGCACTTTGCAATCTTTCTCCATTTAAATAATAACTTGCTCTTTGAACCATTTATCCCGACACTCTGTTTTCTGTTAGTTAGCCAATCCTCTATCCATGCTAATATATTACCCCTAACCCCGTGAACTTTTATCTTGTGCAGTAACCTTTTATGTGGCAACTTGTCAAATGCCTTCTGGAAATCCAAATACACCACATCCACTGGTTCCCCTTTATCCACCCTGTTCGTTACATCCTCAAAGGACTCCAGCAAATTTGTCAAATATGACTTCCCCTTCATAAATCTATGCTGACTCTGCCTGACTGAATTTTGCTTTTCCAAATGTCCTGCTACTGCTTCTTTAATAATGGATTCCAACATTTTCCCAACCACAGATGTTAGGCTAACTGGTCTATAGTTTTTTGTCTGCCTCCTTTTTTAAATAGGATCCTTCCTATCCACTCTATCTCGGCCCTTCATAATTTTATACACCTCGATTAGGTCTCCTCTCCGGCTCCTCTGTTCCGAAGAAAAGAACCCCAGCCTATCCAATCTTTCCTCATAGCTAAAATTCTTCAGTCCAGGCAACATCTTCTCTGTACCCTCTCTAGTGCAATCACATCTTTTCTGTAATGTGGTGACCAGAACTGCACGCAGTACTCCAGCTATGGCCTAACTAGTGTTTTTACAGTTCAAGCATAACCTCCCTGCTCTTATACAAAAGCAAGATACTGCAGATGCTGGAATCTGGAATAAAAACACACTATGTTGGAAATCTTAGGTCAGGCAGCATCTGTGGAGAGGAAGCAGAGTTAACGTTTTGGGTCGCTGACCCTTCGTCAGAACCCTCACTACCTCCTTGAATGCCTCCCACTGCTCTGGCACTGATTTACCTTCAAGTAGCTGTTTCCAGTCCACTATGGCTAAATCATACCCCAGCTTAGTAAAATTCACTCTTCCCCTGGTCTATTCCTGGTCTATCTTTGTCCTTTTCCATAACTACCCTAAATCTAACTGAATTATGATCTCTACCACCGCAATGCTCTCCCACTGATGCCCCTTCCATCATCATCGTTATAGGTAGTCCCTCGGGGTCGAGGATGACTTGCTTCCACACTGAAAATGAGTACTCGGGTGACTGATGAACTCATTTTAAACGGTGGAAGATGCCTGCGTGAGAACTCTTAACGTGGGGTGGCCGTTGCACACCAGCCACCACACGGGCTTGATGGAGCACGGTCTTGGTCCAGTGGCAAGGGGATCCAAGACGACTGGAGACCAGGCTCTGTGTTTGGTCACCTCTCCTAATGTCTCCTAACTTCAGCATTTATTTTCTGCGAGATGGCCCTGGATCGTTTTTCTATGTTGTCAATTGTAACTGACTGAGGGGAGTTGGATTTCTTCCGACATCTGTCCCTTCAGAATACAATTTTCAAGAAATAACAGTCAGTGGAAATCTTGCACGCTCTGTTTGAAATCCCTAATACATACTGGCCAGAAGAACTTTCTACAGGTATCTGACTTCATGATTACTTTGGATACAACAACTTGTATTTATATAGCGCATTTAACATTGTAAAATATCACAAGGCACTTCCCCTTCCACCTGCCCAGCTTCATTCCCTAAAACTAAGTCGAGAATCGCCCCCTTTCTTGTTGGGCTTGCTACGTACTGGCTTAAAAAAAAGTTCTCCATGCATTTTAAGAATTCTGCTCCCTCTATACCTTTCACCCGTATTCTATCCCAGTTAATATAAGGGTAGTTGAAATCCCCTACTATTACTGCCCTATAGTCTTTGCAATTCTCAAAAATGTGCCTACACACTTGCTCTTCTAACTCCCTCTGACTATTTGAGGGTCTCTAGTACAGTCCCAGCAGTGTGATTGCCCCTTTTTTTTGTTCTTCACCGCTATTTGTGGGAGCTTGCTGTGTGCAAATTAGCTCCTGTCGTTTCCTGCATTACAACAGTGGCTCCATTTCCAATGTACCTCATTGGGTCTGAAGCGCTTTTGGGACGTCCTGAGGTTGTGAAAGACGCTGTAGAAATGCACGTTCATTCTTTCTCTTTTATGTTTCTTTGTTCTTGCTTTCCAGGGAAGTGGCACCTTGGTTTAAATTGCGAAACGAGTGACGATCACTGTCACCACCCGCTCCGCTACGGCTTCGACTACTTTTACGGCCTCCCGTTGTCCAATCTGCGCAACTGCAAGCCCGGCGGGGGCGACATCTTCATCGTGGGGTCACGGAATATCATCCGTGCCTCGGTCAAGGTTGTGACTCTGGCCCTGTTCACAATGCTGGCGCTGGATTACTTTCGCCTCCTGAAGGTCCCTTGGAGGGCCCTGGCTTTCATCTTCCTGGCCGCCGCGCTGCTGCTCTCCGCCGTGCTGCTCTTCTTCTCCCAGTTTCGCAACCTCAACTGCATCCTGATGAGAAACCAGAGGATCATTCAGCAGCCCTTCTCCACGGAGAACCTGACGCACAGGATGACCAGTGAAGCCACAGGTTTCCTGGAACGGTAGGAGATGTGGTTTGGGGGTTGAAAGTTCCCTCCCTTTTTCTCCCCCCGCCCCCCAACTTCATTATGTTTGTTGTGTTGTCTTACTCCCGCTTACATCATCGCATCAACATTGGAATGATCGGCGATGCTTATCGACCTTGGAAGGGGGTACAATGCAGAATCACCGGATTGATGCCAGACCTTTTAAAGGGTTAAATTTAAACGGCAAGGTTGCGTAAACTTAATGGGGCTGGATTTTCATTTCTGCTCATTTCAGGGTTGGGGTGGGGGTGGTGGTAATGGCAGCGGGGTGGTAAAGTTTGTGGCTCAGCAAAATTCATCGGCTAGGCCCAGAGCGCTAAGGGTGGCATTCCACACCTCTCTTAGGGCGCTCGGCCAGCTGAGCAACTGAAAATCCTGGGAACTAAACAGCCGGCCTCTGAGCTCTTAGAGGCTTGGGGGGGGGGGGGGGAAAGAGGGAGCTTTCAAACCCCAAACCACAACTCCCTGCCTAAACCTCTCTGCCTCTCATTCCTCCTTTAAGACGCTCCTTAAAACCAAAAGCTTTTGGTCACCTGCGGTAATTTCTACTGGCAGATGCAGTATAATGTGGATAATGTGAGGTTATCCATTTTGGTGGCAAAAACACGAAGGCAGAATATTATCTGAATGGCGGCAGATTAGGAAAAGAGGAGGTGCAGCGAGACCTGGGTACATCAGTCATTGAAAGTTGGCATGCAGGTACAGCAGGTGGTGAAGAAGGCAAATGGTATGTTGGCCTTCATAGCTAGCGGATTTGAGTATAGGAGCAGGGAGGTCTTACTGCGGTTTTACAGGGCCTTAGTGAGGCCTCACCTCGAATATTGTGTTCAGTTTTGGTCTCCTAATCTGAGAAAGGATGCTCTTACTATTGAGGGAGTGCAGCGAAGGTTCACCAGACTGATTCCCAGGATCGCAGGACTGACATATGAAGAGTGACTGGATCGACTGGGCCTGTATTCACTGGAGTTTAGAAGGATGAGAGGGGATCTCAGAATCATATAAAATTCTGACGGGATGGGACAGGTTAGATGCAGGAAGAATGTTCCCGATGTTGGGGAAGTCCAGAACCAGGGGACATAGTCTAAGGATAAGGGGTAAGCCATTTAGGACCGAGATGAGGAGAAACGTCTTCACCCAGAGTTGCTAACCTGTGGAATTCTCTACCGCAGAGAGTTGTTGATGCCAGTTCATTGGATATATTCAAGAGAAAGTTAGATATGGCCCTTACGGCTAAAGGGATCAAGGAGAGAAAGCAGGAAAGGGGTACTGAGGTGAATGATCAGCCATGATCTTATTGAATGGTGGTGTAGGCTCGAAGGGCTGAATGGCCTACTCCTGCACCTATTTTCTATGTTTCTATGTGGCTCGGTGTCAAATGTTTAAATCTCATAATACTGTTGTGAAGCACCTTGGGACGGGTTCACTACGTTAAAGGCGCTAAATGAATACAAATTGTTATTGTTCTCTACGCTCCACAGCGCAGCGCAGAGATGTCCATGGAGTGCAGCTCTCAGCTTAGTACTTATCTTTATTACATTTATCTGGCTTTTATCTGAGGTTCTATAATCTTCAAGTGCCAGCTTCTCTCTCCACTGTCCCAGTCTTCCCCACCCCCAACCACCCACACATTCTGTGGGTTAAAAAGCACAATATCATGGCAGTAACAACATGTCTGCAAAGATAGGTTAGCCTTTTAACAGGCCAGTACTCTTAAACCTTCCCTGTTCCCTCCCTTTTCTGCCTGGTGTGCGCACTCTCTTTCACTGCCTGTCGCTTTCATCTCTTGCCAATTTTTCTTTGCATGTTTCTCTCTCTCTCGCTCTCGTATCTATCTCTCTGGCTCTCTTCTCGTATCCTTATCTCTCTCTTGCTCTCTTATCCTTATCTATCTCTCGTGCTCGCTAATCCTTATCTCATAAGATAAGAAGGTTGCTTCCACCCATTCTTTATCATATATTCAGCCAATAGAGCCCACTGATTATTTCTATCTTAATTTAATTAATTTTAACGAAGCTGCCACTGGTTATACAAGTATTGGAAGTAACACAAGTAATACCGCTGGGCAGGCCACATAGTTCGCATGCCAGACACGAGACTCCCAAAGCAAGTGCTCTACCCAGAACTCTTTCATGGCAAACAAGCGGAAACGTTACAAGGACACCCTCAAAGCCTCCCTGATGAAGTGCAACATCCCCAATGACACCTGGGAATCCCTGGCCAAAGACCGCCCTAAGTGGAGGAAGTGCATCCGGAAGGGCGCTGAGCTCCTCGAGTCTCGTCGCCGAGAGCATGCAGAAAACAAGCGCAGGCAGCGGAAAGAGCGAGCGGCAAACCAGACCCACCCACCCCTTCCCTCAACGACTATCTGTCCCACCTGTGACACGGACTGTCGTTCTCATATTGGACTGTTCAGCCACCTAAGAACTCATTTTAAGAGTGGCAGCAAGTCTTCCTGATACTGAGGAACTGCCCATGATGATGACCAGTGATACAACCTTAATTTAGAGAGTGTAACTCAAGACCTCGGCTTGATCAGATCCGCATTTATATTAAGGATGTCATAGCAGCGCATTTGGAAAGAGGTGACATGATGGATCCAAGTCGGCATGGATTTGTGAAAGGGAAATCATGCTTGACAAATCTTCTGGAATTTTTTGAGGATGTTTCCAGTAGAGTGGACAAGGGAGAACCAGTTGATGTGGTGTATTTGGACTTTCAGAAGGCTTACGACAAGGTCCCACACAAGCGATTAATGTGCAAAGTTAAAGCACATGGGATTGGGGGTAGTGTGCTGATGTGGATTGAGAACTGGTTGTCAGACAGGAAGCAAAGAGTAGGAGTAAATGGGTATTTTTCAGAATGGCAGGCAATGACTAGTGGGGTACCGCAAGGTTCTGTGCTGGGGTCCCAGCCGTTTACATTGTACATTAATGATTTAGATGAGGGGATTAAATGTAGTATCTCTAAGTTTGCGGATGACACTAAGTTGGGTGGCAGTGTGAGCTTCGAGGAGGATGCTATGAGGCTGCAGAGTGACTTGGATAGGTTAGGTGAATGGGCAAATGCATGGCAGATGAAGTATAATGTGGATAAATGTGAGGTTATCCACTTTGGTTGTAAAAACAGAGAGACAGACTATTATCTGAATGGTGACAGATTAGGAAAAGGGAAGGTGCAAAGAGACCTGGGTGTCATGGTACATCAGTCACTGAAGGTTGGTATGCAGCTACAGCAGGCGGTTAAGAAAGCAAATGACATGTTGGCCTTCATCGCGAGGGGATTTGAGTACAAGGGCAGGGAGGTGTTACTACAGTTGTACAGGGCCTTGGTGAGGCCACACCTGGAGTATTGTGTACAGTTTTGGTCTCCTAACTTGAGGAAGGGCATTCTTGCCATTGAGGGAGTGCAGCGAAGGTTCACCAGACTGATTCCCGGGATGGCGAGACTGACATATCAAGAAAGACTGGATCAACTGCGTTTGTATTCACTGGAGTTCAGAAGATTGAGAGGGGATCTCATAGAAACATTTAAAATTCTGACGGGTTTAGACAGGTTAGATGCAGGAAGAATGTTCCCAATGTTGGGGAAGTCCAGAACCAGGGGTCACAGTCTAAGGATAAGGGGTAAGCCATTTAGGACCGAGATGAGGAGAAACTTCTTCACCCAGAGAGTGGTGAACCTGTGGAATTCTCTGCCACAGAAGTTGTTGAGGCCAATTCACTAAATATATTCAAAAAGGAGTTGGATGTAGTCCTTACTACTAGGGGGATCAAGGGGTATGGCGAGAAAGCAGGAATGGGGTACTGAAGTTGCATGTTCAGCCATGAACTCATTGACTGGCGGTGCAGGCTCGAAGGGCCGAATGGCCTACTCCTGCACCTATTTTCTATGTTTCTATGTTTTTCAGTGTCGGGGGTTGGCCTGACGCATCAACTTTCCTCCCTCATATCTCACCTTTGCTTTCATGTCTACATCAAACAAGTTCCGATTAGGAAAGGAATAGATTAAAGTCTTCTGTCGTCATCGTTTTGGCCAATCTATTTGAATGGTGTCGATTTAAAGACATTACTTCACCATAGTTGTCGGTTCGTTGACACAGTTCCTTCTGCTGATCGTGAGGGCCATTGTTGTTGCATGTGACTTCGACACCTACTTGCTTTGAAGTCTCAGCTCTCATACTAATTTTGCTTTGAAGACTTTTTTCTCGTATCCTTGTGACAACAAGCTACTGCACATGGCAGACAAGCAGTCCATCGTGCTCTCTGATGTTGCTGTGGCTCCTGGTGCTGTCCCACATTGCCCCGCCTACCATTCACCGCGATGCCGCCGTGCTCCGTGAGATGGAAAAAAATCATGAGCAACATTGACCTTCCCATTCTTGAAGACTTGGAAAAACCCACCACAAAAGCGCTTAAAATCACACCGGTCATTCAGCCAATATTCATGCTACTAGTATCGACCACACTCGACCAGCTCCGTTGGGCGGGCCACATTGTCCGCATGCCGGACACAGGACTCCCAAAGCAAGCGCTCTACTCGGAACTTCTATACGGCAAGTGAGCCCCAGGTGGGCAGAGGAAAAGTTTCAAGGACACCCTCAATGCCTCCTTGATATAGTGTAACATCCCCACTGACACCTGGGAGTCCCTGGCCAAAGACCGCCCTAAGTGGAGGAAGAGCATCCGGAGTCTCGTCGCCGAGAGCATGCAGAAAGCAAGCACAGGCAGCAGAAGGAGCATGCGCGTTGGAGCGTTTGCGCATGCTCAGTGTGAAAAAAACATTGGCACTCGGCCATTTTTGTAGTTCTTTGTAGCTGTTTAATTTTTGAACATTTTTTTAATAAAAGCACATTGCCATCAGCACTTGCAGCCTTCTCACTGTCTTCCCCCCCCCCCCCCCCCCCCCCCGCGGGAAGAACGGGCGCCTCCTCTCCCCTCCGCGGGAAAGAACGGGCGCCTCCTCTTTTCCCCCCCCCCCCAGCGGGAAGAACGGGCGCCTCAGGCTGACTGCAGCATTCTCCGTGCCTGAAGCACTTTCACACAGGTAGGAAGATGGTTTATTTAATCTTTTCTTTGCTTATAAATGTTTATTCAGGTTGGATTTATTTGTAGAAGTATAAATAAGGATTTATTGTAGAATTTAATGAGTTCCCTTCCCCCCCCCCCCCCCCACCTCATTCTGGACGCCTAATTTGTAACCTGCACCTGATTTTTTAATGTGTAGAACAGGTTTTTTCAGTTCTACAAAAATCTTCACTTGCTCCATTCTACTTTAATTTGGAGTACGTTTTCACTGGAAACTTTCAAATCAGGCGTCAGTGGCCGGACACGTCCCCTTTTGAAGAAAAAATTCTGTTTCAAAGTAGAACGGTTCTACCTGACTAGAACTGCAGGAAAAAAAATGTGTAGAATTGCGATTTCTAAGATAGTCCGTTCTCCACCAGTTGCTCCTAAAAATCAGGCGCAAATCATGTGGAAACTTGGGCCCTAAGTGAGTTCTTACATGACTGAACAATCCAATACGAGAACCACAGTCCCTGTCACAGTGGGACAGACAGTCGTTGAGCGTAAGGGTTGGTGGGACTGGTTTTCCGCACGCTCTTTCCGCTGCCTGTGCTTGCTTTCTACGTGCTCTCTGCGACGAGACTCGGAGCTCAGCACCCTTCCAGATGCACTTCCTCTGCTTAGGGCGGTCTTTGGCCAGGGACTCCCAGGTGTCGGGTAATTATGGTAATGTAAATGACTGCTACGCAAAGTATGCTGGACCTCGTAATCTCCGACTGCAGCTGTAATCCAGGCCTATTCGATTGGCTATGATGGGGCATTTTATTTTCCGAGTTTTCTCCTGAATGCTCTGGCTTTCGCTGGGGTCTGGTATCTTCTAGTGCGTTGTCTAGCTAGCGAGTCTTTGTGTGTGTGTGTGTAGCCCTGGAGAGTAATTGTGGTCCAGTCGACCTTTACCCTTTCCTCCCCCAATGTCAGCACTATTCAGCAGGCAGTCAGGAAACAGGAATCCCGACGGATTTGTTCTCGCTCTTTCCCACTTTCTGTACCCCAGAAGTGCTCTCGCCTTGGAGTCGGTAGGTTCGTGGGTTCAAGTCCCATTCCAGACACGAGCACAAATTCCAGGCTGATACTCCATTGTACTGTTGCGGCAGAAATGCGTGATGTTAAACCGAGGCCCCTTCTGCCCCCCTCAGCTGCACCCCATGAGCTATTTTGAAGAAGAGTATGGGAGTTCTTCTTGGTATCCTGGTCAATATTTCTCTCTCAACCAACATCACTTTTTTTAAAAAAAACACATTATCTGGTCATTATCACATTGCTGTGTACAATTGTCTGCTGCAATGCACGACTTTCTTTTTAACCCTGGACACTTGCCAATTGTAGATGGTGTAGTTGCGATTAGATAACGCAAGACAGATGAATTGTTGAACCCAAGACCAGTTTTTTTTTCTCAAGTGGATAGATTGCAGTCAGTGTCATATTTGGAAATGTGAATTTCTGTTGAATATTTTGTAATCATCTTGTTTAAAAGCTGATGATGAGAAGGGGAATGGTAAAAGGAGAGAGGAAACTGGTCTGGAGAAGAGACATTGATTGTTAGTTTGAAGAAGCTATTTTAACATGAACAGCTAGGATCATTAACATCTACCTTGTCATTTGGCTGTCAATTTGTTTTGCTTACACTGATGTGGTCACTCCTCCATCCCTTTATTGGGAATCAGTGACCTTTTTTAGAAGTCCAAAATGTCCACTATAATATTTAGATTGATGTAACTGTAACCTAAATTTTTACTTTGCATAGAAAGCACAGCACGGAAACGGGCCGTTCAGCCCAACAGCTCCATGCAGGTGTTTATGCTCCACACGAGCCTCCTCCCACCCCTCTTCATCTCACCCTATCAGCATATCCCCCTATTCCTTTCTCCCTCATGTGTTTATCTAGCTTCCGGTTAAATGCATCTACGCTATTTGCTTCAAACGTTTCCTGTGGTAACAAGTTCCACACTCTCACCACTCTGGGTAAAGAAGTTCCTCTTGAATTCTTGATTGGGTTTTAGTTGCTATCTTATATTTATGGCTCTGAGTTCTGGTCTCCTCCAAAACTGGAAACATCTTCTCTACATCTACCCGATCAAACCCTTTCATAATATTTAAGACCTCTATCAGGTAACTCCTCAGTCTTCTCTACTAAGTTTAGTTTACTACTTTTCTCCATACCTTGTGCCATTTCCTGGCCAAAGACAGAGGCAGGCCACTAACTGGCTGTGTGCAGAGCTGATCTCCACCTCTGTTCCACCTCTACTTTGCGACCTTCACCTGCATCCAATTCTCCTTTGACCCTGGTCCAATGTGACATTATGACTTCTTTCTCACCACCCCGGTTTAGAGCCTACAGCACGTTTTCTGAAATTCTCTTCCTGAACTTTGCAGCCTCGCAGCATCTCCTCTCTTCCAAAACCTACCAGCAATCCTCTCCTCTCCCAACTCCTGCTTGGTGTCTTGTCCGTCCCTTGCGAATCCTCATAGAACATTTCACATTGGTAAAAGAAAGAAAGACTTGCATTTATATAGCGCCTTTCATGGCCACCGGACATCCCAAAGCGCTTTACAACCAATGAAGTACTTTTTTTGCAGTGTAGTCACTGTTGTAATGTAAGAAACATGGCAGCCAATTCGCACACAGCAAGCTCCCACAAACAGTAACGTGATGACCAGATAAATTGTTTTTGTTCTGTTGATTGAGGGCTAAGTATTGGCCAGGACACCAGGGGATAATTCCCCTCCCTGCTCTTCTTCAAAATAGTGCCATGGGATCGTTTACGTCCACCTGAGAAACCGAGGCCACCTCTGCTCTAATGTCTCATCCGAAAGACAGGCACTTCCAACAGTGCAGCATTCCCTCAGGGCACCCTCAAAGCCTCCCTGATAATGTGCAACATCCCCACTGACACCTGGGAGTCCCTGGCCAAAGACTGCCCTAAGTGGAGGAAGTGCATCCGGGAGGGCGCTGAGCGCTTAGAGTCTCATTGCAGAGAGCATGCAGATATCAAGCGCAGGCAGCGGAAAGAGCGTGCGACAAATCTGTCCCACCCTCCCTTTCCCTCAATGACTATCTGTCCCACCTGTGACGGGGACTGTGGTTCTCGTATTGGACTGTTCAGCCACCTAAGGACTCATTTTAAGAGTGGAAGCAAGTCTTCCGAGATTCCGAGGGGCTGCCTATGATGATGATGACTCCCTCAGCACTGCACTGGAGTGTCAGCCTAGATTTTTGAGCTCGAGTTCCTGGAGTGGCACTTGAACCCACGACCACCTAACTCTGGCGAGAACGCTACCCACTGAGCCGCGGCTGACTGAAGTTTTCCACAAGCGCAGGTTGGTGTCAGTGGAAGTCAGCCATCCACGTTTGCAGTGGGGGGTCACCGTGCTCCCAGTCTGCCCGTGGCACCGTGCTCCCAGTCTGCCCGTGGACGTTGATGCTGCTGCAGCCTTGGGAGATGGAATGTTGCCACGAGCAAAAGTTTCAATGCCGGTTTCGTGGGATGGGAATTCTCACCCGCTGCAGAGCTCCATCGCGACCCCCTCCCCTCCACCACCGACGGCCGCAGCAGGTGAAAGAAGTAAAGACGTCCAATCTCTCTAGAGCCTTTCAAGACGTCCGCAAGCGCTTTACAGCCAATTAAGTACTTTTGGAGTGTAGTCACTGTTGTAATGCATCCAATTTGCGCACAGCAAGATCCCACAAACACCAATGTGATTTGCTTTTTAGGGGTGCTGAATGAGGGATAAATATTGGGGTGTGCCAGCACGAGCTGTGAGGTGAGGGAGATTGTCAGTGTGAACGGAAAGGTGGAGCAGCTGGAGGAGAACAATGAGGAACGATGAGAGTTCCAGCAAGGATGGGGCTGAGAGAGAACAGACCAAAGTGGACTCTGATCGATTAAACGCATCGACAGCATTCCAAGAAGAGCAGAGAACTTCTTGGTACTCTGACCAACCACCACTAAACCAGATTATCTGGTCATTATCTCATTGATGTTTGTGGGGCCATGCTGTGCACAAGTTGGCTGCTACGTTTCCTATTTTGCAACCGTGACTGCACTTCAAAAGTAATTCATTGGCTGCGATATGCTATGGGGCCTCCAGAGGTTGTGAATGGTGCTGTATAAATACAAGTTTGTACTTTTGGGAGGGGTGGAAGGAGCTGAGCATTTCTATGAATGGGGGAGAGAGTGGTGCCTTCAGGTCTCTGACAATTATACAACATAGGAACAGCATTAGGCCATTCAGCTCCTCGAGCCTTTTCCATCATACAATTACATCATGGCTGATCTGTGATCTAACTTCACATAACCACCTTTTTGTTTATTCATTCCTGGAATGTGAGTGTCACTGCCAAGGCTGGCCTTTATTGCCCATCCCTAATTGCCCCTTGAGAAGCTGGGGTGAGCCGCCTTCTTGAACTGCTGCAGTCCGTGTGGTGAAGGTACTCCCACAGTGCAGTTAGGGAGGGAGTTCCAGCATTTTGACCCAGTGACCATGAAGGAACGGGCTGATATATTTCCAAGTCAGGATCGTGTGTGACGTGGAGGGCAACTTGGAGGTGATGGAGGTCCCAAGTGCCTGCTGCCCTTGTCCTCCTCGGTGGTAGAGTTTGCGGGTTTGGGAAGTGCTGTTGAAGAAGCCTTGGTGAGTTGCTGCAGTGCATCATGTAGATGGTACGCACTGCAGCCATGGTGTGCTGGTGGTGGAGTGAGTGAACGTTTAACATAGTGGATGGGGTGGCAATCAAGCAGGCTGCTTTGTCCTGGATGGTGTCCAGCTTCTTGTGTTGTTGGAGCTGCACTCAATACAGGCAAGTGGAAAGTATTCCATCAGACTCCTGCCTTGTGATTTGTAGATGGTGGAAAGGTTTTGAGGAGTCAGGAGATGAGACACTTGCTGCAGAATACCCAGTGTAGCCCTGTAGATTACGGCAATTTACGTGCACATCCAAGTATTTTTTAAATATATTGAGGATTTCTGCCTTTACCATCCTTTCAGGTAGTGAGTTCCAGAGCCCCACTACCCTCTGTGAAGAAATTTCCCCTCCTATCACCTCTAAACCTCCCAATTACTTTAAATCTATGCCCCCTGGTTGTTGACCCCTCTGCCAAGGGAAACAGGTCCTTCCTACCCACTCTACCCAGGCCCCTCATAATTTTATACACCTCACTCAGGTCTCCGCTCAGCTCCCTCTGTTCCAAAGAAAACAGACCCAGCATCTCCAATCTTTCCTCATAACTAAAATTCTCCAGCCCAGGCAACATTCTTGTAAATCTCCTCTGCACCCTTTCCAGTGCAATCACATCTTTCATCACATCGAAACAACATAGAAACATAGAAAATAGGTGCAGGAGTAGGCCATTCGGCCCTTCTAGCCTGCACCGCCATTCAATGAGTTCATGGCTGAACATGCAACTTCAGTACCCCATTCCTGCTTTCTCACCATACCCCTTGATTCCCCTAGTAGTAAGGACTTCATCTAACTCCTTTTTGAATATATTTAGTGAATTGGCCTCAACAACTTTCTGTGGTAGAGAATTCCACAGGTTCACCACTCTCTGGATGAAGAAATTCCTCCTCATCTCAGTCCTAAATGGCTTCCCCCTTATCCTTGGACTGTGTCCCCTGGTTCTGGACTTCCCCAACATTGGGAACATTCTTCCTGCATCTAACCTGTCTAACCCTGTCAGAATTTTAAACGAATCTATGAGGTCCCCTCTCATTCTTCTGAACTCCAGTGAATACAAGCCCAGTTGATCCAGTCTTTCTTGATAGGTCAGTCCCGCCATCCCGGGAATCAGTCTGGTGAACCTTCGCTGCACGCCCTCAATAGCAAGAATGTCCTTCCTCAGGTTAGGAGTCCAAAACTGTACACAATACTCCAGGTGTGGCCTCACCAAGGCCCTGTACAACTGTAGCAACACCTCCCTGCCCCTGTACTCAAATCCCCTCGCAATGAAGGCCAACATGCCATTTGCTTTCTTAACCGCCTGCTGTACCTGCATGCCAACCTTCAATGACTGATGTACCATGACACCCAGGTCTCTTTGCACCTCCCCTTTTCCTAATCTGTCACCATTCAGATAATAGTCTGTCTCTCTGTTTTTACCACCAAAATGGATAACCTCACATTTATCCACATTATACTTTATCTGCCATGCATTTGCCCACTCACCTAACCTATCCAAGTCGCTCTGCAGCCTTATAGCATCTTCCTCGCAGCTCACACTGCCACCCAACTTGGTGTCATCCGCAAATTTGGAGATACTACATTTAATCCTCTCGTCTAAATCATTAATGCACAATGTAAACAGCTGGGGCCCCAGCACAGAACCTTGCGGTACCCCACTAGTCACTGCCTGCCTGTGGTGACCAGAACTGCACACAGTACTCCAACTGTTTTATACGGTTCAAGCAGAACTGGCTGAATTTTTGCCACAATTCTGCGCTGTTTTTTTGACCTAGGCTGCCTTTTTTGGAGCAGACTAAAACCTGCAAGTTTCGCCAAAGCTTCTGCGCCATACTAAACTACTTATGGCCGATTTTTTGACGTCACTAGGGACTGCCGGATGTGTCATTTCTGGCCATTTAAGCGAGTGTGGCCAAGTAAGATTTTTTTTTCAAAAACAGCGCAGTGCACCGTTGTGAAAAACCTACCTGCACTTAAGAAAATCAGCGCGGAAAAGAGAAAATCACCGCAGAGAAAACGCCATTGTTTTAGCCGAGCTGAAGACACGGCACCGGGTGCGGGAGGCCTTTCGGCCCGGGATAGAAGCGGAAGGCACTAGGGGAGGGGGACCGGGGGGGGGCGGCAGCATCACAGGGTCATGGCTGAGTATACAAAGAGACAAATCAAATTTTTTTTAAATTGGGCTCCTGGAATGCTTACACCTCTTATAAAAATAGAAGTTCTTGGGGAGAAAAAAAATCAGCAAATGACACAACAGGATAAATTCAGCGTCCCTCGTTACCCTGGCAACCTCAGTTTTTCGGCACAGACCTTAAGTTCCACCCACAGAGCTTAAGGATAATCTGGCGAAACTTGGAACTTTTTTTTTTGGCGCAGTTGGCTACCAAAAAATCGGATGTACCTCCAACTGCGCCAAAAGTCGGCATGTGGAAAAGTGGCCCCAACATCCTTGCTCTTGTATTCCATGCCTCGACTAATAAAGGCAAGTGTTACATTTGCCACCTTAACCACCTTACCTACCTCGCCTGCTACCTTCAGGGATCTGTGGACCTGCACTCCCAGGTCCCTTTGTTCCTCTACACTTCTCAGCGTCCTACTATTTAATGTGTATTCCCTTGCCTTGTTAGACCTCCCCAAATGCATTACCTCACACTTCTCAGGATTGAATTTAATTTGCCACTGTTCTGCCCACCTGACCCGTTCATTGATATCTTCCTGCAGTCCGCAGCTTTCTTCTTCATTATCAACCACACAGCCGTTTTTAGTGTCATCTGCAAACTTCTTTAATCATACCCCCAACATTCAAGTCCAAGTCATTGATATATACCACAAAAAGCAAGGGACCCAGCACTGAGCCCTGCGGAACCCCACTGGATACAGCCTTCCAGTCACAAAAACACCCATCGACCATTATCCTTTGCTTCCTGCCTCTCAGCCAATTTTGGATCCAACTTGCCACTTTGCCCTGGATCCCATGGCTTTTATTTTCGTGACCAGTCTGTCATGTGGAACCTTATCAAAAGCTTTGCTAAAATCCATATACACTACATCATACGCACTGCCCTCCTCTACCCTCCTGGTTACCTCGTCTCAAAATTTATTCAGGTTAGTCAGACACGACCTTCCCTTAACAAATCCTTGCTGACTGTCCTTGATTAATCCGTGTCTTTCCAATTGAAGATTTATCCTGTCCGAGGATTTTTTCCAATCATTTTCCCACCACTGAGGTTAGGCTAATTGCCTGTAATTACTCGGTCTATCCCTTTCTCCATTTTTAAACAAAGGTATAACATTAGCAGTCCTCCAGTCCTCTAGCACCACACCTGTAACCAGAGAGGACTGCAAAATGATGCTCAGAGCCTTTGCTATTTTTCCTCTCTTGCTTCTCAACATCCTGGGATACATTTCATCCGGGCCTGGGGATTTATCCACTTTCAAAGCTGCTAAGCCCCTTAATACTTCCTTTCTCACTATGTTTATCTCGTCTAATATTTCACACTCCTCATCCCTCATTGCAAAGTCTGCATCGCCGCTCTCTTTTGTGAAATGTTTTGAAGTCTGTCGATGTTTCTGCCGATTCTTACAGACGATAGATTATGAAAGTAAACTAGAAAGAAAAATAAAAACAGATAGTAAGAGTTTCTACAGGTATATAAAAAGGGAATGGCTAAAGTAAATGTTGGTCCCTTAAAGGATGATAAGGGGGAACAGGGAAATGGGAGAGACTTTGAACAAATATTTTGTATCGGTCTTCACGGTAGAATACACTAAAAACATCTCAATAATGGATAATCAAGGGGTTATAGGGAGGGAGGAACTTAAAACTATCACTCGGTAACATAATGAGACTAAAGATGGACAAGTCCCCTGAATCTGATGGCTTCATCCTAGGGTTTTAAAAGAAGTGGCTGCAGAGATAGTGGATGCATTGGTTGTAATTGACCAAAATTCCCTAGATTCTGGGGAGGTTCCAGCGGATTGGAAAACCGCAAATGTAACGCCCTTATTTAAAAAAGGAGGCGGACAGAAAGCAGGAAACTATAGACCAGTTAGCCTAACATCTGTGTTTGGGAAAATGCTGGAGTCCATTATTAAAGAAGCAGTAGCAGGACATTTGAAAAAGCATAATTCAGTCAGGCAGAACCAGCATGGATTTATGAAAGGGAAATAATGTTTGACAAATTTGCTGGAGTTCTTTGAGGATGTAACGAGCCAGGTGGATAAAGGGGAACCAGTGGATGTGGTGTATTTGGATTTCTAGAAGGCATTTGATAAGTTGTCACACAAAAGATTACTGCACAAGCTAAAAGTTCACTGGATTGGGGGTAATACATTAGCACGGATAAAGGATTGGCTAACTAACAGAAAACAAAGAGTCAGGATAAATGGGTCATTTTCTGGTTGGCAAACAGTAACTAGTGGGGTGCCGCAGGGATCGGTGCTGGGGCCTCAACTATTTACAATCTATATTAATGATTTCGATGAAGGGACCGAGTGTGATGTAGCCAAGTTTGCTGCTGATACAAAGATGGGTGGGAAAGTAAATTGTGAGGAGGACACCAAAAAATCTGCATAGGAATATATATAGACAGGCTAAGTGAGTGGGAAAAAATTTGGCAGCTGGAGTATAACATGGGAAATGTGAGGTTATCCACTTTGGCAGAAAAAATAAAAAAGCAAATTATTATTTAAATGGAGAAAAATTACAAAATGCTGCACTATAGGGACTTGGGTCCTTGTGCAAGAAACACAAAGTTAGTATGCAGGTACAGCAAGTAATCAGGAAGGCAAATGGAATGTTGGCCTTTATTGCAAGGGGGATAGAGTATAAAAGCAGAGAAGTCCTACTACAACTGTACAGGGTATTGGTGAGGCCACACCTAGAGAACTGCGTTCAGGTTAACTAGATTGATTCCTGAGAAGAAGGGGTTGATTTACGAAGATAGGTTGAGTAGGTTGGGCCTATACTCATTGGAGTTCAGAAGAATGAGAGGTGATCTTATTGAAACATCTTATTGAAAGGGGGGGGGGCTTGACAAGGTGGCTGCAGAGAGGATGTTTCCACTCGTGGGGGAATCTAGAACTAGGACGCATTATTTCAGAATGAAGGGCAGCCCATTTAAAACTGAGATGAGGAGAAATTTCTTCTCCGAGGGTTGTAAATCTGTGGAATTCTCTGCCCCAGAGAGCTGTGGAGGCTGAGTCATTGAATATATTTAAGGCGGAGATAGACAGATTTTTCAGCGATAAGGGAGTCAAGGGTTATGGAGAGCGGGCAGGGAAGTGGAGCTGAGTCCGTGATCAGATCAGTCATGATCTTATTGAATAGCGGAGCAGGCTCAAGGGGGCCAAATGGCCTACTCCTGTTCCTATTTCTTTGGTTATATACTTTGTAAGAACATTTCAGTGGTGCCAAACTTCCTTGTTGACTATTTTCCAGCCCTTTCCTCTGTCTTCCAAATTCAGTTACTACTTTTCCGATCATTCTGCAAGTTTATTAGTGTCCTCCTGTAATTTGTTGACTCTCCCCCTCTTCCCAACCCCCCAATTTGGTGTCAACTGCAAATTTAGAAATTATGTTTTTGATTCAAAATTCTAAATCATTAATTTTAATTGTGAACAGCAGTGGTCCCAGCACTGATCCTTGTGGAACACCACTACCCACCTTCTGCCACTGTGAATAGCTCCCCTTTACTCCCACTCTCTACGTTCTGTCTTGAAGCCAGCTCGCAATCAAGTCTGCTACTTGTCCTCTGACTCCGCACTCTGACTGTGTTTACCAGTCTATTATGGGGTACCTTATCGAAGGCCTTTTGAAAATCTATTTAAATTACATCAACTGCATTACCTTTGTCTACTCTCTCTCTCTTACCTCTTCGAAAAATTCAGTAAGGTCAGAGAATGCGGAGTCTTTACCCAGAGAGTGGTGAGAATGTGGAACTTTCTACCACAGGGAGTGGTTGAAATGAATAGTATAAATGCATTTAAGGGGAGACTAGACAAGCATATGAGAGAGAAAGGAATATAGGGTTAAACGCTGGCATGGACTGGTTGGGCTGAATGGCCTGTTTCTGTGCTGTATATTCTATGTAATAAGGTTGGTCAAGCAAAACTTTCCCTTATGAAATCCATGCTGACTATTCATTACTATATTTTTGGTTTATAGATTTTCTTCTATTTTCTCCTTTAGTAGGTATTCCACTATTTTTCCTACGACTGATGTTAAGCTGACTGGTCTATAATTCCCTGGACATGTTGACTTTTTGAGGAGACAACAAGGAGGGCCGATGAGGGTAGTGCATTTGATGTAGTGTATATGGATTTTAGTAAGGCTTTTGCTAAGGTCCCACATGGCAGATCCTTGGAATCCAGGGCAAAGTGGCAAGTTGGATCCAAAATTGGCTCAGAGGCAGGAAGCAAAGGGTTGATGGGTATTTTTGTGACTGGAAGGCTGTTTCCAGTGGGGTTCCGCAGGGCTCAGTACCAGGTCCCTTGCTTTTTGTGGTGTATATATCAATGATTTAGACTTGAATTTAGGGGGCATGATTAAAGAAGTTTGCAGATGATACAAAAATTGGCTGTGTGGTTAATAATGAAGAAGAAAGCTGTAGACTGCAGGAAGATATCAATGAGCTGGTCAGGTGGGCAGAACAGTGACAAATGGAATTCAATCCTGAGAAGTGTGAGGTAATGCTTTTGGGGAGGACTAACAAGGCAAGGGAATACACACTTAATTGGTAGGACACTGAGGTATAGCGGAACAAAAGGACCTTGGAGTGCATGTTCGTAGATCCCTGAAGGTAATAGGCCAGGTAGATAACGTGGTTAAGAAGGCATATGGAATACTTGCCTTTATTAGCCGAGGCATTAAATACAAGAGCAGGGAGGTTATGCTTCAACTGTATAAAACACTAGTTAGGTCACAGCTAGAGTACTGCGTGTAGTTCTGGTCACCACATTACAGGAAAGATGTGATTGCACTAGAGAAGGTACAGAAGAGATTTACAATGATGTTGCCTGGACTGGAGAATTTTAGCTATGAGGAAAGATTGGATAGGCTGTGTTTGTTTTCTTTGGAACAGAGGTGAAGGGAGACCTTATTGAGGTGTACAAAATTATGAGGGGCCAAGATAGAGTGGATAGAAAGGACCTATTTCCCTTAATAGAGGGGTCAACAACCAGGGGGCAGCGATTTTAAGTAATTGGTAGGAGATTTAGAGGGGATTTGAGGGGGAATATTTTCACCCAGAGTGCCTGAAAGGGTGGTAGAGGCAGAAACCCTTAACCACATTTAAAATGAACTTGGATGTTCACTTAAAGTGCCGTAACCTGCAAGGCTATGGACCGAGAGCTGGAAAGTGGGATTATGTGGAGAGCTCTTTTTCGGCCGGCGTGGATAAGATGGGCCGAAATGGCCTCCTTCTGTGCAGTAAATTTCTATGTTCTATCCCCCTTCTTAAATATAGGTATTACATTAGCTATCCACCAGTCCTCTGGCACTACACCTTTTTCTAACGAATTATTAATATGTGTAATGCCTCTACTATCTCTTCCCTAGATTCTTTTAAAATGCATAGATGCAATCCATCCGTTGCAGGGGTTTTATCCTCTTTGAGTTTGATTAGTTTATTTAACATATCCCAGCTTTTTATTTTAAATGTACTTATCTCATTACTAATCTCATTATCCAATGTCATGTCCACCTGTTGTCTCCCTGGTAAAGACTGAAGCATAATAATTATTCAATATTTCTACCATCTCTCTATCGTTACCTGTGGTATTATCCTGTCTAACCCTTAATGGCCCTATTCCCATCCCAACCTTCCCTATTTTTTTCAAAGATTTAATTTGCTTGTGTCTGGTGTTTTGGAGCTAATTTCATCACCTTACCCATACCATGATTGGGTCTGTCAACTCTTGGTCCAGACCAATGCCAGACAGGAGGAAGACTTTGCGTTTAAAATGTGCTAACAGTTAATGTACACATGGTCCATGTGATCCGCTGCACTGGTTTCAATCGCCTGAGTGGGTGGGAGAGGAATTTTTTAGATTCTTCATCTTTTTTTAATCAGCCCTGGATTTTTCTCGAACCTTTTTGCCTCTTCCAAGAGATGACATGGCTGCGAGGGATAGGAAATGTCTTGTCATGGTGTTGCAGGTGTAGTGGTGTTCCAAGCGTCACGAGTGTGGGACAGGCTCGATGAACCAGCTCTCCCCTACCTTCCCCGTCATTTTCACACGTTGCATAGTGTAGAGAACACCCCCAGTCCTTCATTGTTGCTGCGGGAGAGCAGAATCAGAAACCCATGAATGGAGCTGCTCACCCCACACGGTCGTTGTACCTGGCGCAGAACCTCAAACTGTTTGTAAACGTCATTTGCACCGTGTGTGGGCAGAAGGCCACGCCTACGTGCGTGCACGGTGGACGTCTCCAGAGCGCCCCTCCCTATTCTCCAGATGCCGACTGAATTTAAAATGGGATGGTAGACGGGCAACCCGCCCGCAAATATGACGGGTGATCACCCCACTTGCCTTCACGCGGTGATTCCATGGCACATGGCATTGGGGGCACCAGCGTGCCAGCTCGGGTGCACATGCCCCCAAATAGATTGGATAACCCAAGTGTGCCTTCTATACCTTTACACCGGGCGCACTTAATTTAATCTCCCTGACGAGGGTTTTTTTTTGCTCTACAGAAACTCGGACCGTCCTTTTCTGCTCTTCATGTCCTTCTTACCTGTCCACACAGCGCTATTTGCTTCTGAGGAATTTTTAGGAAAAAGCAAACACGGCTTGTATGGCGACAGCGTGGAGGAGCTGGACTGGAGCGTAGGTAGGTGTCTGCTGCTGTTGTATGTTACTGGGAAAGCTTTTGGCTCGTAGCTGCTTTATGCAAAGTTCATGGTAAACCTTAGCCTTGGTAGGTGACTAAAAGCAGTACGTAAGATGTTAAATGGTAAATCTGGCGCATTTACATCAGAAATCGGAGCAGGAGTTAGGGTATACGGCCCCTCGAGCCTCCTCCGGCATTTAATACGATCATGGCTGATCCGATCATGGACTCGGGTCCACTTCTCTGCCCGCTCCCCATAACCCCTTATTCCTTTATCGGTTAAAAATCTGTCTATCTCTGTCGTAAATTCATTCAGTTCTCTGAGGCAGAGAATTCCACAGACTTACAACCCTCTGAGAGAAGAAATTTCTCCTCATCTCTGTTTTAAATGAGCAGCCCTTTATTCTAAGATTATGCCCCCTAATTCTAGTCTCCCCCATCAGTGGAAACATCCTCTCTGCATCCACCTTGTCAAGCCCCCTCATAATCTTATACATTTTGACAAGATCACATTCTTCTGAATTCCAATGAGTAGAGGCCCAACCTACTCAACCTTTCCTCATAAGTCAACCCCCTCATCTCTGAAATCAACCTAGTGAACCTTCTCTGAACTGCCACCAAAGCAAGTATATTCTTTCGTAAATATGGAAACCAAAACTGCACGCAGTATTCCAGGTGTGGCCTCACCAATACCTGTTGATGTTTTATCCCCGTGCAAAAGAAGGAAGCCATTGCAATGAAAGAAACTAAGGTTTTGGCCTCCTTTGCCCCACCCAGAAGACCACTCCAAGTATCGATCACACTCTCTTTACATGAAGAAGGCCTTGCTGACATCTGTCCCAAACTGAACATTGAGTTTTAGCCCAGGGCCCCCTTATTCTGCTCTTTGCTCAACGTGAAGTTGCCTTATCCATGTATTAGTTCCCTTTTCACCAACTCTCGAGGCTGAAATGCAGCCCAGAATTTCCTTGGCGGTTCTCCTGCTGTACCCAAGTCTAAGGAGTTTTGGAAGATTGGGGCCAGAGCCTCTGCAATTTTCACCCTTGCTTCCCTCAGTAACCTAGGTTGCATCCCATCCAGACCGGGGGGATCGTTCTACTTTGTGCACTGCCAACCTTTTAAATACCCCCTCTTTATCCATTTTCATCATCTCTAATATCCACACGACCTCCTCCTTTACTGCTGCATTGGTGCATCCTCTTCTCTAGTTAAAATTGATGCAAATTACTTATTTTGTACCTCAACCATGCCCTCTGTCTCCACAAGAAGATCTCCTTTTTGGTCCCTAATCATCCCCACCCCTTCCTTTGACTACCTTTTTATGTTTCTAAAAAAAAACGTTTGGATTCCCTTTTATGTTAACTGCTCATACTGGCTCTGAGCCCCTCTTATTCCCTTCTTCAGATTTCCTCTGTACATTCTTTATTCAGCTTGGTTCTCCACTGTGTTACGAACCTTGCATTTGTCACAAGCCTGCTTTATCTGTTCCTTATCTTTAGTCATTCAGGGAGCTCTCGCTTTGGATGTCCTCTTTCACCCCCTCACCTCCCTTGTGTTGCTGTAAAGTTCCTAAATTGCTACGTGCTCAAGTAACGTCTGTCAGGTTCTTGTTGTTTTGAAGAGAAATGAAATACAAGTCTGTGATCGACGTGGCTCCAAGACTGTTACTTTTAATCAAAGCATTTTGGAAACCCTTAAGGCTGTGAGAAAAAGTATTAAGTGGTGTTTGCTGAACAATTGGCTCGAAGCATCCATGTTGCACGAGGAAGGCCTTCTAATCAATTTTTCTAAGAATTGCAGACAGCAGTAAAACACCCAGAACATTCTTGCCTCCGCTGAAAGCACCTTTTGTGTCAGTTCTTCATTTCCTTGTAAATCAAGTCAAATAGATTTTTTTTAAATCCTGTTTTTTAAAAGAAAATAGTAAATAACACTGGAAGCAATTGCAAATACAGGGTGAATCTCCCTTATCCGGAACCCTCGGGACCTGGCCTGTGCCGGATAAGGGATTTTGCTGGAATTCTCTGCCCAAGGAAGCAGTTGAATGTATTCAAGTCACAGATAGATAGATTTTTAACCAATAAGGGAATTAAGGGTTGCGGGGAGCTGAGTCCACGGCCAGATCAGCCATGATCTTTTTGAATAGCGGAGCAGGCTCGAGGGGCTAGATGGCCTACTCCTGTTCCTAATTCTTATGTTCTTATGAGGGGAGGTCACGTATTCTACCGTCTTTTACAACTCCCAGCCCCAGCCAGTCAACCCCGAGACAACTATCCCCGATGCTGCGATCCACCGTGTCCCCTTCCCTCCCCATGATCTCCAAGACTCATTGAAAGTAATGAAGAGGTATTTTCTTTTTGTTTGGCAGAGCACTGGGGGCAGTAGGGAGGGGAGGGGAGGAGCGGCCAGCCCAAGGACACGGCCCTACGGCAGCAGGGAGCGGAGGGGAGGTGTGGCAGCCCGAGGATACGGCCCACCGGCCCGACCTTGGCCAGGGCGCTGGAGGCAGGTCGATGGGACTCCGTGCAATTCGTGTACTGAGCCGGGATCGCGTTAAGAGCAGAGCCCGCCCAGCGTAGGCGGAGCTATGGCAGCTCTGTGGTTGCAAGAGTTCCCGGCATCGAGGAGAAGGATGGCAGCCAAGCTCGGCAAAGCGAAAAACTAGCCGGGGGATTTAAACATTTTTTTTAAAACTTTCATCAAGTTTTTATTTGTAATTTAATTCAAAATATAATTATTAGTAGTGCAGGTTGAGCCTCTCTTCCCGCCCACTCTGCCCCCTCCCCTCCCCCCACCGACTTGAATACCCAACCTCGAGGCCACTTAGACAATCAGTGCCTTCAGAATCGGACGGAGGAAGGAGTCTCCATCTTCTGAAGAGAAGAGAATATTGGTGAGTACGAAAAAAATTTATCTGCGCATGCATCTGGTGGCCGAAATGGTGCCGGACAAGGGGTGGTGCCGGATAAGAGAGTCCCGGATAAGAGAGGTTCAACCTTGTATTGCAATAAGCTGGGGGTATTACCGGCTCCAGTGTATTAATAATTGAGTCTGTTAATGTGAAGTGAATGCACTCAAACTATTAGCCCTCAATTTAAATCCAATCTTTCCCTTGTCTCCCAATATAATTACGGCAATGCAAAGAATTATTCACTAGTTAAGAGTTGTTATGACTTCACCATAGAGTTTAAGCACGGCATAATAGTTAGTCATTACTCTCTCAAACCTGGGGAGGAATGGGAATAGGGGTTCAAATGGTTCATCCCACTTATATTAATGATTTGGAAGGGACCGAGTGTGGAAGAAGGGACCGAGTGTAATGTAGCCAAGTTTGCTAACAAAAACAAATGGGAGGAAAAGCAATGTGTGCGGAAGGCACAAAACATTTGCAAAAGGACAGGTTAAGTGAGTGGGCAAAAATTTTGCAGATGGAGTGTAATGTTGGAAAGTGTGAGGTTATGCACTTTGGCAGAAAAAAATCAAAGAGCAAGTTATCATTTAAATGGAGAAAAATTGCAAAGTGCTGCAGTACAGCGGGACCTGGGGGTACTTGTGCATGAAACACAAAAGGTTAATATGCAGCAAGTGATCAGGAAGGTCAATAGAATCTTGGCCTTTATTGCAAAAGGGATGGAGTATAAAAACAGGGAAGTCTTGCTACAGTTATACAGGGTACTGGTGAGGCCACACCTAGAATACTGCATACAGTTTTGGTTTCCATATTTCAGAAAGGATATACTTGCTTTGGAGACAGTTGAGAGAAGGTTCACTCGGTTGATTCCGGAGATGAGGGGGTTGACTTATGAGGAAAGGTTGAGGAGGTTGGGCATCTACTCATTGGAATTCAGAAGAATGAAACACAAAAACATAGAAAATAGGTGCAGGAGTAGGCCTTTTGGCCCTTCGAGCCTGCACCACCATTCAATAAGATCATGGCTGATCATTCACCTCAGTACCCCTTTCCCACTTTCTCTCCATACCCCTTGATCCCTTTAGCCGTAAGGGCCATATCTAACTCCCTCTTGAATATATCCAATGAACTGGCATCAACAACTCTCTGCAGTAGGGAATTCCACACGTTAACAACTCTTGAGTGAAGAAGTTTCTCCTCATCTCAGTCCTAAATGGCTTACCTATTATCCTAAGACTGTGTCCCCTGGTTCTGGACTTTCCCAGCATCGGGAACATTCTTCCTGCATCTAACCTGTCCAGTCCCGTCAGAATTTTATATGTTTCTATGAGATCCCCTCTCATCCTTCCAAACGCCAGTGAATACAGGCCCAGTCGATCCAATCTCTCCTCATATGTCAGTCCTGCTATCCCTGGAATCAGTCTGGTGAACCTTCGCTGCACTCCCTCAATAGCAAGAATGTCTTTCCTCAGATTAGGAGACCAAAACTGAACACAATATTCCAGGTGGGGCCTCACCAAGGCCCTGTACAACTGCAGTAAGACTTCCCTGCTCCTATACTCAAATCCCCTAACTATGAAGGCCGACATACCATTTGCTTTCTTCACCGCCTGCTGTACCTGCATGCCAACTTTCAATGACTGTTGCACCTCCTCTTTTCCTAATCTTCCGCCATTCAGATAATCTGCATTCGTGTTTTTGCCCCCAAAGTGGATAACCTCACATTTATCCACATTATACTGCATCTGCCATGCATTTGCCCACTCCCCTAACCTGTTCAACTCACCCTGCAGCCTCTTGCCGTCCTCCTCACAGCTCATACCACCACCCAGCTTAGTGTCATCTGCAAACTTGGAGATATTACACTCAATTCCGTCATCTAAATCATTAATGTATATTGTAAATAGCTGGGGTCCCAGCACTGAGCCCTGCGGCACCCCACTAGTCACTGCCTGCCATTGTGAAAAGGACCCGTTTATCCCGACTCTCTGCTTCCTGTCTGCCAACTAGTTCTCTATCCACGTCAGTACATTACCCCGAATTTTGCACACCAATACACCACATCCACAGGTTCTCCCTGTCCACTCTACTAGTTACATCCTCAAAAAATTCCAGAAGATTTGTCAAGCATAATTTCTCTTTCATAAATCCATGCTGACTTGGACCGATCTTGTCACTGCTTTCCAAATGCGCTGCTATTTCATCTTTAATAATTGATTCCAACATTTTCCTCACTACTGATGTCAGGCTAACCGGTCTATAATTACCTGTTTTCTCTCCCTCCTTTTTTTAAAAAGTGGTGTTACATTAGCTACCCTCCAGTCCATAGGAACTGATCCAGTCAATAGACTGTTGGAAAATGATCACCAATGCATCCACTATTTCTCGGGCCACTTCCTTAAGTACTCTGGGATGCAGACTATCAGGCCCCGGGCATTTATCGGCCTTCAATCCCATCAATTTCCCTAACACAATTTCCCGCCTAATAAGGATTTCCTTCAGTTCCTCCTTCTCACGAGACCCTCTGTCCCCTAGTATTTCCAGAAGGTTATTTGTGTCTTCCTTCGTGAAGACAGAACCCAAGTATTTGTTCAACTGGTTTGCCATTTCTTTGATCCCATTATAAATTCACCTGAATCTGACTGCAAGGGACATAAGTTTGTCTTCACTAATCTTTTTCTCTTCACACATCTATAGAAGCTTTTGCAGTCAGTTTTTCTGTTCCCAGCAAGCTTACTCTCATACTCTATTTTCTCCCTCCGAATTAAACCCTTTGTCTTCCTCTGCTGAATTCTAAATTTCTCCCAGTCCTCAGGTTTGCTGCTTTTTCTGGCCAATTTATATGCCTCTTCCTTGGATTTAACACTATCCTTAATTTCCCTTGTTAGCCACGGTTGAGCCACCTTCCCCGTTCTATTTTTACTCCAGACAGGGATGTACAATTGCTGAAGTTCATCCATGTGATCTTTAAATGTTTGCCATTGCCTATCCACCGTCAACCTTTTAAGTGTCATTTGCCAGTCTATTCGAGTCAATTCACGTCTCATACCATCGAAGTTACCTTTCCTTAAGTTCAGGACCCTAGTCTCTGAATTAACTGAATTTTACCATATTATGGTCACTCTTCCCCAATTTCCTTTCTCATTACACATCACCCAGTCTAGGATGGACAGCCCTCTAGTTGGTTCCTCGACATATTGGTCTAGAAAATCATCCCTAATACACTCCAGAAATCCTCCTGCACCGTATTGCTACCAGTTTGGTTAACCCAATCTATATGTAGATTAAAGTCGCCCATGATACCTTTATTGCACGCATTGCTAATTTCTTGTTTGATGCTGTCCCCAACCTCACTACTACTGTTTGGTGGTCTGTACACAACTCTAACTCACGTTTTCTGCCCCTTGGTATTCCGCAGCTTCACCCATACAGATTCCGCATCATCCAAGCTAATGTCCTTCCTTACTATTGCGTTTAACCAGCAACGCTACCCCACCTCCTTTTCCTTTCTGTCTATCCTTCCTGAGAAGTGATCTTATCGAAACGTATAAGATTACGAGGGAGGTTGACAAAGTAGATGCAGAGAGGATGTTTTCACTGATGGGGGAGACTAGAACTTGGAATAGGGGGCTGCCCATCTAGAACTGAGATGAAGAGGAATTTCAACTGAGAATTGTGAATCTGTGGAATTTGCTGCCTCAGAGCTGAGGAAGCTGTGTCATTGAGTAGATTAAGACAGAGATAGACAGTTTCTTAACCGATAAGGGGTTATGGGGAGCGGGAAGGGAAGTGGACCTGAGTCCATGATCAGATCCGCCATGATCGTATTAAATGGCGGAGCAGGTTCGAGGGGCCAAATGACATACTCCTGCTCCTATTTCTTATGTTCTATCCCCAAAGTTGTCCCTTTGACTATAGTTGTCTATTATAAAATATCAAACTCTTAGAATCTGTCCTCGCACCACCAATGCATGAAGCTTCAGAAGTATCGCGAGGGGGTGGCCATAACATGAGAAATAGGAGCAGGAGTGGGCCATTTGGCCCCTCGAGGCTGCTCCACCATTCAATAAGATCATGGCTGATCTGATCTTGACCTCAACTCCACTTCCCTGCCCGCTCTCCATAACCTTTCACTCCCTTATCTTTCAAAAATTTGTCTGTACTGAAGGTGGAGATATTCAGTGACCCAGCCTTCACAGCTCTCTGGGTTGGAAAATTCCACACATTTATGACCCTCAGAGGAAATTCCTCCTCATCTCCTTTTTAAATGGGTGGCCCCTTATTCTGAAACTATGCCCCCTAGTTCTAGATTCCCCACAAGGGGAAACATCCTCTCTGCATCTACCCTGTCAAGCCCCCTCATAATCTTATGTTTCAATAAGATCACCTCTCATTCTTCTGAATTCCAATGAGTATAGGCCCAACCTGCTCAACCTTTCCCCATAAGGCAACTCCTTCATCTCAGGATTCAACTGAGTGAACCTTCTCTGAACTGCCTCCAATGCAGAATATCCCTCCTTTTAAATAAGGAAACCAAAACTGTATGTAGTGCTCTAGGTGTGGTCTCACCAATTCCCTGTACAGTTGTAACAGGCCTTCCCTACTGTAATACTCCATCCCCCTTGCAATAAAGGCCAACATTCCATTTGCCTTCCTGATTACTTACGAAGCATATTACGGAAAGACAGTTGTAATGGTCAGGTCATGAAAGTTTAAGCTAATTGGCAAAAGAACCAGAGGTGATGCGAGGTGAATTTTTTTCCGCAGTGAGTTATGATCTGCAACCTGCCTGAGGGCGGCGGAAGCAGATTCAATAGTCATTTTCAAAAAGGAATTCGATATATGCTTGAAAGGGGAAAAAAATTGCAGTGCTCTGGGGAAAGAGCTGCAGAGTGGGACTAATTGGATAGCTCTTTCAATGAGCACGATGGTCCGAATGGTCTTCTGTGCTATGAGTATACGGCCCCGATATTGGTGGCCTTACCGCTCACTGCCGCCGAGTTTTGCTTCCGGTCTCCTCTCTCTGCCAGTTTCCGCTTGGGCTGGAGCAGGCGGGAGGACAATACCGCCGGGAACCGCCCGCTGACGGCTGCTGGCGGCCAAGTACCCGAAGTGACCTCCCACCCGCCGAGCTGCCAGATTGCTGTGGGCAGGAGTCTGTGCCAGCAGGGGGAAGGACGCTGCGTGGAGGCAGGTCTAACCCTGACAGTAAGTACGAAGACCTGCAAAAACAGGTTATTGAACATCTTTAACATTCTTTTTTTTTTTTTTTACAGTGACTTACCTGGATGGGGTCCCTTGCTGTTTTTCTTTTGGTAATGGCTTTTACTTTTCAGAAGTCCGCCCCCCCCCCCCCCCACCTCGGGCCCGACTCCATCCTCGGTGGCACTTGGGTTTAAAGATTAAGAGCTGCCGCCCAGATTGATGGCATAAGCCGTTATTTTGCCACCAGGCGGTACTGCCACCTCTTTTAGAGGGATCTTCCTGGCAAAGTACCGCCCGGGCTCTTGGGGTGGCGGGGGGCGGGGGGAGCCTTGGGTTTCACCAATTTCGGGCCCGTACATGACTGAAGATTGGTACTATCGGAATGGAATGGAATGGGAATACTGTGTGGAGAGCCAAATATGATGGTGCGTGTGTATAATGTTGTAAAATATCTAAAAACTGTTCCATCAGATGAGGTTTTGTGCTTGGGCAGATTTTGATGAGTTATTTGGCGGAGTTTCAACTCCTGGCATTGTCAATGAAATGATCCACTTGAAAGTTGAATAACTTTGACAAAATTATGCCCTGTATTTTTTTTTTTGTAAGTGTAAATGTTTTTTTTTTTATATTCAGCATTCCGTTGCCAGAGCTTCAGTCGGTTGGCATTAATAATTTAAATGTAGATTTGTTTCAACTGTGCTGAGTATGTTCTGAAGAGAAAAAAAATCTGAAGTGTTGATGTAATCGCAGGGAGACTGCTGCCCCAGTCATGCAGCAGTTTTGATCACACCTTCTATTATTGATGTTCTCTTGTCAATGAACCTCTTGGAGGAGGCTCTATCATGTGATTTTTGAGGCTGTAGATTAAATCTTATTGCAGGAAAACTCACTTAAAACACTGTGATGGCCTTGTTACAATCCCACTTAACAAGCATAAGATCTGTATTCCACTGCCAAGCATCTTGGGTTTGCAAGTCAACTGTATTTGCATTAAACATCGTGGTTGCAACTTTGTGACGAGAGAGCACCGTTCAGTACCATTTTTATGCACCCACAACTCATCTGAGCCATAGCGATAATGGCCTCGTCAGGGGCATATTCCAGGTGCTCCATATAACGGACAGGTGTATCTCTGATGACCTAGTTCCTGGTATTACATTACTATTTGAGTCCTCCTTTGGATGGTTCCTCCTACATACGCTCAAGAAGCTCAACACCATCCAGGACAAAGCAGCCCGCTTAATTGGCAGCCCATCCACCACCTTCAACACTCACTCCCTCCACCACCGGCGCACCGTGGCTGCAGTGTGCACCATCTGCAAGATGCACTGCAGCAACTCGCCAAGGCTTCTTTGGCAGCACCTCCCAAACCCACGGCCTCTACCATCAGGGCAGCAGGCGCATGGGAGCACCACCACTTCTAATCTCCCCTCCACACCATCCTAACTTGGAAATATATCGCCGTTCCTTGTTTGTCGCTGGGTCAAAATCCTGGATCTCCCTCTCTAACAGCGCTGTGGGAGTACCTTCATCACACGGACTGCAGCGGTTCAAGAAGGTGGCTCACCTCCACCTTCTCAAGGGGCAATTAGGGATGGGCAATAAATGCCGGCCTTGCCAGCGACGCCCACATCCCATGAATGAATTTTTTAAAAATACTCTCTGGTAGTTCACGACCACAAGACGTCCCAAAGCACTTTACAGCCGATGAAATACTTTTGAAGTGTAGTTACTGTTATAATGTAGAAAGCGAGGCAGCCAATTTGCGCACAGCGAGTTCCCACAAACAGCAATGAAATAATGACCAGATAATCTGTTTTTGTTACATTGGTTGAGGGATAAATATTGGCCAGGACACTGGAGAACACCCCTACTCTTCTTCGAAATAGTAGCAGAGTGCTACCACTGAGCCCCGGCTGATACTTAAGGAGTGGGTCTACAGGTTCTACATAAGAACATAAGAAATAGGAACAGGCGTAGGCCATACGGCCCCTGGAACCTGCACTACCATTCAATACGATCATGGCTGATCTGACCGTGGACTCAGCTTAATTTCCCTGCCTACTCCCATAACCCCTTATATCTTTATCATTCAAGAAACTGTCTATTTCTGTCTTAAATTTATTCAATATCCTTGCTTCCACAGCTCTCTGAGACAGCGAATTCCACAGATTTACAACCCTCAGAAGAAATTTCTCCTCTTCTCAGTGTTAAATGGGTGGCCCCTTATTCTAAGATCATGCCTCTAGTTCTAGTCTCCCCCATCAGTGGAAACATCCTCTCTGCATTCACCTTGTCAAGCCCCCTCATAATCTTATACGTTGCAATAAGATCACCTCTCATTCTTCTGAATTCCAATGAGTAGAGGTCAACCTCCTCAACCTTTCCTCATACGTCAACCCCCTCATCTTCGGGATCAACCTAGTGAACCTTCTCGGAACTGCCTCCAAAGCAAGTATATCCTTTCGTAAATATAGAAACCAAAACTGCACGCAGTATTCCAGGTGTGGCCTCACCAATACCCTGTATAGCTGTAGCAAGACTTCCCTGCTTTTATATTCCATCCCCTTTGCAATAAAGGCCAAGATTCCATTGGCCTTCCTGATCACTTGCTGTACCTGCATACTATCCTTTTGTGTTTCATGCACAAGTACCCCCAGGTCCTGCTGTACTGCAGCACTTTGTAATCTTTCTCCATTTAAATAATAACTTACTCTTTGATTTCTGATTGAGTCAAGGTCACAATGGGGTAGATTTTAAACTTGCTGCCTGCATTGCCAATTGGCTGACCAAATTAGAAGCTGTCTGATTTAGTTTCCATTGACTTCACCCAGCATTGCACCTGGTTTCAATGGGAATTAAACTGGAGCAGCACTGATGCATCTGAAACCCTGGGTGACTTCAGCATGTCTCGTCCCCTCTCATCTCAGTGTTAAGCAACAAAAACCACGGAAACTTGCCAAAAAAATAAGACGCGCTTTGCTTTTAGGAGGTGCAACCTCGCTTTAAATAGGTGCCGTGCCCATTGGAAATCTCGCCCATCTAATGACAAACGTGTGCTCACCAGTGCGATTCAAATGATCGCCCATTCCAACATGGCAGCACTCTCTCAGTAATTCACAAGTGTCAAGTACTGGAGTAGGGCTTCAGAGACACCTTGCATTGATATCATAGAATGATAGAATAGTGCAGCACGCAAGGAGGCCATTCGGCCCATTGCATCTACGCCAGCTCTTTCGAAGAGCAATCCAGTTAGTCCCACTTCCCCGCTCTATCCCCAGTTTCCTGCAGTTTTTTTTTTAATCACCTTAAATGAGGGTTGTAAATCTCTGGAATTCGCTGCCTCAGAGAGCTGTGGAAGCTGGGACATTGAATAAAATTAAGACCGAGATAGACAGTTTCTTAACCGATAAGGGAATAGGGGGTTATTGGGAGCGGGCGGGGAAGTGGACCTGAGTCCATGATCGGATCAGCCATGATCGTATTAAATGGTGGAGCAGACTCGAGGGGCCGTATGGCTTATTCCTGCTCCTATTTCTTATGTTCTAAATCTGCGCCTTCTAGTTATTGATCCTTAAGCCAGTAGAAACAGTTTCTCTTTATTTACTCCCATCTAAACCTTTTATGATTTTAAACACTTCTATAAAATCTCCTTTGAGTCTTCTTTGCTCTAAGGAGAACAACCCCAGTTTCTCCAGTCTATCTACGTAACTGTAATCCCTTATCCCTGGAACCATTCTAGTAAATCTCTTCTATACCCTCTCCAAAGCCTTCACATCCTTCCAAAAGTGCGGTGCACAGAATTGGGCCCACTACTCTAGCTGGGGCCAAACTAGTGTTTTATAGGTTTAGTATAACTTACTGGCTTTTGTATTCTCTGCCTCTATTTATAAAGCCCAGGATCCCATATGCTTTATTAAATGCTTTGTTAACCTGTTCTGTCACCTTCAGATTTGTGCACAAATGCCCCCTGGTCTCTCTGTTCTTGCATCCCCTTTAAACTTGTACCATTTAGTGCATATGGTCTCTTATTCTTCCTATTGAAATGTTTCGCCTGTCATACTTTTCTGCGTTGAATTTCATCTGCCATGTGTTCCCCCCCCCCCCACCCCCTCCCCATTCCACTACCCTGTCTGTGTCCTCTTGATGTCTATTACTATCTTCTCCACTGTTTACTACACTTCCAAGTTTTGTGTCATCTGCATATTTTGAAATCGTGCCCTGTACCCCCAAGTCCAAGTCAATAATGTACATCAAAACCAGCAGTGGTCCTAGTACTGAGTATTAGGCAGTCCTTCACCCAGAGAATTGTGAACCTGTGGAATTCTCTACCACAGAAAGTGGTTGAGGCCAGTTCGTTAGATATATTCAAAAGGGAGTTAGATGTGGCCCTTATGGCTAAAGGGATCAAGGGGTATGGAGAGAAAGCAGGAATGGGGTACTGAAGTTGCATGATCAGCCATGATCATATTGAATGGTGGTGCAGGCTCGAAGGGCCGAATGGCCTGCTCCTGCACCTATTTTCTATGTTTCTATGTGACCCGCTTCCACACCAAAAAAAGATGAGTTCATGGATGTTTCAATGAGGGACCTGACATTCTAGGTCCCAAGCTACATCTTGAAGAGTGGAACATGCCTGTGCGTGAATTCTTTTAATGCGTGGTGGCGTTGCACACCAGCCACCACACGGGCTTGACACAGCAAAGCCTTGGTCCAGTGGCAAGGGTTAACCAAGACAACTGGAGACCAAGCCATCCCTAGGCCCCTAGTACTGAACCCTAGCGAACACCACTGTGTACCTCCCTCCAGACTGAACAATAACATTCACCACAAGCAATGTCGCGGGGCTGCACAGCGCTCTACGGATCCTGAGCAGCTAGCTTGTCGGCTTTTCAATAAGGAAAACTGCGCATGCGCATTATTTTGAATGGCCCGCGTGGCCCTTTAATTCTGTCCAACACTTTAGGACATGGGGGCTTTGGAGAGGGTACAGAAGAGATTTACTAGAATGGTTCCAGGCATGAGGGATTTGAGTTAGGTGGATAGACTGGAGAAGCTAGGGTTGTTCTCCTTAAGGGCCCCAAGCAAAATCGCAGGGAACAGTGACCACAACTGTTTTCTATCCCTGAGCCAATTTTGTATCCATGCTACTACTGCCCTTTTATCCCTTGGGCTTCAATTTTGATAAGCCTATTGCTTATCATTGGATCTCAGGACATCACAAAGTGCTTCCCAGCCAATAATGACTTTTTGAAGAGTCGCTACTGTTGTTTGTTAGGCAAATGTGGTGACTGATTTGCACACAGCAAGGTCCTGCAAATACCACTGATATGAATAACTAATGTTTCTTGGTGGTGTGGGCTGAGGGACGAATGTTGCTCGGGGCACCCGGAAAACAGCCCTGTTACTTTTCAAAATAGTGCCGCGGAATCTTTTACATCCACCTGAGAGTGTAGACGGGGGCCTCGGTTTAACGTCTCATCCGAAAGACGGCACCTCCGATAGTGCAGAACTCCCTCAGTACTGCGCTGGAGTGTAGGCCTAGATTCTGTGCTCAAGTTCCTGGAGTGGGACTTGTGCCCACATCCTTCTGACTCGAGGGGCAAGAACGCTACCACCAGGCCATGCTGAACCCGGCTTCTCCGCTAATGAGGCAACAACCCTAAGAGCTGCCATTTTAACACCTCCAGCCCCATAACATTCAAACAAGACGAACTCCAGTAAGAAATGCATGTGCAGATAGAACAACTTGCATTTATATAGCTCCTTTTTAACGTAGTAAAACATCCCAAGGCACTTCATGGAAGAATCATCGTACAAAATTTGACACCGGATAAAAGTAACCAAGGTGCCTGGATGTCTTGGGCGCAGTTGCCAGGGCTTGTGGGTCACGTTTATCCAACAGACCCTAATTTGGGCACGCCACAGACCAACACAAACTGGATGCAGGGAACACCTGACCATGCAGGCCCGAGGAGCGTAGGACTGTTCTAGAGTAGGAAACCCAGTAGCCAACGTGCTCACGGCAAGCTCTCTCAAACAGAAATGACCAGACAACCTCTTAGCGAGGTTGAGGGATAAATATTGGCCGGGACACCAAGGAGATCTTCCCTACTCTTCTTTGGAAAAAGTACCAGGGGATCCTTTACCGAGAGAGCAGACGGGGCCTCGGTTTAACATCTCATCCGAAAGACAGCATCTCCGACAGTGCAGTGCTCCCTCAGCACAGCACTGGGAGTGTCAGCCGAGGTTTTGATGCTCCATTCTCTAGTGTGGGACTTGAACCCACGACCTTCTGACTCCAAGATGGGAGTGCTACCCACTGAAGTGGTGGATTGTGTCAGCAGCCCCAAAATTCATCTGGGACTAGAATCATTTTTTGATGAAAGTGATTAAGGGTCTAAGAGAGATGATGGGATGTCTTTATCCTCAGGACCCAAGAGAGGGCTAGCAGTGGTCATTCCGTACTGTAGATTTTGAAAGATAGTCACTTTGATACTAAATGGAGAGAAAGACAGCAGATGCTGGGATTGGAAAACTCTCACCGGTGCAGAAGGAGATACTTGTCTGAGGTTGGAGGTTAAAATGTTAAACTTTACTTTACCTGGAGTGTTCCTATTCAGGACCATCAAAAGGGGAGCATGAGTCTGCCATTCAGCCCCTTGGGCCTGCTCCGCCTTTTAATTGGAACATAGCTGATCTGTAACCCAACTCCATTTGCTTTAGCTCCATATCTCTTGATACCTTTACCTAACAAAAAAGCTATCAATCTCAGTCTTGAATGCTGCAAATGTCCCAGCAGCCACACAATTGGGGTAAGGAAATCCAGATTTCTACCACCCTTTGTGTGAAAAAGTGCGTCCTAGTATCCCTCCTAAATGGTCCAGCTCTAATTTTAAGATTACGCCCCTCGTTCTTGATTTTCCCCCATCGGAGGAAATAGTTTCTCTGTATCTACCCTATCCTACATATGCTACATTTACTCACGAAGCCGTGAAGTGGTGGTGGTGGGAGGGGTGGAAGGACGGTGGGAGGTCCGGGCTGTAGTGTCCGATCCTGTTCTGCAGTCGCTGACTGACATATGTCCAATGCACTTGCGTTTTGAAATTTCAGGACAAATCTTGGCTTCATTGGAAAGGCTCAACCTAAGCAACCGGACTCTGGTTTACTTCACCTCTGACCAAGGATCCCATCTTGAGGAGATCTCTGAGAGCGGGGAGGTCCACGGGGGGTGGAATGGCATCTACAAGGGTGAGTGAGCGTCACCGAGATGGTATGAACAACTAAATCTCTGTGTGTTTTTACCCGTTTGAGAGTCACTGCAGATGGGACGACATGGTGTGATGGGAATATTTATTCTGCTCCTGGCCCACACTGCTTCCTCCGATGTCTGCCCTATTCTCCGGAAGGTGATGCTGGGCGCCAGCTACTTCCATTACCTCAGCCACATGGCCATTCTTTTGTGAGACTGATCTCCCCGGCCCTACCTCAGCCCATCTGCTGCCATATTTATGAAAGGATATACTTGCTTTGGAGGCAGTTCCGAGAAGGTTCACTAGGTTGATCCCGGGGATGAGGGGGTTGACTTATGAGGAAAGGTTGAGTAGGTTGGGCCTCTACTCATTGGAATTCAGAAGAATGAGAGGTGATCTTATCGAAACGTATAAGATTATGAGGGGGCTTGACAAGGTGGATGCAGAGAGGATGTTTCCACTGATGGGGGAGACTAGAACTAGAGGGCATGATCTTAGAATAAGGGGCTGCCCATTTAAAACAGAGATGAGGAGGAATTTCTTCTGAGGATTGTAAATCTGTGGAATTCTGGGACAGAGATGGACAGTTTCTTAATTGATACGGGCATAATGGGTTATGGGAGCAGGCAGGAAAGTGGACCTGAGTCTATGAATCGGATCAGCCATGATCATATTAAATGGCGAAGGAGGCTCGAGGGGCCGTGTGGCCTACTCCTGCTCCTATTTCGTATGTTCTTAAATCCTCATTTCTGCTTTTTGTTACCTGCAGACGCTTGCACCCTCTGTAAACTGGAGTTTATCTAAAACTCTTGCCTCCCGTATCCTAACTCACACCAAGTCCCTCTCGCCCTTCACTCCGCCCCCCCCCCCCCCTGCCCGGTGCTCGCTGGCCTACATTGGCTCCCGGTCTGGCAACACCTCTTTATTTTTTCTTTTTAATTCTCTTCCTTGTTTTCAAATCCCTCCATGGCCCCGCCCCTCCCTGTCACTGTAACCTCCTCCAGCTCTGCAACCGTCCAATTTCTCTGCACTCTTCCAATTCTGGCCTCTTGCACTTCCATGATTTTTATCACATCACCATTGATGACCGTGCCTTCAGCTGCCTAGGCCCTAACCTCTGGAACCCCCTCCCTAAACCTCTCCGCCTCTCTCCCATGCTCTGCTCCTTTAGAACAGTACTTAAAACCTACCTCATCTGCCTTAACTTATTTTTTTGTGGCTCAGTGTCATATTTATCTGTTTTGTCTTGTACCATTGTTGCAATGTGTCTTGGGACGTTTTACGACGTTAAAGGTGCTACATAAATAAAAGTTGATATTATTATATATTATTATTATTTGTCCTAATATCGCTATGTGGCTTGGTGTCATCCTATTTTGTCTTGTAACATCCCTGTGAAAGGCCTTGGGTCATTTTACTACATTAAAGGTGCCATAGAAACATAGAAAATAGGTGCAGGAGTAGGCCATTCAGCCCTTCGAGCCTGCACCACCATTCAATATGATCATGGCTGATCATGCAACTTCAGTACTGCCATTTCTGCTTTCCCTCCATACCCCTTGATCCCTTTAGCCGTAAGGGCCACATCTAACTCCCTTTTGAGTATATCTAACGAACTGGCCCCAACAACTCTCTGCGGTAGAGAATGCCACAGGTTCACAATTCTCTGAGTGAAGAAGTTTCTCCATCTTGGTCCTAAATGGCTTAAGCCTTATCCTTAGACTGTGACCCCTGGTTCTGGACTTCCCCAATATCGGGAACATTCTTTCTGCATCTAACCTGTCCAATCCTGTCAGAATTTTATATGTTTCAATGAGATCCCTTCTCATTCTTCTAAATTCCAGTGAATATAAGCCTAGTCGATCCAGACTTTCTTCATATGTCAGTCCTGCCATCCCGGGAATCAGGCTGGTGAACCTTTGCTGCACTCCCTCAATAGCAAGAATGTCCTTCCTCAGATTAGGAGACCAAAACTGCACACAATACTCCAGGTGTGGCCTCACCAAGGCCCTGTACAACTGCAGCAAGTCCTCCCTGCTCCTGTACTCAAATCCTCTCGCTATGAAGGCCAAAATGTCATTTGCCTATGTAATACTATATAAATGCAAGTTGTTGTTGCAAGTTGTTGTTGCACTGTGGAGGGCATCACAGCCACAGCGATTCTGTCCTCCCCTGACATTCACAATATGTGTGCTCTCCATCAGGTAGTTACTGGCTAGTGTTTGAGTATGAGCCTTGTTGATATTTTTTCTCTTTTTTTTAATTTCCCCTATCTGCCAACCTGGGTCATGAAGACCAATTGTAAATGCCCTTGCTCCTCAGCCAGCTGTCTGACCAGCACAGAAGCGAGTCATCGTGCTTAAGGGTCTCCAAACCCAAGCTGCTGAGAAATTCATAAGTTGAGATTTTGCTTGCCTGAAATGGAAGCCACACGCTCACTCCCCAACGCCTCACTTACCTACGTTCAGAAAACACAAAGCTAAGGCCTGGGGTCCTCTCCAAGTGCGAACAGGTGTAGCACAGGGGTTTAACCAGTTAAAACTGCACAGCTTACCAGTAAAAAGCACCGCCCATTGGTGTTCGTGGTCTTCGAACCAAGCTTGACACCAGAGACCCTGCTCACCTCCCATCTCTCCCGCACCTTCAAGCCGCTCTTTGGGCAAATGAGCCCTTGCTGAGTACATAATGGGTAACAGGAGCTCCTCAGGAGCGGCATGAGTGCACCATACAATGCGTGAGTGCCGTGCCACCTTCCTCTTGACCACAGCGTGGCCACCGACCGTTGCACCATACCCAGTTCCACCAGGCGGCGTTAGAGCTTGAGCAGCAGTGGCTCGGCTTTTTGCAGTCCAATCTTGCTTGGTGCTGAACCCTGGATATGATGCATATTCTCATGTCTGATCTCCAGGTAACGCTTTCCAGTAAGTGTCATCCCAAGTCTTGCGTGTCCTCATCCGCTTTCAGCGTGATGGATGGACCTATGGAGAACAGCCACAGCAGGCTGGTCACTCACTGTCTGACACCCAAGAATTCTGGGCATGCGTGCATATTTAAAGAAAGACTTGCATTCACTTCGCGTATTTCACCACCTCCAAGATGTCCCGAAGCATTTCGACAACCAGTGAAGTACTTTTGAAGTGTAACCACTGTTGTAATGTAGAAAATGCAGCAGCCTGTTTGTGCACTGCAAGATCCCACAAACAGTAATGAAATAGATAAAAGCACTTCATAGCCAACGGATGCCCTGAGGTCATGAAAGGCACTTTATAATTGCAAGTCTTTCTTTAAATACGCGTTCATGCAAACAATTCGCAACTATCAAACAGAGAGGGAGACCAGCCTGCTTTGGTTTTCTATGAAGACCCAGGCACAAATACATGCGTGCAATGAATTGGGGAGGGGGGGCGGTTTCACGTCCTGGGAAGGGGAGTCGAAGGTGTAGAGGGGCAGGAAAAGTTTCTTTAATTTCCTTTTTTTTGTTAAGTTGAGAAAGCTGAGCGAGGAGCCGATGGGCAAATAGCGTGGGAGAAAAGATGAGATAAATGGAGAGGCAGTTGGTGGCACTGAGCTTGAGTTTTTGAAGCCTGCAGATGGGGCAAGGGAGAAAAGACTCGCGGAGGTACGGAGTGCTGCAGTTTTGACATCTAGAAGGAAAAAAACAATTGCATCGAATTTACAGCACAGAAACCGGGCATTCAGCCCAACTGATCTATACCAGTGTTTATGCTCCACACGAGCCTCCTCCCACCCTACTTCTTTTAATCCTATTGGGATATCCTTCCTTTCCTTTTTCCCTCCAGCTTTCCCTTAAATGCATCTATGTTATTCGCCTCAACTGTTCCATGTGGTAACAAGGTCCACATTCTCACCACACTCTGGGTAAGGAAGTTTCTCCTGAATTCCTTACTGGATTTATTAGTGATTATCTTATATATGTGACCTCTAGTTTTGGATCCCCCACAAGTGGAACATCTTCTCTACGTCTACCCTATCAAATCCCTTTATGATTTTAAAGAGCTCTGTTAGGTGACCCCCTCAGCCTTATCTTTTCTCGAGAAAACAGACCCAGCCTGTTCCATCTTTCCTGACATTTATAATCTCTCCATTCTGGTATCATCCTTGTAAATCTTTCTGTACCTTCTTCAGTGACTATATCCTTTTCGTAATATGGAGATCCAAACTGTGCGCTGCATTCTAAATGTGGTCTAACCAATGTTCTCTACAAGTTTAATGTAACTTCTCTGCTTTTCAGTTCTATTCCTCTCACAATGAACCCCTGTGCTTTGTTTGCTTTTTTATGGCCTTGTCAACCTACATTGCTACTTTTAATGATTTGTGAATCTGCATCCCTAGATCACCTTGCTCCTCTAACATCATCATCATCATAGGCAGTCCCTCGGAATCGAGGAAGACTTGCTTCCACTCCTAAAGTGAGTCCTTAGATGGCTGAACAGTCCAATACGAGAGCCACACTCCCTGTCACAGGTGGGACAGACACTGAAATTCTTATTTCCAAGGAGTATGAGGCCACCTTATTCCTCTTGCCAAAACGCAACCCCTCACATTTATTATATTGAAATTCATTTGGTGTTCACGTTCCCATTCTGAAAGTTTAACGACAACGACGACAAAGAATTTGATACCGAGCCGCACAAGTAGAAATTAGCGCAGGTGACCAAAAGCTTGGTCAAAGAGGTAGGTTTTAAGGAGCATGAAGGCGGAAAGAGAGGCGGAGAGGTTTAGGCAGGGAGTTCCAGAGCTAGGCAACAGAAGGCACGGCCACCTGAGCGATTTATAATCAGGGATGCTCAAGAGGGCAGAATTAGAGGAGCGCAGAGTTGGAGGGCCGGGGGGGGGGGGGGGGGGGGCTGCGTATGACCAGCAGCAGCAAGGTGCTGTTCAGAGATCCGAAGCTGGACAGCAGAGCGGGGAGTTGCAGCTCACTGGAGGCACTACCCGTGACACAGGATGTACAGGCAGAGACTGAGTTTCCTTGACGAGTCATAAGAAATAGGAGCAGGAGTAGGCCACCTGATCCCTCGAGCCTGCTCTGCCATTCAATAAGATCATGGCTGATCTGATCATGGGCTTAGCTCCACTTCCCTGCCCGCTCCCCATAACTTTTCACTCCCTTACCGCTCAAAAATCTGTCTATCTCCGCCTTAAATATATTCAATGACCCAGCCTCCACAGCCCTCTGCGGTAGAGAAGTCCATAGATTTACAACCCTCTGAGGAAATTCCTCCTCATCTCAGTTTTAAATGGGCGACCCTTTATTCTGAAGCTATGCCCCCGAATTCTAGATTCCCCCACGAGGGGAAACATCCTCTCTGCATCTACCTTGTCGAGCCCCATCATTATCTTGTATGTCTCAATAAGATCACCTCTCATTCTTCTGAACTCCAATGAGTGAGTAGGGGCCTAACCTGCTCCACCGTTCTTCATAAGTCAACTCCTTCATCACAGGTATCAACCAAGTGAACCTTCACAACAGAAAGTTGTTGAGGCCAATTCACTAAATATATTCAAAAAGGAGTTAGATGAGGTCCTTACTACTAGGGGGATCAAGGGGTATGGCGAGAAAGCAGGAATGGGGTACTGAAGTTGCATGTTCAGCCATGAACTCATTGAATGGCGGTGCAGGCTAGAAGGGCCGAATGGCCTACTCCTGCACCTATTTTCTATGTTTCTATGTTTCACTGAACTGCCTCCAATGCAAGTATATCCCTGCTTAAATAAGGAGACCAAAGCTGTACGCAGTACTCCAGGTGTGGCCTCACCAATACCATGTACAGTTGTAGCAGGACTTCTCTGCTTTTAATAGTCCAGTCGAAGCAGCAGTGCTTCAGGAAGCTCAGATTGTCACCTCTTCCAGGTGGCCAGGCGTTATTGCTGCTGGCCCGGGCCACCTCTAGCCACGCCTTCTCTGTAGCAGCACCAGGTTTCTTCCTCCCATCGCTGGGGAAAGAAAGAAAGACGTGGATTTATATAGCGCCTTTCACGAACACCGGATGTCTCAAAGCGCTTTACAGCCAATGAAGTACTTTTGGAATGTAGTCATTGTTGTTATGTAGGAAACGCGGCAGCTAATTTGGGCACAGCAAGCTCCCACAAACTGCAATGTGGTAATGACCAGATAATCTGTTTTAGATGTCAATTGAGGGATAAATATTGGCCAGGACACCGGGGAGAACTCCCCTGCTCTTCTTCGAAATAATGCCGTGGGATCTTTTACATCCAACTGAGAGAGCAGACGGGGCCTCGGTTTAACATCTCGTCCGAAAGACGACACCCCCGACAATGCAGCGCTCCCTCAGTGCTGCACCAGTGTCGACCTAGATTTTTTTTTGTGCTACAGTTCCTGGAGTGGGACTTGAACCCACAACCTTCTGACTCCGGCAAGAGTGCAACCCATTGAGCCACAGCTGACACCGAAGAGTATCTCTCTCCGGTTCCTCTCAACCCCTCAGCATTACATCAAGGGAGACGTCATAGAAGCAGGACGCAACCTTTAAGCATCTAGAATCCATTGTCACACCTTGTCGGCTTTTGTTTCCAACTCTTCTAAACTCCATTTTGGATGGTCCCCTTCTATACTGGAGTTGAGCTGGCATCCGGCAGTTCCTTATGACGCTCGCTGCCACGCAAACCTGGAAGTAAAATGAAAATGAGGTGTTTAAAATGCCACAGACAGACACGCTGAACTTACTTCCAGGGTTCCCACGCGATACTGTACCTCCCCTGGGAGGACAGACGTACAACATTAGCGTCCTCGACCAGGCCAACATCCCCAGCATCGAAGCACTGACCGCACTCTTATCAGCTCCGCTGGGCAGGCCACATTGTCCGCATGCCCGACACGAGACTCCCAAAGCAAGCGCTCTACTCGGAACTCCTTCATGGCAAGCGAGCAAAAGGTGGACAGAGGAAACGTTACAAGGACACCCTCAAAGCCTCCCTGAAAAAGTGCAACATCCCCTGGGACCTGGGAGTCCCTGGCCAAAAACCTCCTTGAGTGGAGGAAGTGTATCCGGGAGAGCACTGAGCACCTCGAGTCTCATCGCCGAGAGCGTGCTGAAATCAAGCGCAGGCAGCGGAAGGAGCGTGCGGCAAACCAGTCCCACCCACCCCTTCCCTCAATGACTATCTGTCCCGCCTGTGACAGGGACTGTGGTTCTCATATTGGACTGTACAGTCACCTAAGGACTCATTTTAAGAGTGGAAGCAAGTCTTCCTCGATTCCGAGGGACTGCCTATGATGATGGTACCCCCAAACGCGCCTCCGAGTTAATATCCGGGGCCTTTTTTTTTTTCAAATGAGCACTGTCTGCCATGTTGGCGTCTGAAACTTGAATTTATTAATTAACCGAATTCTTCTAGGGCTAAACGACAGTCAAAATCAAGCCAGTCATGAAAGCACTTATGTTTTTCTTCCTAATTAGTGCAACTTATAACTATTTATTTAAATGGAGCGTGTCAAATAGCCACTGTGCCATGAGCGGGTGTAAAAGAACAACTTGGAGCAGATTTGAAATGGTCATGTTTTATTCAAAGCACTTTACACCGGAGTTTAATCTTAAGTAATTAATGATTAGCTAACAAAATAAGGAAGCAGAATTTATTTTTTTATTTTTAAATCTAATTTAGCAGTGCATTACGGAGCGAATCTACCTCGAACCTTCTTCATAATGAAGTCCTGATTAGTGGCTGCTGGAGTCTCCATTAACACTGCAGCATCTTTAATCTTGTGTTAATAGCTGGATTACTGAAGTATCACGATCCAGCTGTATGCTAAAGCGACTTTAATTCTCGTTTCGAAGTTTACCATTCCCAAGAACATCATTGGGAATTTCAATGGGGACACTGCAGTGACTTTACGAGCTGTACATCCCACCCACCTCTGAAAATGGTGTACAGCTTTGTACACTTGGTTCCCCTCTCGATTTTCCTCAGCTCCAGTAATGTTGTCCTCCCCGAATACTCATTGCCTCGAAAACAAGATTCACTGCATCATTTGAGTGTCAGCCGTGGCTCAGTGGGTAGCATCCTCAACCTCTGAGACAGAAGCTTGTGGGTTCATTCCCACTCAAGGGACTTGAGCACATAATCTAGGCTGACACTCCCAGTGCAGTGCTGAGGGAGCGCTGCACTGTTGGAGGTGCCGTCTTTCGGATGAGATGTTAAACCCTCGGGTGGATGTAAAAGATTCCATGGCACTATTTCAAAGAAGAGCAGGGGAGTTATCCCCGGTGGCCTGGCCAATATTTATCCCTCAATCGACATCACTAGAACAGATTATCTGGTCATTATCAGGTTGATGTTTGTGGGAGCTTGCTGTGCGCAAGTTGGCTGCAGCGTTTCCCACATTACAACAGTGACTGCACTTCGAAAAATACTTCATTGGCTGTAAAGCGCTTTGGAACATTGGTGGTTGTAAAAGGCACGACATAAGTACAAGACTTTCTTCTTTAATTTTACTGGTGTTTCTGCTCTTGTGCACCTGGACCCTTCACCTTTCTTAATTAAAACGGTAGTGATCTTTCTCTCCCCTCCTGCTTTAATCCGCTTTCTAAGCGAGAGAATTTGTTTTATTACCAGTCACAGCGAAGTGCTATTTGGCAGAGTATTGTGTGGACTAATGTAGGAAATATATCTACAGCCGTTCAAAGGGGTGAGAGGGGAGCAGATGAGATGGGAGAAAATGCTTTTGATGATTTAATTGCCAGCTTGCCCCACATCTTCACAAGCCTTATCCTTCAGTGAGGAACGAAATAGAGTTTGGAACCGCAACTGATTGGCTTGTACATACCAGCTGAACGCCCCGGCATCAGTCAGCAGAAGAGGAAGAGCTCAGGGGCACGTTGGTCACCTACTCTAACCCGCTCCCAGTCCCCTTTTCTTTCCCCCCACCTCACTTCCCTCCCCTCCATCTTCACCCCCCAACCCTGCTGTTCTCTTTCCCCCCCCCCTCCGTTCTCTCTCCTCTCCCCCCCCCCCCCTCCGTTCTCTCTCCGTTCTCTCTCCTCCCCCCCCCCCTCGTTCTCTCTCCTCTCCCCCCCCCCTCCGTTCTCTCTTTCCCCCCCCCCCCTCCGTTCTCTCTCCTCCCCCCCCCCCCCTCCCCCCACCGTTCTCTCTCCTCCCAGCCCCCCCCCCCCCCTACCGTTCTCTCTCCTTCCCACCCCACCGCCCCCCAGTTCTCTCTTCTCCCCCCCCCGGCCCGTTCTCTCTCTCTCTCTCTCTCTCTCTCTCTCTCTCTCTGTCTCTCTCTTCCCTCCCCTCCCCACCCCCCTGTTCTCGCTTCTCCTCCCCCCCACCCCCATTATCTCTCCTCTCTCCTCCCCCCCCCTCCCTCACCCACCTCCGTTCGTTCTCTCTCCTCCCCCCCCCACCGTCCCTCCGTGTTCTCTCTTCCCCCCCCGCCCGATCTCTCCCCTCTTCCCCCCCCCCCTTCCCCGATCTCTCCACTCCCCCCATTCCCACCCTCTGTCTCTCTCCTCCCTCTCCATTCCTCTCCCCTCATCTTCCTTCTCTTTCTTCCCCCCCGCCCAATCCCACCCACCTTTCACTCTTTCTACACCCCTCACACAAGTTGGCCAGAGTCTAGCCCAGTAGCTAGAGCAAGCGAAGGGCTTCATTAAAACTGTGCAGCCTGTCATTTTATCAAAGCTCTTAATACCATGTATCTCATTCCTATTCCTGTGGGATTGTGCGCGAACCACATTTGGCTGGAGTGCAGGGTGACACATTTGAAATGGGGAGCTCCACTTCAAAGTGATCCATTGTGTGTGAAGAAGCTTGAGACGTTGCTCAGTGACATGGCACTATATTTTCTCATCAGGCTCTGGTGCCGCCTGTTGGGGCATCCTGGGAGTGATTACTGAGCAAGATGTTGCTAGGAATTCAGATCCTCGGTAAAATGTTAATTGAGAACGCTGGCCCATCTTTTCCCCACCATAAGAACATTACAAGTTCCCCGACCACCCTTAAAAAAAGATGTTTCCGTCTTATCATACAGGCTCAGAATATGGCATCTTATCAGATTAAAATGTCTCAAAGCCTATATAGAATCCTACAGCACAGAAGGAGGCCATTCAGCCCATCGTGCCTCTTTGAAAGAGCTCTCCAATTAGTCCCACTCCCCCGCTCTTTCCCTATAGCCCTGCAAATCTTTACTTTTCAAGTATATATCCAATTCCCTTTTGAAAGTTATTACCCATTCAGGCAGTGCATTCCAGATCATACCAACACATTGCATATAAAAAAAAAATGTCCCCATCTCCACTGTTCCCTTTCAGCCGCCTCGCCAACTTTTCAATGTGGAAGAAACGCACATGCGGCGTATTTTGAATGGACAGCGCACCCCACAAAAAATATAAGAGGGAACATTGCTCATCTCCCCCTCTGATTCTGCTGCCAATTGCCTCAATTCTATGTCCGTGCCTTTGTTACCTCTGGACTTGACTATTCCAACGCACTCCTGGCCGGCCTCCCACATTCTACCCTGCGTAAACTAGAGGTAATCCAAAACTCGGCTGCCCGTGTCTTAACTTGCACCAAGTTCCGCTCACCCATCACCCCCTGTGCTCGCTAACCTACATTGGCTCCTGGTTAATCAACACCTCAATTTCAAAATTCTCATCCTTGTTTTCAAATCCCTCCATGGCCTTGCCCTTCCCTATCTCTGTAACCCCCGGAAATGTCTGCGCTCCTCTAATTCTGCCCTCTTGGGCATCTCAGATTATAATCGTTTTCTCGGTGGCCATGTAAAAAATGTATTGAATATATATATATCTGGCGATAGACAGATTTTTGAACTATAAGGGAGAAGGTTATGGGGAGCGGGCGGGGAAATGGAGCTGACCCCAAGATCAGATCAGCCATGATCTTATTGAATGGCGGAGCAGGCTCGAGGGGCCAAATGGCCTACACCTGCTCCTATTTCTTATGTTCTGTTGCTTAAGCCCCAAGCTCTGGAACTCCCTGCCTAAACCTTTCCGCCTCTCTTTCCTCCTTCAAGACGCTTAAAACCTACCTCTTTGACCAAGCACCTGTGCTAACTACTCCTTGTGTGGCTCGGTGTCGATGTTTTTATCTCAATACTCCTGTGAAGCGCCTTGGGACGTTTCCCTACGTTAAGGACGCTATATAAATACAAGTTGTTGTTGTCTTCTGGTGACTGAACCTTCTGCCAACAATTTCTCCTTATTTGCTCTGTCTAAACACCGCATGATTTTGAACATCTCCCCTTCACCTGGTCTGCTCTAAGGAGAACAAGCCCAGCTGTAATGATCACAATGGATTATATTTCAAGTGTGCTGACCATTGTTGTGTCGGCAGCCATTCTATGCCCACACCCCTGCTGGGCACGTGACCAACATCGTTCTGTCGACATTTTGGCTCCTCTTCACAGGCTCTGGATTCTCTCTCTCAAACTTTCAGGAGGAAAATCCACCAACTGGGAAGGTGGCATCCGGGTGCCAGGGCTCCTCCGATGGCCGGGAGTGCTGACAGCAGGCAAGAGCGTCCACGGGCCGACCAGCAATATGGATCTCTTCCCAACGGTCGTCAACCTGGCCAAAGCCACAATACCGAGTCACCGGTAAGCAGCCAGGGCGGGGGAGGGAGGAGAGAGCACCGCAGCTGACGACGGTGGATCAATACCAGCCTTGGGGCGTCGGTCGTGGCTCAGCGGGTAGCACTGTCGCCTCCGAGTCAGAAAACCGTGGGTCTCAAGACCCAACCCAGAGACTCGGGACATAATCCAGGCCGACGCTCCCAGTGCAGTGCTGAGGGAAGTGCTGCACTGTCGGAGGTGCCGTCTTTCGGCCGGGACGTTGAACCGAGGCCCCGTCTGCTCTCTCGGGTAGACGGAAAACATCCCATGGCATTATTCGAAGTAGAGTTCTCCCTAGTGTCCTGGCCAACCCTTATCCCTCAACCAACATCACTTTTTTTTTAAAAAAAAAACCACATGATCTGGTAATTACTGTTTGTGGGAGCTTGCTGTGCAAATTTGGCTGCTGTTTTGGCGCATTACAACAGTAACTCCAAAAGTACTTAATTGGCAGTGACCTGTCCTGAGGTGGTGAAAGGCGCTAAATAAATGCAAACATGTTATTTTTATGGCCGAGTCATTGTGGCTCAACTCGTTGATTAGAATCCTCGTTACACTCTCCACAAACTACGCCACTTGCCGGATGATGCGGCCCTTGTCCTATCCTGCCCCACCCCCCCCAGCACTCGCCAAGTACCACTGGCTTCCTCTACCCCAAATGTTTGAATGCAAGACCCTTGGGCTAGATTTTCCATTAGTTTCGCCTCACTACCGCCCATTTAAACGCTGAGATGAGGTACAATGCCCGTTTAGCGCCCATATCCCCCAAAAATATGGGACTAACGTCCATTTATCGCCCATTTATCACCAGCGTTAGATTCGACATCAAGTTAACGGCGAGAACTAATTAAACCGCCCGCCCATATTTTTATGACGTCAACGCCCAGGATACAGTTTTTGAAGGAAACTAAATTGGTGATATGCCGGCAATCACAAAAACCAATATAAACGCTAACGCTGGAAATATCTCCTACTTTTGGGCGATCTGGACACTAATGCAAAGTCTAGCCCCTTGTCCTCCTGTTCGAATGTTCCCCTGGCCTTGCCCCACCTTACCCCTGTGTTGTCCTCCAGCCTCACATCTCTGCATGCATCCTCCGCTCCTCTGACAACGTTCTACTTCTAGCAAGCCCCCGCCCCCCCCCCCACTCGGAGTGGCAGCCTCTTCCGCCACTATGCCCCTATCCTCTCGAGCTCCCTCCCAAGCCCTTCTCTTTCACCCTGAGTTTAGTTCCTGTTCCTAATGCCAATTCTTTCCCACCTACCCACCTTATCTCTCTCTGTCTCTGTTTCTATAAATCTCTGTATTTGTGGAGCACTAATTATTTTATTGTTAATTTTCAATACAGGCACCCTCCAGTTCAGATCACCGTACTCTTTTCTATCTCTCTCTTTCCCCCGCCCCCCAGCCCTTCGATATCAGCTGACAATTAATCTCACGCTTTTCTTGAACAACCAAAATATTAAACCTGCTTCTACCCTTCTATCCCCCAGGATAATCGACGGCCGAGACCTCATGCCTTTACTCTTCGGTGAAGTGCAACAGTCGGGGCACGAGTTCCTCTTCCATTACTGTAACAGTTATTTAAGTGCAGTTCGCTGGCATCCGAGACACAGTAAGTCCAATAAAAAAGGGAAGGTTGGCTCAACCGTGGCTATCAAGGGAAATCAGAGATAGTATTAAAGCCAAGGAAGTGGCATACAAATTGGTCGGAAATAGCAGTGAACCCGGGGACTGGGAGGAATTTAGAACTCAGCAGAGGAGGACAAAGGATTTGATTACGGCAGGGAAAATAGAGTACGAGGGGAAGCTTGCAGGGAACATTAAGACGGACTGCAAATGTTTCTATAGATATGTAAAGAGAAAAAGGTTAGTAAAGACAAACGTAGGTCCTCTGCAGTCAGAATCAGGGGAAGTCATAACTGGGAACAAAGAAATGGTAGACCAATTGAACAAGTACTTTGGTTCGGTATTCACTAAGGAGGACATAAAAGGGGTCAGAGGGTCTAGTAAGAAGGAGGAACTGAGGGAAATCCTTATTAGTCGGGAAATTGATGGGATTGAAGGCCGATAAATCCCCAGGGCCTGATGGACTGCATCCCAGAGTACTTAAGGAGGTGGCCTTGGAAATAGCGGATGCATTGACAGTCATTTTCCAACATTCCATAGACTCTGGATCAGTTCCTATGGAGTGGAGGATAGCCAATGAAACCCCACTTTTTAAAAAAAGGAGGGAGAGAGAAAAAAGGGAATTATAGACCGGTCAGCCTGACATCAGTAGTGGGTAAAATGATGCAATCATTTATTAAGGATGTCATAGCAGCGCATTTGGAAAGAGGTGACATGATGGGTCCAAGTCATCATGGATTTGTGAAAGGGAAATCATGCTTGACAAATCTTCTGGAATTTTTTGAGGATGTTTCCAGTAGAGTGGACAAGGGAGATCCAGTTGATGTGGTGTATTTGGACTTTCAGAAGGCTTTCGACAAGGTCCCACACAAGAGATTAATGTGCAAAGTTAAAGCACGTAGGATTGGGGGTAGTGTGCTGACGTGGATTGAGAACTGGTTGTCAGACAGGAAGCAAAGAGTAGGAGTAAATGAGTACTTTTCAGAATGGCAGGCAGTGACTCGTGGGGTACCGCAAGGTTCTGTGCTGGGACCCCAGCTGTTTACATTGTACATTAATGATTTAGACGAGGGGATTAAATGTAGTATCTCCAAATTTGCGAATGACACTAAGTTGGGTGGCAGTGTGAGCTGCGAGGAGCATGCGATGAGGCTGCAGAGTGATTTGGATAGGTTAGGTGAGTGGGCAAATGCATGGCAGATGAAGTATAATGTAGATAAATGTGAGGTTATCCACTTTGGTGGTAAAAACAGAGGGACAGACTATTATCTGAATCGTGACAGATTAGGCAAAGGGGAGGTGCAATGAGACCTGGGTGTCATGGTACAGCAGTCATTGAAGGTTGGCATGCAGGTACAGCAGGCGGTTAAGAAGGCAAATGGCATGTTGGCCTTCATAGCAAGGGGATTTGAGTACAGGGGCCGGGAGGTGTTACTACAGTTGTACAGGGCTTTGGTGAGGCCACACCTGGAGTATTGTGTACAGTTTTGGTTTCCTAACTTGAGGAAGGACATTCTTGCTATTGAGGGAGTGCAGCGAAGGTTCACCAGACTGATTCCCGGGATGGCAGGATTGATATATCAAGAAAGACTGGATCAACTGGGCTTGTATTCACTGGAGTTCAGAAGAATGAGAGGGGATCTCATAGAAACGTTTAAAATTCTGACGGGTTTAGACAGGTTAGATGCAGGAAGAATGTTCCCAATGTTGGGGAAGTCCAGAACCAGGGGTCACAGTCTAAGGATAATGGGTAAGCCATTTAGGACCGAGATGAGGAGAAACTTCTTCACCCAGAGAGTGGTGAACCTGTGGAATTCTCTACCGCAGAAAGTAGTTGAGGCCAATTCACTAAATATATTCAAAAAGGATTTAGATGTAGTCCTTACTACTAGGGGGATCAAGGGGTATGGCGAGAAAGCAGGAATGGGGTACTGAAGTTGCATGGTCAGCCATGAACTCATTGAATGGCGGTGCAAGCTCGAAGGCCTGGATGGCCTACTCCTGCACCTATTTTCTATGTTTCTATTCCTTCCTTGTAACGTCATTTCATCTGGTTACCGAGGCCTTGCTGTCGGCATGTTAAGATGTTCAAGTAGAAGACAGTTTGGTGGTTTCTGTAGTTCCCTCGCCGTTATCCTTTGGCGTTGCCTGCAGGTTGTCTGGGCCGTTTTGGATGCTTCACTGCCTTGCCTCTTTCAGGCCACTGCTCCAGTACTCCCCAGTGAGGCACTGGTTTCAATAGTTAGTTCAAGCAGCTTTTAGAGGTCATTCAATGAACAGTCGGAACTGCTTGTAAGTTTGTAAGGTGCATGTCAACTAGTGGATTTCTTTATCTTTCATTGTCAGACTTTGGCTCAATGAACAGCACTCTCGCCTCTGAGTCAGAAGGTTGTGGGTTCAAGTCCCGCTCCAGAGACTTGAGCAAAAATATCTAGGCTGGCACTCCATCATTATAGGCAGTCCCTCGGAATCGAGGGAAGACTTGCTTCCACTCTTAAAATGAGTCCTTAGGTGGCTGAACAGTCCAATACAGGTGGGACAGATAGTCGTTGAGGGTAAGGGTTGGTGGGACAAATTTGCCGCATGCTCTTTCCGTTGCCTGCGCTTGATTTCTGCATGCTCTCGGCGATGAGACTCGAGGTGCTCAGCGCCCTCCCGGATGCACTTCCTCCACTTAGGGTGGTCTTTGGCCAGGGACTCCCAGGTGTCGGTGGGGATGTTGCACTTTATCAGGGAGGCTTTGAGGGTGTCCTTGTAAAGTTTCCTCTGTCCACCTTTAGCTCATTTGCCATGAAGGAGTTCCGAGTAGAGCGCTTGCTTTGGGAGTCTCGTGTCGGACATGTGGACAATGTGGCCCGCCCAGGGGAGTTGATCAAGTGTGGTCAGTGCTTCAATGCTGGAGATGTTAGCCTGGTCGAGGGCGCTAAAATGTTGGGGCGTCTGACCTCCCAGGGGATTTGTAGCACCTTGCAGAGACATTGTTGGTGGTATTTCTCCAGCAACTTGAGGTGTCTACTGTACATGGTCCATGTCTCTGAGCCATACAGGCTATTCATCCTCCCTCTCCAAAATGTCCTGCAGCCGCTCCGAGTCATCCTTGACCCTTGCACCAGGGAGGCAACATACAATCCTGGAGTCTCGATTGTGGCCGCAGAAACGTCTATCTATTCCCCTTACAATAGAATTACTACAGCCCTGTAGATCATGAGTTTGGCGGCAAATTTGAGGGCCTGGTCTTCGAACACACTTTTCCTCAGACGGCCGAAGGTTGCACTGGGTCACTGGAGTCAGTGGTGAATCTCGTCATCTCTTGTTGATAGGCTCCCAAGGTATTGGAAATGGTCCATGGCCGCGCCATGGATCTTGATGACTGGGGGACAGTGCTGTGCGGCGAGGACAGGCTGGTGGAGGACCTTTGTCTTACGGATGTTTAGCGTAAGGCCCAAACTTTCATACGCCTCAGTAAATACGTCGTCTATGTCCTGAAGTTCAGCCTCTATGTGCGCAGGCGCAGACGCAGACGTCGTCCGCTCGACGACAGAGGTCGGGGTGATCTTGGACCTGGCCTGGAGACGGCGAAGGTTGATCAGGTTCCCACTGGTTCTGTAGTTTAGTTCCACTCCAGCAGGGAGCTTGTTGACTATGAGGTGGAGCATGGCGGTGAGGAAGATTGAGAAGAGGGTTGGGGCAATGACGCAGCCCTGTTTGACCCCGGTCCGGACGTGGATTGGGTCTGTGATGGATCCGTTGGTAAGGATCGCGGCCTGCATGTCGTCATGAAGCAGGTGGAGGATGTTGATGAACTTTTGGGGGCATCTGAAACGGAGGAGGACGCTCCATTGACCCTCGTGGTTAACAGTGTCAAAGGCCTTTCAGGTTGAAGGCGGCCATGTATAAGGGCTGGCACTGTTCGCTGCATTTTTCCTGCAGCTGTCGTACTGCAAAAATCATGTTTGTTGTGCCCTGTGGGGGACGAAATCCGCACTGTGACTCCGGGAGGAGTTCCTCGGCCACAGGGTGAAGACAGTTGAGGAGGACTCTAGCGGCAACTTTCCCAGTGGCTGATAGCAGGGAGATTCCTCCATAGTTGCCGCAGTCGGACTTGTCCCCTTTTTTTAAAGGTGGTGTCGATCACCAGTGCAGTGGTGAGGGAGTGCTGCAGTGTTGGAGGTGCCGTCTTTCGGATGAGACCTTAAACCAAGGACATATCTACTCTCTCAGATGGACGTAAAAGATCCTGTGTCACTTTTTCGAAGAAGAGCAGGAGAGTTATCCCCGATGTCCTGGCCAATATTAATTCCTTGATCAGCATCACTAAAACAAATTATCTGGTCATTATCATATTACTGTTTGTGGGAGCTTGCTGTACACAAATTGGTGGCCGCATTTCCTACATTCAACAGTGAATACACTTTTTTTTTTAAAGTACTTCATTGGCTGTAAAGTGCTATTTAAAGTCTTTTTCTTTCTTTTGCATAATGCTACGATAAGACAAATGTTTCCTATGCACACACGTGCATACATATTCAAACAACTAACTTGGCCACTACTGGTTATTTTAAGGTACAGCCCTAATGGGAGAGAAGATTTTTTTAAAGGCCTTACAGATTTTAGATTTCGAAGAATGATGGGGCTGGATTTTCGGCTTTGATGATTTTGGAGCGGTAATGGCGGCAGGGCGGTAATGTTAGCGCCCGGAAACAGGTTGTGCCTCATTAAGTAACATTGGGCAGCTGGGCCCTGAGTCAGGGGGCGCAGCGCTAAGGGAGGCGTTGTACACCTCTCTCGGGCGCTTCCATGGGAAACTCCCGAGCTAACGAGCCGGACCGGGAGCGCTCCGAGAGGCGCCTGGGGGGAAAAAAAACCTTAAACAAACATTCGCAAAACATTGCCCACCCCACAACACAAATCGCAAAAAAAATTCACAGAAGAAACAATCACACTTGCCTTAGGAGTCCATTACTTGCCTCTCTGCAGTCGGTATCGTTGCACCCCCTGATTTCCCAGACGTTCACTGCAGGGCGCGTACGGGTCGAGCTGAAGTCAAAACTCGTGCCGGTGTCGCAACCGGGGCGTTGCACACCGGGCACAGCTCTTCCAGGCGGTGCTGTTCCACGCCACCACTAAACCGGACCCGAGGATCCTTGCTGGAGGCTGACCACCTGTCCAGAAGACCTCACCGCTGCCATTGCCGGCACTCATAGAAACATAGACACATAGAAATTTACAGCACTGAAGAAGGCCATTTCGGCCCATCGTGTCCGCGCCGGCCGACAAAGAACCGCACGGCCCTCGGTCAGCCGCCCTAAAGGTTACACACAAACCTATGAACAATGACGAAAAAGCAAAGAGCAACCAGTCCGCCTCGCACAACTGCGACATCCCCTTATACTGAAACATTCAACACTCCACCCCAACCGGAGCCATGTGATCGCCTGGGAGAGGCAAAAACCAGATTTAAAAACCCACTCCAGAGCGAAAAACAGAGCGTTAAAGACCCATAGAATGGTTACAGCACAGAAGAAGGTCATTGGTCCTGTTGAGCCTGTGCTGACTCTCAGCTAGTCCCACTCCCCTGCCCTTTCCCCGTAGCCCTGCAAATTGTTTTCCTTCAGATGCATATCCAACTCCCTTTTTTGAAAGATAAGACTGAGTTTGCCGCTACCACCCTCTCAGGCCATGCATTCCAGATCCTAACCACTCTCCGTGTAAAAAAAAGTTTTTCCTCATGTCAACTTTGGTTCTTTTGCCAATCGCCTTAAATCTGTGTCCTCTGGTTCTCGACCCTTCCGCCAATGGGAACAGTTTCTCTCTATCTACTCTGTCTAGACCCCTCATGATTTTGAACACCTCTATCAAATTTCCTCAACCTTCTCTGCTCTAAGGGGAACAACCCCAGCTTCTCCAGTCTATCCACGTAGCTGAAGTCCCTGATCCCTGGAACCATTCTCGTGAATCTTTTCTGCACCCTCTCTGAGGCCTTCACATCCTTCCTAAAGTGCAGTGCCCAGAATTGGACACAATTCTCCAGTTGGGACCGAGCCAAAGTTTTATACAGATTCACCATAATTGCACCCTATGCCTCGATTTATGAAGCCCAGGTCCCCATAAGCCTTTTTAACTACTTTCTCAACCTGCCCTGCCACCTTCAACAATTTTTGCATACACAACCCCAGGTCTCTCTGTTCGTGCACCCCCTTTAGGATTGTACCCTTTAGTTTATATTGCCTCTCCTTTCTACCAAAATGCATCACTTCGTACAACATTAGCAGTCCTCCAGTCCTCTGGCACCACATCTGTAGCCAGAGAGAATTGGAAATGATGGTCAGAGCCTCTGCTATTTCCTCTCTTGCTTCTCTCAACAGCCTGGGATACATTTCATCCAGGCCTGGGGACTTATCCATTTTCAAAGCTGCTAAGCCCCTTAATACTTCCCCTCTCACTATGTTTATCTCATCTAATATTTCACACTCCTCCTCCCTCATTGCAAAGTCTGCATCGTCCCTCTCTTTTTTGTGAAAACAGATGCAAAGTATTCATTAAGAATCATACCCATGTCTTCTGCCTCCACGTATAGATTTCCTTTTATGGTCTCTAATAGGACCCACTCTTTCTCTGTCCACCTGAGAGAGCAGACAAGGTTTTGGTTTTAACGTCTCATCCGAAAGACTGCATCTCCAACAGTGCAGCGCTCCCTCAGTACTGCACTGGGAGGGTCAGTCTGGATTATCATCGAAATTTACAGCACAGAAGGAGACTATTCGGCCCATTGTGTCCGTGCCGGCCGACCAAGAGCTATTCAACCTAATCCCACTTTCCAGCTCTTGGTCCATAGCCCTGTAGATTACAGCACTTGATAGTGCATATGTGCTCAAAGCTTCTGAAATGGTGCTTGTACCCACGACCTTCTGATGTGAGACTGGTACTAACTGAGCCACGACTGACAACTAAAACTTTATACCTTGTAGATAAGCCCAAAACAAAACAGCAAAAAGTTAGAATTGAAGGTGTAAGGAGCATATGAATTAAAAATGCAGCAAGTGGCTAGGACCATCAGTGGCTCTGTGAGGGCCTTGGAAGTTGCGGGGGGAGAGGGCACGAAGACTGGAGATTGGGATTGGAGAGGGAGATGGATGGCTTGGAAGTGGGGGTCGGTGGATGGAGAACTGAGGGTCAGAGAGCAATTGGGGGAATGTGAGGCCAGGAAGAGGGCAGAGGGGTTTAGAGAGAGGGGGAACCCCAATAGGAATAAAAACAAAAAATGCTGGAAATCTCAGCGGGTCAGGCAGCATCTGTGGAGAGGAAGCAGAGTTAACGTTTCAGGTCGATGACCCTTCATCAGAACTGAAGAATGTTCGGAAAGAACAGATTCTAAACGAGCACTGAAAGGGGGAGGGGGAAGAAAGAACAAAAGGGAAGGTCTGTGATATGGTGGAAGACAGGAGAGATTAGAGAGACACAAGGGGATGATGGCCCAAATTCAAATGGTAATGCCAGGAGTTAGAAAAACAAGATAGGGTGTGAATGGTGGGATAATGACCAACTGCCATTAGAGACACAGAGAAAAAAAGAAAGAAACCGGCTCTGAGAGGGAGAGGGAGCCAAGTTCAACCATGATCTTATTGAATGACACAGCAGACTCAAGGGGCTGTACTCCTGCTTGTATTTCTTATGTAATAACCATGGCATAACCTTCTATTGTTAAACATTGTAACCTCTGACTTGCCGAACAACACTTGAAGAAATGTGCTACTATAACATCATCGGCAGTCCCTCGAATCGAAGATGACTTGCTTCCACGTCAAAGGTCACAGGTGTTTCAATGAAGGACCTAAAATTCCAGGTTCCGAACTAAATCTTGAAGGGTGGAAGATGCCTGTGCGTGGATTTGTTTTAACGTGTGGTGACCGTTGCACACCAGCCATCACACGGGCTTGACAGAGCTAGGTCTTGGTCCAGTAGCAAGGATTAACCAAGGCGGCTGGAGACCAGCTCTGCTGCACGGACCTAGTGCGCGCACATATCGCAGTGTGGGCTGGTCCGTGCTGTCCCTGGGCCCTCACCTCTTCTGGGCCCCGAACTCACGCCTCTCCTGGGCCCCGATCACGTCCCTCTACAATCTCTCGCCGCTCCTTCGCCCCGACCTCGCCGCTCCTTCACTTTGACTTCGCCCCCAACCTCGCTGCTCCTGCAGTACCTGTCCACGCTCCAATCGCCGACCTGGACCTTGATGACGTCCCTTTTCACTGCCATTGCTCTCCTGCTCCAGCACGTGTTGCTCCTTCTGCTCCCCGGCCTGCTCCGATGGTGCTTATAGGCCGGGGGCTCGTGCAGACTATTAAATACTGCTGTGACAGTACCTGTATCATCTTGTGCTTTATGTGTCACTCTGTAGAATGCCTTCCTTGAGCACGTTACCCATTCTGATCATATTAGCGTGTTGCAGCACCTGTCGTCATAGCTAGTCCACATAGTCATGTAATGTGTGCTCTTAATATTCAAAAGTAATTATACTGGGGTGATATTTCATGCATTGATATGCGACTGACAGATTTACGATGCAGCAGCTCTGGACTGATTGGGTGACTGGAGCAGCAGTGCTCTCAAATAGGATTTAAAAAAATATATTTCAATAACTGGTCAAATACATTCCAGATGGATAGACTTTAAATTTCCATATTCACCCCATCACCATAACCAAATTAGATATTTATTTTATATCTGTAATATCTATAATGGAAAGGGATTACATTATCTTGTCACAGTGCACTCCCCTCCCTGCAGTGCCAGGAGAGACGAGTTACAGCGTGCCAAGTTGCATAGGCAGTTTCCATTCTAAATATGAATGTCGGAACTTGTAATGGAAATATCTAAAAATGGGGACTGAGTTCCATCTGAATACCTTTAAGGAAGGATATACTTATATTGGAGGCTGTTCAGAGAAGGTTCACTAGGTTGATTCCGGAGATGAGAGGGTTGACTTATGAGGAAAGGTTGAGTAAGTTGGGCCTCTAATCATTGGAGTTCAGAAGAATGAGAGGTGATCTTATTGAAATGTATAAGATTATGAGAGGGCTCGACAAGGTGGATGCAGAGAGGATGTTTTCAGTCATAGGGGAAACTAAAACTAGGGGACATAGTCTTAAAATAAGGGGCTACCCATTTAAAACTGAGATGAGGAGAAATAACTTCTGAGGGTTGTAAATCTGTGGAATTCTCTGCCCCAGAGAGCTGTGGAGGCTGGGTCACTGAATATATTTAAGGCGGAGATCGACAGATTTTTGAGCGATAAGGGAGTAAAGGGTTATGGGGAGCGGGCAGGGAAGTGGAGCTGAGTCCATGATCAGATCAGCCATGATCTTATTGATTGGCGGAACAGGCTCGAGGGGTCAAATGGCCGACTCCTGCTCCTATTTCTTATGTACCCAACAACAACTTGAATTTATATGGCGCCTTTAACGCAATAAAACGTCCCAAGGTGCTTCACAGGAGTATTATAAGACAAAACCTTTGACACCGAGTCACATAAGGAGAAATTAGGGAAGGTGACCAAGTGCTTGATTTAAAGAGGTAGGTTTTAAGGAGCATCTTAAAGGAGGAAAGAGAGGTAGAGAAGCGGAGTGGTCTAGGCAGGGAATTCCAGAGCTTGAGGCCTAGGCAACAGAAGGCACACACAATTCTTAAAATGCATTCAGGTGAGCTTTTTTAGCCAGTATGTAGCAAGCCCAATAAGAGAGGGCGTGGTTCTGGATTTAGTTTTAGGGAATGAAGGTGGAAGGGATATCAGTGGGGCATTTTGGTGCTCGTGATCATACTCTTGTCCAAATAGCCAACAGCCTTTAACCTGCTTCACCTGGAGATTATGCTTGGTCTCAACTCTCAATTTGCCAAGCTACAGGAAAGAAAGAAATCTTGCATTTATATAACGCCATTCACAACCACCGGACGTCTCGGCGCTTTACAACCAATGAAGTATTTTTGGAGTGTAGTCACTGTTGTAATGTGGGAAACACAGCAGCTAACTTGAGCACAAGCAAGCTCCCACAAACAGCAATGTGATAATGACCAATAAACTGTTTTTGTTATTTTGATTGAGGGATAAATATTGGCCGCAGGACACCGGGGATAACTCCCCTGTTATTCTTCCAAATAGCGCCATGGGATCTTTTACGAGAGCAGATAGGGCCTCGGTTTAACGTCTCATCTAAAAGACGGCACCTCCCACAATGCAGCACTCCTTCAGCACTGCACTGGAGTGTTAGCCTAGATTTATGTGCTCAAGTCCCTGGAGTGGGACTTGAACTCTCAACCTTCTGACTCAGAGGCGTGAGTGCTACCCACTGAGCCACGGCTGGCACTATAGAAGGTCAATTAGTGTATAATATAATAAATATATAAGTTTAAAAGTCTGTACACACTTCCTTTCTATGTTCATATTTACTGCCTATGTAGAATTGTCACACTGTAATCAATGTTCCTTCGCGTTTTTTGCATTGCAAAACCGGCTGCACTGCATCCCTGGAGCGCTGCGTATCCGCGCTACTTAAAGGGAATGTTGACTAATTATATCGTCACAACAGACAGCTACCAGTATCTGTGGGGACCATACCCTCAAAAGAGGGTAAGAAAACCGAGGGAGGGAGGGTAGAAAAGAGCTTCTTATTAATTATTGTTTTGTACTGTCGAGCTTTTCACAACAATGACGCACTGCAAAACCCACAACAGGGTCCAGTTCGCATTGCACAAGCTGCCGCTCGATCTGCCCATCTCTATTGTGACACCAAATGCTTGGCGTTCCTGGAATGGAAGTCTGAGTTGTCGGAAATAAAAACAGCAAGTGCCAGAAACACACCCGCGTTTGTAAAGGGAAAAGACGGTGTAATATTTCAGGCCAGAGACCCTCCAGCAGCACAGTTCATATCAAGGGCCAACATCTGAGACCGTAACTTGTCTTTCCTCTTGACCGACACCGTTGCACATACTCTGTGTGCTTCCACAATTTTTTTTCTCTGCCTCCCTCCACCTTGCCTCTCCATCCACTTTGTCTGAGCCTCAAATGGCCATATTGCTCAGTGGCCACCATCAGGGTCTTTCAAATGAGACGTCCAACCGAGGCCCCGTCTGCTCTCAGGTGGTCGTACAACATCCCATGGCACTATTCTAAGAAGAGTTCACCCCAGTGTTCTGGCCAATATTTATTCCTCAACCAAGACCACTGTAATGTATTTGCTTCATGGGTTCTTTGCTTAAGAATTCATAGCAACACATTGCTATGAAGAACTAGTTGGTTTATTAACAAAGGTTTAACAATCACACTATACATTAGCAGTTCATCCACTAGGCTCACAACTGCATAGCTCATCGTGAATGACCTAGACCCAACGGACTGGAGTTTTAGTGAGTCTTGTGAATACCACGTGACTGGCTAAGCCACTCACAATACAACAGCTCTGCAACTATTTTGCTTAAACTTTAAATCAAGTGCCCCCCTTTTTTAAGGGCACAGAAATCTACAAATCAACTAATAAACATTAAAGGGAACCTTGTCAAATTAAATTAAATTTAAAATTTTGTTCCCTGTTGAAATAATGCACTCCAGCGCCCACCTCTCGCAGGAGGCCACGAGCGTGCTCCATCTCCAGGGACACCCTGGCGAGCAACTGCTCTACAACTATTTTAAGTTGATCTGTAAATCAAGTAATCAAGTGCCCCCTGATTAAAGGGGGGCACTAAAAACCGACAAACTTAAACAAATTAAACTTTAGACATTGATGGATCAGATTAAAATTTGGTTGCCGGGGGTGATGATGCACTCCAGTCCCTCCGGCGTCCACCTTTCGCAGAAGGCCGCGAGCGTACCGGTGGACACCGCGTGCTCCATCTCCAAGGACACCCTGGCTCGGCTGTAACCGCGGAAGAGAGGCAGGCAGTTGGGCTGAACGACCCCCTGGACTGGCTGATGGCCCCCTTGGCCATGCCCAGGAGCAGTACTACGAGGAGGCCCTCGGACCTACCCACTCCCCTCCACACAGGGTGCCCAAAGATCAGGAGTGTGGGACAGAAGTGCAACCAGAATTTGAGGAGCAGCCCCTTCAAATATTGGAAGAGGGGCTGCAACCTCACATGCATACTTTATTTCTATAAATAGATGATACTGGCTTCTATTCTCCATCATCATCAACATAAGCTGTCCTTCGAAATTGAGGAAGACTTGCTTCCACTCCAAAAGTGAGTTCTCAGGTGACTGAACAGTCCAATACGGGAATTACAGTCTCTGTCACAGGTGGGACAGACAGTGGTTGAGTGAAAGGGTGGGTGGGGAGTCTGGTTTGCCGCACGCTCCTCCCGCTGCCTGCGCTTGTTTTCTGCATGCTCTCGGCGACGAGACTCGAGGTGTTCAGCTTCTATTCTATTCAGTGGATGTGGGCGTTGTGTAGAGTTTGTCCACAATCCAAACACCAGCCCTTACAGGTGACCACAGAGTTGATGAACTCTGGACGGTAACTTTCAAAAAGTGCTGCGCGAACAAACCATTTTGAGACTAAACAACTTTATTTAAATGATTGGCACCGAGTTCATACAACATTTCTGAAGTAGAGAGTGGCCTTTGAGTTCTACTGGGTGATCAGTCCATCGCACTCGAGGCTGTTGCTGCATCTTTGATGTTGGCCTCCTCCTTGAGGCGAGCTCCTGTTGCTCTAACCTCCGACTGCAGTGCTCTGTTGTTCTTCCCCAGTGTCCTTTTCCGTATACATTCTCAATTGGGACGCGAGCGTCATTTGTTCGGCCTCAGTGATTGGCAGTTTAGGCATGAGCTTAAGGTAGTCATGAGCTTACCTTAAATGAGTGACAGGCAATGTTGCTCAAAAAGGTTTAACTTTTCCGTCGCTGGCAAGGCCGGCAAGTATTGCCCATCCTAGTTGTCCTGAGAAGATGGTGATGGGCCGTCTTCTTGAACCCCTGCAGTTTGATACCACTGAGAGTCTCGCGAGGCTACTTCAGGAGAGCAGTTAGAGTCTAATCATGTTGGGGTGGAACTGGAGTCACGTGTAAGCCAGACCCAGTAGGTTTCCTTCAACAACGACGACTTATATTTATATAGCGCCTTTTAATGTAATAACACGCCTTCATAGCGAGAGGATTTGAGTATAGGAGCAGGGAGGTCTTACTGCAGTTGTACAGGGCCTTGGTGAGGCCACACCTTGAATATTGTGTACAGTTTTGGTCTCCTAATCTGAGGAAGGACATTCTTGCTATTGAGGGAGTGCAGCGAAGGTTCACCAGACTGATTTCCGGCAGGACTAACATATGAAGAAAGACTGGATCAACTAGGCTTATATTCACTGGAATGTAGAAGAATGAGAGGGGATCTCATAGAAACATATAAAATTCTGACGGGATTGGACAGGTTAGATACAGGAAGAATGTTCCCGATGTTGGGGAAGTCCAGAACCAGGGGTCACAGTCTAAGGATAAGGGATAAGCCATTTAGGACCGAGATGAGAAACTTCTTCACTCAGAGAATTGTGAACCTGTGGAATTCTCTACCACAGAAAGTTGTTGAGTCCAGTTCGTTAGATATATTCAAAAGGGAGTTAGATGTGGCCCTTATGGCTAAAGGGCTCAAGGGGTATGGAGAGAAAGCAGGAGTGGAGTACATGATCAGCCATGAGCTTATTGAATGGTGGTGCAGGCTCGAAGGGCCGAATGGCCTACTCCTGCACCTATTTTCTGTGTTTCTATGTAAGACATTTCACAGGAGTGTTATAAAAAAAAAAAATATTTTAAATTGACACCAAACTATGGGGCAGGTGACCAAAAGCTTGGTCGAAGACGTAGGTTTTGAAGAGCGTAGCGAGATGGAGAGGCAGAGAGACTTGGGGAAGGATTTCCAGAGCTTGGGACCTAGGCAGCTGAAGGCACGGCCACCAATGGTGGAGTATTTAAAATCGGGGACGAAACGCAACAGCCAATTTCCACAAACAGCAATGTGATACTTGTGACCAAATGATCTGATTTAGTGACGCTGATTGAGGGATAACTCCCCTGCTCCTCTTCGAAAATGTGGCCTTGGGATCTTTCACGTCCACTGAGAGAACAGATGGGGCCTCGGTTTAACGTCTCCTCCGAAAGACGGCACTTCCGACAGTGCCTCAGTACTGCACTGGGAATGTCAGCCTAGATTTCTTTTGTGCTTGAGTCCCTGAAGTGAGACTTGAACCCACCATCTTCTGACTTGGAGACGAGGGTGCTACCACTCATCATCATAGGCAGTCCCTCGGAATCAAGGAAGACTTGCTTCCACTCTAAAAATGAATCCTTAGGCGACTGAACAGTCCAATACGAGGACCACAGTCCCTGTCACAGGTGGGACAGATAGTTGTTGAGGGAAAGGGTGGGTGGGACAGATTTGCCGCATGCTGCCTGCGTTACCCACTGAGCCACAGCTGACACACGGAGGGCACCCTGTCCCCTTTGGACTGTATCGCGGCAGCAGTCCGCAACTTCAGGAGAGGAGAAAAAAAGATTTGGGAGGAGAGTGCAGGGGGAATAAAAAATAACCGTCTCGAAAAACAAATCAGATTCAATCTGTTGTCCATTTGGCTGAGTAGGATGAATTTCAAGTGGTGTATTATGCTTGGTCGCAGTGCGTCATATAGTTGCTTTCATGGTATACAGGCTATACTTGTGCAGTGTGACAAGCATTCTGTATATAATAGAGGCTTATGGAAGACCCTGTTAGATGTTCAGAGTGCCTGGTGAACTGCTGCAGCTCTCCATATTGTTGGTTTATTTAATATTTTTATGATCTCATGTACTCTCTTCCCTTCCCCCCCGCCCCATTATATTTATCACAGGCTCTGCAGTATGGAAAGCCCACTTCTTCACACCAAACTTCTATCCAGAAGGGGCACAAGGTTGCTTCAACACGCACATCTGCTTCTGCTACGGACATTATGTCACTCACCATGACCCACCTTTGCTCTATGACCTTGTGAGAGACCCGTCAGAAACGACGCCATTGACGCCCAGCTCGGAGCCCCGGTTTCACCGCATTGTGGCAGTGATGAGGAAGGCAGTGGACAAGCAGCAGAAGACCCTGACGCCCGTCCCCGATCAGCTGTCGCTGAATAACGTGCTTTGGAAGCCTTGGCTCCAGCCGTGCTGCAGCACCATGTGGCAATACTGTCGCTGTGACAAGGAAACAAACATTACTGGGTGGGACAGTGGGCTGGAATCAGTCTCTTCAACTGAGGCCCGGGTTTGAATGTAACCCAGATTGATGGAAAGAACTGCGCTGGGGATATGTATGGTCTTTTCTCTCTCTTGGTCTCTGCTTGTTGTGCGTGCTTTCCTTCCTTTGTTCTTTCTCTGTCTGTTTCTTTGCTTCCCTCTTTCGTGCTCCCATTCTCTCTCATTTTATATCTCTCATCCTCTACTCTCGTTCTCTCTCATACTCTCTGCTCTCTCTAATTCTCTGCTCTCTCTTAATCTCTCTCTCTTCCTCGTTCGCTCTCACTCTCTCGCTTTCGTTCTCTCCTCTCGTTCTCGTTTACTCTCTAGTTTGCTCTCGTTCCCCCTCTCTCGCTCTTTCGTTCCCTCTCTCTCGTTCCCTCTCCCTCGCTCTCGCGTTCGCTCATTTCCTCGCTTGCTCCCTCTCGTACCCTTGCGTAAGGTTCCACAATGAAACATGGTTGCCATTATACTGGCAGTCTCGCTCCGGCCAAAAGGGTGGCTGGTGTTTGAAATGAAAATGTCACCCCTGTGCACCAGTAAGCACTGTACTATTTATTCAGGTTAAGGCAGGGTAGAGGGAAGTTTACTCTACATCTGACACTCCTCCCATACCTGACCTGAGAGTTCGACAAGTGGAAAAAGACAAAATGCTCACTCCACAAACTGGTCCCTGTCTTTAAATCCCTCCATGGCTTTGCCCCCACCATCCACTTTTTTCTTCAGCCCTAAATGCCCCCTATACTCCACCCCACCAAAGACGACTGAGTCTTCAGCTGCCTGGGACCTCCTCTCTACAATTTCCTCACCAAAGCATCCATCCTCTGTATTTCACATCTCTTTTTAAAACTTCCTCAATGTTGAACTCTTTGACCAAGCTTGTGGTCGCTCCTCCTAATGACTCCTTTCCTTGCTTAGCATTGGTTTGCCATATGCCATCTGTAAAGCACCTTAGGACATTTTATTATGTTGGGATGTGGTATATAAATGCAAGTTATTGTTGACATTCATTTATTAATGAGCGCAAAATTCACAATAAATAGGAAAAAGTTCAACTCCGATTTGGAATCAAGCTGCCAAGTATGGTTGGAATATTTATCCATCGATCCGACCTACAGCGAGACATGTGCTTCACGCTTTGGGCACCTTGTCATATATGTATCATTTCTGTGTCATGTAAAAGGGAAAGAAAGCCAGTCATTTCCTACTGGTTTATTCTGACCTGGGGGAGGAACCAGGGCTTTTGCAAGCACTTGCACACTCTTAACAAGAGACAATCTCCCAGCAAGAGAAGTTAACTCCGCAACTTCTCATCGACATCAGGATGTGCTATGGTGGCAGAGCACTGCATGGTGTGGGCTGAAAGGGACGGACTATGTTACTCTCACAGCACCTCGTGCATTACGTGGTGCAACAGCATACCCTCTGACGCACTGGCAGCCAAACCACTACTGTATATATATTTGTTTTTGTGTGTGTATGCGAGGTATCCTATAGGGGGAAAAAAATTGGATTTAGTCATTAATTGTGCGAAAATAAATTAAGACTTGGATTTGTATCATCATCATCATAGGCAGTCCCTCGAAACGAGGATGACTTGCTTCCACGTCAAAACGGGATGAGTTCACAGGTGTTTCAATGAAGGACCTAATATTCCAGATCCCGAACTCCATCCTGAAGGGTGGAAGATGCCTGTGCGTGGATTTTTTTAATGTGTGGTGGCCGTTGCACACCAGCCACCACACGGGCTTGACAGAGCTTGGCCTTGGTCCAGTGGCAAGGATTACCCAGGACGACTGGAGACCAGCTCTGCTGCACGGACCGAGCGCGCGCACATATCGCAGTGTGGGCTGCGCCCGTGCTGCCCCTGGGCCCTCGCCTCTTCTGGGCCCCAGACTCATGCCTCTCCTGGGCCCCGGTCCCTTCTCTCTACAAACTCTTGCCGCTCCTTCGTCCTTCCTGCTGTACCTGCCCGCACTGCAATCAGTGACCTGGTTCCGTAGCCGTCACCCTCCTGCAGCAGCACGCGCTGCTCCCTGCAGTGGTATACCACCACACGCTGCTCCCTCCAATGGCCCCGGCCTGCTGATGGTCTCCGACAATCCTTCTACTGAACACACGTGAGCCATTTCCGGACCTCGGGTCGTCCCAAAGTGCTTTCACAGTCAGGTGGAATACTTTTTTGAAGTGCAGGCACCATTGTGATGTAGGAAATCAGCAGAGTTATGTTAAAAAACAAAAATCATGGCCATTTACGAACTTCTCATACCAGTTCCACTTTAAATGAAGCTGTTCCCACATGTTCGTCAAGCAAATGGATATAGATCTGCTCCGTCCTTTCTAGATCTCTGTTGTTAAGGTTTTTTTATATATATATATATATCCTCTGATATTAATTGTCTTTGCTAACGTTGGAATTTTAGATATTTTGTGAAGGGATTTTATGAGTAAAAAGAAACTAAGCATGTGAATCTCATATGATTTTTCTTTTGTTAACAATATCTGAGTTTTGACAAAATGTCATTGGAAGGCGAGCATAAAGCTGGCAGCAGTCGTGATTTTGTGCTGCAGGAAAAGCAGGGCATCCAAAGCTAGAGCTCCCTGGATGACTAAAGATACAGAGGTTATAATGAAATAGCAAAAGGAGGCTTATGGTAAATGTCAGATTCCTAATTCACGAGAACACCAAGATGGGCACAGAAAGTACAGAGGAGAACTTAAAAAGGAAATAAGAGGAGCAGAGGGAGTGCATGAGCATAGATTAGCGGGTAACATTAAAACGGAAAAACAGAAAATCTTTTATAAATAGTCAAATGAAAGGTGGGGCCAATTGGGGATCAAAAAGGAGCTGTTCTTGCGAAGGCTAAATAAGTTATTTGGCAACATCCTCTTCTTTAGTGAAGACAGATGCAATGTCACATTAAAGGAGAAGGGAAGAATGTAAGAAATAGGAGCAGAAGTAAGCCATACGGCCCCTCGAGCCTGCTCCGCCATTCATTGAATATACTCAACGCCCTCTGGGGTAGAGAATTCCAAAGATTCACAACCCTGTGACTGAAGAAATTTCTCCTCCTCTCAGTCCTAAATGGCACAACCCTTATCCTGAGACTAGCCCCCCCCCCCCCCCAGTTCTAGAATGTCCAGCCAGCAGAAACAGCTTCAGAATCTCAGCATCTACCCAGTCAAGCCCTCTCAGAATCTTGGATGTTTCAGTGCGATCACCTCTCATTCTTCTAAACTCCAGACCGTATAGGCCCATTCTACTTAATCTCTGCTCATAGGGCAACCCTTTCATAAGAACATAAGAAATCAGAGCAGGAGTCGGCCATTTGGCCCCTCGAGCCTGCTCCACCATTCAATAAGATCGTAGCTGATCTGATCATGGGCTCAGCTCCACTTCCCTGTCCGCTCCCCATAATCCTTGACTCCCTTATCATGCACAAATCTGTCTTATCTCCACCTTAGATATATTAAATAAGCCAGCCTCCAGAGTTCTCTGGGGAAGAGAATTCCAAAGCTTCACAACCTTCTGAGAGAAGAAATTCTTCCTCATCTCCATTTTAAATAGGCGACCCCTTATTCTGAAACTATGCCCCCTAGTTCTACGTTCTCCTGCACCAGGGGAAACATCCTCTCTGCATCTACCCTGACATGCCCCTTCAGAATCTTGTATGTTTCAATAAGATCCCCTTTCGTTCTTCTAAACTCCAATGAGTATAGGCCCAATCTGCTCATAAGAAATAGGAACAGGAGTAGGCCATACAGCCCCTCGAGCCTGCTCTGCCATTCAGTAAGATCATGGCTGATCTGATCATGGACTCAGCTCCACTTCCCCGCCCGCTCCCAATAACCCCTTATCGCCTTATCTTTTTAAGAAACTGTCTATTTCTAAGAGAACCCCTTCAGCTCAGGAATCAACCTCGTGAACCTTCTCTGAACTGCCTCCAATGCAAGTATATCGCTCTTTAAATAACGAGACCAAAACTGTACGCAGTACTCCAGGTATGGTCTCTCCAACGCTCTGTACAGTTGTAGCAGGACTTCCCGACTTTTATACTCCATCCCCATTGCAATAAAGGCCAACATTCTTTTTGCCTTCCTAATTACTTGCTATACTTGCATACTCACTTGTTGTGTTTCATGTACAAGGACCCCGACATAGTGAAACGTCCCAAGGTGCTTCACAGGAGTATTATGAGATAAAAATTTGACACTGAGCCGCCTAAGTAGAAATTAGCACAGGTGACCAAAAGCTTGGTCAAAGAGGTATGTTTTAAGGAGCATCTTGAGGGAGGAAAGAGAGGTTTAGGCAGGGAGTTCCAGAGCTTGGGGCCTAGGCAACAGAAGGCATGGCCACCAATGCTTGAGTGATTATAATCAGGGATGCTCAGGAGGGCAGAATTATAGAAGCGCACACATCTCTGAGGAGGTTGTGGGGCTGGAGGAGATTACAGAGATAGGGAGGGGCGAGGCCATGGAGGGATTTGAAAATAAGGATGAGAATTTTGAAATCGAGGCATTGCTTGACTGGAAGCCAATGTAGGTCAGGGAGCACAGTGGGTGATGGGTGAGCGGGACTTGGTGCGAGTTAGGATACGGGCAGCCGAGTTTTGGATCACCTCTAGTTTACGTAGAGTAGAATGTGGGAGGCCAGCCAAGAGTGCGTTGGAGTAATCAAATCTAGAGGTAACAAAGGCATGGATGAGGGCTTCAGCAGCGGATGAGCTGAGGCAGGGGCGGAGACGGAGGTGGAAATAGGTGGTGCTGGTTATGCTGCGGATATGTGGTCGAGAGCTCATTTCAGGGTCAAATATGACACCAAGGTTGCGAATACAGAGAAGGACTGACAAAATGTAGGAAGGCATTGATAAACTTGCAGAATGGGTGTATAATTTGCAAATTAACTTAATATAAGTGTGAGGTGGTACATTTTGGTAGGAAGAATAAGGAGGCCACATACTCCTTAGAAAATATGCCTGCAAATGGGGTAGAGGAGCAGGGGGAACTGGGGGTAAAGATACACAAATCACTAAAAGGAGAGATGCAGGTTAATAAGACCATAAAAAGCAAACAAAAGCACTGGGGTTCATTTCTGGAGGGATCGAATTGAAAAACAGAGAAGTTATGTTAAACTTGTGTAGAACCTTGGTTCGACCACACTTGGAGTACTGTGAACAGTTCTGGTCTCTATCACAAAAAGGATAGAAGATGCAGAATTGATTCACTCGAGTGATACCAGAATTGAGAGATTAAACCAAATCAGGAAAGATTCAGCAGGCTGGGGTTCTTTTATCTGGCCTACTACCCACGGATTTGATAGGGTGGTTACAGAGAGACCATTTTTTTCTGGTGGGAAAATCCATAGCAAGGGGACATAGTCTTCAAATTAGAGCCAGGTAGTAGAAATCTGGAACTCTCTTTCCCCCCCCAAAAAGCTGGGGTTCAATTGGAGTTTTCAAGACTGAGATCGGTCGTTTTTGTTAGGTAAGGGTATCAAGGGATTATGGAGTTAAGCTGAGAAAATTGAGTTGAGGTGTAGCTCAGCCATGATCTGATTGAATGGCCTACTCCTGTTCCACGTCCTTATGTTGGGAATTGGCAGGCAGGTTGACTGCGATTTTCTTGTCTGTCGCGCATGTTCGTAAAATCAACTCTTGTATGTACGTATGTCAATGCCTCTCGCTGCCAACCAAGGGTTGTGCATAGCTCATGGCAATCACTCCATGGCTTCGCCCCTCCCTATCTCTCTAATCTTTTTCAGCCTCACAACCCCACAAGATGTCTGCGCTCCTCAAATTCTGCCCTCTTGAACATCACTCATTATAACTGCTCAACCATCGGTGGCTGTGCCTTCAGCTGCTTGGGCCCTAAGCTCTGGAACTCCCTAAACCTCTCTACCTCTCTTTCCTCCTTTAAGACGCTCCTTAAAACCTACCTCTTTAAACAAGCTTTTGCCCATCTGCCCTAATTTCTTCTTTTGTGGCTCGGTGTCAAATTTATCCGTTTTGCCTTGTAACACTGTTGTGAAGCACCTTGGGACGTTTTACTACGTTAAAGGTGCTATATAAATAAAAGTTGTTATTGTCTATCTCTTACCCTGGTCTTCAGATCTCCTCCCCATTTTTATTTTATCCCCACAACTCTTCCAATCTTCCCCAACACCAGAGCGTTAGTAGGGTTGGGGTCACTCATTAGCAATCCAGTAAGGACAGCATCGCAGATGGCTGTGATGCTCCACGTGGATGAATAGTTTCCCACGCTCGCTGTGTTTTGGCATCTCGTGAAGAATGATCACTTGGGTGAGGTCCAAGAGCGTTGCTGGTAGTTCTGGCGCCAGACCCTAACTGTGCCAACACCATTCAGCGGGGTGGGGTGAGGGGTGTGGGGGGAGGAGGGGAGCAGGACATTAGAAAGAAAAATGTGATTTGAGACAGCCCTTCGCGATTAACACACAAGGAATAGAGGTTAACACCATCAGCAAGCAGACATTCTAATGAGGTGATGGTCCTTGATGCAATGAGCTGAAATCCTTGTGGCAAACAATACACCAGAGACCACTGTGATTAATGCCAGGGTCTTGAGTGCTTCTGAAGCTTGAAGATTGTTAGGGCCAGAATACTAGGGACCAGCATCTCTCTCTGTTTGGTACGTATACAGATCATAATGAGTCAGCGACATCCCATCACTCACAGACCATGAGCGCTTTAAATATTCATTGCATTGAGCAACAAATTTCTTGTTGCAGTCCTCCCCTCTCATTGAGATTTTCTAGAAATAACACAACTGCCCTGCTAAGGCCACGGAAATGAAATTTAAACCATTGAAGGCATAAGTTTTTTTTTGTTTGTTTTGGTTATCTATCTAAGTCTGATTGAATCACGGTAGGTCATCGCCTGCAGCTATGTGCCACCTTGCTTGTCACCAGAATTAATGATGATGACAAAAGCATTTGCATAGGCCGTTGTGTCAACGCATACAGGTTGTCGGTTTTTAAGCTGCACGCATTGATTTTTTTTCCCAGCGCTCAGTAATACGACTCGCATAGGATCACATAGGAACGAGATGGCCATTCAGCTCCTCGAGCCTGTTCCACCGTTCGATTAGATCATGGCTGATCTGTCATCATCATCATCATAGGCAGGCCCTCGAAATCGAGGAAGACTTGCTTCCACTCTAAAAGTGAGTTCTCAGATGACTGAACAGTCCAATATGGGAATTACAGTCTCTGTCGCAGGTGAGACAGACAGTCATTGAAGGAAAGGGTGGGTGGGGAGTCTGGTTTGCCGCACGCTCCTTCCGCTGCCTGTGCTTGATTTCTGCACGCTCTCGGCGACGAGACTCGAGGTGCTCAGCGCCCTCCCAGATGCACTTCCTCCACTTAGGGCGGTCTTTGGCCAGGGACTCCCAGGTGTCGGTGGGGATGTTGTTCTTTATTAAGGAGGCTTTGAGGGTGTCTGTGAAATGTTCCCTCTGCCCACCTGGGGCTCGCTTGCCGTGTAGGAGTTCCAAGTAGAGCGCTTGCTTTTGGTTACCTGTCATGCATGCGGGCGATGTGGCCCGCCCAACGGGGCTGGTCGAGTGTGGACAGTGCTTCGATGCTGGGGATGTTGGCCTGATCGAGAACACTGACATTGGTGCATCTGTCCTCCCAAGGGATTTTGCAGGATCTGTATCATAACTCCATAGAAACATAGAAATTTACAACATAGAAATTTACAGCACAGAAGGAGGGCATTTCGGCCCATTGTGTCCATGCCGCATGGCCCTTGGTCAGCAACCCTGAAGGTTACATATAAACCCATGAACAATGACGGAAAGGCAAAGAGCACCCAGCCCAACCAGTCCACCTCACACAACTGTGACACCCCTTACACTGAAACATTTTACGCTCCACCCCAACCGGAGCCATGTGATCTCCTGGGAGAGGCAAAAAACAGATAAAAACCCAGGCCAAATTAGGGAGAAAAAATCTGGGAAAATTCCTCTCCGACCCATCCAGGCGATCGAAACTAGTCTCGGAGATCACCCTGGTCGTATTCGATTCTCTGCATTGCTTACCATTATATCTGCGCCGTCCAACAAAAGGTCATCCAGTCTAATCCCAATTACCAGCTTGAGGTCCGTAACCCTGCAGGTTACGACAATTTAAGTGCCCATCTAACCACCTCTTAAAATTGGTGAGGGTTTCTGCATCTACCCACCTTGGTTCCGAAACCCTTAATACTCTTGCCTTAAAAAAAAAATCTAGCAATCTCAATTTTGAGATTTTCTGTTGACCCCCCCGGCCCTATCATCAACTGCTTTTGGGGGGAGAGAGTTCCCGATTTCTATTACCCTTTGTGTGACGGTGTTTCCTAACTTCTCTCCTGATTGGCCTGCCTCCGATTTTAAGGTTATGTCCCCTGATCCCAGACTTCCCCCACCAATAGAAACGGTTTCTCTCTATCTTCCCTCTCAGTTCCTTTCAAAATCTTAAGAACCTCAATCAAATCACCCCTTAACCTTCTATATTCCAGGGAAGACAAACGTGGTTTATGTATTCTCGCCTCATAATTTAACCCTTGGAGCCCTGGTAACAGTTTTTCCCCATCTGTCCCATCAAAATCCCTCAAAAGTTCCAGCACGCTTGTTATCACCCCATCGATCTTGTTGCATCCCTCTCCCTGGCAACTGTTTCAGGCTAAACCCGACCGTTCACAACCTTGGCATCCTATTTGACCCTGAGATGAGCTTCCAAACCCATATCCACTCCATCACCAAAAGCGCCTACTTCCACCTCCCATCGCCCATCTCTTCCCCTGCCTCGGCTCATCTGCTGCTAAAACCCTCATCCATGGCTTTGTTACCTATCGACTTGACCATCCCAATGCTTTCCTGGTCGGCCTCCCAACTTGCGTCCTCTGTGAACATGAGCTCATCCAAAACTCTGCTGCCCCGTATCCTAACTCACACCAAATCCCGTTCACCCATCACCCCGACCTACATTGACTCTGGGTCCGGCATCCTTGTGATCAAAATCCCTCCAGGGCAGCGCAACTCCCTATCTCTGCAGCACCTCCAGTGCGCCAGTGCAGCCTTTGGCCGCCTGAGGAAAAGAGTGTTCGAAGACCAGGCCCTCAAATCTGCTACCAAGCTCATGGTCTACAGGGCTGTTGTGATACCTGCCCTCCTGTATGGCTCAGAGACGTGGACCATGTACAGTAAACACCTCAAGTCGCTGGAGAAATACCACCAACGATGTCTCCGCAAGATCCTACAAATCCTCTGGGAGGACAGATGCACCAACATTAGCATCCTCGACCAGGCCTACATCCCCAGCATCGAAGCACTGACCACACTTGATCAGCTCCGCTGGGCGGGCCACATTGTTCGCATGCCAGACACGAGACTCCCAAAGCAAGTGCTCTACTCGGAACTCCTTCACAGCAAACGAGCCGAAGGTGGGCAGAGGAAACGTTACAAGGACACCCTCAAAGCCTCCCTGATAAAGTGTAACATCCCCACCGACACCTAGGAGTCCCTGGCCAAAGACCGCCCTAAGTGGAAGAAGAGCATCCGGGAGGGCGCTGAACACCTCGAGTCTCATCGCCGAGAGCGTGCAGGAATCAAGCGCAGGCAGCGGAAAGAGCGTGCGGCAAACCTGTCCCACCCACCCTTTCCCTCAACAACTATCTGTCCCACCTGTGACAGGGACTGTGGCTCTCGTATTGGACTGTTCAGCCATCTAAGGACTCATTTTAAGAGTGGAAGCAAGTCTCCCTCAATTCCGAGGGACTGCCTATGATGATGATGAACTTCCTCAAGCCCGACAACACTCCGAGATTTCTGCGTTCTTCCAATTCTGGCCTCTTGGGAGCATCCCCGATTTTAATCAGCCCACCATTGGTGGCTATGCCTTCAGCTGCCTCGGCCCCAAGCTCTGGAATTCTCTCTCTGTCCCTCTCCGCCTCTCCACCTCTTGCTCTTCCTTCAAGACCCTCCTTAAAACATTACCTCTTTGACCAAGCTTTTGGTCACCTGTCCTAATACCTCCTTATATGGCTCGGTTCAAATCTTGTTTAACAATCGTTCCTGTGTCGAGCCTTGGGACGTTCCACTACGTTAAAGGCGCTATATAATTACAAATTGTTGTCATCCAGTCCCATTCTGCACAATTCCAGTGGGACAGATGCGTTCCTTCCACTCCCCCTGTTCCAGCAATCCTGTTTAATAGTATAAAACATTCCTGAATGATCAATATTTAAAATTCTCAGCCCACAGGATTAATCAATCTGCAGTCAACTTTCGCCAGGAGGCATTGAAACATTCCTGAAGTCTACTCGATTATGTGTTTAATGTTCGGCTATTTGTGTTTCGATTGAATAGACCGTTGAATGACTAAGTGAGGGCTGCGTTATTAAGATTTGTAAATTGACAATTTTCATCTCTTTTTTTACATGGATCCAAATAGAAAGTTAGTCAGAGAGAGGACGTTTTCATTTGCGGGGCAGTCCAAAATTAGGGGCCATAAATATAAGATAGTCTTCAATAAATTCAATACGGAATGCAGAGGAAACGTCTTTACCCAGAGAGTGGTGAGAATGTAGAACTCAACAACAACAACAACAACTTGTATTAATATAGCGCCTTTAATGTAGCAACACGTCCCAAGGCGCTTCACAGGAGTGTTACAAGACGAAACACAGAAGAGCCACATAAGAAGAAATTATGGCAGGTGACTAAAAGCTTGGTCAAAGAGGTAGGTTTTAAGGAGCATCTCAAAGGAGGAAAGAGAGGTAGGGAGGCAGAGAGGTTTAGGGAGGGAGTTCCAGAGCTTGGGGTTTAGGCAGCTGAAGGGAGCCTGTATTCTATGCTGACGTTCCCACTGCAGTACTGAGAGGACTATGGACTCTGTACAGCAGGCACCTCAAAGCACTGGAGAAGTACCACCAACGCTGCCTCCGCAAAACCCTGCAAATTCATTATCAGGATAGGCACTCCGACATCAGCGTTCTCTCTCAGGCCAACATCCCCAGCATCGAGGCATTGACCACGCTCGACCAGCTCCGGTGGACGGGCCACATTGTCCGCATGAACGATACTAGACTCGCAAAACATCTCGGGGGCAGGGGGGCGGGGCGGGTGTGGTTTGTGAGGCTGGAGGAGATTACAGAGATATGAAGAGGCGAGGCTATGGAGAGATTTGTAAACAAGGATGAGAATTTTGAATTTGAGATATTGCTTAACCGGGAGCCGATGCAGGTCAGCGAGCTCAGGGGTGATGAGTGAGCGGGACACGGGCTGCCGAGTTTTGGATGACCTCAAGTTTACGTAGGGTAGAATGTGGGAGGCCAGCCAGGAGTGCGTTTGTATAGTCCAGTCTGGAGGTAACAAAGGTATGAATGAGGGATTCAGCAGCAGATGAGCTGAGTCAGGGGCAGAGACGGGCGATGTTACGGAGGCGCAAATAGGCGGTTTTAGATATGCTGCGGATATGTGGCCAGAAGCTCATTTCAGGGTCAAACATGACACCTAGGTTGCGAACAGTCTGGTTCAGCCTCTAGACAGATGCTAGGGAAGGGGATGGAGTTGGTGGCTAGGGAACGCAGTTTGCTACCACAAGGAGTAGTTGAGGCGAATAGCATAGATGCACTTAACTGGGAGCTCGATAAACGATGATGGAAAGAGTAATAAAGGGACATGCTGATGTGATTCGATGAAGATGGGTGGGAAAAGGCTTGTGTGGAATATGGGCCCATTGGGCCGCATGGCCTGTGCTGTACATCCTATGTAAAGCTGGTCTAAGCATAACATCCTTTGAGGGGCCTTTGTCAGAATTCAACTGTTATTATATTTGATGCAATGGAGTAATATGCCATCCACGCAGCTAAAAAATATCCCCGCTTTATTGGCACCATTCAGTGCTGTCACTAATTTGATTTAACTTGTCCACCAACATGTATTTTCTGCAGGGAGAGATGGTTGAAGGGAGAAAGCGAAAAAGAATTGCCTATGCAAGAGAAATATCGCAACGTAAGCTGTATGGACGGCAGAATGTCCCAAGGTAACACTGTGTGTAATTCAACTACATTTCTCAGCTCAAGAAAGCTCGCAAAGCACTTGCTTATCAATTGAAATGGCAAATTAAAGTAATTTATCACAAAAGTTTAGCATGCAAAAGTTTTCTTCCCCTTTCTTTCAATTTTTTTTTTTGTGTCTGACATTTCTTCCTTCCTCTCCTGAAGGGGCTGCCTCGTGCTGAGGTGTAGTTCCACTAGGACCAGGCAGCCCTCTGGTACTTCATCAAGGTGTCAGCCGTTGCTCAGTGGGTAGCACTCATGCCTCTGAGTCAGTAGGTCAGAGGTCTTAAGTCCCCTCTCCAGAGACTTGAGCCTGTAATCTATGCTGACGTTCCCACTGCAGTACTGAGCGGACCACGGACTATGTGCAGCAGGCATCTCAAAGCACCGGAGAAGTACCACCAACGCTGCTTCCGCAAACTCCTGGAAATCCATTGTCAGGATAGGTGCACCGACGTCAGCGTTCTATCTCAGGCCAACATCCCCGGAATCGAGGCATTGACCACGCTCGACCAGCTCCAGTGGGCGGGCCACATTGTCCGCTTGCCCGATACTAGACTCCCGAAACAAGCACTCTACTCCGAGCTATGTCACGGCAGGCGAGCCCCAGGAGGGCAGAGAAAACACTTCAAGGACACCCTCGAAGCCTCCTTGAAAAAATGCAACATCCCCACCGACTCTTGGGAACCCATAAGAACATAAGAACATAAGAATTAGGAACAGGAGTAGGCCATCTAGCCCCTCGAGCCTGCTCCACCATTCAACAAGATCATGGCTGATCTGGCCGTGGACTCAGCTCCACTTACCCGCCCGCTCCCCGTAACCCTTAATTCCCTTATTGGTTAAAAATCTATCTATCTGTGATTTGAATACATTCAATGAGCTAGCCTCAACTGCTTCCTTGGGCAGAGAATTCCACAGATTCACAACCCTCTGGGAGAAGAAATTCCTTCTCAACTCTGTTTTAAATTGGCTCCCCCGTATTTTGAGGCTGTGCCCCCTACTTAATCTATCATCATAAGGTAACCCCCTCATCTCCGGAATCAGCCTAGTGAATCGTCTCTGCACCCCCTCCAAAGCTAGTATATCCTTCCTTAAGTAAGGTGACCAAAACTGCACGCAGTATTCCAGGTGCGGCCTCACCAATACCCTGTACAGTTGCAGCAGGACCTCCCAAGGCCCAAGACTGCTCAAAGTGGAGGAGAAGCATCCGGGAAGGCTCCGAACACCTCGAGTCTCTTCGCCGGGAGCACGCGGAAGCCAAGCGCAAACAGCGGAAGGAGCGCACGACAACCCAAGCCCCCCACCTGTGACAGAGACTGTAGGTCCTTCATTGATCTCATCAGTCACCTTAGAACTCATTTTAGTGTGGAAGCAAGTCATCCTCAACTGCCTAAGAAGAAGAAGAGTACTGAGAGGGTGCTGCACTGTCGAAGGTGCCGTCTTTCAGATGAGACATTAAACTGAAGCCCTGTCCGCCTTCACAGGTGGATGTGGAAGATCCTATGATACCATTCGAAGAAGAGCAGATGAGTTTTCCCCAGTGTTTATCCCTCAACCAACATCACTAAAAAACAGATTATCTCATTGCTGTTTGTGGGAGCTTGCTGTGTGCAAATTGGCTGCCGTATTTCCTACATTACCACAGTGACTACACTTCATTGGCTGAACAACGCTTTGTGGCATTCGGAGGATGTGAAAGGCACTATATAAATGCAAGCTCTTTAATTTTACACCCAACCGTTGTAATATTTCAAGAGCTCGATGTCAAGAGACTGTTTGACCCTGAAGGGGGAGGGGGGAGGGGAAACAGAGGTGAATTTGAAGAACATGGGTTTTGTGCTCATCAAGGTGAAGGATGCTGAGAATTGCTGTGGTCTGCATAATGTCTGAGACTCCTTTCAGGCCCCCTCCCCGCCCCACCCCCCTCCCCACTACTTTCCAAGCACGACTGTGACTCGCTCCAATGAATTGACTTCAAGAACTTCATTCCCACCTTCGAACCTCGGCCCAGCCTCGTCCTGCCTTACCTCAGCAACTTCCTCCAGCGGACATCCCTGAATTCACCCTCCATACCTCTGACAGCAGGTAGCGCTGTGCTCCAAGCTCCCCGCACTCTAACCTTAGTGGGCCCCTCTGTCAGCCAGTCCACCCATGAACTCGGCAACTCCTGTCCCTGGTTCTCTCCGTCTTGCCACCTCATTCACGGCTTTGAATACTTCCCTCAAAACCCTTCTTGTCCACCCTGGCTTCAGCCCACCCTCCCCCCCCCCCCAGCCACCACCCAGACTATTCAGCTTCCGCTTTCTCCCTCCTACTCACCACACGCTGCCCTTGCTCTCTCCTCGCAAAGCACCTTGCGACGACAATCGAGGGCTGATTCTGCAGGGTGGTGGCGTTTGAAAGTCAATACAGATATTGTGAGAAAATGGAAGGGGGGGAGCGGGGAGACACATAGATTGGACGGGTTTAGACAAGTTAGATGCAGGAGGAATGTTCCCGATGTTGGGGAAGTCCAGAACCAGGGGTCACAGTCTAAGGATAAGGGGTAAGCCATTTAGGACCGAGATGAGGAGAAACTTCTTCCCCCAGAGAATTATGAACCTGTGGAATTTTCTACCACAGAAAGTTGTTGAGGCCAGTTCGTTAGATATATTCAAAAGAGAGTGAGATGTGGCCCTTACGGCTAAAGGGATCAAGGGGTATGGAGAGAAAGCAGGAATGCAGGAAAGCAGGAATCAGCCATGATCATATTGAATGGTGGTGCAGGCTCAAAGGGTCGAATGGCCTACTCCTGCACCTATTTTCTATGTTTCTATGTGCACCTTGCCGCCCTGGCATTAAACCAGAGTTGCAGATCAGCCGACTGTAATAGAAACTGTAATATATTCTTTGCGACATCATTAACGCACATATTGCACAAGATGGCACTTACTGCAAACTGTCATCATGTGACCTTGCCACGTGATCTTTTTTTATTATTATACATCAGGAGTTGCATTACCACAGTAGCCCACTAGGTGGAGCGATAGTCTACTAGAGGGAGCTCTCTATTGCAGAGACCGTTTTCATTTCCGCTGGAATGAATGGGTTTGAAAATCGATGGTTTCTATAACGGGCAGGCGATTTGTAACTCTAGTTTAACACCCGGACGACAATTTGAAAATCTACCCCCATGTACAATAACTTATATAGCACATTTAATGTAACACGATCCAAGGCGTTTCACAGGAGCGGTTATTAAACAAAACTTGACACCGAGCCAAAGAAGGAGATGTTAGGATGGGTGATGAATGGTGCTGAAATAGCTGAGGGTGAAGTTGATTTGATAAACTGGGTGCCTATTAATAATCCAAGAGCCCCTTCAATTTCACCCACAGCAGTCTCTAGACCGTTTAAGGAACATTTACACTGCTCATCTTTTTATTCCCTCCATTCCTCTCTCCTTCCCTCCCCCTCTCTCTTCTCTCGCTCCCTCCCTCCCTCGCTCCCCTCTCTCTCTCTTCCCTCTCCCCCCTTCCCTCCCTCCCCCGCTCTCTTCTCTCGCTCCCTCCCTCCCTCACTCCCCTCTCTCCCTCCCCTCTCTCTCTCTCTTCCCTCCCCTCCCTCCTCCCATCTGTCCATATCTCTCTATTCCCTCCCTCTCTCTCTTCCCTCTCTCCCTCTCCCTTCCCTCCCTCGCTCCTTCCCTTTCTCTTCCCTCCCTCTCTCTATTCCCTCCCTCCCTTCCTTCCCTTCCTCTCTCTCTCTTCCCTCGCTTCCTCTCCTCCCTCCCTCCTTTTCTCTCTTCCCTCGATCTCTCTTCCCTCTCTCTCTCTCTTTCCTCGCTCCACCCCTTTCTCTCTCTCTCTTTTCCCTCCCTCTCTCCCTCTTTATCTCTCTCCTCCCTCTCTCTCTCTCTCTCTCTCTCTCTCTCTCCCCTCCCTCCCTCTCTCTCTCTTCCCTCCTTCCCTCTCTCTCTTCCCGCCCTCTCTCTCTCCCCTCCCTCCCTCGCTCCCTCCTTCCCTCTCTCCCCCCCCTCTCTCTTCCCTCCCTCCCCGTCCTCTCCCCCTCACTTTTAATTCTCTGTGTGAAGTTTCACCAGTGACTATTCGGCTCATTTAAATGCTTACTTTAATTTGTTTGGTGGTTTCCTGCCTGCCTGCTCAGATCCAACTGCTGCTCCTCTTCTGAGAGCTGCAAAGCATCCGGGGTCTGTTTGGCTGAAGCAGGGCATCGTTGCCTGGAAGATTCTCCCTGTTAGCGCCAACGACAGGGCCCCCTTGTTGAGGAACTGACCCATTGCTGCATCGAGCTATCCGAGGTCCTGAAAGGATTTATAACTCTTGTTGCAAAACAAAAATAATGTTAAATCAAGTGCCCTCTTATTAAAGGGGAGGGGGAGGGCACTCCAAACACTTTTCAGGTGCCCTTTTTTTGTTTTATTGGGGGGGGTTTTGGTGGGTTTTTTGTGTTTTTTAGGGCACCGAGAAGCAAATTATACAAGTGACCCCTGATTGGGGGGGACACTAAGAACCGTCAATAAAAACAAATTAAACTTTAAAAGATATAAAACCAAATTAAAATTTGGTTGCCGGGAGTGATGATGCACTCCTGTCCCTCCGGCGCCCACCTCTCGCGGAAGGCCGCGAGCGTACCGGTGGACACCGCGTGCTCCATCTCCAGGGACACCCTGGCCCGGATGTACGCGCGGAAGAGAGGCAGGCAGTCGGGCTGAACAAACACCCCTCGACCGTCCGCTGCCTGGACCGGCTGATGGCCCCCTTGGCCGTGCCCAGGAGCAGTCCTACGAGGAGACCCTTGGACCAAGCCAGGATTAGAGATGTAAACACAGGGCGGAAGGGGGGAACGGGTAAAATTTCCGTGGGGATTCTCCCGCTCTCATGCTGTAACTTTGATGGAAACCCTAGAGAATTGGCTCATACCCCTGGAGTTTCGGCCAAAGACACAGCAGGAGATCCCGTGGAAGTTCTAACATAGAAACATAGAAAATAGGAGCAGTAGTAGGCCATTTGGCCCTTCGAGCCTGCACCGCCATTCAATATGATCATGGCTGATCCTCTATCTCAACACCATATTCCCGCTTTCTCCCCATATCTTTTCTTGCCTTTTGTGTCTAGAAATCTATCTATCTCCCTCTTAAATATATTCAGTGACTTGGCCTCCACATCCTTCTGTGGCAGAGAATTCCACAGGTTCACCACCCTCTGAGTGAAGGAATTTCTCCTCATCTCGGTCCTAAATTTCCTACCCCGTATCCTGAGACTGTGACCCCTTGTTCTAGACTTCCCAGCCAGGGGAAACATCCTTCCCTCATCCAGTCTGTCCAGCTCTGTCAAATTTGTATATGTTTCAATGAGATCCCATCTCATTCTTCTGAACCCTAGTGAACATAGGCCTAGTTGACCCAATCTCTCCTCATACGACATGCCATCCCTGGAATCAGTCTGGTGAACCTTCGTGCACTCCCTCTATGGCAAGTATATCCTTTCTTAGTAAGATGACCAAAACTGCACACAATACTCCAGGGTTTTAACCCCATTGCAACAGACAGTAAACCAAGAGCGTTTTTTCTGGTCCCAGAGCTGAAGCTTTGCGCTCACCAAAATCTCACACATGCAAAGTTGCACAATTTCCCAAGGACGACCTCATGAGAAATTTATAGTGAGTTTCTGGCCAAGTTGGACCTTTTTTTTAATTCATTCCTGGGATGTGGGCAAGGCCAGTATTTATTGCCCATCACTAATTGCCCCTTGAGAAGGTGGTGGTGAGTCATCTTCTTGAACTGCTGCAGTTCGTGTGGTGAAGGTGCTCCCACAGAGCTGTTAGGGAGGGAGTTCCAGGATTTTGACCCAGCAATGATGAAGGGACGGCGATATACTTCCAACTCAGGATGGTGTGTGACGCGGAGGGGAACGTGGAGGTGGTGGTGTTCCCATGCGCCTGCTGCCCTTGTCCTTCTAGGTGGTACAGGTCGCAGGTTTTGGAGGTGCTACCAAAGAAGCCTTGGCGAGTTGCTGCAGTGCATCTTGTAGATGGTACACACTGCAGCCACGGTGTGCCGGTGGTGGAGGGAGTGAATGTTGAAGGTGGTGGATGGGGTGCCAATCAAGCGGGCTGCTTTGTCCTGGATGGTGTCGAGCTTCTTGAGCGTTGTTGGAGCTGCGCTCATCCAGGCAAGTGGAGAGTATTCCATCACACTCCTGACTTGAGCCTTGTAGATGGTGGAACAGCTTTGGGGAGTCAGGAGGTGAGACACTTGCCGCAGAATACCCAGCCTCTGACCTGCTCTTGTCACCACAGTATTTATGTGGCTGGTCCAGTTATGTTTCTGGTCAATGGTGAGCCCCAGGATGTTGATGGTGGGGGATTTGGCGATGGTAATTATTATGTTCCTAACACAGATGAGGCTGCACTCAGGAAGATTAAAGTAACAGTGACCTCAGTCTTTATTAAGACACTCCAGAGTGAGGAACAGGCCTCAGGGGCCGGCTTATATACAGTGCTCCCAAGGGATGCTGGGATCCCTTGGGACTTCAGGGATTGAGCTCCCTGGTGGCGGAGCATGGGAGTGCATGTTTTACAGATACACAACATCACTCCCCGCGCCCCCCCCCCCCGCCCCCCTCAAAGTCAAAGTGAAAACTATTTACAAGGTGAGGCGGTCGGGAGCCTTTCTTTCCCTGGTGGACCGCCTCGGTACAAATGTCTGTTCTGGTGTGTTGGCTGTGCCCTCGCTGGGCTGGCGTGTTGTTGGCCCTGCAGGGCTGCTGGGTGAGCCTGGCCTTGCTGGGCTGTTGGGCATGATGGGTTCGATTTCCTGGTCCGGCATGGTGTCGTTGATCCTTTGGGTGTGTGTTGTGGGCTTGAAAAAGGTGGTGTCTGCTGTGGGTTGTTCAGGGCAGTCTGTGAACCGCAGCCTCGTTTGGTCCAGGTGCTTTCTGCAAATTTGTCCATTGTCTAGTTTGACTACAAACACCCTACTCCCTTCTTTAGCTATCATCGTGCCCGCGATCCACTTGGGACCATGTCCATAGTTTAGCAGAGACACAGGGTCATTCAGATCACTTTCCCGTGACACAGTGGTGCGACCATTGTTTACATTTTGTTGCTGCCGCCTGCTCTCTACCTGATCATGCAGGTTGGGGTGAACCAGCGAGAGCCTGGTTTTAAGTGTCCTTTTCATGAGTAGCTCAGCCGGGGGCACCCCCTGTGAGCGAGTGGGGTCTCGTGCGGTAGCTGAGCAGTACTCAGGACAGGCGGGTTTGGAGTGAGCCTTCTGTGACTCGATTAAGGCTCTGTTTGATTGTTTGTACTGCCCGCTCTGCCTGCCCATTGGAGGCTGGTTTAAACAGGGCTGAGGTGACAATTTTGATCCCATTGCGGGTCATGAATTCTTTAAATTCGGCACTGGTGAAACATGGCCCATTGTCACTGACCAGTATGTCAGGCAGGCCGTGGGTGGCAAACATGGCCCTCAGGCTTTCAAAGGTGGCGGTGGCGGTGCTTCTCGACATTATTTCACATTCAATCCATTTTGAAAAAGCATCCACCACCACCAGGAACATTTTACCGAGAAACGGGCCTGCATAGTCGACATGGATCCTCGACCATGGTCTGGAGGGCCAGGACCCCAAACTTAGTGGTGCCTCTCTGGGCGTGTTGCTCAACTGAGCACACACGCTGCATTGCCGTACACAGGACTCTAAGTCAGAGTCGATACCAGGCCATCACACGTGGGATCTGGCTATCGCTTTCATCATTACTATACCCAGGTGTGTGCTGTGGAGATCCGAGATGAATGTCTCCCTGCCCTTTTTGGGTAGCACTACGTATTTACTGAACAACAGACAATCTGCCTGAATGGACAGCTCGACCTTTCGCCGCTGGAACGACTTGATTAGCTCTTGCATTTCAACGGGGATGCTGGCCCAGCTCCCATGCAGTACACAGTTTTTTTACTAGGGACAGCAGAGGATCTCGGCTGGTCCAAGTCTTAATCTGGCGGGCCGTGACAGGTGATTTATCATTTTCAAACGCTTCCATGATCATCAACAAGTCTGCGGGCTGTGCCACCATCAACAAGTTTGCAGGCTGCGCCATTTCCACCCCCGTGGTGGGCAATGGTAGCCGACTGAGAGCATCCGCACAGTTCTCGGTGCTTGGCCTGTGGCAGATGATATAGTTATACGCTGATAGCGCAAATGCCCACCTTTGTATGCGGGCTGAGGCATTAGTATTTATCGAGTTGTTTTCAGCGAACAGGGATATGAGGGGCTTGTGATCGGTTTCCAGCTCAAATTTGAGGCCAAACAGGTTCTGATGCATTTTCTTTACCCCGAACACACACGCTAATGCCTCTTTCTCAATCATGCTGTAGGCCCTCTCGGCCTTAGACAAGCTCCTGGAAACATAGGCAACAGGTTGCAACTTCCCCGCAATGTTAGCTGTTGTAATACAGACCCAACTCCATACGACGATGCATCACATGCTAGCACAAGTCTTTTACACGGGTTATAAATACAAGCAGCTTGTTGGAGCATAAAACGTTTCTGGCTTTCTCAAAAGCAATTAGTTGTGTTTTTTCCCCATACCCAGTTCTCACCTTTACGCAATAACACATGTAGGGGCTCTAAGAGGGTGCTTAACCCCGGTAGGACGTTACCAAAATAGTTGAGGAGACCCAGGAACGACCGCAGCTCCATGATGTTCTGTGGCCTGGGCGTGTTCCTGATAGCCTCTGTCTTGGCGTCTGTGGGCCAAATGCCGTCCGCCGTAATCTTTCTCCCCAAAAATTCCACTTCTTTTGCCATGACCTCTTCAGCCGCAGCCCTACGCGATCCAATCGCTGGAGGCCCTCCTCCAGGCTTTGTAGGTGCTCGACGGTGTCCTGACCCGTGACCAATATGTTGTCCTGAAAAACCACCGTACGTAGTACCGACTTGAGTAGGCTCTCCATGTTTCTCTGGAAGATTGCTGCAGCCGACCGAATTCCAAACGGGCATCTGATGTAGATGAACAGTCCCTTGTGCGTGTTGATGCAGGTGAGGCCCTTCGAAGACTCCTCCAGCTCTTGTGTCATGTAGGACGAAGTCAGGTCGGCTTGGTGAACGTCTTGCCTCCTGCCAGCGTCGCAAATAGGTCATCTGCCTTAGGTAGCGGGTATTGGTCCTGTAGCGAGAAACGATTAATAGTTATTTTATAATCGCCGCAAATCCTGACCGTGCCATCACTTTTAAGTACTGACAATCGGGCTGGCCCACTCGCTGAATTCCACTGGAGAGATGATGCCCTCGCGTTGCAGCCTGTCCAGCTCGATTTCCACTCTCTCCCTCATCATGTGAGGTACCGCTCGCGCCTTGTAGTGAATGGATCGTGCCTCTGGGACCAAGTGAATCCGCACCTTCACCCCGGAAAAGTTTCCAATGCCTGGCTCAAAAAGGGAAGGAAATTTGTTAAGAACCTGGGTACATGAGGCCTCATCGACATGTGGTAGCGCTCAGATGTCATCCCAGTTCCAACGGATTTTGCCCAGCCAGCTCCTTCCAAGCAGTGTGGGGCCATCGCCCAGGACAATCCAGAGGGGCAGTTCATGCACCGTGCCCTTGTAGGTGACCTTGACCATGGCGCTGCCCAGGACGGTGATGAGCTCTTTGGTGTACGTTCTCAGTTTCATGTGGATGGGGCTCAGGGCTGGTCTGAGTGCCTTGTTGCACCATAGTCTCTCAAACATCTTTTTACCCATGATGGATTGGCTAGCGCCAGTGTCCAGTTCCATGGCTATGGGTAAGCCATTCAATTTTACATTTAGCATTATAGGTGGACATTTTGTCAAAAATGTGTGCACCCCGTGTACTTCAGCATCTGCCTCCTCTCTCTGAAGCTCTGAATCCTCCATGGACCGATCTTCCTCTGCCACATGGTGGTCAGCAGGTTTTGCAGAGATTGCAGCTCGTCTGCAAGCTCATTGAAGGTGCCCCATTGTTCCACAGCTCTTGCAAACATACCCTTTGAAGTTGCATGAATAGGCTGAATGGAAGCCTCCACAACACCAACAAGGTGTGAATTGCCTTGCATTCATCCTTTGTTGCGGACTCTGAGTCATCTGGGTCACCTGAGGCCTGCTGGCAGTTGCAGACTCATTGATTCTGCCCTGTACATTTCTGCTCGCAAACACAGTTCCAGTTAATTTATGAACATTGCTAGCACTTGTGTGCTGAGAGATTTGTTTGGTGTTATCACTGGTGGACATAAATGTCTGTGCTATCACAATGGCCTTACTGAGGGTCGGTGTCTCTCCAGTCAAAAGTTTTAGTAGATGGTCTCGTGGCCAATGCCCAGTACAAAAAAGTCTCTGAGCATCTGCTCCAGGTAGCCATCAAACTCACATTGTCCTGCAAGTCGTCTTAGCTCGGCGACGTAACTCGCCACTTCCTGACCTTCAGATCGCTGGCACATGTAGAACCGATATCTCGCCATCTGCACGCTCTCCCTCAGATAAAGATGCTCCCGAACCAGTGTACACAGCTCCTCATACGACTTATCTGTGGCTTTCACCGGAGCCAGAAGATTCTTCATGAGACTGTAGGTCGGTGCCCCGCAGACTGTGATGAGGACCGCTCTCCTTTTTGCAGCGCTTCCTTCTCCGTCCAGCTCGTTGGCTGCAAAGTACTGGTCTAGCCGTTCGACATAGGCTTCTCAGTCCTCACCCTCTGAGAACTTCTCCAGGATGCCCACAGTTTTCTGCATCTCTGCGTTGGATTCGTATACTCACCGCCAGTTATTGTGTTCCTAACACAGATGAGACTGCACACAGGGAGGTTAAAGTAACAATGACCTCAGTCTTTATTAAGACACTTCAGAGTGAGGAACAGGCCTTAGTGGCCGGCTTATATACAGTGCTCCCAATGGATGCTGGGATCCCTTGGGACTTCAGGGGCTGCGCTCCCTGGTGGCGGAACATGGGTGTGCATGCTTTACAGATACACAACAATTACAAAATGCTGCGGTACAGAGGGACCTGGGGTCCTTGTACATGAAACTCAAAAGGTTAGTATGCAGGTACAGCAAGTAATCAGGAAGGCAAATGGAATGTTGTCCTTTATTGTAAGAGGGATAGAGTATAAAAGTAGAGTATACAACTGTACAGGACGTTGGTAAGACCACCCCTGGAGTACTGTGTACAGTTTTGGTCTCACTATTTAAGGAGGGATATACTTGCATTGGAGGCAGTTCAGAGAAGGTTGATTCCTGAGATGAAGGGGTTGTCATATGAGGAAAGGTTGAGCAGGTTGGGCTTACACTCATTAGAATTTAGACGACTTAGAGGTGACCTTATTGAACCATATAAGATTCTGAGGGGGCTTAACAGGGTAGATGCAGAGAGAATGTTTCCCCTTGTGGGGGTATCTAGAACTAGGGGGGAGAGTTTCAGAATAAGGGGCCGTCCATTTAAAACTGAGATGAGGAGGAATTTCTTCTCTCAGAGGGTTGTAAATCTGTGGAATTCTCTGCCCCAGAGAGCTGTGGAGGCTGGGTTGTTGAATATATTTAAGGTGGAGACAGACAGATTTTGAAATATAGGGGAGTAAAGGGTTATGGGGAGCGGGCGGGGAAGTGGAGCTGAGTCCATGATCAGATCAGCCATGATCTTATTAAATGGCGGAGCAGGGTCGAGGGGCCAAATGGCCTACTCCTACTCCTATTTCTTATATTCTTATGCTCTTATAAATGCAAGTCTTTCTTTCTAGATCCTGTTTTGCGCCTGGTGAGAACACTTTGCTTCACAGGCTGCGATTTGCATGTTGAGTCAGTCGTTGCTGTCTCACCAGCGATTTCATCAAGCGCACTGGTATTGGCAAGACAATTTTCATTACTTGGCTTCTCATCACTGATACTTTGTGTGCTCTTCTTTATGGGATCCAAGGGAGAGTGGCAAATTGGATCCAAAATTGGCTCAGTGGCAGGAAACAAAGGGTAGTGATTGATGGGTGTTTTTGTGACTGGAAGGCTGTTTCCAGTGGGGTTCTGCAGGGCTCAGTACTTGAGGCTGTTTCCCCTCAATCAACATAACAAAAACAGATTACTGGTCATTATCACATTGCTGTTTGTGGGAGCTTGCTGTGCGCAAGTTGACTGCGACGTTTCCCACATTACAACAGTGACCACACTCCAAAAGTATTGGCCGTAAAGTGCTTTGAGGCATCCGGTGGTCGTGAAAGGCGCTATATAAATGTAAGTCTTTCTTTCTTACTTTAGACTTAAATGTAGGGGGCAGCGATAAAGAAGTGTGCAGATGATACAAAAATTGGCTGTGTGGATGACATTGAGGAGGCAAGCTTTAGACTGCAGGAAGGTATCAATGAACTGGTCAGTTGGGTGGAAGAGTGGAAAGTGGAATTTCATTCAGAGGAGTGTGAGGTAATACATTCGGGCAGGTTCAACAAGACAAAAGAATACACAATAAATGGGAGGATACTGAGCAGTATGGAGGATCAGAGGGAAAAATTAAAAAGTAAATTATTATTTAAATGAGGAGAGATTACAAAATGTGGTGGTACAGAGGGACCTTGTACATCATCATCATCGTCATAGGCAGTCCCCCGGAATCGAGAAAGACTTGCTTCCACTCCTGAAGTGAGTTCTTTGAAGGCTGAACAGTCCGATATGAGAGCGACAGACCCTGTCACAGGTGGGACAGATAGTCGTTGCGGGAAGGCGTGACTGATTTGCCGCGCGCTCCTTCCGCTGCCTGCGCTTGACCTCTTAACGCTCTCAGCGTTGAGATTCGAAGATCTCAACGCCCTCCCGGATGCACTTCTTCCACCTCGGGCATTCTTCAGCCAGGGACTCCCAGGTGTTCAGTGGGGATGTCACACTTTATCAGGGAGGCTTTGAGGGTGTCCTTGTAACGTTTTCGCTGCCCACCTTTGGCTCGTTTGCCGTGAAGGAGCTCCGCATAGAGCATTTGCTTAGGGAGCCTCGTATCTGGCATGCGAACTATGTGGCCTGCCCAGCAGAGCTGATTGAGTGTGGTCAGTGCTTCAATGCTGGGGATGTTGGCCTGGGCGAGGACACTGATCTTGGTGCGCCTGTCCTCCCAGGGGATTTGCAGGATCTTATGGAGACATCGATGGTGATATATCTCCAGCGACTTAAGGTGTCTTCTGTACATCATCCATGCCTCTGATCCATACAGGAGGGCGGGTATTACTATAGTTCTGTAGACCATGAGCTTGGTGGTAGATTTGAGGGCCTGGTCTTCGAACACTCTTTTCCTCAGAAGGCTGCACTGGCGCACTGGAGGCGATGTTGAATCTCCGCATCAGTGTCTGCTTTTATTGATAAGAGGCTCCCAAGGTATGGGAAATGGTCCACGTTGTCGAGGGCCATGCCGTGAATCTTGATGACTGGGGGGCAGTGCTGTGCGGCGAGGACAGGCTGGTGGAGGACCATTGTCTGACGGATGTTAAGCGTAAGGCCCATGCTTTCATATGCCTCAGTGAATACATCGACTATAGGGGACATAGTCTTAGGATAAGGGGTAGGCCATTTAGGACTGAGCTGAGAGAAACTCAGTGAGTTGTTAACCTGTGGAATTCTCTGCCGCAGAGAGTTGTTGATGCCAGTTCATTGGATATATTCAAGAGGGAGTTAGATATGGCACTTACGATTAAGGGGATCAAGGGGTATGGAGAGAAAGCAGGAAAGGGGTACTGAAGGAATGATCAGCCATGATCTTATTGAATGGCAGTGCAGGCTCGAAGGGCCAAATGGCCTACTCCTGCACCTATTTTCTATGTTTCTATATCCTGGAGTTCAGCCTCAGAATGTGCGTAGACGCAGGCGTCGTCCGCGTGCTACAGCTCAACGACAGAGGTTGGGGTGATCTTGGACCTGGCCTGGAGGGGGCTTAGGGGAACAGCTTCCCACTGGTTCTATAGTTTAGTTCCACTCCAGCGGGGAGCTTGTCGACTGCGAGGTGGAGCATGGCAGCGAGGAAGATTGAGAAGAGGGTTGGGGCGATGACGCAGCCCTGTTTGACCCCGGTCCAGTGTTGCCGCCAGCTGAAGACCTCCTAGGATCCCGCCGAAAGAGCCCCGCACCGGCTCGCTTCTACCCCGGGCCGGAGGTACCCCTGCACCAGGCTCCTGTTCGGGGGGTTTGCGGCCTAAACCGGGACATCATCCAAGACTTTTAAAAACCGGCCGAAGGGACTTCGGGACCGGCATTGAACCGACCGAAGGGACTCCGGGACCGGCATTGAACCGACCGAAGGGACTCCAGGAGTATTGTGTACAGTTTTGGTCTCCTAACTTGAGGAAGGACATTCTTGCTATTGAGGGAGTGCAGCGAAGGTTCACCAGACTGATTCCCGGGATGGCGGGACTGACCTATCAAGAAAGATTGGATCAATTGGGCTTGTATTCACTGGAGTTCAGAAGAATGAGAGGGGACCTCATAGAAACGTTTAAAATTCTGACGGGTTTAGACAGGTTAGATGCAGGAAGAATGCTCCCAATGTTGGGAAAGTCCAGAACCAGGGGTCACAGTCTAAGGATAAGGGGTAAGCCATTTAGGACCAAGATGAGGAGAAACTTCTTCACCCAGAGAGTGGTGAACCTGTGGAATTCTCTACCACAGAAAGTAGTTGAGGCCAATTCACTACATATATTCAAAAGGGAGTTAGATGAAGTCCTTACTACTCGGGGGATCAAGGGTTATGGCGAGAAAGCAGGAAGGGGGTACTGAAGTTTCATGTTCAGCCATGAACTCATTGAATGGCGGTGCAGGCTAGAAGGGCTGAACGGCCTGCTCCTGCACCTATTTTCTATGTTTCTATGTTTCAACCGGCCGAAGGGACCAAGCTGCCATAATTTCTTCGAGGAGCCAGAATTCCTACTACTGACTTACATCTTAAACTTTTAATCAACTTTTAAACTTTTAAACAATTTGGGAAAATCTTTATAACCTACTACTGATTTTATCAACTTTTAACCAACTCTTAATCTACATGAAACACAAAAAGTTAGTATGCCGGTACAGCAAGTGATCAGGAAGGCAACTGGAATGTTGGCCTTTATTGCAAGGGGGATGGAATATAAAAGCAGAGAAGTCCTGCTACAACTGTACAGGGTATTGGTGAGGCCACACCTGGAGTACTGCGTGCAGTTTTGGTCTCCGTATTTAAGGAAGGATACACTTGCATTGGAGGCAGTTCAGAGAAGGTTCACTCGGTTGATTCCTGAGATGAGGGGGTTGACTTATGAAGAAAGGTTGAGCAGGTTGGGCCTGTACTCATTGGCGTTTAGAAGAATGAGAGGTGATCTTATTGAAACATATAAGATTCTGAGGAGGCTTGACAGGTAGATGCAGAGAGGATGTATCCCCTCTTGGAGGAATCTAGAACTAGGGGGCATTGTTTCAGAATAAGGGGTTGTCCATTTAAAACGGAAATGGGGAGGAATTTCCTCTCTCAGGGTCATGAATCTTTGGAATTCTCAGAGAGTGGTGGGGTTGGATCATTGAATATATTTAAGGTGGAGATAGACAGATTTTTGAAAGATAAGGGAGTCAAGGGTTATGGGAAGCGGGCGGGGAAGTGAAGTTGAGGCCAAGATCAGATCAGCCATGGTCTTATTAAATGGCGGAGCAGCCACGAGGGCCCAAATGACCTACTCCTGCTCCTATTTCTTATATTCTTATGACCTGCGAGTGCATGTCCACAGATCCTTAAAAGTACCAGGATAGGTCGATAAGCTCATTAAAAAGGCAGATGGAATGCTTTCCTTTATTAGCCTAGGATTGGAAAATAAGAACAGCGAGGATATGATAGAACTGTATACAACACTAGTAAGACCACAGCTGCGTATAGTTCTGGTCACCACATTACAGAAAAGATATGATTGCACTAGAGAGGATACAAAGGAGATTTCCGAGGATGTTGCCAGGATTGGAACATTTTAGCTATGAGGAAAGATTGGATAGGCTGGGGTTGTTTTCTTTGGAACAGAGGCTGAGGGGAGATTTGATTGAGATGTATAAAATTATGAAGAATGGATAGGAAGGACCTATTTCCCTTAGCAGAGGGGTCAATAACCAGGGGGTATAGATTTAAAGTAATTGCATGAATGATCAGAGGGGAGATGAGGGGAAAGAATGTCACCCAGAGGTTGGTGGGGGTCTGGAATTCACTGTCTGAAAGGGCAGTAGAGGCAGAAACTCTAATCACATTCAAAAAGTACTTGGATGTGCACTTAAAGAGCTGTAACCTACAGGGCTACGGACCTAGTGCTGGAAGGTGGGATTAGGCTGGATAACTCTTTTTCGACCAGCACGGACACGATGGGCTGAATGGCCTCCTTCTGTGTCGTAATCTTTCAATGATTCTATGACTACCTTCCTTTAGCCATCTCTCCATTTTTCTCTGTTATGTCCCGGCAGATATAGTGCGACATATAGAACCGGGAAAAAAATCCTGATATAGTTCGTAGCTGGACAGCTGCTGGGAAGTTGAAACCATGCTGTAGTGTATATGGTGATTGGAGGTGATTACACAAACTAGGGCTGTATTCCCTAGAATTTAGACAGTTAAGGGGTGATCTGATCGAAGTTTTCAGGATATTGTGTACAGTGTACAGTTTTGGTCTCCTTACCTAAGGGAGGATATACTTGCCATAGAGGGAGTGCAACGAAGGTTCACCAGACTGATTCCTGGGATGGAGGCATTGTCCTATGAAGAGAGATTGAGTAGACTTGGCCTATATTCTCTGGAGTTTAGAAGAATGAGAGGTGATCTCATTGAAACATACACAATTCTCACAGGGCTTGACAGGGTAGGTGCAGGGAGGATGTTTCCCCTGGGCTGGGGAGTCTAGAACCAGGAGTCACAATTTCAGAATAAGGGGACGGCTATCCCCATATCCTTTGCTTCCCTTAATATCGATCTCAGTCTTGAATATACTCAATGACTGAGCCGCCACAGTCCTCTGGGGTAGAGAATTCCAAAGATTCACCACCCTCTGAGTGAAGAAATTCCTCCTCATCTCAGTCAAGTGGAGCTGAGGTAGAAGATCAGCCATGATCTTATTAAATGGTGGAGCAGGCTCGAGGGACCAAATGGCCTACTCCTGCTCCTATTTCTTACGTTCTTATGATATTAAGGGGAACTGATAGGGTAGATAGAGAGAAACTATTTCCGCTAGTTGGGGAATCTAGGACCAGGGGTTATAGACTAAAAATTAGAGCCAGACTTTTCAGGAGTGAAATTAGGAAACACGTCCACACACAAAGGGTGGTAGAAGTTTGGAACTCTCTTCTGCAAACGGCAACTGATGCTGGGGGTCAATTGTTAATTTTAAACCTGCGATTGCTAGCTTTCTGTTAACCAAAGGTGTTAAGGGATAAGGGGCAAAGGCGGGTATATGGAGTTAGGTCACAGATCAGCCATGGAATAGCAGAGCAGGATCAAGGGGCTGAATGGCCTACTCCTGTTGCTACGCTTCTATGTGAGGACTCTGTACATCAGCGTCTCTGTGTATCTATGTTCTTATTGGTACATCTTGAGGTAAATTAACCACTTTATATAACAAATTCCCACAGAGTTTTAAAGCTTTGTCTGAGTAGACCTCTCTCCCTCAAATCTGCTGTCATCATCCCTCTTCTCAAAAAACCAACCCTTGACCCCACTTTGCTTGCTAGCTATCACCCCATCTCCAACCTCCCTTTCCTCTCCAAAGTACTTGAACGTGTTGTCATCTCCCAAATCCGTGCCCGTCTTTCCCGCACTTCCATGTTTGAATCTCTCCAAACCAGGTTCCGCACCGCCACAGGATCGAAACGGCTCTCATCAAAGTCACAAATGACATTCTCTGAGACTATGACTAAGGCAAACAATCCCTCCTCACCCTTCTCGACCTGTCTGCAGTCTTTGACACGGTTGACCACTTCTCCAATGCCTCTCCACTGTCGTCCAGCTGGGTGGGACTGCACTCGCCTGATTCCATTCTTATCTATCTAATCGTAGCCAGAGAATCACCAGCAACGCCTTCTCTTCCCACCCCAACATTGTTACCTCTGGTGTCCCCCAAGGACCTAACCTTGGCCCCCTCCTATTTCTCATCTACATATTGCCCCTTGGCGACATCATCCGAAAACACAGCGTCAGTTTCCACATGTGCGCTGATGACACCCAGCTCTACCTCACTACCACTTCTCTCGAACCCTCCACGGTCTCCAAATTCTCAGCCTGCTTGTCCGACATTTAGTTCTGGATGAGCAGAAATTTTCTCCAACTGAATATTGGGAAGACAGAAGCCATTGTTTTCGGTTCCCGCCACAAACTCCGTTCCCTAGCCACTGACTCCATCCCTCTCCCCAACTCCTGTCTGAGGCTGAACCAGACTGTTCGCAACCTTGGTGCCGTATTTGAGCCTGAAATGAGCTTCCAGCCACATATCCGCAGCATAACTAAGTCCGCCTATTTCCCCCTCCGTAACATCGCCCATCCCTGACCGTGCCTCAGCTCATCCACTGCTGAAGGCCTCATCCATTACCTCTAGACTTGACTGTTCCAATGCACTCCTGGTTGGCCTCCCACATGCTACCCTACATAAACTAGAGGTGATCCAAAACTCGGCTGCCTGTGTCCTAACTCGCACCAAGTCCCGCTCACCCATCATCCCTGTACTCGCTGACCTACATTGGCTCCCAATTAAGCAACACCTCGATTTCAAAATTTCCATCCTTATTTTCAAATCCCTTCAGGCCTCGCCCTTCCCTATCTCTGTAATCTCCTCCAGCCCCACAACACCCCCCGAGATGTCTGCACTCCTCTAATTCTGCCCTCTTGAGCATCCCTGATTATAATCGCTCAACCATCGGTGGCCTGGGCCCTAAGCTCTGGAACTCCCTGCCTAACCATGTCCGCCTCTCTAGCTTTCGTTCAAGATGCTCCTTAAAACCTACCTGTTTGACCAGGCTTTTGGTCACCTGCCCTAATTTCTCCTTATGCGGCTCGGTGTCAATTTTTTATCTTATAATACTCCTGTGGAGCACCTTGGGACGTTTCACTACATTAAAGGCACTATATAAATAGAAGTTGTTGTAAAAATACAAGTTATTGTTGTAAAAATGCAATAAATAAATAATTAAAATAATGAAAAAATTAGTTCGGCCATTAGACAATTTCTCCCACGTAAGCCCCAGAGATGTCTTGCATGCCCCCAGGGGTACGAGTACCATAGTTTGGGACCCCTGTTGTAGAATATAGAGAAGCTCGCTTTGCAAGCACAGTAGAAAAGTCTTAGGGAATATGTTATGTATGCAACACCATGTAACCGCCATTTCTATCGCCACCAGAGGGCGCATCTGTTGGAGTACCAAGGGATGCCAGCATCCCTTGGGAGCACTGTATATAAACAGGCCTCCCATGTTGTGCAGCACCCTGGAGTCAGAATAAAGCGACTAAGGTCACACTTACTCAAGTCTACAGTACTCAGTCACGTTGCTTTATTCGGGACATAACAACTGGCGACGAGATAACGAACCATCACGCGAAAATGCAGAGAACTTTTGGTATCCTTGAGAAATTCTCAGAAGGGGATGATTGGGAAGCCTTCTGGAGCGACTCGACCAATACTTCGTGGCCAACGAGTTGGAAGGGAATGTGAACGCTGCCAAACGAAGGGCGATCCTCCTCACCGTCTGCGGGGCAACAATCTATGGCCTCATGAAGAATCTTCTTGCTCCGGTGAAACCAACAACCAAATCATATGAAGAACTGTGTACGCTGGTCCGGGAGCACCTAAATCCAAAGGAGAGCGTTCTGATGGCAAGGTATCGATTTTACACGTGTCAACGGTCTGAAGGCCAGGAAGTGGCGAGCTATGTCGCCGAACTACAATGCCTTGCAGGATATTGCGAATTCGATGGATTTCTGGAGCAAATGCTAAAAGACTTTTTTGTGCTTGGCATTGCCCATAAGGTTATCCTTCGCAAACTATTGACTGTTGAAACACCGAACCTGAGCAAAGCCGTAATGATAGCCCAGGCATTTATGTCCACCAGCGATAACACCAAACAAATTTCGTAGCATAATGATGCTTCGGCAAGTACTGTACACAAAGTAACGTCATTTTCAGGCAGGAATGCATATGGCAGAACGTACACACCTGCAGCTGTAAGACCTCAGATGACTCAGAGTCCGCCATCAAGCATTAATGCGAGGCAATTGACACCTTGTTGGCGCTGCGGAGGTGATCATTGAGTCCATCAATGCCGCTTCAAACACTATGCGTGCAAAGGCTGTGGAACAATGGGACACCTCCAGCGAATATGCAGACGAGCTGCAAACCCTGCAAACTACCACGTTGCAGAGGAAGACCGATCCATGGCAGATCAAACAGGACTAGAGACTCGAACCGAGGAGGCAGAAGTGTACGGGGTACACACCTTCACCACGAAATGTCCACCGATCATGTTAAAAGTTGAGCTGAACGGAATTCCAGTATCCATGGAATTGGACACGGGTGCGAGTCAGTCTATCATGAGCAAAAAGGCCTTTCGAGAGGCTGTGATGCAACAAGGCACAAAGGCCCAAGCTGAGCCCTATTCATACCAAGCTGAGAACTTGCACTAAAGAGCTGATTCCTGTAATTGGCAGTGCAGCAGTAAAAGTCTCCTATTATGGAGCGGTGAACGAACTCCCACTATGGATTGTACCAGAAGATGGCCCCACACTGTTCAGCAGAAGCTGGCTGGGAAAAATCCGCTGGAACTGGAATGACATCCGAGCACTTTCGTCAACGACGCCTCATGTGCCCAGGTTTTCAGCAAGTTCCCGTCGTTTTTGAGCCAGGCATCGGAAATTTCTCGGGGGCGAAGGTGCAGATCCACTTGGTTCCCGGCACACGACCCATCCACCACAAGGCACGGGCGGTGCCATACATGATGTGAGAGAAAGTGGAGATCGAGCTGGACAGGCTGCAACGAGAGGGCATCATCGCGCCGGTTGAGTTCAACGAGTGGGCCAGTCCGATTGTTCCGGTTCTTAAGGACGATGCCACTGTCAGAATTTGTGGGGACTATAAAGTAACGATGAACTGTTTTTAGCCGCATCCACTACCCAAGGCAGATGACCTATTTGTGACGCTGGCAGGAGGGAAGACGTTCACCAAGTTGGACCTGACCTCGGCCTACATGACGGAGGAACTGGCGGAATCTTCGAAAGGCCTCACCTGCATCAACACGCACAAAAGTCTGTTCATAGAAACATAGAAACATAGAAAATAGGTGCAGGAGTAGGCCATTTGGACCTTCGAGCCTGCACCACCATTCAATAAGATCATGGCTGATCATTCACCTCAGTACCCCTTTCCTGCTTTCCCTCCATGCCCCTTGATCCCTTTAGCCATAAGGGCCATATCTAACTCCCTCTTGAATATATACCAATGAACTGGCATCAACGACTCTCTGCAGTAGGAATTCCACAGGTTAACAACTCTCTGAGTGAAGAAGTTTCTCCTCATCTCAGTCCTAAATGGCTTACCCCTTATCCTTAGACTATATCCCCTGGTTCTGGACTTTCCCAACATCGGGAACATTCTTCCCGCATCTAACCTGTCCAGTCCCGTCAGAATTTTATAAGTTTCTATGAGATCCCCTCTCATCCTTCTAAATTCCAATGAATACAGGCCCAGTCGATCCAGTCTCTCCTCATATGTCAGTTCTGCCATCCCGGGAATCAGTCTGGTGAACCTTCGCTGCACTTCCTTAATAGCAAGAACGTCCTTCCACAGATTAGGAGACCAAAACTGAACACAATATTCCAGGTGAGGCTTCACTAAGGCCCTGTAAAACTGTAGTACGACCTCCCTGCTCCTATACTCAAATCCCCTAGCTATGAAGGCCAACATACCATTTGCCTTCTTCACTGCCTGTTGTACCTGCATGCCAACTTTCAATGACTGATGTACCATGACACCCAGGTCTCGTTGCACCTCCCCTTTTCCTAATCTGCCGCCATTCAGATAATATTCTGCCTTTGTGTTTTTACCACCAAATCCCTAATTTCCTGTTTGATGCCATCCCCAAACTCACTACCACTGTTCAGTGGTCTGTACACAACTCCCACTAGCGTTCTCTGCCCTTTGGTGTTCCGCAGCTCTACCCATACAGATTCAACATCATCCAAGCTAATGTCCTTCCTTACTATTGCGTTAATCTCCTCTTTAACCAGCAACGCTACCCTACCTCCTTTTCCTTTCTGTCTATCCTTCCTGAATATTGAATACCCCTGGATGTTGAGTTCCCAGCCTTGGTCATCCTGGAGCCATGTCTCCGTAATCCCAATTACATCATATCGTTAACTGCTATCTGCGCAGTTAATTCATCCACCTTATTACTAATGCTCTTCGCATTGAGGCACAGAGCCTTCAGGCTTGTCTTTTTAACATTCTTTGTTCTTTTAGAATTATGTTGCAATGTAGCCCTTTTTGATTTTTGCCTTTGATTTCTCTGCCCTCCACCTTTCCTTATCTCCTTTCTACCTTTTGCTTCTGCCCCCATTTTACTTCCATCTATCTCCCTGCATAGATTCCCATCCCCCTGCCATATTAGTTTAACCCCTCTCCAACAGCACTAGCAAACACTCCCCCTAGGACATTGGTTCCGGTCCTGCCCAGATGCAGACCGTCTGGTTTGTAGTGATCCCACCTCCCCCAGAACCGGTTCCAATTTCCCAGGAATTTGAATCCCTCCCCCTTGCACCATTCCGCAATCCACGTGGACCATGTCGGGGACATGGACTATGCACAGCAGGCACTTCAAAGCACTGGAGAAGTACCACCAATGCTGCCTCCGCAAGATCCTGCAAATCCATTGGCAGGATAGGCACACCAACGTCAGTGTTCTCGCTCAGGTCAACAACCCCAGCGTCGAAGCATTGACCTTGCTTGATCAGCTCCGAATGCATTACCTCACACTTCTCCGGATTGAATTCCATTTTGCACTGTTCTGCCCACCTGTTTCTCTTTTGTTCAGTTGTGAATGGGATGGTCATTTTTCCTGATATAGTGTAATCACCTTTATGGTAATGTAATTACCCTTTGTGTAATGAAATCACGTTTAAATGTAACCACCTTTATTGCAATGTTATTATATTAAGTGTAATGTCATCACCTTTACTGTAGTGTAATAACCTTTAGTGTAATGTAATTACTCAGTGTAATGAAATCACACTAACGTTCGAATGAAATGGATGCACAGAGGATGTTTCCACTGATGGGGGAGACTAGAACTAGAGGGCATAATCTTAGAATAAGGGGTCACCCATTTAAAACTGAGATGAGGAGAAATTTCTTCTCTCAGAGGGTTGTAAATATGTGGAATTTGCTGCCTCAGAGAGCTGTGGAAGCCGGGACATTGAATAAATTTAAGACAGAGATAGACAGTTTCTGAACCGATAAGGGAATAAGGGGTTATAGGGAGCGGGCGGTGAAGTGGAGCTGAGTCCATGATCGGATAAGCCATGATTGTATTAAATGGTGGAGCAGAGTTGAGGGGCCGTATGGCCTACTCCTGTTCCTATTTCTTATGTTCTTATGTTCTTACGAAAGGTCATCGACCTGAAACATTAACTCTGTTTCATAAATAAATCTGGAATAAAAAGCTGGTATCAGTAATGGCAACCATGAAACTACCGGATTGTCTAAAAACCCATCTGGTTCAGTAATGTCCTTCAGGGAAGGAAATCTGCCATCCTTACCCGGTCTGGCCGATGTGTGACTCCAGACCCACAGCAATGTGGTTGACTCTTAACTGCCCTCCGAAATAGCCCAGCAAACCACTCGGTTAAGAGCAGTTAGGGATGGGCAATAAATGCTGGCCTTACCAGCGACGCCCACATCCCAGTAATGAATACAAAAGAAAGCCGATGCCTGACCTGCTGAGTATTTCCAGCATTTTGTGTTTCTGTTTCAGATTTCCAGTCTCCCGCAGTAATTTGCCTTTGTAATGAAATCAACTTTAGCGTAATGTAATCACCCTCATTGTAATGCCTCAGTATAATGAAATTACTTTAACTATAATATAATATACCTTTAGTATAGTGTAATGACATTTAGTGTAATGTAATTATATTTTTTACAATGTCACTACATTTAAATTCACTCGAATCATAGTGTAAAAGAATCATCTGTACGCAGTACGCAGAAGTATCCCGATTAGGTATTTGACTCTGAGTAGAGAGTCAGTGAGAGCACAACTAGAACAACAACTTATATTTATCTAGCGCCTTTAACGTAGTAAAACGTCCCAATACGCTTTACAGCAGTGTTATAACAACACAAATAAAGTTGAGACCGAGCCACAAAAGAAGAAATTAGCGCAGATGACCAGAGGTAGGTTTTAAGGAGCGTCTTGAAGGAGAAAAGAGAGATAAAGAGGTGGGGAGGTTTAGGCAGGGAGTTCCAGAGCTTGGGGCCTAGGCAACTGAAGACAAGGCCACCAATGGTTGAGCGATTATAATCAGGGATACTCAAGAGGGCAGAATTTGTGGAGCGCAGACACCTCAGTGGGAATTGTGGGGCTGGAGGAGATTACAGAGATAGGGAGGGGGCGAGGCCATGGAGGGATTTGTAAACAAGGATGAGAACACAGGCTGAACAACTCCCAGTGCACATAGCATCAGCCACTGTGGGAGCTGGGGAGCAATGCGTGAATCACCGAGAGCATGCAGAAAACAAGCGCAGGCAGCGGAAGGAGCGTGCGGCAAACCAGTCCGTCCCACCCTTTCCTTCAACCACTGTCTGTCCCACCTGTGACAGGGACTGTGGCTCTCGTATTGGACTGTACAGCCAGCTAAGAACTCATTTTAAGAGTGGAAGCAAGTCTTCCTCGATTCCGAGGGACTGCCTGTGATTATGATGATGACCATGCTTCCCATACTGTAGACACAAAGGCCCTTCCGCGCATGAATGGAATTTCTCCCGCAGTTCCGGGATCAGTTATGAGGAAATTTTGGGCTGTAGGGTTTTGTTTTTAAATCAGGACTATAAAAAGAAATAAAAGAAAGAATTGCATTTATATAGCGTCTTTCACGACCTCAGGATGACTCAAAGCACTTTACAGCCAATGAAGTAATTTTTGGAGTGTAGTCACTCTTATAACGTGGGAAATACTGCAGCCAATTTGTGTACAGCAAGCTCCCACAAACAGCAGTGTGATAATGACCAGATAATCTGTTTTAGCAATGTTGATTGAGGGATAACTCTTCTGCGATATAGTGCCATGGTATCTTTTACGTCCACCACAGAGGGCAGATGGGGCCTTGGTTTAACTTCCCACCCGAAAGTCGTATGCCTTCCCCCCAATTACTGAATATGACAGGATTAATAAACAATCTCCTAGTAAAGGATCCCCTCGGAATGAGTGATCATAGCATGATTGAGTTTCAAATTCAAATGGAGGGTGAGAAAGTTGGATCTCTAACCAGCGTACTAAGCTTAAATAAAGGAGACTATGAAGGTATGAGGGCAGAGTTGGCTAAAGTGGACTGGGAAAATAGATTAAAGTGTAGGACGGTTGATGAACAGTGGTGTACATTTAAAGAGATATTTCACAACTCTCAAGAAAAATATATTCCAGTGAGGAGGAAAGGGTGTAAGAGAAAAGATAGTCATCCGTGGCTAACTAAAGAAATAAAGGTCGGTATCCAATTAAAAACAAGGTCATACAAAGTGGCCAAAACTAGTGGGAGGACAGAAGATTGGGAAGCTTTTAAAAGCCAGCAAAGAATGACCAAAAAAATGATTAAGAAAGGGAAGATAGACTATGAAAGTAAACTAGCGCAAAATATAAAAACAGATTGCAAGAGTTTTTGTTGGTATATAAAAAGAAAAAGAGTGGCTAAAGTAAATGTTGGTGCCTTAGAGGACGAAACCGGGGAATTAGTAATGGGGAACATGGAGATGGCAGAAACTCTAAACAAGTATTTTGTATCAGTTTTTATGGTAGCGGACACTAACAATATTCCAACAGTGGATAGTCAAGGGGCTATAGGAGGGGAGGAACTTAACAATCACAATCACTAAGGAGCTGGTACTCAGTAAGATAATGGGACTAAAGGCAGATAAATCCCCTGGACCTGATGGCTTGCATCCTAAGGTGTTAAAAGAAGTAGCGGCAGGGATTGTGGATGCATTGGTTGTAATTTACCAAAATTCCCTGGATTCTGGGGAGGTCCCAGCAGATTGGAAAACTACAAATGTAACGCTCCTAATCAAAAAAGGAGGAAGACAAAAAGCATGAAATTATAGACCAGTTAGCCCAACATCTGTGGTTGGGAAAATGTTGGAGTCCATTATTAAAGAAGCAGTAACAGGACATTTGGAAAAGCAAAATTTGATCAGGCAGAGTCAGCATGGATTTATGAAGGGGAAGTCATGTTTGACAAATTTGCTGGAATTCTTTGAGGATGTAATGACAGAGTGGATAAAGGGGAACCAGTGGATGTGGTGTATTTGGACTTCCAGAAGGCATTTGACAAAGTGCCACACAAAAGTCACAAGATAAAAGTTTACGTGGTTGTGGGTAATATATTAGCATGGATAGAAGATTGGCTAACAAACAGAAAACAGAGACTAGGGATAAATGGTTCATTCTCTGGTGGCGTGCCGCAGGGATCAGTGCTGGGACCCCAACTATTTACAATCTATATTATGACTTGGAAGAAGGGACTGAGTGTAACGTAGCCAAGTTTGCTGACAATACAAAGATGGGAGGAAAAGCAATGTGTGAGGAGGACATTAAAAAGCTACAAAAGGACATAGACCGGCTAAGTGAGTGGGCAAAAATTTGGCAGATGGAGTAAATGTTGGAATGTGTGAGGTCATGTACTTTGGCAGAAAAAAATCAAAGAACAATTTATTATTTAAATAGAGAAAGATTGCAAAGTGCTGCAGCATGAAACACAAAAGGATAGAATGCAGGTGCACCAAGTGATCAGAAAGGCCAATGGAATCTTGGCTTTTATTACAAAGGGGATGGAGTATCAAAGCAAGGAAGTCTTGTTACAGCTATATAAGGTATTGGTGAGACCACACCTGGAATACTGCGCGCAGTTTTGGTCTCCATATTTGGAGGCTGTTCAGAGAAGGTTCACTGGGTTGATTCTGGAGATGAGGGGGTTGACTTATGAGGAAAGGTTGAGTAAGTTAGGCCTCTACTCCTTGGAGTTCAGAAGAATGAGAGGTGATCTTATTGAAACATATAAGATTAATAGGGGGCTTGACAAGGTGGATGCAGAGAGGATGTTTCCACTGGTGGGAGAGACTAGAACTAGAGGGCATGATCTTAGACTAAGGGGCCGCCCATTTAGAACTGAGATGAGGAGAAATTTCTTCTCTCAGAGGGTTGTGAATCTGTAGAATTCGCTGTCTCAGAGAACTGTGGAAGCTGGGACATTAAATAAATTTAAGACAGTTTCTTAAATGATAAGAGGATATGGGGAGCGGGCAGGGAAGTGGAGCTGAGTCCATGATCAGATCAGCCATAATCTTATTGAATGGTGGAGCAGGCTCGAGGGGCTGTATGGCCTACTCCTGCTCCTATTTCTTATGTTCTTCTGTTTTTATTATACCAGGGAGGTCCAAGTGCATTGTCCAAGGGATTTGTTGAAATTGTAAATGCATGAGCATAATTCGATGGCTACGAGATGCGTCCCGTTAATGACAGATCTGCCAATAGCTGGCAGTGTTAAGTAAATCCACTCTACATGTAATAAACTCAGAAATGAGCTGGGGCGGGGGGGTGGGGCGGGAGGGGTCGTGGTTCGATATCAAATTGTAAGTATGCGCAAGGTAGATCGGACAAGATTGAACGAGACATCTTGTGCCACCTTCTGATGGGAGGTGGAAAATGATTGAGTTTCTGAAATTTAACCCTGTTACTGTCGTGAATTATTAATTGAATGTCGAGCACATGCCAGAACCTTTGAGATTTCGAAGATGGATGACAAATATTTTGACTAAAAATGTGTTTTCGTCGATAAACCATTACTCGTCCAGTCACCTGGATCAATATCAGCCCGAGTGAAATCTTGAACGGTAAACCCCATTTAACATTTGATGGCACTCGTTGGGAATTTGGCATCCAGTTACAGCCATGATAAAATGTGTGTTCCTTTGGCCATGGTTGTAATGTAGGAAACGCGGCTGTCAATTTGCGCACAGCAAGCTCCCACAAACAGCAAGGTGATAATGACCAGATCATCGGTGTTTTTTTAAGTGCCGGTGGTTGAGGGACAAATATTGGCCCCAGGACACTGGGGGGAACCCCTTCTGCTCTTTTTCCAACCGTGTCATTGGATCCTGAGAGGGCTTCTTGTGGGTTCTAACGCAAGGTCATCGACCTGAAACGTTCACTCTGTTTTCTCTCTCTGACCGGCTGAGTATTTCCAGTATTTTCTGTTTACATTTCAAATTTCCAGCATTTTGTTTTTGTAGCTGAGGTTTCGGTTTATGTCTCATCTGATGGGTGGTGTAATGTATTTGCTTCATGGGGTCTTTGCTTAAGAATTCATAGCAACACATTGCTATTAAGAACTAGTTGGTTTATTAACAAAGGATTAACAATCACACTACACATTACCGGTTCAGCAGGTATAGCAGGTGGTGAAGAAGGCAAATGGCATGTTGGCCTTCATAGCTAGGGGATTTGAGTATAGGAGCAGTGAGGTCTTACTGCAGCTGTACAGGGTCTTGGTGAGGCCTCACCTGGAATATTGTGTTCAGTTTTGGTCTCTTAATCTGAGGAAGGACGTTCTTGCTATTGAGGGAGTGCAGCGAAGGTTCACCAGACTGATTCCCGGGATGACAGGACTGACATATGAGAAGAGACTAGATCGACTGGGCCTTTATTCACTGGAGTTTAGAAGGATGAGAGGGGATCTCATAGAAATTTATAAAATTCTGACGGGACTGGACAGGTTAGAGGCAGGAAGAATGTTCCCGATGTTGGGGAAGTCCAGAACCAGGAGACACAGTCTAAGGATAAGGGGTAAGCCATTTAGGACTGAGATGAGGAGAAACTTCTTCACTCAGAGAGTTGTTAACCTGTGGAATTCTCTACCGCAGAGAGTTGTTGATGCCAGTTTGTTGGATATATTCAAGAGGGAGTTAGATGTGGCCCTTATGGCTAAAGGGATCAAGGGGTATGGAGAGAAAGCAGAAAAGGGGTACTGAGGTGAAAGATCAGCCATGATCTTATTGAATGGCGGTGCAGGCTCGAAGGGCCGAATGGCCTACTCCTGCACCTATTTTCTATGTTTCTATGTTTCTATGTTTCATCCACTAGGCTCACAACTGCATACCTCATCGTGAATGACCTAGACCCAACTGGTTGGTGTTTTATTGAGTCTTGTGAACATCACATGACTGGCTAAGCCACTCACAGTGCTCTACAAACATACTCACAGGTGCATACATTACAGGCAGTGCTGCACTCCCTCAGCATTGCACTGGAGTGTCAGCCTCAAGGTTGTACTCAAGTTCCTGGAGTGGGACTTGAACTCACAACCTTCTGATTCAGTTTCAATAGTCTAAGTGGATCGGAAAGGAATTATTTTTTCCCAGTTCGGCCTGAGTTTTTTGTCATTTTTTGTACTGCCTCTCTTTGGAGATTTAATGGCTCCAGTTGGAGCGGGGAGTGAATGTATTGTGATGCGTTAGAAAGCACAACCACGTGGGGACAGGCTGGATGGACCAGTCAGTCTGTTTCCTGTCCACCATCAACCAGGCCAACTTCCCCAGCATCGAAGCACTGACCACGCTCGACCAGCTCCGTTGGGCGGGCCACATTGTCCGCATGCCCAACATGAGACTCCCAAAGCAAGCGCTCTACTCAGAACTCCTACACGGCAAGCGAGCCCCAGGTGGGCAGGGGAAACGTTTCAAGGACACCCTCAAAGCCTCCATGATAAAGTGCAACATCCCCACCGACACCTGGGAGTCCCTGGCCAAAGACCACCCTAAGTGGAGGAAGAGCATCCGGGAGGGCGCTGAGCGCCTCGAGTCTCATCGCCGAGAGCATGCAGAAAGCAAGCGCAGGCAGCGGAAGGAGCGTGCGGCAAACCAGACTCCCCACCCACCCTTTCCTTCAACCACTGTCTGTCCCACCTGTGACAGGGACTGTAATTCCCGTATTGGACTGTTCAGTCACCTGAGAACTCACTTTTCGAGTGGAAGCAAGTCTTCCTCAATTTCGAGGGCCTGCCTATGATGATGATCAACTTCATGAGTGTAAAGACCCGTAAAGAAAAATGTAATTGTATTCCGAGTATGTTCTTCACTTTGTTGAAAACCTTCGGATGTTGGAACCTTGAGCCAGCATGAACCTCTGATAAGATTAATTCAACTGCCTGGAAATGCTGGTGCTATACAATGCAGCACGATCTGCTCGCACAAAAGCAGGATGTATTAGGCTAGGTTAAACACTAATCGTGTGTCAGCTGTGGCCCAGGGGGTAACACTCTCATCTCTAAGTCAGAAGCTTGTGGGTTCAAATCTCACTCCAGAAACTTGAGCACAAAAATCTAGGCTGACACTGCAGTGATGAGGGAGCGTTGCACTGTGGGAGGAACTGTCTTTTGGATAAGACATTAAAGCGATGGTGTGATTATCTGCATGAATACTTTTGTGTCCTTCTGCGCGAGCCCACCGTGGACTCCGTCCCTTTTGGCTCATGCGCGCTGGGTCCGGTCACGCGTGGGCAGTATGATATATGAGGGAGGCGAAAGTGGGGCTGAACCACATCACCATCCGAGCCTGGAGTTGCTGCTTGCGCCTGAGCCTGCGACTGGGGGTTTTTGGGTTATCTCCAGAACCTTGACCTCGAATATCGCTGTGATTATCTACACGGACATTTTCACGGCCTTCAGAGGGAGAGAGGAAATCGAAGGTGGGAGAGAGACAGTGGGGCAGAGAGAGCGAGAGAGAGAGTGGGGCAGAGAGAGAGAGAGAGTGGAACAGAGAGAGAGAGAGAGAGAGAGAGTGGGGCAGAGAGAGAGAGAGAGAGTGGAGCGGAGAGAGAGAGAGTGGGGCAGAGAGAGAGGGGGGAGAGAGAGAGTGATGGAGAGAAAGAGGGGGAGTGGGGCAGAGAGAGAGTGGGAGGGAGAGAGAGAGAGAGTGGGGCAGAGAGAGAGAGGGAGGGAGAGAGAGAGAGAGTCGGGCAGAGAGAGAGAGAGTGGGGTAGAGAGAGAAAGAGAGAGAGTGGGGCAGAGAGAGAGAGGGAGTGGGGCAGAGAGAGAGACTGGGGCAGAGAGGAGGAGAGAGAGAGTGGAGCAAAGAGGAGGAGAGAGAGTGAGGCAGAGAGAGAGAGAGTGGGGAGAGAGAGAGTGAGACAGACAAAGAGAGAAAGAGAGAGAGAAAGTGGGGCAGAGAGAGAGAGTGGGGCAGAGAGAGAGAGAGAGAGTGAGGCAGAGAGAGCGAGAGAGAGAGTGGGTGAGAGAGAGACTGGGGAGGAGAGAGAGAGAGAGAGGGGGAGAAGAACGAGTGTGGGAGAGAGAGAGTGACTGGGACAGAGAGAAGGTGACTGGTGCAGAGAGTGAGAGACTGGGGCAGAGAGAGAGAATGGGAGAGAGAGAGTGTGTGGAAGAGTGAGAGAGAGAGTGGTGGAGAGAGTGGCAAAGAGATTGGGAGGAGGCAGAGAGAGGGGAGGCAGAGTGTTGTGTATTGAGAAAGAGTCAGACTGAACACTGTGAGCTCAAAGTAATTTATGACCTTAGTCTTTTATTGCAGGTCTCCTGAGTGCCTCTCCAACCTGTGAAGCCTCCTTAAATAACTGTGCTCCCAATGGATTATGGGATCCCTTGGGACTCGAGGGGATGAGCCCTCTGGTAGCTGTGCAGAGTAAATACAAGTTTACAGATATAACAACATTCCCCGCAAAGTCAATAGTGTAACTATTTACAATGTGAGTCGATCTGGGACCCTTCTTGCCCTGGTTGATCGTCTCGGTGTGAAAGCTGGTGTTGAATCATTTGTTGGGCCCTCGCTGAGCTGCTGTGCAGCTGGCCCTTGCTGGGCTGCCTGGTGTGTTGGGCCCTGCAGAGCTGCTGTAGATGATGGGTTCTGCTTCGTGGTTAACCGTGGTGCCGGTTGCCACTGGTGTGTGTGTTGGGGGATCAAAAAAGGTAGGGTCCAAGGTGGGTTGCTCAGGGTAGTCCGTGAATCTGAGTTTGATTTGGTCCAAGTGTTTCCGGTGAATGAGTCCATTTGAAAGTTTGACCAGAAACACCCTGCTCCCCTCTTTGGCCACGACAGTGCCGGGAAGCCACTTGGGACCTTGTCCATAATTCAATACAAATACAGGATCATTGATTTCAATCTCAGGTGACACATTTGCCCTATCATGGTATGCACTTTGTTGAAGCCGCCTGCTCTCTACCTGTTCATGTAGATCAGCGTGAACTAACGAGAGCCTTGTCTTAAGTGTTCTTTTCATGAGCAGTTCAGCAGGTGGGATCCCAGTGAGCGAGTAGGGTCTCGTGCATTAGCTAAGCAGGACTCGGGATAGGCGAGTCTGCAGTGAGCCTTCAGTTACCCTCTTCAAGCCTTGCTTGATGGTTTGCATTGCTCTCTCTGCCTGACCATTGGACGCTGGTTTAAACGGGGCAGATGTGACATGTTTGATCCTGTTTCGGGTCATGAATTCTTTGAACTCAGCACTGGTAAAACATGGCCCGTTGTCGCTCACCAGGACATCGGGTAGGCCGTGTGTGGCAAACATGGCCCGCAGGCTTTCAGTAGAGGCAGCGGACGTGCTATCTCACATTCAATCCACTTGGAGTACGCGTCCACAACCACGAGGAACATTTTACCCAAGAACGGGCCTGCATAATCGACGTGTACCCTAGACCATGGTTTGGAGGGCCAAGACCATAAACTTAGCGGTGCCTCCCTGGGTACATTGCTTAACTGCGAGCATGTATTACATCTGTGAACGCAGGACTCTAGTCCACATCGATATCGGGCCACCACACATGGGATCTGGCTATCGCTTTCATCATTACGATGCCTGGGTGGGTACTGTGGAGGTCATTGATGAATGTGTTTCTGCCCTTCTTGGGGACCACTACTCGATTGCCCCACAGAAGGCAGTCTGCCTGTATAGACATTTTATCTTTGCGCCACTGGAACGGCTTTATCTCTTCCTGCATTTCCACTGGGACACTGGACCAGCTCCCATGAAGCGCACAGGTTTTGATCTGCTGGGCAGTGATGGGTGATTGCTCACTCTCAAATGCTTCCATAACCATGGCTAGATCTGTGGGCTGCGCCATTTCCACCCCCGTGGTGGGCAATGGCAGCCAACTGAGAGCATCGGCGAAGTTTTCTGTGCCTGGCCTGTGGCGGATGGCGTAGTTGTATGCGGACAACATGAGCATCCATCTCTGGAGGCAGGCCGATGCGTTGGTATTTATCCCTTTACTCTCGGAGAACAGGGATATAAGTGGCTTATGGTCAGTTTCCAATTCGAATTTTAGCCCAAACAGGTATTGATGGATTTTCTTTACCCCATAAACACACGCTAACGCTTCTTTTTCAATTATGCTGTAGGTTCTCTCAGCCTTAGACAGACTCCTGGATGCATAAGCAACCGATTGCATTTTCCCGAAATCTTTAGCTTGTTGCAATACACAACCGACGCCATATGACGACGCATCACCTGCTAATACCAAACGCTTACATGGATCATACAACACAAGCAATTTGTTTGAGCATAACAATTTTCTCGCTTTTACAAAGGCATTTTCTTGGCTTTTGCCTCAAACCCATTCGTCCCCTTTTCGTAGTAAGTCATGCAGTGGTTCAAACAGTGTGCTGAAACCTGGTAAGAAGTTACCAAAGTAGTTCAGGAGTCCCAGAAACTCCGTCGCGTTCTGTGGCCTCGGTGCGTTCTCGCGTTGGAGGGCCTGATGCCATCCGCCGCAATCCTCCTTCCCAGGAACTCCACTTCAGGCACCAGGAAAACGCACTTCAACCATTTTAACCTGAGCCCCACGCGGTTGAGTCGACTAAGAACCTCCTCCAGGTTCTGCAGATGCTCGGCTGTGTTCCGACCTGTGACCAAGATGTCGTCCTGGAAGACCACGGTGTGCGGGACCAACTTCAGTAAGCTTTCCATGTTTCTCTGGAATATCGGCACCGCAGATCGGATTCCAAACAGGCATCTGTTATAAACAAAAATACCTTTGTGCGTGTTGATGCAGGTGAGAGTCTTCGATGATTCCTCCAATTACTGCGTCATGTAGGCTGCAGTAAGATCCAGCTTGGTGAACGTCTTTCCTCCTGCCAGCGTTGCAAAGAGGTCGTCGGCCTTTGGTAGAGGGTATTGGTCCTGCTGGGAGAAACGATTGATAGTTACTTTGTAATCGCCACAGATTCTGACTGTTGTAGGCATTAGGCACCTGCTGAATATATCAAAACTCATATAGGTTTAAAGTGGCCACGTATAAAATGGCTGTCCAAGCATGATGGGAACTCAGTTAGTCAAGTAATGAACTGAGGCTGACCGAGCAACGACCCTGTGAGGCCCACTACCGGGAATGCCTTGGATCATCCACTTGAGACAAGATAACTATAACGAACCATTATAGTACCTGGTGTGGAATGTCCTTGATTAAGGACTTCACACAGCAGAGCCCAAGGAACAGAGATAAGGGGGGGCCCACCTCACATAACGAGGTCATTAATCAGCCCAAGCTGACAAAAACCGAACATACAGCCCCTGAGGTATCAGGGGAATTCTATTGGGTTAAAGAAACCTATATGTAATCTATAATCGTTATGATTGGATTGTGTCCAGCCGAAGTGGGCTGAGTAACTGTAAAGAACTATTGTAAAACATATAAATATCGATGAATTTCTTTGTTCGTTGGAGAGAAGTGCCTGGATCCAGACCTGAGGCTTCCTCCCCGCCGGCGAAATAAAGGCCGCATTGGTGTTGGAACCGACTCTGAGTGTTGAGTGATTCTTCCGAGTAAACATTCACGCTAACACTGACGGTGCCATCTCCCTTGAGGACTGGGACAATAGGACTGGCCCACTCGCTGAACTCGATCGGAGAAATGATACCCTCTCTTTGCAGCCGGTCTAGCTCGATCTCTACCCTTTCTCTCATCATGTACGGTACTGCTCTCGCCTTGTGATGGATGGGTCGCGCCCCTGGAATTAGTTGGATCTGCACTTTTGCTCCTTGGAATTTACCGATGCCTGGTTCAAACAGCGAAGGAAATTTGCTTAAGACCTGGGCACACGAAGAGTCGTCAACAGGCGATAGCGCTCGGATGGCGTTCCAGCTCCAGCGTATCTTTCCCAGCCAGCTCCTGCCGAGCAGCGTGGGACCATCGCCCGGTACCACCCAGAGTGCACCATTCCATCGTAGGAGACCTTTACGGTAGCACTGCCGATTACAGGTATCAGTTCTTTCGTGTAAGTTCTTAGTTTTGTGCGAACTGGAGTTAAGACTGGCCTTGAGGCCTTGTTGCACCACAACCTTTTGAAAGTCTTTTTGCCCATGATGGACTGGCTCGCGCCCGTGTCCAGCTCCATTGACACCGTGAGTCCATTTAATTCAACATTCAGCATTATCAGGGGACAATTCGTGGTGAATGTGTGCACCCCATGTACCTCTGCCTCCTCGATCTGAGGCTCTGGTTTGTCGTGATCCTCCGTGGATCTGTCCTCCTCTGCAACATGGTGGTTTGCAGGTTTAACAGCCTTTGCAGCGCGCCTGCACACTCATTGGAGGTGTCCCATTGTTCCACAAATCTTGCAAACGTATTCTTTGAATCGGCATGAATGGAAACGATGATCACCCCCGCAGCAAGGTGTTAATGGCCTTGCATTCATTGCCCTTGATGGTGGACTCTGAGACATCTGCGGATGTGTAGCTGCAGGTATGTGACCTGCCCTGTACATTACGATTCGAAAACAACATCACTTTGTTCACTTGTAGCAGCACTTGTGTGCTGAGAGATTTGCTTAGTATTGTCACTGGTGGCTATGGCCTTACCCAAGGTTGGGGTCTCTACCTTCAAAAGTTTGTGAAGTATGGTTTCATGGCCAATGCCAAATATGAAAAAGTCTCTGAGCATGTGCTCCAAATGTCCTTCAAATTCGCAATGTCCTGCAAGGCGTCTTAGCTCGGCGACATAACTTGCCACTTCCTGGCCTTTAGACCTTTTGTAGGTGTAGAACCGGTACCTCGCCGTCAGAACGCTTTCCTTCGGGTTCAAATGCTCTCGGACCAGTGTGCACAAATCATCGTATGATTTCTCCGTGGGTTTCGCTGGAGTGAGCAGATTCTTCATGAGGCCATACGTTGGTGTCCCACAGACAGTGAGGAGGATCGCTCTATGTTTGGCAGGGCTCTCTTCCCCATCTAGCTCATTGGCCACGAAGTATTGGTCGAGTCTCTCCACAAAAGTTTCCCAATCATCTCCCTCCGAGGATTTCTCAAGGATGCCCACTGTTCTCTGCATCTTTGGGTTCACTATCTGTATCTCGTCGCTGGTTGTTGTGTATGGAGAAAGAGTCAGACTGAACACTGTGAGCTCAAAGTAAGGTGTGACCTTAGTCTTTTATTGCAGGTCTCCAGCGTGCCTCTCCAACCTGTGAAGCCTCCTTAAATACCTGTGCTCCCAAGGGATTATGTGATCCCTTGGGACTCCAGCGGATGAGCCCTCTGGTGGCTGAACAGAATAAATTCAAGTTTACATATATAACACAGAGAGAGATGGTGGACAGAGGAGAGGTGATCGGAGGGGAGAGGGAAGGGAGGGAACTCAGGGAGAGGAGGTCAGGAACTTGGGCTGAGTTTGCGAGGGGCAGAATGTCAGGCAGCTGGGCGGTGGCGAATGTCAGCAACTTGGGTCGGTGGGGGGAGATGATCAGAAATGTGGGCTGGCGGCGGGGGGAAGACTGAGGGGTGGGGACAGGAACTTGTTGGGGAGGGGTGGGAGAAGTTATTAACTGTGAGAGTGAGCCCTGTATGTTCCAAGTGAGCTCTGTTCTGCCTGGAGTCGGCAGTCAGAATGGCTTAAATTACACTTTACAACGTCTTAATTACAAAGGCAGGGCAGTCCTAATTATACATTCCAGAGAAACTGCTGGGTCTGTCTTATCCTCCAAGGGGATGGTTGTGTATGTAAATAACGTACTAACTGAACCAGGAGTAAAGTAACTTAACTGTGTCCTTTACAGCAACACCCAAAATGGTGTCCCGAACCAGCATGAACCAGAATGTTTACAGCAACTGTGAATAGCTCCCACAGGGCCCTAATGCCTGTCTAGTGAGGATTCGTGTAACAAACAAATAGAGTATGAAGACAACACAGGGACCATTCGGTAATTGGCTCTTGTGATCAAGGGGACCCAATCAGAGCTTTAGATGTTGCAAACTAACGTGTCCTTAAACCGAGGCCCTGTTTGCCCTCTCCGTAAAATATCCCATAATGCTATTTTGAAGAAGAGCAGTGTCCTGGCCAATATTTATCCCTCAATCAACATCACTTAAACAGATTATCTGTTCATTATCACATTGCCGTTTGTGGGAACTTGCTGTGCGCAAAATGACTGCTGCATTTCCTACATTACAACAGTGACTACACTCCAAAAAGTACTTCATTGGCTGTAAAGCACTTAGGAATGTCCGATGGTCGTGAAAGGCACTATATAAATGCAAGTCTTTCTTTTGTTCTAATGAACGAAAAAAGGTAAGCGCAACAGAAACACAACAACATAAGAAATAGGAGCAGGAGTAGGCCATTTGGCCCCTCGAGCCTGCTCCGCCATTTAATACGATCATGGCTGATCTGATCATAAACTCAGCTCCACTTCCCTGCCCGCTCCCCATAATCCCTTATTCCCTTATCGCTCAAAAATCTGTCTATCGCCACCTTAAATTTATTCAATGACCCAGCCTCCACAGCTCTCTGGGGCAGAGAATTCCACAGATTTACACCCCTCTGAGAGAAGAAATTCTTCCTCATCTCAGTTTTAAATGGGCGGCCCCTTATTCTAAGACTATGTCCCCTCGTTTTGGTTTCCCCCATGAGTGGAAATCTCTTCTCTGCATCCACCTTGTCGAGCCCCCTCATTAACTTATATGTTTCAATAAAATCAACTCTCATTCTTCTGAACTCCAATGAGTAGATGTCCAACCTACTCAACCTATCCTCATAAGTCAACCCCCTCATCCCCGGAATCAACCTAGTGAACCTTCTCTGAACAGCCTCCAATGCAAGTATATCCTTCCTTAAATACGGAGACCAAAACTGTACGCAGTACTCTAGGTGTGGCCTCACCGATAACCTGTGCAGTTGTAGCAGGACTTCTCTGCTTTTATACTCTATCCCCCTTGCACTAAAGGCCAACATTCCATTTGCCTTCCTGATCACTTGCTGTACCTACATATTAATATTTTGTGTTTCATGCACAAGGACCCCCAGGTCCCTCTGCACTGCAGCACTTTGTAATTTTTCTCTATTTAAATTATAATCTGCTTTTCTATTTTTTCTGCCAAAGTGGATAACCTCACATTTTCCCACATTATAATCCATCTGCCAAATTTTTTCCCACTCACTTAGCGTGTCCATATCCCTTTGCAGATTTTTTGTGTCTTCCTCACAATTTGCTTTCCCACCCATCTTTGTATCATCAGCAAACTTGGCTACATTACACTCGGTCCCTTCATCCAAGTCATTAATATAGATTGTAAATAGTTGAGGCCCCAGCACCTGCGGCACCCCACTAGTCACTGTTTGCCAACCAGAAAATGACCCATTTATCCCGATTCTCTGTTTTCGGTTGGTTAGCTAATCCTCTATCCATGCTAATATATTACCCCCAACTCCATGAACTTTTATCTTGTGCAGTAACCTTTTATGTGGCACCTTATCGAATACCTTCTGGAAGTCCAAATACACCACATCTACTGGTTCCCCCTTATCCACCCTGCTCGTTACATCCTCAAAAACTCCAGCAAATTTGTCAAACGTGATTTCCCTTTCCTAAAACCATGCTCTGCTTGATTGAATCGTGCTTTTCCAAATGTCCCGCTGCTACTTCCTTAATAATGGACTGAAGAGGAGGGGGCCCGATCGCTGCCGCTGGAGGGGTCCCGATCGCCGCTGGAGGGGTGGAGGCCCGATCGCCTGGCTCGCCAGGCGTCGTCGAGCATCGGGACTCGAGTGGGGCAGCTGAGTCGACGTCGAAGTAGGAGGTCGCCGAAGGAGGGAAGAGGTCCAGGTCCAGATCACCACTGCAGGAAGCTCGGTCATCATCGTTGATGAGTGGCGTGGAGGTTTGGAGGGAAGGTTCGCGCCTGAGGTAGGCCCGAATTTGTGGGATTTGTAGGATTAGGGTTTAAAGTTAATTTTTATGAGAATGTACCCCTTATTAGGGTCTGTTAAGGCTATGGGAAATTTAGATAGTGGGAGGGGGGGAAGTTGAGGGTGAGTAGTTGTCAGATGGCAGAAGATGACAAGGGTAAAGTTGTTTTGGCAGGGGAGCTCCCTAGCGAGCTGCCACCCAGGTGGCCATCACAAAGGCCTTTGACATTGTCAACCGTGAGGGTCGATGGAACGTCCTCCTCCATTTCGGATGTCCCCAAAAGTTCGTCACCATCCTCCGCCTGCTCCACGACGACACGCAGGCCGTAATCCTTACCAAAGGATCCATTACACACCCAATCCATGTCCGGACCGGGGTCAAGCAGGGCTGCGTCATCGCCCCAACCTCTTCTCAATCTTCCTTGCTGCCATGCTCCACCTCACAGTTGATAAGCTCCCCACTGGAGTGGAGCTAAACTACAGAACCAGTGGGAACCTGTTCAACCTGCGCTGTCTCCAGGACAGCTCCAAGACCACCCCAAGCTCTGTCGTCGAGCTACAGTACGCGGACGACGCCTGCGTCTGCGCACATACAGAGGCTGAACTCCAGGACATAGTCAACGTATTCACTGAGGCATATGAAAGCATGGGCCTTACGCTAAACATCCGTAAGACAAAGGTCCTCCACCAACCTGTCCTCGCCGCACAGCACTGCACCCCCAGTCATCAAGATCCACGGCGCGGCCCTGGATAACATGGACCATTTCCCATACCTCGGGAGCCTCTTATCAACAAGAGCAGACATTGACGACGAGATTCAACACCGCCTCCAGTGCGCCAGTGCAGCCTTCGGCCACCTTAGGAAAAGAGTGTTCGAAGACCAGGCCCTCAAATCCGTCACCAAGCTCATGGTCTACAGAACTGTACTAATAACCGCCCTCCTGTATGGCTCAGAGACATGGACCATGTTGCTGGAGAAATACCACCAAGATGTCTCCGCAAGATCCTGCAAATCCCCTGGGAGGACAGACGCACCAACGTTAGCGTCCTCGACCAGGCCCAACATCCCCAGCATTGAAGCACTGACCACACTTGATCAGCTCCGTTGTGCAGGCCACATTGTTCGCATGCCAGACATGAGACTCCCAAAGCAAGCGCTCTACTCGGAACTCCTTCATGGCAAACGAGCCAAAGGTGGGCAGAGAAAACGTTACAAGGACACCCTCAAAGCCTCCCTGATAAAGTGCAACATCTCCACTGTACCTGGGAGTCCCTGGTCAAAGACCGCCCTAAGTGGAGGAAGAGCATCCGGGAGAGCGCTGAGCTCCTCGAGTCTCATCGCCGAGAGCATGCAGAAATCAAGCACAGGCAGCGGAAGAAGCGTGCGGCAAACCAGTCCCAGCCTCCCCTTCCCTCAATGACTATCTGTCCCTATCTGTGACAGGGACTGTGGTTCTCATATTGGACTGTTCAGCCACCTAAGGACTCATTTTTAGAGTGGAAGCAAGTCTTCCTCGATTCCGAGGGACTGCCTAAGATGATGATGATGATGATGAATAATGGACTCCAGCATTTTCCCAACCACAGATATTAGGCTAACTGGTCTATAGTTTCCTGCTTTTTGTCTCCCTCCTTTCTTAAATAGGGGTGTTACATTTGCGGTTTTCCAATCCGCTGGAACTGCCCTAGAAGCCAGGCGATTTTGGTAAATTACAACCAATGCATCCACTATCTCTGTAGCCATTTCTTTTAAGACCCTAGGATGTAAGCCATCAGGCCCTGGGGACTTGTCTGTCTTTTGTCCCATTATTTTACCAAGTACTACTTTTTTAGTGATAGTATTTGTATTAATTTCCTCCCTCACTGTAGCTCCTTGATTATCCACTATTGGGATGTTTTTAGTATCTTCTACCGTGAAGACTGATACAAAATATTTGTTCAACGTCTCTGCCATTTCCCTGTTCCCCATTATTAATTCACCAGTCTCATCCTCTAGGGGACCAACATTTACTTTAGCCACTCTTTTTCTTTTTATGTACCTGTTGTTTACTTTCATAATCTATCTTCAGAATCTATCTTCCCTCTCTTTATCATTTTTTTAGTCGTTCTTTGCTGGCTTTTAAAAGTTTCCCAATCCTCTGGCCTCCCACTAGTCTTGGCCACATTGCATGCCCTTGTTTTCAATTTGATACCCTCCCCTATTTCCTTCGTTAGCCATGGATGGTTATCACTCCTCTGACAGTCTTTCCTTCTCATTGGGATATATTTTTGTTGCGAGTTATGAAACAACTCCCTAAATGTCTGCCACAGCTCATCAACCGTCCCATACTTTACTCTATTTTCCCAGTCTACTTTAACCAACTCTGCCCTCATAACCTTGTAGTCTCCTTTATTTAAGCTTAGGGCCCTGGTTTGAGATCCAACTCTCTCACCCTCCAGCGGAATTTGAAATTCAGCCATGTTATGGACACTCATTCGTGGAGGATTCTTTAACATAAGATCTTAAGAAATAGGAGCAGGAGCAGGCCATATGGCCCCTCGAGCCTGCTCCGCCATTTAATACGATCATGGCTGATCCGATCATGGACACAGCTCCACTTCCCTTCCCGCTCTCCATAATTCCTTATTCCCTTATCGGTTAAGAAACTGTCTATTTCCATCTTAAATTTATTCAATGATCCAGACTCCACAGCTCTCTGAGGCAGCGAATTCCACAGATTTACAACCTTCTGAGGGAAGAAATTTCTCCTCATCTCAGTTTTAAATGGGCGGCCCCCTATTCTAAGATTATGCCCCGTAGTTCTAGTCTCCCCCATCAGTGGGAACATCCTCTCTGCATCCACCTTGTCAAGCCGCCTCATAATCTTATACGTTTCGATAAGATCACCTTCATTTTTCTGAATTCCAATAAGTGTTAAGATAGCCTCTAATTTTAATGGCTGACATTGTTGTCTTAAGCAAGCCATGTGGAGTAGGAGACAGAGCTTCCAGTGTCCCTGACGACTACACTTGCGGGAAGTGCATCCGCCTGCAGCACCTGACAGACCACATTGCCACACTGGAGCTGTGGGTGGATTTACTCTGGAGCATCCGAGAGGCTGAGGATGTCGTGAATAGCACGTTTAATGAGTTGGTCACACCGCAGGTAAAGGGTACACAGCCAGATAGGAGATGGGTGACCAACAGGAAGAGCAGTGTAAGGAAGGTAGTGCAGGGGTCCCCTGCGGTCATCTCCCTGCAAAACAGATACACCGCTTTGGGTACTGTTGAGGGGGATGACTCATCAGGAGAGAGCAGCAGCAGCCAAGTTCATGGCACCGTGGGTGGCTCTGCTGCACAGGAGGGCAGGAAAAAGAGTGAGAGAGTTATAGTGATAGGGGATTCTATTGTAAGGTAGATGTTTCTGTGGCCGCAACCGAGACTCCAGGATGGTATGTTGCCTCCCTGGTGCAAGGGTCAAGGATGTCTCGGAGCGGGTGCAGGACATTTTGAAGAGGGAGGGTGAACAGCCAGTTGTCATGGTGCATATAGGTACCAATGATAAAGGTAAAAAAATGGAATGAGGTCCTACAAGATGAATTTAGGGAGCTAGGAGCTAAATTAAAAAGTAGGACCTCAAAAGTAGTAATCTCAGGATTGCTACCAGTGCCACGTGCTAGTCAGAGTAGGAATCGCAGGATAGCTCAGATGAATATGTGGCTTGAGGAGTGGTGCAGAAGGGAGGGATTCAAATTCCTGGGACATTGGAACCGGTTCTGGGGGAGGTGGGACCAGTACAAACCGGACGGTCTGCACCTGGGCAGGACCGGAACCAATGTCCTCGGGGGAGTGTTTGCTAGTGCTGTTGGGGAGGAGTTAAACTAATATGGCAGGGGGATGGGAACCTATTCAGGGAGACAGAGGGAAGTAGAATGGAGGCAGAAGCAAAAGATAGAAAGAAGAAAAGTAAAAGTGGAGGGCAGAGAAACCCAAGGCAAAAAGCAAAAAGGGCCACATTACAGTAAGATTCAAAAGGGGCAAAGTATGTTAAAAAGACAAGCCTGAAGCAGTTAACGGATATGGTGTAATTGGCATCACGGAGACATGGCTCCAGGGTGACCAAGGCTGGGAACTCAACATCCAGGGGTATTCAACATTTGGGAAGGATAGACAGAAAGGAAAAGGAGGTGGGGTGGCATAGCTGGTTAAAGAGGAAATTAATGCAATAGTAAGGAAGGACATTAGCTTGGATGATGTGGAATCTGTATGGGTTGAGCTATGGAATACCAAAGGGCAGAAAACACTAGTGGGAGTTAGGTACAGACCACCAAACAGTAGTAGTGAGGTTGGGGACAGCATCAAACAGGAAATTAGGGATGCATGCAATAAAGGTACAGCAGTTTACATGGGCGACTTTAATCTACATGTTGATTGGAATAACCAAACTGGTAGCAATGCGGTGGAGGAGGATTTCCTGGAGTCTATTAGGGATGGTTTTCTAGACCATTATGTCGAGGAACCAACTAGAGGGCTGGCCATCCTAGACTGGGTGATGTGTAATGAGAAAGGACTAATTAACAATCTTGTTGTGCGAGGCCCCTTGGGGAAGAGTGAGCATAATATAGTAGAATTCTTTATTAAAATGGAGAGTGACACAGTTAATTCAGAGACTCGGGTCCTGAAATTAAGGAAAGGTAACTTCCATGGTATGAGACGTGAATTGGCTAGAATAGACTGGAGAGTGATACTTAAAGGGTTGACGGTGGATAGGCAATGGCAAACATTTAAAGATCACATGGATGAACTTCAACAATTGTACATTCCTGTCTGGAGTAAAAATAAAACTGGGAAGGTAGCTCAACCGTGGCTAACAAGGGAAATTAAGGATAGTGTTAAATCCAAGGAAGAGGCATATAAATTGGCCAAAAAAAGGAACAAACCTGAGGACTGGGAGAATTTTATAATACAGCAGAGGAGGACAAAGGGTTTAATTAGGAGGAGGAAAATAGAGTATGAGAGGAAGCTTGCTGGGAACATAAAAACTGACTGAAAAAGCTTCTGTAGATATGTGAAGAGAAAAAGATTAGTAAAGACCAACGTAGGTCCCTTGCAGTCAGAATCAGGTGAATTTATAATGGGCAACAAAGAAATGGCAGACTGGTTAAACAAATACTTTGTTTCTGTCTTCATGAAGGAAGACACAAATAACCTTCCGGAAATACTAGGGGACCGAGGGTCGAGTGAGAAGGAGGAACTGAAGAATATCCTAATTAGGCGGGAAATTGTGTTCGGGAAATTGATGGGATTGAAGGCCGATAAATCCCCGGGGCCTGATAGTCTGCATCCCAGAGTACTTAAGGAAGTGGCCCTAGAAATAGTGGATGCATTGGTAATCATTTTCCAACAGCCTATCGACTCTGGATCGGTTCCTGTGGACTGCAGGGTAGCTAATGTAACACCACTTTTTAAGAAAGGAGGGAGAGAGAAAACGGGTAATTATAGACCGGTTAGCCTGACATCAGTAGTGGGGAAAATGTTGGAATTAATTATTAAAGATGAAATAGCAGCACATTTAGAAAGCAGTGACAGGATTGGTCCAAGTCAGCACGGATTTATGAAAGGGAAATCCTGCTTGACAAACCTTCTAGAATTTTGAGGATGTAACTAGTAAAGTGGACAAGGGAGAACCAGTGGATGTGGTGTATTTGGACTTTCAAAAGGCTTTTGACAAGGTCCCACACAAGAGATTTGTGTGCAAAATTAAAGCACAAGGTATTGGGGGTAATGTACTGACGTGGATAGAGAACTGGTTGGCAGACAGGAAGCAGAGAGTTGGCATGAATGGGTCCTTTTCAGAATGGCAGGCAGTGACCAGTGGGGTGCCGCAGGGCTCAGTGCTGGGACCCCAGCTCTTTACAATATACATCAATGATTTGGATGAAGGAATTGAGTGTAATATCTCCAAGTTTGCAGATGACACTAAACTGGGTGGCGGTGTGAGCTGTGAAGGGGACGCTAAAAGGCTGCAGGGTGACATGGACAGGTTAGGTGGGCAAGTGCATGGCAGATGCAGTATACTGTGGATAAATGTGAGGTTATCCACTTTGGGGGCAAAAACGTGAAGAGAGAATATTATTTGAATGGTGGCAGATTAGGAAAAGTGGAGGTGCAACGAGACCTGGTTGTCATGGTACATCAGTCATTGAAAGTTGGCATGCAAGTACAGCAAGCGGTGAAGAAGGCAAATGGTATGTTGGCCTTCATAGCAAGGGGTTTGAGTATAGGTGCAGGGAAGTCTTACTGCAATTGTACAGGGCCTTAGTGAGGCCTCACCTGGAATATTGTGTTCAGTTTTGGTCTCCTAATCTGAGGAAGGACATTCTTGCTATTGAGGGAGTGCAGCAAAGGTTCACCAGACTGATTCCCAGGATGGCAGGACTGACATATGAGGAGAGACTGGATCAACTGGGCTTGTATTCACTGGAGTTTAGATGGATGCAAGGGGATCTCTTAGAAACATATAACATTCTGACGGGACTGGACAGGTTAGATACAGGAGGAATGTTCCCGATGTTGGGAAAGTCCAGATCCAGGGGACATAGTCTAAGGATAAGGGGTAAGCCATTTAGGACTGAGATAAGGAGAAATATCTTCACTCAGAGAGTTGTCAACTTGTGGAATTCCCTACCGCAGAGAGTTGTCGATGCCAGTTCATTAGATATATTCAAGAGGGAGTTAGATATGGCCCTTATGGCTAAAGGGATCAAGAGGTATGGAGAGAAAGCAGGAAAGGGGTACTGAGGTGAATGATCAGCCATGATCTTATTAAATGGTGGTGCAGGCTCGAGGGGCCGAATGGCCTACTCCTACACCTATTTTCTATGTTTCTATGTTTCTATGTAAGGCCTGTGTTGGTAGCCAAGTGCTTTAACTAGTCTGAGCTTCCTGATCACAGATGTGGAGCTATCGGAGAATGCAAGATGGATAATGTTGGATCGGTTTTCCTTTCACGGGTGAATCGCTCTTTCTATTTATCGGTAACATTATCGTGTTGCTGTTATTTCGCCTTTTGCATTTTGACGGCGCAGGAAGCATTTCTTTCAATCTTGGGATGTGGGCGTCGCTGGCAAGGCCGGCATTTATTGCCCATCCCTAGTTGCCAAGAAGGCGGCGGTGGTGGTGAGCCGCCTTCTTGAACCACTGCAGTCCGTGTGGTGAAGGTGCTCCCGTAGCGCCGTTCGGGAGGGAGTTCCCAAGTCCCCCACGTCACAAGGAATGTTTTTAGATACTGTCTCACTGAGCCAGTTAAGTGGAGATAGCTAGCATGCCCTTGTAGAATGCACTTAAGAACATAAGAAATAGGAGCAGGAGTAGACCATACAGCCCCTCGAGCCTTCAATAAGATTATGGCTGATCATCGACCTCAACTCCACTATCCCGCCCAATGTCCATATTCCTTGATTCCCCTAGACTCCAAAAATCTATCGATCTCAGCCTTCAATAGCTTCAGAGACTCAGCCTCCACAGCCCTCTAGGGCAGAACATTCCAAAGTTTCACAACCCTCTGAGTGAAGAAATTCCTCCTCATCTCCATCCTAAATGGCCGACCCCTTATCCTGAGACTGTGCCCTCTGTTTCTAGACACTCCAGCCCAGGGGAAACAACCTCTCAGCATCTACCCTGTTAATCTCCTTCAGAATCTTACATGTTTCAATGAGATCACCTCTCATTCTTCTAAACACCAGAGGGTATCGGCCTATTCCACGCAATCTCTTATCATAAGACAGCCCTCACTTGGAACTCAAAGAGTCAAAGGGTTCCATTCATGAGGATACTGCCTAGAAATTTCATGTGCCAATATTAGTGGTATTAACATGTCCGTATGGCATTCCTGCATCCACCATTTTAGCAGAGGACTCAATCCATTATGGGTTAGGGCCTGCTTTAAAATGGGGAATAGAGGAGTGTTAAATTACATAAATTACATTGGATATACAACACAGTATATACCGAGCCGGTGTTTCTGCTCCACACGGACCTCCGCCCACCTCTTTTCACCTAACTCCATCGGCGTATTATTTTCTCCCTCATGTGTTTATCTAGCTTCCCCTTGAATGCATCTATGCTATTCTCCTCGACCACTCCCTGGGGTGGTGAGTCCCACATTCTCACCACTCTCTGGGTAAAGAAGTCCTTCCTGAATTCCCCGTTGGGTTTCTCGGTGAACAGCCGAACGTGTTTACTGTTCTTCTGCCCAGATTGTCAGGTGAACGAGGTTACCAGCTTCATCATCCTTTGTGATCAATTCTAAGATGTCAACGGGCTGGAAATTCGGGTTGGATTGCGCCTCCATTTCCAGCGTCCAGCGCCCCACCGGCAAATTAGATTCCGGTTTTGTGGGGGGCTCCGCTGAGCAGTAACGCCCCCGTTATCGCCCCGATCTCTACATTTGTTTTGCGCTGACCCAGTGGCGCCCCTAGCCGACCCACCAGAAAAACCAGTCGGTCAGAGCTGCTCCGGTGGCGGTGAAGGAAGAAATGAGCGCATGAGGTAACGGGTTTGCAGTTGCTCAGCCGGTCTAGTGCCCTTAGCGCTCCGCTCCACATTCACGGCCCAGCTGCTGAATTTTGCATATGCAGATGGGAACCATTTCCCGGCGCTTACTTTACCGCCCCGCCGACATTATCGCCCGAAAAAGCTGAAAATCCAGTCCGATATGTGTTCTGCAGACGTTGTACGGGCCAGCAGCAATACAACTTGTCCTCCTCCCCACCACCCCTCCCTCCGTTTTATCATCATCATCAAGGTCATTGCTTCGACATCGAGGAAGACTTGCTTCCACTCCAAAAGTGAGTTCTCAGGTGGCTGAACAGTCCAATAGGGGAATTACAGTCCCTGTCACAGGTGGGACAGACAGTGGTTGAAGGAAAGGGTGGGTGGGGGAGTCTGGTTTGCCGCACGCTCCTTCCGCTGCCTGCGCTTGGTTTCTGCACGCTCTCAGCGATGGGACTCGAGGTGCTCAACGCCCTCCCGATTGGTCTTCCTCCCCTTTGGGCGGGCGTGGGCCAGGGATTCCCAGGAGTTAGTGGGGCTATTGCACTTTCTTTATCAGGGAGGCTTTGAGGGTGGTCCTTGAAGCTTTTCCGCTGCCCACCTGGGGCTCGCTTGCCATGTCGAAGCTCTGCAGAGAGCGCTTGCTTTGGGAGTCTTGTGTCGGGCATGCGGCCAATGTGGCCCGCCCAACGGAGCTGGTCGAGTGTGGCCAGTGTTTCGATGCTGGGGATGTTGGCCTGATCGAGAACACGAACGTTGCTGCGTCTATCCTGCCAATGCATTTTCAGGATCTTGCGGAGGCATCGTTGGTGGTATTTCTCCAGCGTTTTGAGGTGTCTGCTGTACATGGCCCACGTCTCTGAGCCATACAAGAGGGAGGGTATCTCTACAGCCCTGTAGACCATAAACTTGGTGCCGGATTAGAGATCCTGTTCTTCAAACACTCTCTTCCTCAAGCGACCGAAGGCTGTGCTGGCGCACTGGAGGCAGTGTTGGACCTCGTCATCGACGCCTGCTCTTGCTGACAGTCGGTATCGAGGTATGGAAAATGAACCACGTTGTCCAAGGCCTCATCGTGGATTTTGATAACCGGGTGGGGGGGGCAGTGCTGTGTGGCAGGGTCAGGTTGGTAGAGGACCTTTGTCTTATGGATGTTTACTGTAAGGCCCATGCTCTCGTATGCCTCGGTGAAGGTGTTGATGATGGCTTGGAATTCAGCCTCCAAGTGTCCACTGCTGCTAGTCAGAAGACAAATCAATCACTTGATTGGCGGCCTCGGAATCTGACAGACATTTGGTTGAGTGGCATTAACCTCAATCAAAAAGAAGAGGAAGCAGCGATTAATCCGTCACCCTCATTAACCTGACAGTTTAATTTTTTGACAGAACTCGTCAACTTAATGAGGCGTGACTACATTACCCAGTTTGTCAGCTGAAACCCATTAGGTATAATGAGGCACCAGGCAATATGTTTTCAGCTGTTTACCGACCAGATGAGAATGCATTTTGGCCAAATTAGCAATGGACACCAACTGCCAAAGTGCATCTGGACAAAGGCCATGGAAAATCACCCAATTTTGTTTGCAAAGCAAGTGCTTGGAACACCCTGTATTTTATGAATTCAAGAACCAAAATGCAAGGCCATTGAGAAAGGCTCTGCCCAGATTGAGAAGAGTTTTAAAGAAGAGGAGGTTCCTCTCCTCAAATACACTCCTCAATCTGGGCAAAGCCTTTGCCAATGGCCTTGCAATTTGCCTCCCTCCATGGCATCGCCCCCTCCCTATCTCTGTAATCTCCTCCAGCCCCACAACCCCCCGAGATGTCTGCGCTCCTCTAATTCTGCCCCCCTGAGCATCCCTGATTATAATCACTCAACCATCTGTTGCCTAGGCCCCAAGCTCTGGAACTCGCTGCCTAAACCTCTCCGCCTCTCTACCTCTCTTTCCCCCTTCAAGATGCTCCTTAAAACCTAACTCTTTGAACGAACTTTTGCTCCCCTGCGCTAGTTTCTACTTATGCGGCTCGGTGTCAAATTTTTATTGCATAATACTCCTGTGAAAAGCTGTGGGATGTTTCACTACGTTAAAGGCGCTATATAAATACAAGTTGTTGTTGTATTCCCCATTCATTCCTGGGATGTGGGCATCGCCACCCATCCCTAGTTGCCCTTAAGAAGGTGGTGGTGAGCCGCCTTCTTGAACCGCTGCAGTCCGTGTGGTGAGGGACCTCCTACAATGCAGTAGATACCTCAAGTTGCTGGAGAAATATCACCAACGATGTCTCCGCAAGATCCTACAAACCCCCTGGGAGGACAGACGCACCAACATTAGCACCCTTATTCAGGCTATTGAAGCTCTGGCCACACTTGATCAACTCCACTGGGTGGGCCACATTGTTCGCAAGCCAGATATGAGACTCCCAAAGCAGGCGCTCCATTCGGAACTCTTACACGGCAAACGAGCCAAGGGTGGGCAGAGGAAACATTTCAAGGACACCATCAAAGCCTCCCTGATAAAGTGCAGCATCCCCACTGACACCTGGGAGTCCCTGGCCAAAGACCGCCCTAAGTGGAGGAAGTTCATCCGGGAGGGCGCTGAGCACCTCGAATCTTGTCGCCGAGAGCATGCAGAAATCAAGCGCAGGCAGCGGAAGGAGCGTGCGACAAACCAGACTCCCCACCCACCCTTTCCCTCAACCACTGTCTGTCCCACCTGTGACAGAGTCTGTGGCTCACGTATTGGACTGTTCAGCCAGCAAAGAACTCACTTCAGGAGTGGAAGCAAGTCTTCCTCGATTTCGAGGGACTGCCAATGATGATGGGTTAGACATTGTGGGGGTTCCAGGATATAGACCTCGCGACAGGTGAATCATGAAGTAGTGAGGAGGTGACTCCAAGGTTGGGTCTTCAAAAACCTGTAGCTTGTCGGAATAAGGTACCCTAATTTTGAGTTATTTGGGGAAGAATAAAGTTCGATTGGGAGATTTGACTTCATCACAACAACAACAACTTGCATTTATACAGCGCCTTTAACGTTGCAAAACATCCCAAGGTGCTTCACAGGAGTATTATAAGACCAAAAATAAATTTGAAACCGAGCCAGTCAAGAAGAAATTATGGCAGATGACCAAAAGCCTGGTCAAAGAGGTAGGTTTTGAAGGAGGAAAGTAGGGCGGAGAGGTTGAAGGAGGGAGTTCCAGAGCTTGGGGCCAAGGCAACAGAAGGCACGGCCACCAATGGTTGAGTGATTGTAATCAGGGATGCTCAAGTGGGCCGAATTAGAGGAGCGCAGACATCTGGGCGAGGTTGTGGGGCTGGAGGAGATTACAGAGATAGGGAGGGGCGAGGCCACGGAGGGATTTGTAAACAAGAATAAGAATTTTGAAATCAAGGCGTTGCTTAACCGGGAGCCAATGTAGCTCAGAAAGCACAAGGGGTGATAGGTGAACGGGACTTGGTGCGAGTTAGGACACGGGTAGCCGAGTTTTGGATCACCTCAAGTTTACCTAGGGTAGAATGTGGGAGACCAGCCAGGAGTGCGTTAGAGAGAAGAGGGAGTAGGATTGGATATTTGCAGTTAAAGAGAGAGGAAAATACAGAAAAACACTAAACATTATAGTAACAATAAAATAGAGAGAGTTTGGTGGCTGGGATATGGAGCAAAGATGGGAGAACAGAGTTGAGGTGCAGATCAGCCATGAGCTCATTGAAGGGGGAGCAGGCTCGAGTGGTTGAATGGCCTCCTCCTGTTCCTAGGGGAACAAAGAAATGGCAGACCAATTGAACAAATACTTTGGTTCTGTCTTCACTAAGGAAGACACAAATAACCTTCCGGAAATATTAGGGGACTGAGGGTCTAGCGAGAAGGAGGAATGAAGGAAATCCTTATTAGTCAGGAAATTTGTACTAGGGAAATTGATGGGATTGAAGGCCGATAAATCCCCAGTGGCCCTAGAAATAGTGGATGCATTGGTGCTCATTTTCCAACATTCTGTAGACTCTGGATCAGTTCCTATTGATTGGAGGGTAACGAATGCAACCACACTTTTTAAAAAAGGAGGGAGAGAGAAAATAGAGAATTATAGACCGGTTAGCCTGACATCGGTAGTGGGGAAAATGTTGGAATCAATTATTAAAGATGTAATAGCAGCGTATTTGGAAAGCAGTGACAGGATCGGTCCAAGTCAGCATGAATTTATGAAGGGGAAATCATGCTTGACAAATCTTATAGAATTTTTTGAGGATGTAACTGGTAGAATGGACAAGGGAGAACCAGTTGATGTGGTGTATTTGGACTTTCAAAAGGCTTTTGACAAGGTCCCACAAAATTAAAGCACATGGTATTGGGGGTAATGTATTGATGTGGATAGAGAACTGGTTGGCAGACAGGAAGCAGAGAGTTGACATGAATGGGTCCTTTTCAGAATGGCAGGCAGTGACGAGCGCCGCAGGCTCAGTGCTGGGACCCCAGCTCTTTACAATATACATCAATGATTTAGATGAAGGAATTGAGTGTAATATCTCCAAGTTTGCAGATGGCACTCAACTGGGTGGCGGTGTGAGCTGTGAAGGGAATGCTAATAGGCTGCAGGGTGACTTGGACAGGTTAGGTGAGTGGGCAAATGCATGGCAGATGCAGTATAATGTGGATAAATGTGAGGTTATCCACTTTGGGGGCAAAAACGCGAAGACAAAATATTATCTGAATGGCGGTAGATTAGGAAAAGAGGAGGTGCAACGAGACCTGGGTGTCATGGTTCATCAGTCATTGAAATTAGGCATACAGGTACAGCAGGTGGTGAAGAAGGCAAATGGTATGTTGGCCTTCAGAGCTAGGGAATTTGAGTATAGGAGCAGGGAGGTCTTACTGCAGTTGTACAAGGTCTTGGTGAGGCCTCACCTGGAATATTGTGTTCAGTTTTGGTCTCCTAATCTGAGGAAGGACGTTCTTGCTATTGAGGGAGTGCAGCGAAGGTTCACCAGACTGATTCCAGGGATGGCTGTACTGACATATGAGGAGAGATTGGATCAACTGGAATTTTATACATTGGAGTTTAGAAGGATGAGAGGGGATCTCATAGAAACATATAAAGTTCTGACGGGATGGGACAGGTTAGATGCAGGAAGAATGTTCCCAATGTTAGGGAAGTCCAGAACCAGGGGACACAGTCTGAGGATAAGGGGTAAGCCATTTAGAACTGAGTTGAGGAAAAACTTTTTCACTCAGAGAGTTGTTAACCTGTGGAATTCCCTGCCGCAGAGAGTTGTTGATGCCAGTTCATTGGTTATATTCAAGAGGGAGTTAGATATAGCCCTAATGGCTAAGGGGATAGAAACATAGCAACATAGAAACATAGAAAATAGGTGCAGGAGTAGGCCATTCGGCCCTTCGAGCCTGCACCGCCATTCAATGAGTGCATGGCTGAACATGCAACTTCAGTACCCCATTCCTGCTTTCTCGCCATACCCCTTGATCCTCCTAGTCGTAAGGACTACATCTAACTCCTTTTTGAATATATTTAGTGAATTGGCCTCAACAACTTTCTGTGGTAGAGAATTCCACAGGTTCACCACTCTCTGGGTGAAGAAGTTTCTCCTCATCTTGGTCCTAAATGGCTTACCCCTTATCCTTAGACTGTGACCCCTGGTTCTGGACTTCCCCAACATTGGGAACATTCTTCCTGCATCTAATCTGTCTAAACCCGTCAGAATTTTAAACGATTCTATGAGATCCCCTCTCATTCTTCTGAACTCCAGTGAATACAAGCCCAGTTGATCCAGTCTTTCTTGATATGTCAGTCCCACCATCCCGGGAATCAGTCTGGTGAACCTTCGCTGCACTCCCTCAATAGCAAGAATGTCCTTCCTCAAGTTAGGAGACCAAAACTGTACATAATACTCCAGGTGTGGCCTCACCAAGGCCCTGTACAACTGTAGTAACACTTCCCTGCCCCTGTACTCAAATCCCCTCACTATGAAGGCCAACATGCCATTTGCTTTCTTAACCACCTGCTGTACCTGCATGCCAACCTTCAATGACTGATGTACCATGACACCCAGGTCTCGTTGCACCTCCCCTTTTCTTAATCTGTCACCATTCAGATAATAGTCTGTCTCTCTGTTTTTACCACCAATGTTGATAACGTCACATTTATCCACATTATACTTCATCTGCCATGCATTTACCCACTCACCTAACCTATCCAAGTCACTCTGCAGCCTCATAGTATCCTCCTCGCAGCTCACACTGCCACCCAACTTAGTGTCATCTGCAAATTTGGAGATACTACATTTAATCCCCTCGTCTAAATCATTAATGTACAATGTAAACAGCTGGGGCCCCAGCACAGAACCTTGCAGTACCCCACTAGTCACTGCCTGCCATTCTGAAAAGTACCCATTTACTCCTACTCTTTGCTTCCTGTCTGCCAACCAGTTCTCAATCCACGTCACCACACTACCCCCAATCCCATGTGCTTTAACTTTGCACATTAATCTCTTGTGTGGGACCTTGTCGAAAGCCTTCTTAAAGTTCAAATACACCACATCAACTGGTTCTTCCTTGGCAACTCTACTGGAAACATCCTCAAAAAATTCCAGAAGATTTGTCAAGCATGATCAAGGGGTATGGAGAGAAAGCAGGAAAGAGATACTGAGGGAATGATCAGCCATGATCTTATTGAATGGCAGTACAGGCTCGAAGGGACGAATGGCCTACTCCTGCACCTATTTTCTTTGTTTCTATGTTTCTAAGTCCCATTCCAGGGACTTGAGCACAAAAACCTGAGCTGATGCCCCAGTGCAATGATGAGGGAGTGCTGCACTGTCAGATGAGACATCTGATCTCTCCGGTGGATGTAAGAGATCCCACAGCACTATTTCAAAGAAGAGCAGGGGTGTTATCCCTGGTGTCCTGGTCAATATTTATCCCTCAATCAATGTCATCAAAACAGATGATCACATTGCTGTTTGTGGGAGCTTGCTGTGTGAAAATTGGCTGCTGCGTTTCCTACATTCCAACAGTGACTACACTTCAAAAAGTACTTCATTGGCTGTAAAGTGCTTTGGGACATCGGGTGGTCGTGAAAGGTGCTATATAAATGTATGTTTCTTTCTTTCACAGACACATGGTGTTAGACCCAACTGGTCCACGCCTGTGTTCAAGCTCCATGCGTGCCACCTCCAATCCTATTTCATCTCATCCGATCACCCTATTCCTATCTCCATTCTCACACATCTCCTTAATGAAACACTCCTGGTTAATCTTCCTTCCTAACCTTTGATCGAACTGGGCGCAATGGTTGCTGGAAAGTATATATCCACAACCTTCCGAAAGAGAATTGGATAAATAGTTGAAGGAACAAAAAACATTACAGGGCTGTGGGGCATAGCTGGGGTGTGGGATTAATTGGGTAGCTCCACCAAAGAGCCGGCAGAGGAACGATGAGCCAAATGGCCTCTTAAGAACATAAAAATTCAGAGCAGGAATAGACCATTTGGGCCCCTCGAGCCTGCTGTGCCATTCAATAAGATCATGGCTGTTCCAACAAAGCTCAACGCAAGCTCGAGGAACAGCATTTCCATCTTTTGTTTAGGCACTTTACAGCCTTCTGGACTTAACATTGAGTTCAACAATTTCAGATCATAACCGCTGACAATCTTTGGCTCCTTTCACCCCACTGCCCCCCCCCCCCCCCACCCCCCTCAGAGCCTGTTTCTTTTTTTCTCCTTGTCTCTCGCAGTTGGTCATTATCCCACCATTCACACCCTATCTTGACTAATGTTTTTCTAACTCCTGGCATTACCATTTGAATTCGGCCCATCATCCCCTGTGTCTCTCTAATCTCTCCTGCCTTCCACCCTATCACAGACCTTCCCTTGTGTTCTTTCTTCCCCTCCCCCTTTCAGTGCTGGTTAAGAATCCGTTCTTTCCGAACACTCTCCAGTTCTGACGAAGGGTCATCGACCCGAAACGTTAACTCTGCTCCCTCTCCACAGATGCTGCCTGACCCGCTGAGATTTCCAGCATTTTCTGTTTTTATTCCAGATTCCGGCGTCCGCAGCATTTTGCTTTTGGGTGGCTCATCTTTCACCTCAACTCCACTTTCCCGCACTATCCCCATATCCCCTAATTCCCTCAGTTCCCAAATATTTAGCGACCTCTGTCCTGAATATACTCAACGACTGAGCATCCACAGCCCTCTGGGGTAGACTATTCCAAAGATCCAAATTTCACTTCATCTCAGTCCTAAACGGCCGACCCCCTTATTCTGAGACGGTGACCCTGTGTTCTAGATTCCCAGTCAGGGGAAACATTTTCTCAGCGTTAACTCTGTCAAGCCCATTAATATTTTTATAGTTTTCAATGAGATCATCTCTCTTTCTTCTAAACTCTAGGGAATATCGGCCTTGTAAAGCCCTGTCCCCTCAGTACAGATTCACACGAGGCATGTAGTGAAGTCAAGGTCACTCTGGACCTGCACCTTTTATTTCACAGCTCTGGAATGCTGCACTTGCCTGAGACCTGTGCTTATATACCTATCTCTTGCAAGTGCACCCCCAGTGGTAAGGTATGCTGGTGGTTACAGGTCATATCTTATTACAGTCATGTATAGCATGTTGGGATACAGTTATATATAATAATGTAAGATACATGACAGGCCTAGTCTACTCAATCTCTCCTCATAGGACAATCCCCCCATCCCAGGGACCAGTCCAGCGAACCTTCATTACACTCCGTCCTTCTATACTGCATCATTCTATGGTTCGATGAGTATTTATCGAAAGGCGTATAATCTCCCTGCTTCGGAGCAGCAAAATGCCGGCTCCAATACAATCAGGTTGACGTGCTATCTCTCAGCCCAGCTCTTCTCCATGTGACACATTTACAAAGCGTCTGTCTCCCTTCATGGTGAAATTTTAAAAAGGAAAAGAATAGACTTCCGTTGATAGAGTGTCTTCCATGACCACAGGACGGCCCAGAGCCAATGAAATGCATTTTTCAAGTGCAGTCACTATTGTAATGTGGGAAATGCTGCAGCCAATTTGAGATCCTGAACGACATGTTGAAGGGTGGAAGATGCCTGTGTGTGGATGTTTTTAACGTGGGGTGACCGTTGCACACCAGCCACCACACGGGCTTGACAGAGCGAGGGCCCAGGGGCAGCACGGGTTTTTTATTTTAACAGTGGCGTGACAAATCAACAACAACAACTTGTATTAATATAGCGCCTTTAACGTAGTGAAACGTCCCAAGGCGCTTCACAGCAGCATTATACGATAAAAAATTTGACACCGAGCCGCATAAGTAGAAATTAGCGCAGGTGACCAAAAGCTTGGTCAAAGAGGTAGGTTTTAAAGAGCATCTTGAAGGAGGAAAGAGAGGCGGAGAGGTTTGGGCAAGGAGTTCCAGAGCTTGGGGCCCAGACAACAGAAGGCACGGCCACCAATGGTTGAGCGATTATAATCGGGGTTGCTCAAGAGGGCAGAATTAGAGGAGCGCAGACATCTGGCGGGATTGTGGGACTGGAGGAGATTACAGAGATAGGGAGGGACGACGCCATGGAGGGATTTGAAAATAAGGATGAGAATTTTGAAATCCGATGAGGAACGAAAGCAGGACAGCATAAAAGAGTAATTTTCAAAACATATGTTTATCAGCTTGCTTGCATGAGCAGGGAGACTGGAGAACAGCTATCCTTGGGCTGAGTACTGACAGAATCTGCAAAAGATTATTCAATGACTGTAAAGTAAGACAATAACATGAGCTGCCCAAAGCAACAAAGTCAATTGAGTTAAACGTGTATTTTTTGTTTCGAAATGATATATTCTTCGGGCAAATTTTTGTGCTTATCAGTGTTGAGGAATGGAATGTTTTGTCAGTCTTGAACTACATCGGCTCCCAGTTAAGCAACGCCTCAACTTCAAAATTCTCATCCTTATTTTCAAATCCCTCTATGGCCTCACCCCCTCCCTATCTCTGTAATCTCCTCCAGCCCCACAACCCTCCCAGATGTCTGCGCTCCTCTAATTCTGCCCTCCTGAGCATCCCTGATTATAATCGCTCAACTATCGGTGGCCGTGCCTTCTGTTGCCTAGGCCCCAAGCTCTGGAACTCCCTCCCTAAACCTCTCCGCCTCTCTACCTCTCTTTCCTCCTTCAAGACTCCCCTTAAAACCTACCTCTTTTCCCCTGCGCTAGTTTCTTCTTATACGGCTCGGTTTCCAATTTTTTATCTCATAATACTCCTGTGAAGCGCCTTGGGATGTTTCACTACATTAAAGGCACTATATAAATGCAAGTTGTTGTCGTTGGTGCTCCCAGGTCACGTATAATCCAACCAAACTCTACCTCAACGATTTGCCTTGGCCACAGAGTTCAACGGAGCAACCTGTACTGAGTCAGTGCAAGAACATAAGAACATAAGAAATAGGAGCAGGAGTAGGCCATTCAGCTCCTCGAGCCTGCTCCATCATTCAATAAGATCCTGGTTGATCCGATCATGGACTCAGCTCCACTTCCCTGCCCGCTCCCCATAACCCTTTATTCCCTTATCGCTCAAAAATCTCTCTATCGCCGCCTTAAATATATTCAATGACCCAGCCTCCACAGCTCTCTGGGGCAGGGAATTCCACAGATTTACAACCCTCTGAGAGAAGAAATTCCTCCTCACCTCAGTTTTAAATGGGCGGCCCCTTATTCTAAGACTATGTCCCCTAGTTTTAGTTTCACCCATGAGTGGAAATATCTTCTCTGCATCCACCTTGTCGAGCCCCCTCATTAACTTATATGTTTCAATAAAATCAACTCTCATTCTTCTGAACTTCAATGAGTAGAGGCCCAACCTACTCAACCTATCCTCATAAGTCAAGCCCTTCATCTCCGGAATCAACCGAGTGAACCTTCTCTGAACTGCCTCCAATGCAAATATATCCTTCCTTAAATACGGAGACCAAAACTGCATGCAGTACTCCAGGTGTGGCCTCACCAATACCCTGTACAGTTGTAGCAGGACTTCTCTGCTTTTATACTCTATCCTCCTTGCAATAAAGGCCAACATTCCATTTGTCTTCCTGATTTTATAATATCATTTTGAGTGTCTTCACTGAGCATGGGTGACTACGTGGTGTCAATTGTATGTGGAATTACGGCCATTTTCTGCTGTGGTTGTTTCTGGCTGCCTCCACTCTGCCCATTTAGCTCCTGCTCTTTCAGGCACGTTGCCACCACATCTCTGGCATTTCGTCCTCTGCTGCTTTCAAAATTCTACTCCGAATCCTTCTCTTTCAATGTTATTGCTGCTTCCCCGGAGTCCTGGCCAATGTTTATCCCCCAACCAATATCATGTGCTTACAGTGGTTATGATGCTAATTAGGCCTGGACTAATGATCCAGAGACATGAGTTCAAAATATCACCACGGCATCTGTAGAATTTAAATTCAGCTTGATTTAATTCGTTCCAGGATGTGGGCTTCGCTGGCAAGGCTGGCATTTATTGCCCATCCCTAATTGCCCCTTGAGAAGGTGGTGGTGAGCCGCCTTCTTGAACTGCTGCAGTCCGTGTGGTGAAGGTGCTCCCACAGTGCTGTTAGGGAGGGAGTTCCAGGATTGTGAACCAGTGACGATGAAGGAACGGCCGATATATTTCCAAGTCAGGATGGTTTGTGACTCTCTTTTTAGTCCAGATTGATTTAATTAACTGAATTTAAATTCCACAGCAGCCGTGGTGGGATTTAAACTCACCAGGCCTCAGTACAGGCCTCTTTATTACTAGCCCCGCAACCTTAACCACTATGCTATCGTTCCCTTAAATATATTAAATAAATCAGTAATGATGACTGTGAAACTACCGAATTGTCATAAAAATCCATCTGGTTCACTAATAGAACATAAGACCACAATTACATAAGAAATAGGAGCAGGAGTAGGCCATTTGGCCCCTCGAGCCTGCTCCGCCATTCAATAAGATCACGGCCTCAACTCAATCATCATCATCATCATCATGGACGGTCCCTCGTATCGAGGATGAATTGCTTCCACGCAAAAAAGGGATGAGTTCACAGGTGTTTCAATGAAGGACCTAATATTCCAGGTCCGGAACTAAATCTTGTCGGGTGGAAGATGCCTGTGCGTGGATGTTTTTAACGTGTGGTGGCCGTTGCACAACAGCCACCGCACAGGCTTGACAGAGCTAGGCCTTGGCCCAGTGGCAAGGGTTAACCAAGATGACTGGAGACCAGCTCTGCAGCACGGACCCAGCGCGCACACAACTCCACTGTCACGCCCGCTCCCGATAACCCTTGACTCCCTTATCGTTCAAAAATCTGTCTATCTCCACCTTAAATATATTCAATGACCCAACCTCCACTCTCTGGGGTAGGGAATTCCAAAGATTCACGACCCTCTGAGAGAGGAAATCCCTCCTCATCTCCGTTTTAAATGGACGACCCCTTATTCTGAAACTATACCCCTTAGTTCTAGATGCCCCCATGAGGCGAAACATCCTCTCTGCATCTACCCTGTCAAGCCCCTCAGAATGTTATACATTTCAATAACATCACCTCTCATTCTTCTAAACTCCAATGAGTATAGGCCCAGCCTGCCCACCTTTCTTCATAAGACAACCCCTTCATCTCAGGAATCAACCTCGTGAACCTTCTCTGAACTGCCTTCAATGCAAATATATCCCTCCTTAAATAAGGAGACCAAAACTGCACGCAGTACTCCAGGTGTGGTCACAGCTGTAGCAGGACTTCCCTACTTTTATACTCTATCCCCCTTGCAATAAAGGCCAACATTCCATTTACCTTCCTAAAGGCAGACCTGATGGCTTGCATCCTAGGGTCTTAAGAGAAATGGCGGCAAGGATTGTGGATGCATTGGTTGCAATTTACCAAAATTCCCTGGATTCTGGGGAGGCCCCAGCTGATTGGAAAACTGCAAATATAATGCCCCTATTTAAAAGAGGAGGCAGACAAAAATCAGGACACTATAGATCAGTTGACCTAACATCTGTGGTTGGGAAAATGTTGGAGTGCATTATTAAAGAAGCAGTAGCAGGACATTTGGAAAAGCAAAATTCAGTCAGGCAGAGTCAGCATGGATTTATGAAGGGGATGTCACATTTGACAAATTTGCTGGAGTTCTTTGAGGATGTAATGAACAGGGTGGATAAAGGGGAACCAGTGGATATGGTGTATTTGGACTTCCAGAAGGCATTTGACAAGGTGCCACATAAAAGGTTACTGCACAAGATAAAAGTTCATGGGGTTGGAGGTAATATATTAGCATGGATAGAGGATTGGCTAACTAACAGAGAACAGAGAGTCAGGATAAATGGTTCATTCTCTGGTTGGCAACTAGTAACTAGTTCAATGCTGCAGGGATCAGTGCTGGGACCCCAACTATTTACAATCTATATTAACAACTTGGAAGAAGGGACTGAGTGTAACGTAGTCAAGTTTGCTGATGATACAAAATGGGAGGAAAAGCAATGTGTGAGGAGGACACAAAAAATCTGCAAAAGGATATACACAGGCTAAGTGAGCAACAATTTGGCAGATGGAGTATAATGTTGGAAAGTGTGAGGTCATGCACTTTGGCAGAAAAAAAAATCAAAGAAAAGTTATTATTTAAATGGAGAAAGATTGCAAAGTACCACAGTACAGCGGGACCTGGGGGTACTTGTGCATGAAACACAAAAGTATAGTATGCAGGTAAAACAAGTGATCAGGAAGGCCAATGGTATCTTGGCCTTTATTGCAAATAGGATGGAGTATAAAAGCAGGAAAGTCACACCTGGAATATTGCTTTGGAGGCAGTTCAGAGAAGGATCACTAGGTTAATTCCGGGGATGAGGGGGGTTGACTTATGAGAAAAGGTTGAGTAGGTTGGGCCTGTACTCATTAGAGTTCAGAAGAATGAGAGGTAATCTTATTTAAATGTACAAGATTATGAGAGGGCTTGACAAAGTGGATGCAGAGAGGATGTTTCCACTGATAGGGGAGACTAGAACTAGAGGGCAAAATCTTAGAATAAGGGGCCGTCCATTTAAAACAGAGATGAGGAGAAATTTCTTCTCTCAGAGGGTTGTAAATCTGTGGAATTCGCTGCCTCAGAGAGCTGTGGAAGCTGGGTCATTGAATAAATTTAAGACAGAAATAGAGTTTCTTAAACGATAAGGGGATAAGGGGTTATGGGGGATGGCAGGGAAGTGGACCCGAGTCCATGATCAGATCATCCATGAGGGGCCGTATGGCCTACACCTGCTCCTATTTCTTATGTTCTTAATTATTTGGTGTACCTGCATGCTAACTTTTCATGTTTCATGTACAAGGACCCCCAGCATTTTGTGATCACTCCCCATTTAAATAATAATTGGATTTTTTATTTTTCCTACCAAACTGGATAACTTCACATTATATTCCAAATTTTTGACCACTCACTTAGCCTTTTATATCCTTTTGCAGATGCTTTTCCACCGATCATTGTATCATCAGCTAATTTGACTGCATTACGCTTGGCCTCTTCACACAAGTCATTAATATAGATAGTAAATAGTTGGGGCCCCAGCACTGATCCCTGCTCATTACATCCTCAAAGAACTCTAGCAAACATGATTTCCCTTTCATAAAACCATGCTGACTCTGCTTGACTGAATTATGATTTTCTAAATGTCCTGCTACTACATCCTTAATAATGGAATAAAGCATTTTCCCAATGACAGATGTTAGACTAATGGTCTATAGTTTCCTGCTTTCTGTCACCCTCCTTTCTGGTCGGTGAGGCGAGAGTCTGGGGTTGGAGGCCTATAAAGGCCGAGAGAGGCAGCGGGAGTTGGTGGTCAGTGAGGCGAGAGTCCGGGCTCGGAGGCCTATAAAGGCCGAGAGAGGCAGCGGGAGTTGGTGGTCAGTGAGGCGAGAGTCCGGGCTCGGAGGCCTATAAAGGCCGAGAGAGGCAGCGGGAGTTGGTGGTCAGTGAGGCAAGAATCTGGGCTCAGAGGCCTATAAAGGCCGAGAGAGGCAGCGGGAGTTGGTGGTCAGTGAGGCGAGAGTCCAGGCTCGGAGGCCTATAAAGGCCGAGAGAGGCAGCGGGAGTTGGTGGTCAGTGAGGCGAGAGTCCGGGCTCGGAGGCCTATAAAGGCCGAGAGAGGCAGCAGGAGTTGGTGGTCAGTGAGGCGAGAGTCCGGGCTCGGAGGCCTATAAAGGCCCAGCTGGTGCAGCTGCAGGGGAAAGGCAAAAAAGAAGTAGAAAGAAAGCGAAAGGTGACATCACAGCCAAGGGGGTAAGTGATTGGCTGGTGATTGGTAAGTAGTTTCTCGTTCTCTTTTCTGTATCAGTAAGTAACATTTAACATTGTTGTTGCCAAATTAAGTTTATTTAAGGGTAAGTCATGGCAGGACAGCTCGGACACGTGTTATGCTCCTCCTGCACTATGTGGGAACTCAGGGGCGCTTCCGGTGTCCCTGACGACTACGTGTGCGAGAAGTGTATCCGCCTCCAGCTCCTGACGGACCGCATTATGGCACTGGAGCTGAGGATGGATTCAGTCTGGAGCATGCACGATGCTGGGAATGACGTGAATAGCATGTTTAGCGAGTTGGTCTCACCGCAGGTAAAGGGTACACAGCCAGATAGGGGATGGGTGACCAACAGGAAGATTAGTGCAAGGAAGGTAGTGCAAGGGTCCCCTGTGGTCATCCCCCTGAAAAACAGATACACCGCTTTGAGTACTGTTGAGGGGGATGATTCATCAGGGGAGGGCAGCAGCAGCCAAGTTCATGGCACCGTGGGTGGCTCTGCTGCACAGGAGGGCTGGAAAAAGAGTGGGAGAGCGATAGTGATAGGGGATTCGATTGTAAGGAGAATAGATAGGTGTTTCTGCGTCCGCAACCGAGACTCCAGGATTGTATGTTGCCTCCCTGGTGCGAGGGTCAAGGATGTCTCGGAGCGGGTGCAGGACATTCTGAAAAGGGAGGGTGAACAGCCAGTTGTCGTGCTGCACATAGGTACCAACGATATAGGTAAAAAGCGGGATGAGGTCCTACGAGATGAATTTAGGGAGCTAAGAGCTAAATTTTAAAAGTAGGACCTCAAAAGTATTAATCTCAGGATTGCTACAAATGCCACGTGCTAGTCAGAGTAGGAATCGCAGGATAGCTCAGATGAATACATGGCTTGAGGAGTGGTGCAGAAGGGAGGGATTCAAATTCCTGGGGCATTGGAACCAGTTCTGGGGGAGGCGGGACCAGTACAAACCGGATGGTCTGCACCTGGGCAGGACCGGAACCAATGTCCTAGGGGAAATGTTTGCTAGTACTGTTGGGGAGGAGTTAAACTAATATGGCAGGGGGACGGGAACCTATGCAGGGAGACAGAGGGAAATAAAAGGGAGACAGAGGCAAAAGATAGAAAGGGGAATAGTAAAAGTAGAGGGCAGGGAAGCTCAAGGCAAAAAATAAAAATGGCTACATTATAGCAAAATTCTAAAGGGGCAAGGTGTGTTAAAAAGGCAAGCCTGAAGACTCTGTGCCTCAATGCGAGGAGTATTCAGAATAAGGTGGACGAATTAACTGCGCAGATAGCAGTTAACGGGAATGATGTAATTGGCATCACGGAGACATGGCTCCAGGGTGACCAAGGCTGGGAACTCAACATCCAGGGGTATTCAACATTTAGGAAGGATAGACAGAGAGTAAAAGGAGGCGGGGTGGCATTGCTGGTTAAAGAAGAAATTAATGCAATAGTAAGGAAGGACATTAGCCTGGATGCTGTGGAATCGGTATGGGTGGAGCTACGGAATACCAAGGGGCAGAAAACGCTAGTGGGAGTTGTGTACAGATCACCAAACAGTAGTAATGAGGTTGGGGACAGCATCAAACAACAAATAAGGGATGTGTGCAATAAAGGTACAGCAGTTATCATGGGCGACTTTAATTTACATATAGATTGGGCTAACCAAACTAGTAGCAATGCAGTAGAGGAGGATTTCCTGGAGTGTATTTGGGCTGGTTTTCTTGACCAATATGTCGAGGAACTAACTAGAGAGCTGGCCATCCTAGACTGGGTGATGCGTAATGAGAAGAGACTAATTAGCAGTCTTGTTGTGCGAGGCCCCTTGGGGAAGAATGACCATAACATGGTAGAATTCTTTATTAAGGTGGAGAGTGACACAGTTAATTCAGAAACTAGGGTCCTAAACGTAAAGAAAGGTAACTTCGACGGTATGAGGCATGAATTGGCTAGAATAGACTGGCAAATGATACTTAAAGGGTTGACGGTGGATAGGCAATGGCAAAAATTTAAAGATCACATGGATGAACTTCAACAGTTGTACATCCCTGTCTGGAGTAAAAAATAAAACAGGAAAGATGGCTCAACCGTGGCTAACAAGGGAAATTAAGGATAGTATTAAATCCAAGGAAGAGGCATATAAATTGCCCAGAAAAAGCAGCAAACCTGAGGACTGGGAGAAATTTAGAACTCAGCAGAGGAGGACTAAGGGTTTAATTAGGAGGGGGAAAATTGAGTACGAGAGGAAGTTGCCGGGCACATAAAAACTGACTGCAAAAGCTTCTATGGATATGTGAAGAGAAAAAGATTAGTGAAGACAAACATAGGTCCCTTGCAGTCGGACTCAGGTGAATTAATAATAGAGGACAAAGAAATGGCAGACCAATTGAACAAATACTTTGGTTCTGTCTTCACGAAGGAAGACACAAATGACCTTCCGGATGTACTAGAGGACCGAGGGTCTAGTGAGAAGGAGGAACTGAAGGATATCCTTATTAGGCGGGAAATTGTGTTGGGGAAATTGATGGGATTGAAGGCCGACAAATCCCCGGGGCCTGATAGCCTATATCCCAGCTTACTTAAGGAGGTGGCCCTAAAAATAGTGGATGCATTGGTGATCATTTTCCAACAGTCTATAGACTCTGGATCAGTTTCTATGGACTGGAGGGTAGCTAATGTAACACCACTTTTTAAAAAAGGAGGGAGAGAGAAAACGGGAAATTATAGACCGGTTAGCCAGACATCAGTAGTGGGGAAAATGTTGGAATCAATTATTAAGGATGAAATAGCAGCACATTTGGAAAGCAGTGACAGGATCGGTCCAAGTCAACATGGATTTGTGAAAGGGAAATTATGCTTGACAAATCTTCTGGAATTTTTTGAGGATATAACTAGTAGAGTGGACAAGGGAGAACCAGTGGATGTGGTGTATTTGGACTTTCAAAAGGCTTTTGACAAGGTCCCACATAAGAGATTGGTGTGCAAAATCAAAGCACATGGTATTCGGGGTAATGTACTGGCATGGATAGAGAATTGGTTGGCAGACAGGAAGCAGAGAGTCAGGATAAACGGGTCTTTTTCGGAATGAGAGGCAGTGACTAGTGGAGTGCCGCAGGGCTCAGTGCTGGGACCCCAGCTCTTTACAATATACATTAACGATTTGGATGAAGGAATTGAGTGCAATATCTCCAAGTTTATAGATGACACTAAACTGGGTGGTGGTGTGTGCTATGAGGAGGATGCTAAGGGGCTGCAGGGCGATTTGGACAGGTTAGGTGAGTGGGCAAGTGCATGGCAGATGCAGTATAATGTGGATAAATGTGAGGTTATCCACTTTGGGGGCAAAAACACGAAGGCAGAATATTATCTGAATGGCGGTAGATTAGGAAAAGGGGAGGTGCAACGAGACCTGGGTGTCATGGTTCATCAGTCATTGAAAGTTGGCATGCAGGTACAGCAGGTGGTGAAGGAGGCAAATGGCATGTTGGCCTTCCTAGCTAGAGGATTTGAGTATAGGAGCAGGGAGGTCTTACTGCAATTGTACAGGGCCTTGGTGAGGCCTCACCTGGAATACTGTGTTCAGTTTTGGTCTCCTAATCTGAGGAAGGACGTTCTTGCTATTGAGGGAGTGCAGCGAAGGTTGACCAGACTGATTCCAGGGATGGCTGGACTGACATATGAGGAGAGACTGGATCAACTGGGCCTTTATACACTGGAGTTTAGAAGGATGAGAGGTGATCTCATAGAAACGAATAAGATTCTGACTGAACTGGACAGGTCAATGCGGGAAGATTGTTCCCAATGTTGGGAAGTCCAGAACCAGAGAACGGGCAGGGGTAAGCCATTTAGGATTGAGATGAGGAGAAACTTCTTCATTCAGTGAGTTGTTAACCTGTGGAATTCCCTGCCGCAGAGAGTCGTTGATGCCAGTTCATTGGATATATTCAAGAGGGAGTTAGATATGGCCCTTACGGCTAAAGGGATCAAGGGGTATGGAGAGAAAGTGGGAAATGGGTACTGAGGTGAATGATCAGCCATGATCAGAATGAATGATGGTGCAGCCTCGAATGGCCGAATGGCCTACTCCTGCACGTATTTTCTATGTTTCTATGTTAAATAGGGGCATTAGATTTGTGGTTTTGAAACCCGCTGGGACTGCTCCAGAATCTAGGGAATTTTGGTAGATTACACTCAAAGCATCCACTATTTTTGCAGCCACTTCTTTTAAAACCCTAGGATGCAGGCCATCAGGTCCAGGAGATCTGTCCACCTTTAGTCCCATTAGTTTGCCTAGTACTTTTTCTGTAGTGATAATGATTGTTTTAAGTTCCTCCCTCCCTATAGCCCCTTGATTATCAATTATTGGGATGCTTTGAGTGTCTTCTACCGTGAAGACCGATACAAAATATTTGTTCAAAGTCTCCACCTGTTTCCTGTTTCTCATTATTAGTTTCCCTGTCTCATCCTCTAAGGGTCCACTGTTTACTTTAGCTGCTCTCTTCCTTTTTTTATACCTGTAGAAGCTCTTACTGTCTGTTTTTATATTTCTTGCTAGTTTACTTTCATAATCTGTCTTCTCGCTCTTTATTATTATTTTAGTCGTCCTTTGCTGGTTTCTAAAAATTTCCCAATCCTCTGACCTTCCACTAATCTTCGCAACATTGTATGCATTTGTTTTCAAATTGATATCATTCTTTAACATAGAAACATAAAAACAATGAAAATAGGTGCAGCTCTTCGAGCCTGCACCACCATTCAATAAGATCATGGCTGATCATTCACCTCAGTACCCCTTTCCTGCTTTCTCTCCATACCCCTTGATCCCTTTAGCCATAAGAACATAAGAACATAAGAATTAGGAACAAGAGTAGGCCATCTAGCCCCTCGAGCCTGCTCCGCCATTCAACAAGATCATGGCTGATCTGGCCGTGGACTCAGCTCCACTTACCCGCCCTCTCCCCATAACCCTTAATTCCCTTATTGGTTAAAAATCTATCTATCTGTGATTTGAATACATTCAATGAGCTAGCCTCAACTGCTTCCTTGGGCAGAGAAGGGCTATATCTAACTCCCTCTTGAATATATCCAACAAACTGGCATCATCAACTCTCTGCGGTAGGGAATTCCACAGGTTAACAACTCTCTGAGTGAAGACGTTTCTCCTCATCTTGGTCCTAAATGGCTTACCTCTTATCCTTAGACTGTGTCCTCTGGTTCTGGACTTCCCCAACATCGGGAGCATTCTTCCTGCATCTAACCGGTCCAGTCTCATCAGAATTTTATACATTTCTATAAGATCCCCTCTCAGTGAATAAAGGCCCAGTCGATCCAGTCTCTTCTCATATGTCAGTCCAGCCATCCCGGGAATTAGTCTGGTGAACTTTCGCTGCACTCCCTCAATAGCAAGAACGTCCTTCCTCAGATTAGGAGACCAAAAGTGAACACAATATTCCAGGTGAGGCCTCACCAAGGCCTTGTACAACTGCAGTAAGACCTCCCTGCTCCTATACTCAAAATCCCTAGCTATGAAGGCCAACATACCATTTGCCTTCTTCACCACCTGCTGTACCTGCATGCCAACTTTCAATGACTGATATACCATGACACCCAGGTCTCATTGCACCTCCCCTTTTCCTAATCTGCCGCCATTCAGATAATATTCTGCCTTCGTGTTTTTGCCCCCAAAGTGGATAACCTCACATTTATCCACATTATACTGCATCTGCCATGTATATGCCCACTCACCTAACCTGTCCAAGTCACCCTGCAGCCTCTTAGCGTCCTCCTCACAGCTCACACCACCACCCAGTTTAGTGTGATTTGCAAACTTGGAAATATTACACTCAATTCCTCCAACCAAATCGTTAATGTATATTGTAAATAGCTGGGGACCCAGCACTGAGCCTTGCGGCACCCCACTAGTCACTGCCTGCCATTCTGAAAAGGACCCGTTTATCCCGACTCTCTGCTTCCTGTCTGCCAACCAGTTCTCTATCCACGTCAGTACATTACCCCCAATACCATGTGCTTTAATTTTGCAAACCAATCTTGTGTGGGACCTTGTCAAAAGCCTTTTGAAAGTCCAAGTACACCACATCCACTGGTTCTCCCTTGTCCACTCTACTAATTACATGCTCAAAAAATTACAGAAGTTTTGTCAAGCATGATTTCCCTTTCATCAGTCCATGCTGACTTGGACCGATCCTGTCACTGCTTTCCAAATGCGCTGTTATTTCATCTTTAATAATTGATTCCAACATTTTCCCCTTACCGATGTCAGGCTAACCAGTCTATAATTACCCATTTTCTCTCTCCCTCCTTTTTTAAATGTGGTGTTACATTAGCTGCCCTCCAGTCCATAGGAACTGATCCAGAGTCTATAGACTGTTGGAAAATGATTACCAATGCATCCACTATTTCTAGGGCCACTTCCTTAAGTACTCTGTGAAGCGACTATCAGGTCCCGGAGGTTTATCGGCCTTCAATTCCATCAATTTCCCTAACACAATTTCCCGCCTAATAAGGATATCCTTCAGTTCCTCCTTCTCACTAGACCCTCAGTTCCCTAGTACTTCCGGAAGGTTATTAATGCCTTCCTTCGTGAAGACAGAACCAAAGTATTTGTTCAACTGGTCTGCCATTTCTTTGTTTCCCATTGTAAATTCACCTGAATCTGACTGCAAGAGACCTACATTTGTCTTCACTAATCTTTTTCTCTTCACATATCTACAGAAGCTTTTGCAGTCAGTTTTTATGTTCCCGGCAAGTTTCCTCTCATACTCTATTTTCCCCCTCATAATTAAACCCTTTGTCCTCCTCTGCTGAATTCTAAATTTCTCCCAGTTCTCAGGTTTGCTGCTTTTTCTGGCCAATTTATATGCCTATCCCTTGGATTTAACACTATCCTTAATTTCCCTTGTTAGCCATGGTTGAGCCACCTTCCCCATTTTATTTTTACCCCAGACAGGGATGTACAATTGTTGAAGTTCATCCATGTGATCTTTAAATGTTTGCCATTGCCTATCCACTATCAGCCCTTTAAGTATCATTTCCCAGTCTATTCTAGCCAATTCACGTCTCATACCATCGAAGTTATCTTTCCTTAAGTTCAGGACCCTAGTCTCTGAATTAACTGTGTCACTCTCTATCTTAATAAAGAATTCTACCATATTATGTTCACTCTTCCCCAAGGGGCCTCACACAACAAGATTGTTAATTAGTCCTTTCTCATTACACATCACCCAGTCGAGGATGGCCAGCCCTCTAGTTGGTTCCTCGACATATTGGTCTAGCAAACCATCCCTAATACACTCCAGGAAATCCTCCTCCATCGTATTGCTACCAGTTTGGTTAGCCCAATATATATGTAGATTAAAGTCGCCCATGACAACTGCTGTAACTTTAATGCACACATACTTCCTTAGTTAGCCACGGATGGTTCCCTAATGTCTTTTATGGAAGGAAATCTGCCATCCTTACCCGGTCTGGCCTATATGACTCCAAACCCTCTCTTCACAGCCTCTGAATTGGCCTAGCAAGCCACTCAGTTGTAAAAAAAAACTGCTTCGAGAAACAGTAATAACTCCCTCCCTGTGGGAGAGAATTCCTTCACCACAAGGACTGCAGTGGTTGAAGAAGGCAATTAGGGATGGGCAATAAATGCTGGCCTTGCCAGCGACACCCACTTCCCAGGAATGAATAAACTTTTTTTGGAAAAATAGATTATATCATTGCTGTTTGCCACGTTTCTTACATTACAACAGCAACTACGCTTCAAAAAGTATTTCATTGGCTGTAACGCACGTTGGGAAGTTCTGAGGTCGCGAAAGGCGCAATATAAATGCAAGACTTTGTTTTTTTTAACACCCCCCCGTCCCCCCGCCCCCTACCCAACCCCACATCCCCTCACAGTACTGCGATGGATTGTCAGCCTCAATTACATGCTCAGTTCCTCGTAGTGTGACTTGAACGCACGACCGACTGACCGAGGAGATTAGGCCACAGCCTTCAAGCCAAGCTGACAGTTTTAGTAATAAGCTGTCTGTTTGTTAAAATCAATTTTCTACGCTCGGCTTCTGACCTCCCATGTAACTGCTTGATAACAGTGACCACTGCTCCTCTCAAACTTAGCTCTCTCTCACCTGACTTGGTGAACCGGCTAGGTGTTCAACGGTAGATGAGTGTTAAGCATTGGATCTCTGATAGCCGATAAATTCACACCACCACAGGAGGCCTTTTGGCCCACTGTGTTTCTGCTGTCTCTGTACCAAAGCAATTCAAAACTACCCTCACTGTCTCGCTCTCTCCCCAAAGCCCTGTATCTTCCCCTGCTTCAAATATTTATCCAATTTTTTTTCCTTCAAAGATGCCATGGTCTCTATCTCAACCATTCACTGTGGCAAAAGATACCATACTCCAAGAATGCTCTCTTTAGAGATATTTCTCCCAACTCCTCCCCTGAGGTGTCTCGATGTCAGCCGTGGCTCAGTGGGCAGCACTCTCTCCTTGGAGTCAGAAGGTTGTGGGTTCAAGTCCCACTAAAATCTAGGCTGACACTCCAGTGCAGTGCTGAGGGAGTGCTGCACTGTCGGAGGTGCCGTCTTTCAGATGAGACGTTAAACCGGAGCAAGGATGTCGAACTAAAGTTATACAGGGCCTCGGTGAGACCGCACCTGGAGTATTGTGTGCCGTTTTGGTCTCCTTACCTAAGAAAGGATATACTTGCCATAGAGGGAGTGCAGCAAAGGTTCACCAGACTGATTCCTGGGATGGCAGGACTGTCGTATGAGAAGAGATTGGGTTAACTAGGCCTATATTCACTAGAGTTTAGAAGAATGAGAGGGGATGTCATTGAAACATATAACATTCTGACTGGGTTGGATAGACTGGATGTGGGGAGGATATTTCCCCTGGCTGGGAATAGAACAAGGGGTCACAGTCTCAGGATACGGGGTAGGAAATTTAGGACCGAGATGAGGAGAAATGTTTTCACTCAGAGGGTGGTGAACCTGTGGAATTCTCTACCACAGAGGGCTGTGGAGGCCAAGTCACTGAATATATTTAAGAAGGAGATAGATAGATTTCTAGACACAAAAGGCATCAACGGGTATGGGGAGAAAGCGGGAATATGGTGTTGAGATAGAGGATCAGCCATGATCATATTGAATGGCGGTGCAGGCTCAAAGGGCCGAATGGCCTACTACTGCTCCTATTTTCTATGTTTCTAATCTGAGGTCCCATCTGCCCTCTCAGGTGGAAGTAAAAGATATGACCTTACTATTTCGAAGAAGAGCAGGGGAGTTCTCCCCGGTGTCCTGGGCCAATATTTATCCTTCAACCAACATCATTTCGCCTGAAATGGAATCGAATTGTTAACCTTGTCATTCAATGCATGTTACTTCTCCTTCTGATGCCTATCTCAAATATGGCTCTCTCAGAGAAACAAAATAAAATGGAGGAGATGCAAAAACGGCCTCAAGGTGCCCAATCTAGAACATTCCAAATTCAAAACTTTGAGTGGTATTAGAAATCTTAATAGAAGCTGCTTTGTTTCAGTAATTGCCACTGACCATTCCAAAGCTCCCCTGGCCGACCTCCCATCTTCCACCCTCCATAAACTGAAGCTCATCCAAAGCTTGGCTGACCCCGTGTCCTAACTCGTACCTCGTCCCACTCACCCATCACCCCCTGTGCTTGCTGCCCCATGTCCTAACTCGCAACGAGTCCTGCTCACCAATCACCCTCTGTGCTCGCTGACCCCGTGTCCTAACTCGCAACGAGTCCTGCTCACCCATCACCCTCTGTGCTCGCTGACCCCGTGTCCTAACTCGCAACGAGTCCCGCTCACCCATCACCTCCTGTGCTCGCTGCCTCGTGTCCTAACTTGCACCGAGTCCCGCTCACCCATCACCCTCTGTGCTCGCTGCCCCGTGTCCTAACTTGCACCGAGTCCCGCTCACCCATCACCCTCTGTGCTCGCTGACCCCGTGTCCTAACTCGCACGGAGTCCCGCTCACCCATCACCCCCTGTGCTTGCTGCCCTGTGTCCTAACTTGCACCGAGTCCCGCTCACCCATTACCCTCTGTGCTCACTGCCCTATGTCCTAACTCGCACTGAGTCCTGCTCACCCATCACCTCCTGTGCTCGCTGCCCCATACCATAACTCGCACCAAGTCCCATTCACCCATCACCTCCTGTGCTCGCTGCTCCGTGCCCTAACTCGCAACGAGTCCCGCTCACCCATCACCCCCTGTGCTCGCTGACCCGTGTCCTAACTCGCACCGAGTCCCGCTCACCCATCACCCCCTGTGCTCACTGCCCCGTGTCCTAACTCACACCGAGTCCCGCTCACCCATCACCCCTTGTGCTCGCTGACCTACATTGGCTCCCGATCCGGCAACACCTCCATTTTAAAATTCTCATCCTTGTTTTCAAATTTCTCCATGGCTCTCACTCCCCCCCTCCCTATCTCTGTAACTTCCTCCAGACGTACAATCCTCCGAGATCTTTGCATTTCTCCAATTCTGGCCTCATGCGCATCCCTGATTTTAATCACTCTATCCCTGGCGGCCGTGCTTTCAGCTACCTTAGCCATTCGCTCTGAAATTCTCCCAATACCTCTCTGTCTCTCTCTCTCTCTTCCTTTCATCATCATAGAAACATAGAAACATAGAAAATAGGTGCAGGAGCAGGCCATTCAGCCCTTCTAGCCTGCACCGCCATTCAATGAGTTCATGGCTGAACATGAAACTTCAGTACCCCCTTCCTGCTTTCTCGCCATAACCCTTGATCCCCCGAGTAGTAAGGACTTCATCTAACTCCCTTTTGAATATATTTAGTGAATTGGCCTCAACTACTTTCTGTGGTAGAGAATTCCACAGGTTCACCACTCTCTGGGTGAAGAAGTTTCTCCTCATCTCGGTCCTAAATGGCTTACCCCTTATCCTCAGACTGTGACCCCTGGTTCTGGACTTCCCCAACATTGGGAACATTCTTTCTGCATCTAACCTGTCTAAACCCGTCAGAATTTTAAACGTTTCTATGAGGTCCCCTCTCATTCTTCTGAACTCCAGTGAATACAAGCCCAATTGATCCAATCTTTCTTGATAGGTCAGTCCCGCCATCCCGGGAATCAGTCTGGTGAACCTTCGCTGCACTCCCTCAATAGCAAGAATGTCCTTCCTCAAGTTAGGAGACCAAAACTGTACACAATACTCCAGGTGTGGCCTCACCAAGGCCCTGTACAACTGTAGCAACACCTCCCTGCCCCTGTATTCAAATCCCCTCGCTATGAAGGCCAACATGCCATTTGCTTTCTTAACCGCCTGCTGTACCTGCATGCCAACCTTCAATGACTGATGTACCATGACACCCAGGTCTCGTTGCACCTTCCCTTTTCCTAATCTGTCACCATTCAGATAATAGTCTGTCTCTCTGTTTTTACCACCAAAGTGGATAACCTCACATTTATCCACATTATACTTCATCTGCCATGCATTTGCCCACTCACCTAACCTATCCAAGTCACTCTGCAGCCTAATAGCATCCTCCTCGCAGCTCACACTGCCACCCAACTTAGTATCATCCGCAAATTTGGAGATACTGCATTTAATCCCCTCGTCTAAATCATTAATGTACAATGTAAACAGCTGGGGCCCCAGCACAGAACCTTGCGGCACTCCACTAGTCACTGCCTGCCATTCTGAAAAGTACCCGTTTACTCCTACTCTTTGCTTCCTGTCTGACAACCAGTTCTCAATCCACGTCAGCACACTACCCCCAATCCCATGTGCTTTAACTTTGCACATTAATCTCTTGTGTGGGACCTTGTCGAAAGCCTTCTGAAAGTCCAAATATACCACATCAACTGGTTCTCCTTTGTCCACTTTACTGGAAACATCCTCAAAAAATTCCAGAAGATTTGTCAAGCATGATTTCCCTTTCACAAATCCATGCTGACTTGGACCTATCATGTCACCATTTTCCAGATGCACTGCTATGACATCCTTAATAATTGATTCCATCATTTTACCCACTACTGAGGTCAGGCTGACCGGTCTATAATTCCCTGTTTTCTCTCTCCCTCCTTTTTTAAAAAGTGGGGTTACATTGGCTACCCTCCACTCCATAGGAACTGATCCAGAGTCAATGGAATGTTGGAAAATGACTGTCAATGCATCCGCTATTTCCAAGGCCACCTCCTTAAGTACTCTAGGATGCAGGCCATCAGGCCCTGGGGATTTATCTGCCTTCAATCCCATCAATTTCCCCAACACAATTTCCCGACTAATAAAGATTTCCCTCAGTTCCTCTTCCTTACTAGACCCTCTGACCCCTTTTATATCCGGAAGGTTGTTTGTATCCTCCTTAGTGAATACCGAACCAAAGTACTTGTTCAATTGATCCGCCATTTCTTTGTTCCCCGTTATGACTTCCCCTGATTCTGACTGCAGGGGACCTACGTTTGTCTTCACCAACCTTTTTCTCTTTACATACCTATAGAAACTTTTGCAATCCGCCTTAATGTTCCCTGCAAGCTTCTTCTCGTACTCCATTTTCCCTGTCCTAATCAAACCCTTTGTCCTCCTCTGCTGAGTTCTAAATTTCTCCCAGTCCCCAGGTTCGCTGCTATTTCTGGCCAATTTGTATGCCACTTCCTTGGCTTTAATACTATCCCTGATTTCCCTAGATAGCCACGGTTGAGCCACCTTCCCCTTTTTATTTTTACGCCAGACAGGAATGTACAATTGTTGTACTTCATCCATGCGGTCTCTAAATGTCTGCCATTGCCCATCCACAGTCAACCCCCTAAGTATCATTCGCCAATCTATCCTAGCCAATTCTCGCCTCATACCTTCAAAGTTACCCTTCTTTAAGTTCTGGACCATGGTCTCTGAATTTACTGTTTCATTCTCCATCCTAATGCAGAATTCCACCATATTATGGTCACTCTTCCCCAAGGGGCCTCGCACAATGAGATTGCTAATTAATCCTCTCTCATTACACAACACCCAGTCTAAGATGGCCTCCCCCCTAGTTGGTTCCTCAACATATTGGTCTAGAAAACCATCCCTTATGCACTCCAGGAAATCCTCCTCCACCGTATTGCTTCCAGTTTGGCTAGCCCAATCTATGTGCATATTAAAGTCACCCATTATAACTGCTACACCTTTATTGCATGCACCCCTAATTTCCTGTTTGATGCCCTCCCCAACATCCCTATTACTGTTTGGAGGTCTGTACACAACTCCTACTAACGTTTTTTGCCCTTTGGTGTTCTGCAGCTCTACCCATATAGATTCCACATCATCCAAGCTAATGTCTTTCCTAACTATTGCATTAATCTCCTCTTTAACCAGCAATGCTACCCCACCTCCTTTTCCTTTTATTCTATCCTTCCTGAATGTTGAATACCCCTGAATGTTGAGTTCCCAGCCCTGATCATCCTGGAGCCACGTCTCCGTAATCCCAATCACATCATATTTGTTAACATCTATTTGCACAATTAATTCATCCACCTTATTGCGGATACTCCTTGCATTAAGACACAAAGCCTTCAGGCTTGTTTTATTAACACCCTTTGTCCTTTTAGAATTTTGCTGTACAGTGGCCCTTTTTGTTCTTTGCCTTGGGTTTCTCTGCCCTACACTTTTCCTCATCTCCTTTCTGTCTTTTGCTTTTGGCTCCTTTTTGTTTCCCTCTGTCTCCCTGCATTGGTTCCCATCCCCCTGCCATATTAGTTTAAATCCTCCCCAACAGCACTAGCAAACACTCCCCCGAGGACATTGGTTCCAGTCCTGCCCAGGTGCAGACCGTCCGGTTTGTACTGGTCCCACCTCCCCCAGAACCGGTCCCAATGCCCCAGGAATTTGAATCCCTCCCTGCTGCACCACTGCTCAAGCCACGTATTCATCTGCGCTATCCTGCGATTCCTACTCTGACTATCACGTGGCACTGGTAGCAATCCCGAGATTACTACTTTTGAGGTCCTAGACAGTCATAGACAGTCCCGCGGAATCGAGGAATACTTGCTTCCACTCTAAAAATTAGCCCTTAGGTGGCTGCACAGTCCAATATGAGAGCCACAGTCCCTGTCAAAGGTGGGACAGTTAGTCGTTGAGGGAAAGGGTGGGTGGGACTGGTTTGCCACATGCTCCTTCCGCTGCCTGCGCTTGATTTCTGCATGCTCTCGGCGATGAGACTCGAGGTGCTCAGCGCCCTCCTCCTTTAAGACACTCCTTAAAACCCACCTCTTTGGCCAAGCTTCCCTAATATGCGGCTCAGTGTCAAATTTTGCTCGATAACGCTCCTGTGAAGTGCCTTGGGACATTTTACTGCGTTTGGTAGGAAGAATAGGGAGGTCACTTTTTACTGGGAGAGTGTGAGTCTAGGTGTGTAGAGGAACAAAGGGATCTCGGAGCACAAATACACAAATCGCTAAAAGTTGCGACACAGGTCGTAAAATAAAAAACAAGCACTCAGATTTATTTCTAGAGTGTAGAATTGAAAAGTAGAGAAGTTATGCTAAACCTGTATCGGACCTTGGTTAGACCACACTTGGAGCACTGCGTAAGGTTCTGGTCGCCATATTACAAAAAGAATATTGAGGCACTGGAGAGGGTGGAGAGAAGATTTACAAAGATGATACCAGAAATGCGAGGGTATTGTTATGTATGTAAACTTGTATATACCTTGTACAGCCACCAGAGGGTTCACCCACTGGAGTCCCAAGGGATCCCACAATCCCTTGGGAGCACAGGTACTTAAGGAGGCCTCACAGGCTGGCGAGGCACTCTGGAGACCTGCAATAAAAGACTAAGATCACACTTTATTTTGAGCTCACAGTATCCAGTCAGACTCTTTATTCATATATAACAACTGGCGACGAGATACAGATGAAAAACCAACGATGCAGAGAACAGTGGGCATCCTGGAGAAATTTTCAGAGGGAGATGATTGGGAAACCTTCGTGGAGCGACTCGACCAATACTTTGTGGCCAACGAGCTGGAAGGAGAAGCGAACGCTGCCAAATGAAGGGCGATTCTCCTCACCATCTGTGGGGCACCAACGTATGGCCTCATGAAAAATATGCTTGCTCCAGCGAAACCCACAGAGAAGTAGTACGATGATTTGTGCACACTGGTCCGGGAGCATCTGAACCCGAAGGAAAGTGTTCTGATGGCGAGGTATCAGTTCTACACCTACAAAAGGTCTGAAGGCCAGGAAGTGGCAAGTTACGTCGCCAAGTTAAGACGCCTTGCAGAACATTGCGAATTTGAAGGACATTTGGAGCACATGCTCAGAGACTTTTTCATACTTGGCATTGGCCACGAAACCATACTTCACAAACTTTTGATTGTAGAAACCCCAACCTTGAGTAAGGCCATAGCAATAGCTCAGGCGGTCATTGCCACCAGTGACAATACCAAGCAAATCTCTCAGCACACAAATGCTGCTACAAGTACTGTGAACAAAGTGATGTTGTTTTCAAATCGCAACGTACAGGACGGGCCCCACTTGCCTGCAGCTACACATCCACAGATGTCTCAGAGTCCACCATCAAGGGTGATGAATGCAAGGCCATAAACACCTTGTTGGCGCTGCGGGAGTGATCATCATTTCCGTTCATGTCGATTCAAAGGGTAGGTTTGCAAGGGCTGTGGAACAATGGGGCATCTCCAAAGTATGTGCAGGCGAGCTGCAAACACTGTTAATCCTGCAAACCACTATGTTGCAAAGGAGGACAGATCCACGGCGGATCATAACGAACCAGAGCCTCAGACCGAGGAGGCAGAGGTATATGGGGTGCACACATTTACCACAAAGTGTCTCGCGATAATGCTGAAGGTTGAATTAAATGGACTCCCGGTGTCAATGGAGCTGGACACGGGCGCGAGCCAGTCCATCATGAGCAAAAAGACTTTTGAAAAATTGTGCTGCAGCAAGGCCTCAAGGTCAGTCCTGACTCCCACGTGCACGAAACTGAGAACTTACACAAAGGAACTGATTCCCGTAATTGGCAGTGCTACTGTAAAGGTCTCCTACGATGGAGCGGTGCACAAGCTACCACTCTGGGTGGTACCGGGCGATGGTCCCATGCTGCTCGGCAGGAGCTGGCTGGGAAAGATACGCTGGAACTGGGACGACGTCCGAGCGCTCTCGCCTGCTGACGACACTTCGTGTGCCCAGGTCTTAAACAAGTTCCCTTTGCTATTCGAGCCAGGCATCGGGAAGTTCCAAGGAGCAAAAGTGAAGATCCACCTGATTCCAGGGACACGACCCATCCATCACAAGGCGAGAGCAGTACAATACTTGATGAGAGAAAGGGTGTAGATCGAGCTGGACAGGTTACAATGAGAGGGCATCATTTCACCGATCGAATTCAACAAGTGAGCCAGTCCTATTATCCCAGTCCTCAAGGGAGACGGCACCTTCACAATCTGTGGTGATTACAAAGTAACTATCAATCATTTCTCCCTGCAGGATCAATACCCGCTACCAAAGGTTGACGGCCTTTTTGCTATGTCGGCGGGAGGAAAAACGTTCACGAAGCTGGACCTGACCTCGGCCTACATGACGCAGCAGCTGGAGGAATCATAGAAGGGCCTCACCTGCATCAACACGCACAAAGGTTTCTTCATTTACAACAGATGCCCATTTGGAATTCGATTAGCCACGGCGATATTCCAGAGAAACATGGAAAGCTTACTGAAGTCAGTCCCGCGCATGGTGGTCTTCCAGGACGACATCTTGGTTACAGGTCGGGACACAGTCGAGCATCTGCAGAACCTGGAGGAGGTTCTTAGTCGACTCAACCGCGTGGGGCTCTGGTTGAAACGCTCGAAGTGCGTTTTCCTGACGCCTGAAGTGGAGTTCCTGAGGAGAAGAATCGCGGCGGACGGCATCAGGCCCACCGATTCGAAGACGGAGGCAATCGAGAACGCACCGAGGCTACAGAACATGATGGAGCTGTGGTCGTTTCTAGGACTCCTGAACTACTTTGGTAACTTCTTACCGGGTCTTAGGACACTGTTAGAACCACTGCACACCTTACTGTGTAAAGGAGATGAATGAGTTTGGGGCAAAAGCCAAGAAAATGCCTTTGTAAAAGCGAGAAAATTGTTATGCTCAAACAAGTTGCTTGTGTTGTATGATCCATTTGGTACTAGCGTTTGGTACTAGCATGTGATGCGTCATCATACGGTGTCGGGTGTGTATTGCAATAAGCTAATGAATCTGGGAAATTGCAACTGGTTGCTTATGCATGAGAGAGCCTACAGCATGATTGAAAAAGAAGCATTAGCGTGTGTTTATGGGGTAAAGAAAATGCATCAATATCTGTTTGGGCTAAAATTTGAATTGGAAATGGACCATAAGCCATTAATTTCCCTTTTTTCTGAGAGTAAAGGGATAAATACGAATGCATCGGCCTGCATCCAGAGATAGGCGCTCACGTTGTCCACATACAACTATACCATCCGCCACAGGCCAGGCACAGAAAACTGTGCCGATTCTCTCAGTAGAGTGCCATTGCCCACCACGAGGGTGGAAATGGCGCAGTCCGCAGATTTAGCCATGGTTATGGAAGCATTTGAGAGTGAGCAATCACCCGTCACAGCCCGACAGATCAGAACCTGGACGAGCCAGGACCCCTTACTGTCCCTAATAAAAAATTGTGTGTTTCACGGGAGCTGCTCCAGTGTCCCAGTGGAAATGCAGGAAGAGATAAAGCTGTACCGTATCGATGCGGACTTAGAGTCCTGCGTGCACAGATGTAACACATGCTCGCAGTTAAGCAATGCACCCAGGGAGGCGCCACTAAGTTTATGGTCTTGGCCCTCCAAACCGCGGTCCAGGGTCCATGTCGACTATGCAGGCCCAGTTTTGGGTAAAATGTTCCTTGTGTTGGAGTTGCGTACTCCAAATGGATTGAATGTCCGCTGCCACCACTGAAAGCCTGCGAGCCATGTTTGCCATGCACAGACTACCTGATGTCCTTGTGCGCGACAACGGGCTATGTTTTACCGAGTGCCAAGTTCAAAGAATTCAAACATTGGGATCAATGGGATCAAACATGTTACATCTGCCCCATTCAAACCAGCATCCAACAGGCAGGCAGAGAGAGCAGTGCAAACCATCAAGCAAGGCTTGAAGAGGGTAACTGATGGCTCACTGCAGACTCGCCTATCCCGAGTTCTGCTTAGCTATCCGCTCACTGGGATTCCACCTGCTGAACTGCTCATGAAAAGGGCACTCAAGACAAGGCTCTCGTTAGTTCTCTCTGATCTACATGAACAGGTAGAGAGCAGACAATTCTCAAAGTACATATCATGATAGCGCAAATGTGTCTTGCGAAATTGAAATCAATGATCCTGTATTTGTATTGAATTATGGACAAGGTCCCAAGTGGCTTCCCGGCACTATTATGGCCAAAGAGGGGAGTAGGGTGGTTCGGGTCAAACTTTCAAATGGACTAATTCATCGAAACACTTGGACCAAATCAAACTCAGATTCACGGACTATCCTGAGCAACCCACTTTGGACCCTACCTTCTTTGACACCCCAATACACACATCAGTGGCAACCGACACCGTGGTTGGCCATGAAGCAGAACCCATCATCTACAGCAGCCCAGCAGGACTCACCACACCAGGCAGCTCAGCAAGGCCAGCTGCACAGCAGCCCAGTGAGGGCCCAACAAACGATTCACCAAAACCAGCATTTGCACCGAGACGGTCAACCAGGGCAAGAAGGGCCCCAGATCGACTCACCTTGTAATTAGTTACACTGTTGACTTGGGGAGTGTTGTTATATATGTAAACTTGTGTATACTTATACAGCCACCAGAGGGCTCACCCCCTGGAGTCCCAAGGGATCCCACAATACCTTGGGAGAACAGGTACTCACAGGTTGGAGAGGCACTCTGGAGACCTGCAATAAAAGACTAAGGTCACACTTTACTTTGAGCTCACAGTGTCCAGTCAGACTCTTTATTCATATATAACAGGTATACATATCAGGAAAGGATGAACAGGCTGAGTCTCTTTTCTCTTGAATAAAGAAGTCTGAGGGGATGATCTAATAGGGGTCTTTAAAATTATGAAAGGTTTTGATAGAGTGGATGCGGAGAGAATGTTTCCAACTGTGGGGAAGAGCATAACTAGAGGCCATCAATATAAGATAGTCACCAAGAAATCCAATGGGGAATTTAGAAGAAACCTCTTTACCCAGAGAGTGGTGAGAATGTGGAACTCGCTACCACAGGGAGAGGTTGAGGCGAATAGTATCGATGCATTTAAGGGGAGGCTGGACAAGCACATGAGGGAGAAGGGAACAGAGGGTTATGCTGATAGAGTTAGATGAGGAAAGACGGGAGGAGGCTCGAGCAGAGCATAAATGCCAGCACGGACTGGTTGGGCCGAATGGCCTGTTTCTGTGCCGTATATCCGATGTAATCCTATGTAAAGGCACTATATAAATGCAAGTTGTTGTTTCACATCAATGTGGGCATGTAATTCAGCCACACTCCCTCAACAAGGAACATCAGACAATGCAACAATTAGGCAGTGCGCTCCAGCAAGAGCACCTGGAGATGGAGTTTTATTAGCAAGGGCTGAACTGCTGGTGTATAATTTTATTTTTAAAATATGAATCAAGTTATCCTTTCCGTTCAGTCTTGGATTATAAAGAACCCTGAAGCAAATTGAAAACAGGAGCCAAACTCTGGCCACTTTACATTACAGCACTCCCGAAGATCATTGCTCCGGCTATTGCCTCTATTCTGAGGCAGAGTTCGGTGGAAAATCTTGTGGGTTAAGATTGTGCTGCGCCATACTCGACATTAAGGTGTCAATGCATTCCGATGGGATTCCCTCAGTCTGCTACAAAGCCATTAATTGACAGAAAATAGCGAAGCATGGAAGACTGAAAAAAACACATCTCTCTGAAAGTGCTGGCGTCACAAAGGTTTAGCATCTTTAATTAAGAACTATTTTCTCAGAGCATCTCAAAGCACTGGAGAAGTCATCATAGACAGTCCCTCGGAATCGAGGAAGACTTGCTTCCACTCTAAAAGTGAGTTCTCAGGTGACTGTATAGTCCAATACGGGAATTACAGTCTCTGTCACAGGTGGGACAGACAGTGGTTGGAGGAAAGGGTGGGTGGGGAGTCTGGTTTGCCGCACGCTCCTTCCGCTGCCTGAGCTTGGTTCTACATACTCTCAGCGCCCTCCCGGATGCTCTTCCTTCACTCAGAGCAGCCTTTGGCCAGGGATTCCCAGGTGTCGGTGGGGATGTTGCATTTTATCAGGGAGGCTTTGAGGGTATCCTTGAAACGTTTCTTCTGCCCACCTGGGGCTCGCTTGCCGTGTAGGAGTTCTGAGTAGAGCGTTTGCTTTGGGAGTCTCGTGTCGGGCATGCGGACAATGTGGCCCGCCCAATGGAGCTGGTTGAGTGTGATCGAGGACACTAATGTTGGTGCGTCTGTCCTCCCAGGGGATTTGCAGGATCTTGCGGAGACATCGTTGGTGGTATTTCTACACGGCAGCAGTGATACTGGAGATGTACCACCAACACTGCCTCCGCAAAATCCTACAAATTCATTGGCAGGATAGGCACACCAATGTCAGCGCTCCCTCTCAGGCCAACATCCCCAGTATCAAGGCATTGACCACACTTGACCAGCTCCGGTGGGCGGGCCACATTGTCCGCCTGCCCGATACTAGACTCCCTAAATAAGTGCTCTGCTCCGAGCTACGACACGGCAGGCGAGCCCCTGGTGGGCAGAGAAAACGCTTCAAGGACATCCTCAAGGCCTCCTTGAAAAAATGTAACATCCCCACGACTCTTGGGAATCCCTGGCCCAAGACCGCTCAAAGTGGAGGAGAAGCATCCGGGAAGGCGGCGAACACCTCGAGACTCTTCGCCGGGAGCACGCGGAAGCCAAGCGCAGACAGCGGAAGGAGCGCACGACAAACCAAGCACCCCACCCACCCATCCCCCCAACCACCGTCTGCCCCCACCTGTGACAGAGACTGTAGGACCCGCATTGGACTCATCAGTCACCTTAGAACCCATGTTAGTGTGGAAGCAAGTCATCCTCGACTCCGGGAGGACTGCCAAAGAAGAAGAATAATATTCTTTACCCAGAGAGTGGTGAGAATGTGGAACTTGATATCACAGGGAGTGGTTGAGGCAAATAGCAGAGATGCTTTCAGGGGAAGCGAGATGGGCACATCAGGGGGAAAGGAATAGAAGGGTATGTTGACGGGGTGAGATGAAGTAAGTAGAGTGAGAGGAGGCTGGTGTGGAACATTCAATAGACCTGTTCGGCCGAATGGCCTGTATCTGTTCTGTAAATATTGTGTGATGCAATTCGAACATTTCAACAATTGGCCTCTATACCTCGAGATTAGAAAAAAACATTTTTCATTTTCAAGGATTTATCCCAATTTCTTTTCAAAGTTACGATTGAATCTGCTCCACCAACCTTTCAGGCAGTGTGTTCCAGATCGTAACAACTCATTGCGTAACAAAGGTTCTCCTCATCTCCCCTCCGGTTCTTTTGCCAATTACCTTAAAGGTAGGAATGCAGGTACAGCAGGCAGTAAAGAAAGCAAATGGCATGCTGGCCTTCATAGCGAGCGGATTTGAGTATAGGAGCAGGGAGGTCTTACTGCAGTTGTACAGGGCCTTGGTGAGACCACACCTTGAATATTGTGTTCAGTTTTGGTCTCCTAATCTGTGGAAGGACATTCTTGCTATTGAGGGTGTCATGTATCTCACATCACTGTATATAACTGTATCTTACCATGCTATACATGACTGTAACTGGATATGATCTGTAACAATAAGCATACCTTACCACCAGGGGTGCACTTGCAGGAGACACTCCATACCTGTCCCACTGAGGCAAGTGCAGGACTGGAGAGCTGTGAATTAAAGGTGCAGATCCTGAGTGACCTTGAGTTCAGCATGTGTCTCGTGTAAGTCAGTACATTAGAATCAGGACTTAACAGCAGGAGTGCAGCGAAGGTTCACCAGACTGATTACCGGGATGGCAGGACTGACATATGAAGAAAGACTGGATCGGCAGGGCTTATACACTGGAATTTAAAAGAATGAGAGGGAATCTCATAGAAACATATAAAATTCTGACAGGATTGGACAGATTAGATGCAGGAAGAATGTTCCCGATGTTGGGGAAGTCCAGAACCAGGGGTCACAGTCTAAGGATAAGGGGTAAGCCATTTAGGACTGAGATGAGGAGAAACTTCTTCACTCAGAGAATTGTGAACCTGTGGAATTCTCTACCACAGAAAGTTGTTGAGGCCAGTTCGTTAGACATATTCAAAAGGGAGTTAGATGTGGCCCTTACGGCTAAAGGGATCAGGGGGTATGGAGAGAAAGCAGGAGTGGGGTACTGAAGTTGCATGATCAGCCATGATCATGTTGAATGGTGGTACAGGCTCGAAGGGCCGAATGGCCTACTCCTGCACCTAGTTTCTATGTTTCTATATAACTGTGTCCTCTGGTTGCCGACCCTCCTGCCACTGGAAACAGTTTCTCCCCATCTACTCGACCAAAACCCTTTCATAATTTTGCACGCCATAATGTCGAGATATAATCATGTTACTGAGCAAGGGGATAAGTGCGCCCTTACTGGGAGATGAAATTCAGGGTCTCAAAGAGACCCTTTAGTGCCCGTTTGCAGAGCACTAAAAATCGAATGGCCGCCGCTTTGGTGTCAGCAGGCCGACCCGATCGAAATTCAGGTCGGAAATTTTTCGGCCTGGACCACATTCCGCCCAAGTGGTATCACCGCCAACAAAATCAATAAAGAAACAATATAAATACTTACCCAGTGATTTTCACCTCACTCTATGGATTCCCCCACCACGCGGTTTTTCTGTCAGTGCCCCCCCCCCCCTCTGCAGAGTAACTGCCGGCCTTAAAGGGGAGGATCCACTGCCTCTGCCGCAGTCCAAGAATTTTTGCCGGCTGACTTGCCAAACGGCTGGCAAAATACTGGCCCCCTGGGTTCGGTTGGGCCGCCAACAAGCAACCTAGCACCCCCCCCCTCTTGGGTGCCAGGCCGCAGGCCCAGCCGAAACCTTCCCTGGTGGCCCAGTGGCCAAAGTTAAAAAACGATCGAATCTCTCCCCTTTAACGGAGGGGAAATAGCATGGTGACATGCACGCGCTGTGACATCACCACGCTGATTGACAGCGGCGGAGTCACGATCCCACCTCAAATTCAGCCAGTCAACTATTTTACGTTGGACCTGTAAATCAAGTGCCCCCTCATTAAAGGGGCACTAAAACTGACAAATAAACAAATTAAACTTTTAATATTAAATGCATCAAATTAAAATTTGGTTGCCGGGGGTGATGATGCACTCCAGTCCCTCCGGTGCCCACCTCTCGCAGAAGGCCGCGTGCTCCATCTCCAGGGACACCCTGGCTCGGATGTAACCACGGAAGAGAGGCAGGCAGTCGGACTGAACGACCCCCTTGACCGCCCGCTACCTGGACCGGCTGATGGCCCCCTTGACCAGGCCCAGGAGCAGTCCCACGAGGAGGCCCTCCGACCTGCCCCCTCCCCCACTGCACAGGGCGCCCAAAGATCAGGAGCGTGGGACTGAAGTGCAACCAGAGTTAGCCTGACCTTGAGTCTAAGGCCCGCCCCCATTCTGATCCATTTCCTGAAAATGGTATCGATTCACCGCACCGAGAGTTCCAGCGTTGAGTAACAGCTAAAAACTCATAGTTGCGTCAGCTTTCTGGCCCACCTGAATTTCGGTCCAACAGTGCAGTCTCTTTTCTAAGTCTTGCGATTTTTGAACTGTAGCTGTTTGAGGTTGCTTTTCCCTGAAGCTTCTTCATTCAGTCACAATCCTTGCCATGTTCAATTTTAATTAAAATGGGCTGACAGCCGGCAAGAGGAGAAGTTAATGATCCACTGCATGTTCGTTGCTCAAGCTCCGGCTATTCAACATCCCGCTCCCACCAATCCCGTCCCCGCGTCGTCAATCACACAGCTTCAGCCTTCAGAATACGAATCACAGTCACTTCCTATTTCACGAAGCAACCCGGATCTACCATCATCATCATCATCATCATCATAGGCAGTCCCTCGGAATCGAGGAAGACTTGCTTCCACTCTTGAAATGAGTCCTTAGGTGGCTGAACAGTCCAATACAAGAACCACAGTCCCTGTCACAGGTGGGACAGACAGTGGTTGAAGGAAAGGGTGGGTGGGACTGGTTTGTCGCACGCTCCTTCCGCTGCCTGCGCTTGGTTTCTGCATGCTCTCGGCGACGAGACTCGAGGTGATCAGCGCCCTCCCGGATGCACTTCCTCCACTTAGGGCGGTCTTTGGCCAGGGACTCCCAGGTGTCGGTGGGGATGTTGGACTTTATCGGGGAGGCTTTGAGGGTGTCCTTGAAACGTTTCCGCTGCCCACCTGTGGCTCGCTTGCCATGATGGAGTTCCGAGTAGAGCGCTTGCCTTGGGAGTCGCGTGTCTGGCATGTGGACACTGTGGCCCGCCCAGCGGAGCTGATCAAGTGTGGTCAGTGCTTTAATGCTGGGGATGTTGGCCTGGTCGAGAACGTTTGACTAGATGTCAGCCGTGGCTCAGTTGGTAGCACTCTCACCTAAGTCGTTGGGTCCATCGTCCAGGCTGACACTCCCAGTGCAGTGCTGAGGGAGCGCTGCACTGTCAGAGGTGCCGTCTTTCGGATGAGATTTTAAACTGACGCCCCGTCTGCTCTCTCAGGTGGACGTAAAAGATCCCACGGCCACTTGTTCGAAGAAGAGTAGAGGAGTTCTCCACGGTGTCCGAGGGCCAATATTTATCCCTGAACAAACACCTAAAAACAGATGATCTGGTCATTATCACGTTGCTGTTTGTGGGAGCTTGCTGTGCGCAAATTGGCTGCCGTGTTTCCTACATTACAACAGTCATCATCATCGTAGGCAGTCCCTCGAAATCGAGGAAGACTTGCTTCCACTCTAAAAGTGAGTTCTCAGGTGACTGAACAGTCCAATAGGGGAATTACAGTCTCTGTCACAGGTGGGACAGACAGTGGTTGAGGGAAAGGGTGGGTGGGGAGTCTGGTTTGCCGCACGCTCCTTCCGCTGCCTGCGCTTGATTTCTGCACGCTCTCAGCGATGAGACTCGAGGTGCTCAGCGCCCTCCCGGATGCTCTTCCTCCACTTAGGGCGGTCTTGGCCTGGGACTCCCAGATCAGCAGTGACTACACTTCAAAAGTAATTAATTGGCTGTAAAACATCCTAAAGTCATGAAAGGCGCTATATAAATGCAAGTTTTTTTCCCCACTGCTCTCAACTAAAGGAAGAAAGACTGCATTTATATAGTGCTTTTCACGACCACCGGACATCTCAAAGTACTTTACAGCCTATTAAGAATTGCAGTCACTGGTGTAATGTAGGAAAGGTGGCAGCCAATTTTCACACAGCAAGCTCCCACAAACAGCAATGTGATAATGTCCAGATGATGAGTTTTAATGATGTTGATTGTGGGATAGATATGGGCCATTACACCAGGGACAACTCCCTTGGTCTTATAGAATCATAGAACGGTTACAGCACAGAAGGAGGCCATTCGGCCCGTCGAGCCCGTGCCGGCTCTCTGCAAGAGCACCTTAGCTAGTCCCACTCCCCTGCCCTTTCCCCATTGCCCTGAAAATTGAATTCCTTCAGGTACTTACAAATTCTTTTATGAAAGCCACGATTGAGTCTGCCTCCACCACCCTCTCAGGCAGTGCGTTCCAGATCCTAACCACTCGCTGCGTAAAAATGTTTTTCCTCATGTCGCCTTTGGTTCTTCTGCCAGTCACCTTAATTCTGTGTCCTCTGCTTCTCGACCCTTCCACCAATGGAAACAGTTTCTCTCTATCTACTCTGTCCAGGCCCCTCATGATTTTGAACACCTCGATCAAATCTCCTCTTAATCTTCTCTGCTCTTAGGAGAACGATCCCAGCTTCTCCGGTCTATCCAGGTCACTGAAATCCTTCATCCCTGGAACCATTCTCGTACATCTTTTCTGCACCCTCTTGAAGACCTTCACAGCCTTCCTAAATTGCGGTGCCCAGAATTGGACACAATACTCCATGGGATCTTTTATGTCCATCTGAGAGGGGAGACAGGGCCTCGGTGTACGTCATGGGGAGACTAGAACTAGGGGACCTAGTCTCAGAATAAGAGGCCGCCCATTTAAAACTGAGATGAGGAGGAATTTCTTCTCTCAGAGGGTTGTAATCTGTGCAATCAAAAGTACTTCATTGGCTGTAAAATATTTTGGGGTGCCTGGTGATCATGAAAGGCGCTATATAAATGCAAGTCTTTCAATAGCCTGTAATTTCTCTTCAAGCAATGTCACAAAATATGCAATGAAATCTTTGGCTATGACAATCCCGGGCCCCACTGCACTTTTAGTGTAACTAAATCTTGAGGTGATGTCTTTTTTGAGGTTGTGTCAACGTTTTGCTACTTTTCGAGGTTGTCTCATGTACAAATTGCTGGCCTTACTTACTGTACTCCTAAAACCCCCTTTTTTCTATCCTCATATCCAGGTACAAGTGCGTGGATTTCTTCATTTCTACACCTAAGAACATCCAAGCCTCTGCCTCTGCTATTTGCACCCCTTTCTTTCCCCTCTAACCCCAACCCCCAACCCCCCACCCCATTCTCCCGAGGAGCCACCCCCAGCTCTCAACTGTCGTCACTGTAGAATCTGCCCCCGCCCCCCCCCCCCAACCAACCTTTCCCTGTTGGAGATGGTCATTGCCTGGCACTTGTGTGGCACGAATGTTACTGGCCACCTATCAGCCCAAGCCTGAATGTTGTCCAGGTCTTGCTGCATGCGGGCACGGACTGCTCCATTATCTGAGCAGTGGCGAATGGAACTGAACACTGTGCAGTCATCAGCGAAAGTCACCACTTCTGACCTTATGATGGAGGGAAGGTCATTGATGAACCAGCTGAAGATGGTTGGGCCTAGGACACTGCCCTGAGGAACTCCTGCAGCGAAGTCCTGGGGCTGTGATGATTGACCTCGAACTACCACAACCATCTTGCTTTGTGCCATGTATGACACGAGCCACTGGAGCGTTTTCTCCCTGACCCCATTGACTTCAGTTTTACTAGGGCTCCTTGCTCACACAAACCCACCCCTTCGAGCCACTATTTTAACTGACATTATCACCATGCCTTCCCCCCTTAAAGACCACTGTCTTCACCTCCTTAACTTAAAAAAATCACCCTCAATTCATCCAATTTGTCGAAGCATTGGTACCTCTGCCCCTCCCTATCTCTGTAACCTCCTCCATCCCTACTTTCCTCCAACTCTGGCCTCTTGTACATCCCTGCTACCCTTCGCCCCACCATTGGCGGCCGTGCCTTCAACCCTACTGTAATGTGAGTATTGTGGAGCTGTTGCATTGTGAGTGGCTCAGCCAGTCACATAATGTTTACAAGACTCAATAAAACCCCAGTCAGTTAGGTCTAGGTCATCCACGATGAGGCATGCAGTTGTGGGCCTCGAGGATGAACTGGTAATGTGCATATTTACGAAAGGATATACTTGCTTTGGAGGCAGTTCAGAGAAGGTTCACAAGGTTGATTCCGGAGATGAGGGGGTTGACTTATGAGGAAAGGTTGAATAGGTTGGGCCTCTACTCATTGGAATTTAGAAGATTGTGAGATGATCTTATCGAAACGTATAAGATTATGAGGGGGCTTGACAAGGTGGATGCAGAGAGAATGTTTCCACTGATGGGAGAGACTAGAACTAGGGGGCATAATAAGGGGCCACCCATTTAAAACTGAGATGAGGAGAAATTTCTTCTCCCAGAGGGTTGTAACTCTGTGGAATTCGCTGCCTCAGAGAGCTTTGGAAGCTGGGTCATTAAATAAATTTCAGACAAAGATAGACAGTTTCTTAACCGTTAAGGGAATAAGGGGTATGGGGAGTGGCCAGGGAAGTGGGCCTGAGTCCATGATTGGATCAGCCATGATCATATTAAATGGCGGAGCAGGCTCGAGGGGCCGTATGGCCTACTCCTGCTCCTATTTCTTATGTTCATATGTTCTTATGTGTAGTGTGACTGTTAAACCTTTGCTAATAAACCAACTAGTTCTTAATAGCAATGTGTTGCTATGAATTGTTAAGCAAAGAACCCATGAAGCAAATACATTACAGCTACCTTCTGGAATTCTCTCCTTAAAACTCTCCTCTCCTTGATCCAATCTCTCCTCCTCAAAACCCACCTCTTTGACCAAGCTCTTAGTCGAACCTTGAAGTACATGAAACACAAAACATTCGTATGCAGGTACAGCAAGTGATCAGGAAGGCAAATGGAATGTTGGCCTTTATTGCAAGGGGGATAGAGTATAAAGGCAGAGAAGACCTGCTATAACTGTACAGGGTATTGGTGAGGCCACACCTGGAGTACTGCGTACAGTTTTGGTCTCCGTATTTAAGGAAGGATATACTTGCATTGGAGGCTGTTCAGAGAAGGTTCACTAGGTTGATTCCAGAGATGAGGGGGTTGACTTATGAAGATAGGTTGAGTAGGTTGGGCCTATACACATTGGAGTTCAGAAGAATGAGAGGTGATCTTATATAAGATAATGAGGGGGCTCGACAAGGTGGATGTAGAGAGGATATTTCCACTCATAGGGGAAACTAAAACGAGGGGACATAGTCTTAGAATAAGGGGCTGCTCATTTAAAAATGAGATGAGGAGGAATTTCTTCTCGCAGAGGGTTGTAAATCTGTGGAATTCTCTGCCCCAGAGAGCTGTGGAGGCTGGGTCATTGAATATATTTAAGGCGGAGATAGACAGATTTTTGAGTGATAAGGGAGTAAAGGGGTTATAGGGATCGGGCAGGGAAGTGGAGCTGAGTCCATGATAGAAATATAGAAACATAGAAAATAGGTGCAGGAGTAGGCCATTCAGCCCTTCTAGCCTGCACCGCCATTCAATGAGTTCATGGCTGAACATGCAATTTCAGTACCCCCTTCCTGCTTTCTCGCCATACCCCTTGATCCTCCGAGTAGTAAGGACTTCATCTAACTCACTTTTGAATATATTTAGTGAATTGGCCTCAACTACTTTCTGTGGTAGAGAATTCCACAGGTTCACCACTCTCTGGGTGAAGAAGTTTTTCCTCATCTCGGTCCTAAATGGCTTACCCCTTATCCTTAGACTGCCATGATCTTATTGAATGGCGGAGCAGGCTCAAGGGGCCGAATGGCCTACTCCTGCTCCTATTTCTTATTGTATAGTCTATAATAATCGAGAGACCCATCATATGTGCACATGGGTGCCAGCTTAGCTCGCTCGACAGCAAGCTCACCTCTGAGTCAGCAAGCCATGGGTTGGAATCCCTTACTAAGACCTGAGCAGGTAATCCAGGTGCCACTTGGAAGAATATACTTCTGAAAAAGAAATGTTTTGAAGAGTACAGTCCCCACCTTTTACACCGTCCTTGCTTATCCTGCCTCTGTGTCAGCCGTGGCTCAGTGGGTAGCACTCTTGCCTCTGAATCAGAAGGTTGTGAGTTCTATGTCCCAGTCCAGAGACTTGAGCACAAAAAAACTAGGCTGGCACTCCAGTACTGAGGGAGTGCTGCACTGTCGGAGGTGCCGTCTTTCGGATGAGTCATTAAACCACGGCCCCATCTGCTCTCCAGGTGAACATGAAAGATCCCACGCACTATTTCAAAGCGATGCGTTAATTTGTATTGGAAAATGGCTCTGATTGGCTCTCCATTATCACATGACCTATTGCTGATTGGTCCCTGGGGGATAAGCCACACCCTAAAGTTCCTCTTGAATGTGTAACTGGAACCGCCCAGCCCAAGTTCTGAGTGAATTTCCAATTTGTAATTCGATCCATTTTGACTTAAGAAGCCACAGAGGATAGATCTCCCCAAAAGCCACCAAGTTCCAGCCGAAGTCCCTTACCCCAGTGCAAGTGCATCCCTCCGCCAGCTAAAGACCCTTACACCAGCGCAACCTTACCCCTTTCTCCCCCCCCCTCTCGCCATAGATGGGGCCTTGTGTGTGGATTGTTAACCTGTTGATTGGGTATGAAGTGAATAGTGACAGTGCCGTGACTCCTGGATTTCATTCTCTCCACTGTTGTCCCTTGTAACACATGCTCCGAGCTTTATGAGAAATTGAGTGTGGGTGTAAAGGGGGTTGGAAGAGCCTCTCTCCCCTTCGATTCCCCCCCTCATGTGTCTCTCTCCCCCTCCCCCCCGTGTCTGCCTCTCCCCCTCCGCCCCCCCCCCCTGTGTCTCTCCCCCCCCACCCCAGGTTCTCTTTCTCCCCCAACAGTCTCTCTCTCTCTCTCCCCCGCCCGAGCTTTCTCTCGCACCCCCCTCCCAAGCTCTCGCTCTCTCTCTCTCGCCCCAGCTCCCTCTCTCTCTCTGCCCCCCAAGCTCTCTCTCTCCCCCAACAGGCTCTCTCTCTCGCACCGCCCCCCCGGCCGTGCCAAGTTCTCGCTGTCTCCCTCCTCCCCACCCCCCACCTCCCTCTCTCTCCCCGCCCCAGGCTCTCTTTCCCCCCCCCCCAGTCCTCCCCACCCCCCAAGCTTCCTCTCTCTCTTTCTCTCTCTCCCCCAAGCACTCTCTCGCACCCCCCTCCCCCCGCCAAGCTCCTTCTCTCTCTCTCTCCCTCTCTCGCTCTCACTCCCCCCCCGCCCCAAGCTCCCTCTCTCTCTCTCTCCCTCCCTCTCTCTCTCCCCCGCAAGCTCCCTCTCTCCCCCCCTCAAGCTCCCTCTCTCTCTCCCCCCAAGCTCCCTCTCTCTCTCTCCCCCCCAAGCTCTGTCTCTCTCTCTCTCCCCCCCCCTCAAGCTCCCTCTCTCTCTCCCCCCCAAGCTCCCTCTCTCTCTCTCCCCCCGCAAGCTCTGTCTCTCTCTCTCTCTCTCTCCCCCCCGCCCCCAAGCTCCCTCTCTCTCTCTCCCCCCCTCAAGCTCCCTCTCTCTCTCTCCACCCCCAGCTCTGTCTCTCTCTCTCTCTCTCTCCCCCCCCCACCAAGCTCCCCCTCTCTCTCCGCCCCCCCAAGCTCCCTCTCTCTCTCCCCCCCAAGCTCCCTCTCTCTCTCTCCCCCCCCCCCACCCCAGTCACTTTCTCTCTCTCTCTCCCCCACCCCCTCAGTCTCTTTCTCTCTCTCTCTCTCTCTCCCCCCCCCAGTCTCTCTCGCTCTCTCTGTTCCCCCCAGTCTCTTTCTCTCTCTCTCCCCACACCCCCCCCCCCCCGGTCTCTTTCTCTCTCCCCATCCCCCCAGTCTCTTTCTCTCTCTCTCCGCCCCCCCCCAGTCTCTCTCTCTCTCTCCCCCTGTCCACTCTCTCTCTCCCTCTCCGCCCCCCCTCCCCAGTCTCTCTCTCTCTCTCCCCCCCGTCCACTCTCTCCCCCCCCCAGTCGCTCTCTCTCTCTCTCTCGCTCTCTCCCCCCCAGTCGCTCTCTCTCTCTCTCCCCCCCCCAGTCGCTCTCTCTTCCCCCCACCCCCAGCTCCCTCTCTACCCCCCCAAGCTCTCTCTCTCTCCCACCCCCATACACCAAGCTCTCTCTCTCTCCCCCCCAGTCGCTCTCTCTCTCTCTCTCTCTCTCTCTCTCTCTCTCCCCCCCAGTCGCTCTCTCTCTCTCCCCATCCCCCCAGTCGCTCTCTCTTCCCCCCACCCCCAGCTCCCTCTCTACCCCCCCCAAGCTCTCTCTCTCCCACCCCCATACCCCAAGCTCTCTCTCTCTCCCCCCCAGTCGCTCTCTCTCTCTCTCTCTTTCTCCCCCCCAGTCGCTCTCTCTCTCTCTCCCCATCCCCCCAGTCACTCTCTCTTCCCCCCACCCCCAGCTCCCACTCTACCCCCCCAAGCTCTCTCTCTCTCTCCCCCCCCACCCCCATACCCCAAGCTCTCTCTCTCTCCCCCCCCCCAGACGCTCTCTCTTCCCCCCCCAGCTCCCTCTCTACCCCCCCAAGCTCTCTCTCTCTCACCCCCACCCCCTCAGTCTCTTTCTCTCTCTCTCTCTCTCTCTCCCCCCAGTCTCTTTCTCTCTCTCTCCCCCCCACCCCCATACCCCAAGCTCTCTCCCCCCCTGCCCCATACCCCAAGCTCTCTCCCCCCCATCCCCATACCCCAAGCTCTCTCTCTCTCTCCCCCCATACCCCAAGCTCTCTCTCTCTCCCCCCCACCCCCATACCCCAAGCTCTCTCCCACCCCCGCCCCATACCCCAAGCTCTCTCCCACCCCCGCCCCATACCCCAAGCTCTCTCCCCCCCACCCCCATACCCCAAGCTCTCTCTCTCTCTCCCCCCCCACCCCCATACCCCAAGCTCTCTCTCTCTCTCCCCCCCCAACCCCCATACCCCAAGCTCTCTCCACCCCCCCCACCTCCATACCCCAAGCTCTCTCCCCCCCCACCCCCATACCCCAAGCTCTCTCCCCCCCCACCCCCATACCCCAAGCTCTCTCTCTCTCCCCCCCCACCCCCATACCCCAAGCTCTCTCTCTCTCTCCCCCCCACCCCCATACCCCAAGCTCTCTCCCCCCCCACCCCCATACCCCAAGCTCTCTCTCTCTCCCCCCCCACCCCCATACCCCAAGCTCTCTCTCTCTCCCCCCCCCACCCCCATACCCCAAGCTCTCTCCACCCTCCCCCACCCCCATACCCCAAGCTCTCTCTCTCTCTCCGCCCCCCCCATACCCCAAGCTCTCGCTCTCTCTCTCCCCCCCCCCCCATACCCCAAGCTCTCGCTCTCTCTCTCCCCCCCCCCATACCCCAAGCTCTCGCTCTCTCTCTCCGCCCCCCCCATACCCCAAGCTCTCGCTCTCTCTCTCCCACCCCCCCATACCCCAAGCTCTCGCTCTCTCTCTCCCCCGGCTGCCCACCGCTACTGCCGCCATCGCTCTCCCGCCGCTGAGGTGGCTCAGCAGGAGGCTCCAGGCTTGTGGCTCAGCTCTCTGTCTCCCCGTCCTGCCGCCCGCAGGCTCTGAGGAACAAAGTAGTCGGCCTGATTGCGGTTTCGGCTTCGGGCGGGAGGCTTCGGGGCGGAGTCTGAGGATACAGGCGCAGAAGGACAGAAAAAGGGCAGTACAAATAGACAGTCCCATTTCAAAGAAGAGCAGGGGAGTTATCCCCGTGTCCTGGCCAATATTTATCCCTCAATCAACATCACAAAAAAAACAGATTAACTAGTCATTATCACCTTGCTGTTTGGGGGAGCTTGTTGTGCGCAAGTTGGCTGCCGCGTTTCCTACATTCCAACAGTGACTACACTCCAAAAGTACTTCATTGGCTGTAAAACGCTTTGCGACGTCTGGTGGTTGTGAAAGGCGCTATATAAATGTAAGTCTTTCTTTCTTTATCGGGCAAATGCCGCTAAGCATTTTCCATTACCATCAGCATCAATTACAAAAGCATCGCTTGTCAGCCATGATCTTATTGATTGGCAGAGCAGGCTTGAGGGGCCGAATGGCCTACTCCTGCTCCTAAATCTTATTACATAAAATTACAGAGTATTTACAGCACAGAGACAGCACATTCAGCCGAGCAGGTCCGTGCCGGTGTTTATGCACCACACGAGCCTCCTCCCACCCTACTTCATCTAACCCCATCAACATAACCTTCTATTTGTTTCTCTCTCATATACTTATCTACGTTCCTCTTAACAGCTTCTATGGTAGTGAATTTTAGCCTCACTCCAATAGCCCTCGTCCTAACCTTCACTGTCTTTCTGATGGGTATAACCTCGCAGTTTTGGTACCATCCTTGTAAATCTGTTTTGCACTCTCTCCAGTGCCTCTATATCTGTTTTATAATATGGGAGTGACCAGAACTGTGCACGGACCATGTACAGTAGACACCTCAAAGCACTGCCTCCACAAGACACCTGGGAATCCCTGGCCAAAGACCGCCCTAAGTGGAGGAAGAGCATCCAGGAGGGCGCTGAGCACCTCGAGTCTCGTCGCCGAGAGCATGCAGAAAACAAGCGCAGGCAGCGGAAGGAGCGTGCGGCAAACCAGACTCCCCACCCACCCTTTCCTTCAACCACTGTCTGTCCCACCTGTGACAGAGACTGTAATTCCCGTATTGGACTGTTCAGTCACCTGAGAACTCACTTTTAGAGTGGAAGCAAGTCTTCCTCGACTCCGAGGGACTGTGTATGATGATGATGCATTGTTATTTCCTTGCCGGCATGCTTGCTGTGCCTGTAGCACAATCTGATGAACAGTTCCCATATTCCCAAAAGCATCAGTTTTGCTCAGTTAGTATTCCTCCCACCTCCGAGGCAAAAGGATCTGTGTTGATATATGTAAGTTTATAGGCTCGGGGAGAAAGTTAAGCTCTTCAACAACTTGTATTTATCTCGCGCCTTTAATATAGTGAAAACATCCCAAGTTGCTTCACAGGAGCGTTAGCAACCAAAAATTGACACCGAGACAAGGATATATTCGGACAGGTGACCAAAAGGAGATATTAGGACAGGTGACCAAAAGCTTGGACAAAGAGCGTCTGAAAGGAGGAAAGAAATTAAAGAACGACTTGCATTTATTTTGTACCTTTCATGATCACCGGACGTCTCAAAGCACTTTATAGCCTATGAAGTACTTTTTTGAAGGGTAGTCACTGTTGTAATGTGGGAAACACAGCAGCCAATTTGTGCACAGCAAGCTCCCACAAACAGCGATGTGATGGATGTACCAGACAATCTGTTTCTGTTATGTTGATTGAGGGATAAATATTGGCCAGGGACCCCGGGGATAACTCCCCTGCTCTTCTTCGAAATAGTGCCGTGGGATCTTTTACGTCCACCCGAGAGAGAGGGCAGACGGGGGGCCTCGAGGACGGAGAGAGGTAGAGAGGTGGAGAGGTTTAGCGGGAGGGAATTCCAAATCCTAGGGCCCAGGCAGCCGAAGGCGCGGCCACCAGCAGAGAGGCCAGAACTTGGAGGGAACTTTACACGCAAAGTAAAGTGCGGCCTTAGCAGTCTCCGCGGCAACCCTAAAGAATTGGCATGGGTGGGTGGTGTGGGGGGGTGGGGCTGCAAATAGAATAACGAGTGATGCGTGAAATTCCAATGCCTTGGCCATGCAAAAATCGCATTCGGTCAGAGAAACACAGAGCCCTTCAGGGAGAGGTAAAATGGAGCTCGCACTCGCTCTGAAGAGGACAGACCTTCCATATTCATGATGCTTCACGTCAGTTCTGTCAGGCATTTGCGACCATGCATTATGCACAGCCCGTCTTCTTGAGCTCTGCATCAGTACTTCAGCTGTTATTCCGTGTCAATGAAAGGAAAGGAAACCCTGTATCGCATATTTCAATCTCTCCCTCTCTCTCTCTCTCTCTCTCTCGAGAAAACAATCATTTTTTGCATGGTTGTCGGAGGTGAGCAAGAAATTGCACTTTGATTCTCCCCGTGTGTAGTTTTATTTCCAATTGGGTTCCCCAACCCCGTCCCCTCCACAACACCCCCCAACAACCCCCCCCCCACCATCCAACCCCCCACTCTCCGCTGTTGCTTCTGGTTAAAAACTCGACATGTTTTATTTTTCGTTTCTTTCAGATAACCTTCCTTGATCTTGTGTGATTTCTTTAAGTGATGGAGTGAAGCTCGGACGACAGCAAAGGTCAGGACGAGGGCAACTGGAGCGAGGCTGGAGATAATTGTTTCAAATACTGGCAGAGTTAGAAAGGAACAGAATATAATTATAATGATGGGGTTGTCCCAAGGCTTGAGGCCATAAAAATAAGATAAGTAACATTGAGCCGTTTTGGCTTGTCAAACTAAATGATTTTTCTTCCTTTGAACTAAAGGGTATTACTGTAAAACTTAATTATTACATAGGATTGCGTACATTTTGCAGCATTCAGTTTATGCTCCACACAAGCCTCCTCCCAACGCACTTTATCTCACCCTCAGCATATCCTTCTATTCCTTTCTCCCTCGTGTACATGCAGAGATTATGGGCCCAAGTTGCGACCCGAACGCCCGTTTGTCGCGCTGGAAAGTGCGCCGAAAAAATACTTGGATATTCTGCGGCTCCCTGGAGGTCTTCAGCAGCTTGGCGCGGCGCTCACAGAACAGCGGGGGGGGGGGCGGAGCAACAGACTCGCGCGATTCTACAAGTAGTGGGGGGCGGGTCTAATTTAAATAAGGCAACGTCGTGCCGGCAACCTTGCGCATGCGCGTTGGAGCGCGCGTGCTCGCGCAGTGGCACATAAACATTGGCACTCGGCCATTTTTAACAGGACGAGAGGAAAAGTGAAGATTTGTCTCGTGGACCCCTGGAAAGGCTTGTGATTTAATTTTAGTGGGTTTTTTTGTGTCTGAAGGAATGCTTTTAGCAGCACTGGTGAATAAATCAACAGCTGAAATCAGTGAGTGCAGCTTTTCGCTGCTAAACTTGCAGAACAGGTGCTGCATTGGTGCATGCAAATTAAGGACTGTGTGTTTTGAAAAATAAGAGTGTCAATTCAACTTGGCAATGGAACAACGTCCACCAAGAACAAAGAATTTCTTGCATGAGGAAGTGGAGATATTAGTCAACGTCATTGAGTAGAGATGGCAGGAGCTAGATACCAGCTACAGAGGTCGCATAAAAGTGCCACCAAAAGAAATGAAGAAACGCTGAAACCAAGTTGCAGAAGATTACTGCGCATTGGTGCATACCATTAGATCTGGAAGCCAGTGTAAAAAGAAATGGCACGACCTTGGTCAAGTAATAAGTGTAAGAAATATTTTCCATTTATTTGTAATTGTAATTGTAACGTGACTATCTGTATGTCCCACCCTGCAGAAAGACGCACTCTGTAAAAAGTTATATTTTACTCTTTGCAGAAGAAATTGGCCCACAACAAAAGGGAAGCAACTCGATCAGGAGGAGGCACACCCAATCTGCATCCACTGACACCCTTGGAACAGAGGGTAGCTGCTATGATGAGTCGTACATGGAGAAAAGCAATCAGTACAGCACAAGCTGGGCCCGCACGCGAGGGAGACGGTAAGTCCTGAAAATGCATCATGGCCCTTCAAATCAACCTGCTGCCTGGCCTGCTATGTGTGAGAGTACTCATGCCACCTATCCTGCCCCCTCCCTTGCTGTTAAACATTTGACTGTTCTGATGTATTTTGTAAAACATGATGATGATGATGATGATGATGATGATGATGATGATGATGATGATGATGATGCTGCCAACCCTGAGGATCCTGAAGATACAGAACAAGAACCAGTACAACCAGATGTGGACGATCCAGACTAGATGATGGCAGCGATGACTGAAATGTCTGCAAGGGAGAGCTTCCAAATTAATGTTTATGAGCCCCCATCAAGGGGCATCAGAGTTTCAACCCCTTGCATAGATTCTGGTTCCACCTTCCATGGTTTTGATTCTGATGTTGCGGGTCCCAGTGGTGCTGCTGGTGTAATGCAGCATTCTACAGTCAGTGCACCACCATCCGAGCCTGCGCTTCCCTCTCACATAGGTTCTGGTTCCACCTTCCATGGTTTTGATTCCGACGTTGCTGGTCCCAGTGGTGCTGGTGATATAATGGAGCAGTGTATACCCATTCACCCACCATCCCAGTCCATGGCTCACACTCGAGTGCTGTCGTCTGGAACCGAGCACCCCACCGTCCCAGCCCGCGCCTCCCTGTGTAGTGGTGCCGTTTGGAACACCGAGCGTCCCACCGTCCCTGCCCGTGCCTCCAGTGTAGTGGTGCCACAAGGCAGACCCAGGCAGAGGAGGAGATTGGAGACACGCTCTCCTGAGATGCAGCGTGCAACAGATGCGGCTCAAGTTGTGGCATTGGGTATGGAGACCAATGAGCTTACCCGATCACTCATCGGTAGCGTCAGTGCAGTGGGTGAAGAGTTGACGATCCTGACGGGAGAAATAGCAGTAATGACACGGGAACTTAGGGAGGGAATGTCCGAGGGAGTGCAATCGACGGCACAGGCCCTCATGGAGGTAGCTGCTGCAATAGATACCAGCAGCCCCGCCAATCGAATGACACCCCCATGAAGAACTGAAGTGAACATTCACTGAGATATGGATGAGACATGGTTGCAGCCTTTCTTTGCTGCTTTTGTTTTTTGGTCTTGATGTAGCTGTAGAAGCGTTTTTCACATTGAAATTGTTCTTAAAGTTTTGTAACTTTACAACTTTTATAAGTGATCTTTGGGTTTTTAAGTGATCTTATAGTGTAAATGCTCTCACATCTATCTTATTTAATTTTGCACCTAAAAAGTGATCCTGAAGTTTAAGTGTTCTTGAGAGTGTAAGATTTTTCAAATTGAAACTGTTTTGTAAGTTTTGTAACTTTACAACTTATAAGTGATCTCAGGGTTTTTAAGTGATCTTATAGTGTAAATGCTCTCACGTTCTGTAACGTATTTAATTTTGCATCTAAAAAGTTGTAGTGTATGTAGGCACCTTTAGTAATGACTCCAGGAGACAGAGTATGGTGTTTAAACTGCAGTCTTTTATTAGCAGCTCCTGAGTGCTGACAACAAGCTGTGTGTTCCTTTTTATACTGGGTTAACTGCCATGTGCAGGCATCCCTTGGACTCCAGCAGCAGCACCCTCTAGTGTATCGGTAAGGTGTGTACAGTACAAAGGTACATTCAATGTTGCATACAGTGTTGCAGACATCACACAGGCATGCATACACAACAAAAGTGATTTTGAAGTTTAAGTGATCTTAAGTGTGTAAGGTTTTTCACATTGAGATTGTTTTGTAACTTTTGTAACTTTACAAGTTTATAAGTGATCTTAAAATCTTTAAGTGATCTTCAAGAGTCATATTAAAAAGTAAAGTTTGATACAACAAATATTTTATTACAGTGACGTTAACTTTTCAATAAAATATTTTTTCATTAAAACTGTTTCATGTTCCATTAACACAACACAACGTAGGAACAACTGCAAAGAATAAACATGTCCATGTGTAACAGTGGTCGCAGAGCCCTCAGGCATCAGTTGTTGAAGCGTTCACGGATGAGCTGCTGGTGCAGGGCTCGAGCAATCGTTAAAGGAGCACAATGGACGGTGTTGTAGGGCATTAGGCACCTGCTGAATATATCTATACGCGTATATGTTAAAAATGGCCAAATATAAAATGGCTGCCCAAGCATGATGGGAACTCAGTTAGTCAAGCAATAAACTGCTGACTGTGACTGACTGAGCAATGACCCTGTGAGGCCCACTACCGGGAATGCCTTGGATTATCCACTTGAGACAAGATAACTATAACGAACCATTATAGTACCTGGTATGGAATCTCCTTAATCAAGGACTTCACACAACAGAGCCCCGAGGAACAGAGATAAGGGGGGCCTACCTCACATAACGAGGTCATTAATCAGCCCGAGCTGACAAGAACCGAACATACAGCCCCTGAGGTATCAGGGGAATTCTATTGGGTTAAAGAAACCTATATGTAATCTATAATCATTATGATTGGATTGTGTCCAGCCGATGTGGGCTGAAGTAACTGTAATGAACTGTTGTAAAACATATAAATATCGATGGAGTTCTTTGTTCAGTGGAGTGGAGTGCTTGGAGTTGGACCAGAGGCTCTCTCCCCGCCGGCATAATAAAAGCCGTTTTGGCGTTGGAACCGACCCAGAGTGTCGAGTGATTCTTGCAGGAAAACATTCGCGCTAACAGTGGCGTCACGAACAGGATTTCCCGGAGTCGCTGGACGCCCTTGGAAAAACCCGGGTGAATATAAAAAATGTTTAATTATAAAGGGTGTGGGAGGTGGAAGCTGGTTGATCGACACGAGGAGACGGTCTAATATCTCAAACTCCTAGCCTGAGCCTGAATTAAGAGGACTTTAGTCCCACGTGATGACCAGGAACTAAGTAGGCAAAGGGAACACACTTAGACCATGGGATCGTGATACCGAGTGACACTTCCCGGACCCAGTAGTGTGATTTGAAAATATACCCCAGAGACCAGGCGGTGCAGAGCGACCAATGGAAACCAAACCTGTGAACAGGGTCGGACCGACAGACAAAACGGTGGTAGATAGTCGTTAAGAAGGCGTGGGGCACTGCGGGAATTGCTTAAACGCGTTTTAAGAATTGTATAAGTTTGTGTAACAGCAGAACTTGTGACCTGACAGTAGCCAGGAGACAGTCTACTACAAGTCACGCGAGGTAGAAAGCGGACCTCTGAGAGTAGATTCCTAACGGTTCTAGTCCTACCCAGGAATGGCCAATAAAGCAAATAACCTCGAGTGGGGACCACAAGGGTCCCTTACCCACCACCTGGCGGAAAAACAAAAGAAACTAATTGAGAAGATGATTAAGTCAGGATGGGACCCCCAGGACCTGCCAGCAAATCAGCGGGAATGGTGGGAGAAGGAAAAGAAAGATAAAAATGAAAAGTCTTGATACTGCGAGCCCACGTAAAATTAACAGAGGAACTAAATCAATATGTAAGAAATTTAAAAAAACCTGTTAGTGATTATCTTAAGTGAAGTATGGATCCAAGAATAGAGCCGGCCAAAAAATTAATAAGCTTTGTTGAATGAAGAGAGACTTTTGTGAATGTCTGTCGTTGAGCGAGAGTCCTTGTGTGATTATTTTGACTGCGGAATGAATTTTTTGTGTTTTCATGTTTCCGAAAGCCTGTTTGGAAGAATAGTGCAGCTGTCTGTTTATTTTAGCTCCACCCACTTTTCCAAACAGAGTGAAAGTTTTTTCAACCCTTTGTAGTGTTGTCCTGTAAGTGGGAAGTTTTAAGACATTTTAAGTTAGAAACGCAGGTGTGGATTTATTCGGATGATAAGTTACAGAGCTAGGAAATGCACAAAGGATTGATGAGATGAAGAATGCCTTTTAAAAAAGCTTCCAGCTCAAAAAAAAAAGAGTTTTAAATAAAGATTGAAATTACAAAATTTGAATTGGGATTTTGAGATATTAAGAGAAGGCACAGCAAAATACTGAGATGGATTCAAACTAAAAAAAAAAGTTATTAAATTAAATCTGATCTCTTAAAGAAAAAAGGAGGAAATAAAACTAAAAGGTTTGGAAACAATCTGGAAATATCTTCAGGGATCAGGTCAAACTCCTGGGTGAGTGGTGAGCTATCTGCGAAGGTGTAAAAGGGACTTTTGAAAATGTTAAAACAGCAAGCTTTAGCAGTTTAGAAAAAGACATTTTAACGACCTTGGAATTGGAACATTTTGAGATAACGAAAAGCAGCCCTCAAAGCCTACGTGTTAGACTCCGTTCTAGTTATGGAGAAAAGAAAAAGATAATGACGCAACTTTGAAAGTAAACAAATTGAACGAATTTGAAAGGAAAAGTGTCTTCGATTGTCTGATGATTTTAAATTAACAAATTTACAGAGACACGAGTCCTCCGTGTAAAATACAAAACCTAATTTGAAGAAAGGTGATCTGGAAAAAAAAAGACGTAATGCACTAATTAGGTGTTGGAAAAAAAAGGGGTGTTTGCGATGGAAAAAGACATAACTTACTAAATACTAGTTGATATCGGTTGTGAAAAAGATATTGGTTTAATTGGGAAAAAAAAGAATTTGAAGAGGTAAAAGACACTCTCCATTGATAATGATTTTAAATTACGAGAAAGTTTCACTGCAGTTTGAAAAGATTTCCAGAATAGACGGTGTTTATCAAGAAAAGTCCCGAACAGTCTAAACAAGCAGGAGGGTTTTGAAAATAACCGAGGAGAAAAGATCTAAGCTATGCGAACTCAGCAGAGAGAGAAATAAAACATAACGGAACCGTTAAAAAAAAACGAAATGGTGGAATGTATACAGCTTGTGTGAAAATTGGATTTCAGTCTCTCATTTAAAAGAAAACATCTTTGGCAAGTACTTGAATTAGAAGTTTAGAAAATTTGGAGTTTAATCTAAAATGCTGTCTTTCCCGATGAGAAGATTTTTATTATGACCACTTTACTAATGATTTCTGCTGTTTTAACGGATTCCTAATTTCTAAGCAAGTTTTGAAGGCACAAAGATTTGGATGATTACGCGAAGTCACGTAATGACATCAGGCCTTCTTACAAACCTGTAAAGGAGTTAACCCTTTCCATTGACAGCTGTTTTACACCGGACCTTACTAATTTGAATTTCTTACGAAAATAAAGAAGACTCACCTGACAGACAGAGGAAATGATGGGATAGTCAGAATAAAAATAAAATAGAACTAGCTGGTCAAGAATTAAAAGTTAAGATAAACAGGCTGGAAGAGATGTTTTAAAAAACGGGACCAGACGGATAGTGCAGTGTGCAGCCATAGCTCCATCACCTATGGCAATCGAGCCAATGTACCCCACAGGGGGTAGGTGTAGTCCACAAACCCAACCTAACAGTAAAGCAGACTGAGATGTTTGGAGGAATAGTGGTGGCATTGGTGTTGATTGGAGTTTGGATAATATTTAGATGGGTCATCGTGCAGGCTCGAGCACAGCAGGCTCAAATACAAAATCGACGGCAGCCCAGACAGGGACATGAAGTGATAGAGATGGTACGACTATAAAGAATATGGAAAACCTAATCCTTACCTCCGATTCCACAGAGTGACCGCGGCACAAGTAGACCAGAACCTAACACCTGGTGACGACCAGGCTGTCTGTTTAAAATTGCAGATAAAACTCACCGAGATGGGACCGCGGCAACTGATTCAACTCATAATATTGGGAACCTTAAGACCCACGCAAACACTGGATGATACCAACGGATTGCAGCGCACTCAGGAAATAAACAACTACATGAACTATGGAGTCTTGTTTAATTTAACGGATGGAATGTGCATCCCAGCAGCCAAGGACTGGAGCAAGGACAGGACTTATTTTAATGCATGGCTGCAAGTGAACCTGAATAAGGACAAAGTATGCGTGCAATGCTCCACGGGTACAAGGAGCAGTTGCATTGAGCGAAGGGAGGCCAGGGGGATCGATAAATGTATTTGGGATAATTTGTGCACCCCCTGCCCAACCACAACCGTTAGTCACCCACCAAAAGGGGGTGGGACTGTGTGGATACTACGAGGAGGTAGAGGCTGCCACAATATCGTTGTATGTATGCTTCTCACCCCCTCCAACACCGCGCCCCATAAGAACCACCACACAGCCTGAGGAATTGCCATGCCCCATAACTACTAAGGGACCAGAAAATGGGATCGTACTGTTCAACGAAGGGGAATTGTTGTATGATAATGTTAAGCATGAAATTGTGCCTGTCCTGATCAATATTTCAGGCATCCAGAAAAGGAAAATGTACAATGTATGAAGTAAAGTTGTAATGCAGCAGGCTGCCGATGCAATGGGTGCCAGTGGATTCCGAGGACAGGAGTCAGCCCCCAGAATAAAGAGGGGAATAGTTAATGATGTTGTTGCCGGCTTCAATGCAGGAACCTCCGTAGTAAACTCGCTAGACATACAAGGGTTAAACGAGAGGGTGGAACAGCTTAAAGGGGTGATGAAGGGGTTATTAGAAAGGGTGGAGCAAAACCAGGAAGACCAAGCCAACCTAGGAAAAGAGGGTGCCGAAATCCCTCATTGGATGGCATCTCAGTCATGGAAGCTCACGCCAAAACCATCAATCACCTCATTGATAGAGAAAGAGAAGATACCGGAAAGCAAAGACAGGGGCAACTCTGTCACGCTTATGGCCTGTGGATGGTGGGACAGATCCGCCACAATCTCGATCAGATCCAAAGCGGGGAGGTACCCGATTGGATAGACAGTTCACATTTGGCTCAGTTGGCCAACCAGAGGGGGACACTGGATAATTGTACACTGAAGGGACTGACCCGAGTATACTCAGCGATTCCAGATTGCCAGATGGGTAGGAATACTGGGATAGGGATAGTCCTGATGATCCCTATAGCCACGCCGGACTCAGGGCCGTTTCCCCTATACCAACTAGAGAATATCGGAGTAATACGGGGAAATGTCTCCATCCGTTACTATCTGACCACCACCTCCGCCGTTCGCCGAAACAACATACTTACCGGGATTTCCCTAGCAGGATGCAAGCAAAGGGGGGAGATCACAGTATGTCCTCACCCGGTGGGCCGAGGGGAGCTAGACGAGTGCGGGTTTAACCGACGGATGTGTACTAGAAATAGTGCCCGCACACAGGCACTTTGCGAGAGCAGGCTACGGAGGGAAGGGAAGAAACTGCGTCTCTACTACAGAGCGTTCATACCGGTATAATGACCTGCAGTGCCCGATACCACATCTGAATTTTTGCTTTGCACCGCTATGACCTGTCACGATCGGGCAAGCACATATCACCCAGGTTAGGCGCCGGAAGCCCGAAGGTATCAATGTAACCGATCAGCTCCACGATCATTTGCAGGATTATGATGAGCCAGATCAGGTCCCTATCCCACATCTAACCGAAGTATTACGGGAATTAAGGCTCAGGGTGAGTCAATCCGTAAAGCTCCACCACCAACTGCAAACTAAAATCAAAGTACTGGAAGAAGATATCGATGTAGACTTACAAAGTCAGAGTTGGTGGAGAAAGGTCTGGGACTGGGGAATGAATGTGAACATCCATCCTTGGATTCGAATAATTTCACACATACTGGCCGGGGTCCAATTGATCTTAGAAGTAACATGGGGTATAATGGCGTGCAGGCACCACGCACAACAAAGAAGGATCCATGCCAGGTCCCTGGGAATTAATAAAGTCTGTCTAACAGAGGGGCAGGAGGATTTAGCCTTCATCAATTTGATCTAAGCAGCCGGGACTCCTGAAACCGCGTGACTGGCCAGCACGTTGGGGCAGGGAATACCGGGCCATGCACAAAATCTATTAGGGATGGAGATCGGACGGTTGGTTAAAGGGGGACTAGGACTAGTCCCTTTACCGAAAGGGGGGAATTGTTGTAGGGCATTAGGCACCTGCTGAATATATCTATACACGTATGTTTAAAATGGCCAAATATAAAATGGCTGACCAAGCATGATGGGAACTCAGTTAGTCAAGCAATGAACTGTTGACTGAGGCTGACCGAGCAATGACCCTGTGAGGCCCACTACCGGGAATGCCTTGGATCAACAGCTTGAGACAAGATAACTATAACGAACCATTATAGTACTTGGTATGGAATGTCCTTAATCAATGACTTCACACAGCAGAGCCCCGAGGAACAGAGATAAGGGGGGCCTGCATCACATACTAGGGTCATGAATCAGCCCGAGCTGACAAGAACCGAACATACAGCCCCTGAGGTATCAGGGGAATTCTATTGGGTTAAAGAAACCTATATGTAATCTATAATCGTTATGATTGGATTGTGTCCAGCCGAGGTGGGCGGAAGTAACTGTAATGAACTGTTGTAAAACATATAAATATCGATGGATTTCTTTGTTCGGTGGAGTGGAGTGCCTGGAGTTGGACCAGAGGCTCTCTCCCCGCTGGCATAATAAAAGCCGTTTTGGCGTTGGAACAGACCCAGAGTGTCGAGTGATTCTTGCAGGAAAACATTCGCGCTAACAGACGGCCTTCCTCCGACCTCGTGCTCCGGCATCAGGCACTTGCATGCTTTCCTGATCGTCGTCATTATCCTCATCCTACTCTTCCATAATACTATCATCATGCACTGGACCCTCACGTGGCTCTTCTGGTTCCACTACCAGCTCCTGCTGCCTCATGATGGCTAAGTTATGCAGCATGCGGCACACAACAGTGAAGTGACCGACAATCTGAGGAGAGTATTGCAACTGTCCTCCGGAATGGTCCAGGCATCGGAAACACTGTTTCAATATGCCAATGGCCCTCTCAATGATGCTGCGTGTCGCAATGTGCGCCATGTCGTATTGACGGTCAGCTTCTGTCCGTGTCACGCGTAGGGGTGTCATGAGCCAGGTGGTCAGGCCATACCCTTTGTCTCCCAGTAGCCAGCTCTGCCCTGTCAGACATGTCAGATATAACGCTGTCGCATAGGATGAACGCATCGTGGGTGCTGCCAGGGTATCTCGCATCGACTGACATGAGGCGCTGCTTGTCGTCACACACGAGCTGCACATTGATGGAGAGGGAACCTTTCCTATTCCGGTACTGCTCGGAATCCTCCACAGGTGCTCGCAAGGCTATGTGGGTACAATCAATGCAGCCCTGTACCTTTGGGAAGCCGGCAATCCTGAAGAAGCCCACAGCCCTCTCATGGATCGCTTGTGTGGTCATTGTTAAATTGATGAAGTCATTCCTCCTCGCATACAGTGCAGCCGTGACCTGGTAAACGCAGGCATGTATTGCACGTTGAGAGATGACGCACAGATCTCCAGTTGTAGCCTGAAATGATCCCGAGGCATAGAAGGCAAGTGCAGCTGTTACCTTCACTTCAACAGACAAGGCAGTCGGCGTTCTGCTCCTGGGCTGCAAATCTGCTCTCAGCATATCACAGATCTCAGTGACAACTTCTCTGCGGAAACGCAGCCTTTTGACACAATCAGCCTCGCTCATGTCCAGGTACGAGCGCCTGGCTCGATATTCCCGACGTGGGTAAGGTCTCCTGCCCATCAACCTGCGGGCTATGAAGTTCCTGGTGCGGTGAGCTCGAATCAATTCTCTCCTACGCAGTGAATTGATGGCGAACCATTGCATAATCCGTGGTGTTGAGAATACAGCACCCATTCTGCAAATTTAAGTTTCAATCTGGCTATCTGGCTGCCTCTCCCTGTCCCTGGCCGAATGGCCTCAGTCCCCTTCGGAGCTCGAAACCTGCTTGCTCTTTCTTCGGCTGCGGTCCAGCCACTGATGGAAGGAAGGCCTGCCTGAAGCACCACAGCTCGAAGGCTGCTGCTGCTTCACACAGGTAGGAACATGGAATATTTAATCTTTGCTTTCTTTATAATTTTTTATTCAGATTGGATCTTTATTTGTGTAAATATGACTGTTGAATGATTGTAGAATTTAATTACTTCCCTTCCCCCCCTCTCCCCCCACCCCCCACCCCTCGTTCCCTACGCCTAATTTGTAACCTACGCCTGATTTGTAAAGTGTTTTTTCACTTACTCCATTCTAAGTTAGTTTGGAGTAAGTTTTCGCTGCCTAAACTTTCAAAACGGGCGTAAGTGGCCAGACACGCCCCCTTTTGAAAAAAAAATTCTGTTCCAAAGTGAAACTGTTCTAACTGACTAGAACTGGAGCAAACTAAATGCCGAGAATTGCAATTTATAAGATACTCCACTCTAAACAAGTTGCTCCAAAAAAGCAGGAGCAACTCAAGCCAAAACTTGGCCCCTATGTTTCTACTGACAGAGGAGACTAGAACTAGGGGGCATAGTCTTAGAATAAGAGGCCGCCCATTTAAAACTGAGATGAGGAGAAATTTCTTCTCTCTGAGAGTTGTAAATCTGTGTAATTCTCTGCCCCAGAGAGCTGTGGAAGCTGGAACATTGAATAAATTTAAGACAGAAATAGACAGTTTCTTAAATGATAAGGGGATAAGGGATTATGGGGAACGGGCAGGGAAGTGGAGCTGAGTCCATGATCATGATCTTATTGAATGACGGAGCATATGTTCTTATGTTCTTAAATACTTATCTACCTTCCCCTAAATGGCATCTATGCTATTTGCCTCGACTACTCCTGGTGGTAGTGAGTTCCACATTCTCAGCACACACTGGGTAAAGAAGGTTCTCCTGAATTTTTGATCAGATTGATGAGTAACTGTCTTATATTTATCACCCCCCCCCACAGTTTTGGACTCCCCCACCCCCTGATAATGGTAGTTATGGCTCAGTGGGTAGCTCTCTCATGGCTGAGTCAGAAGGTGTTGTGGGTTCAAGTCCCACTCCAAAGCACAGAAACCTAGGCTGACACTCCCAGTGCAGTGCTGAGGGAGTGCTGCACTGTCGGAGGCGACGTCTTTCAAATGAGACATTAAACCAAGGCCCCGTCTGCTCTCTCAGGTGGATGTGAAAGCTCCCGTGGCACTATTTCGAAGAAGAGCAGGGTGCCCCTCAACCAACATCATAAAAAACAGCCTATCTGGACATTATCACATTGCTGCTTAAAGGAACTTGCTGTGAGTAAATTGGCTGCTGCGTTTCCTACATTCCAATAGTGAATACACTCCAAAAAGTACATCCTGGGCTGTAAAGCGCTTTGGGACGCCCTGAGGTTGTGAAAGGCGCTAAAAGAATGCAAGTCTTTGTTTCATTTATATTCTGTTTCTTTCTAATTGCTGCCATTTATATGGTGTGTCGAGTCCGGGTTGCATTGTCAGGTGAGCTGTGTTACCCATGAGACATTAAACCAAGACACCGTCTATCTGTTAAGCGAATGTTAAAGATCCCATGATACTACTCAAAGAAGAGCAGGGAGTTGGCCTGATAAATATTCCTCCCTCAATCTCCACCAACAACAACAACTTGTATTAATATAGCGCCTTTAATGTAGTGAAACGTCCCAAGGCGCTTCACAGGAGTATTATGAGTTAAAAAATTTGACACCAAGCTGCATAAGTAGAAATTAGTGCGGGTGACCTAAAGCTTGGTCAAAGAGTTGGTTTTAAGGAGCATCTACCTTTAAGGAGGTAGAGAGGTGGAGAGGTTTAGGGAGGGAGTTCCAGAGCTTGGGGCCCAGGCAACAGAAGGCAAGGCCACCAATGGTTGAGCGATTATAATCAGGGATGCTCAAGAGGTTAGAATTAGAGGAGCGCAGACATCTCGGGGGGTTGTGGGGCTGGAGGAGATTACAGAGATAGGGAGGGGCAAGGCCATGGAGGGATTTGAAAATTAGGATGAGAATTTTGAAATCGAGGCGTTGATTAACCAGGAGCCAATGTAGGTCAGCGAGCACAGGGGGTGATGGGTGAGCGGGACTTGGTGCGAGTTAGGACACGGCAGCTGAGCTTTGGATCACCTCGAGTTTACGTGGGGTAAAATGTGGGAGGCCAACCAGGAGTGCGTTGGAATAGTCAAGTCTAGAGGTAACAAAGGCATGGATGAGGGTTTCAGCAGTGGATGAGCTGAGGCAGGGACGGAGGTGGGCGATGTTACGGAGGTGGAATTAGGTGGCTTTAGTTATGCTGCGGATATGTGGTCGAAAGCTCATTTCAGGGTCAAATATGACACCAATGTTCCCGATGTTGGGGAAGTCCAGAACCAGGGTTCATAGTCTAAGGATAAGGGGTAAGCCATCTAGGACCGAGATGAGGAGAAACTTCTTCACTCAGAGAATTGTGAACCTACCACAGAAAGTTGTTGAGGCCAGTTCGTTAGATATATTCAAAAGGGAGTTAGATGTGGCCCTTACAGCTAAAGGGATCAAGGGGTATGGAGAGAAAACATGAATGGGGAACTGAGGTTGAATGATCAGCCATGATCATATTGAATGGCGGTGCAGGCTCGAAGGGCCGAATGGCCGACTCCTGCACCTATTTTCTATGTTTCTATGTTTCTATGTTGCGAACAGCCTGGTTCAGCATCAGAAACATGCTGGGAGAGGGATGGAATCAGAGTTTGTGGCGGGGACCGAAAACAATGGCTTCGGTCTTCCCAATATTCAATGGGAGAAAATTTCTGCTCATCCAGAATTGGACATCGGACAAGCAGTCTCACAATTTAGAGACCGTAGAGGGGTTGAGAGAAGTGGTGGTGAGGCAGAGCTGGGTGTCATCAGCGTACCTGTGGAAACTGACGCTGTGTTTCTGGATGATGTCACCAAGGTGCAACATGTAGATGAGAAATAGGAGGGGGCCAAGAATACATCCTCGGGGGACACCAGAGGTAACGATGCAGGAGCGGGAAGAGAAGCCGTTGCAGGTGATTCTCTGACCACCTCAAAGGACAACAACAACAACTTGTGTTTATTTAGCGCCTTTAACATAGTAAAACGTCCCAGGCACGTCACAGGACTGAGTATCAAACACAATTTAACACCGAGCCATATATGGAGAAATTAAGGCACGGGAACTGAGGTAGGTTTTAAGGAGAATCTGAAGGAGGAAAGAGAAGTAGAGAGGCGGAGAGGTTTAGGAAGGGAATTCCAGAGCTTGGGGCCTTGGCATCAAGTGCATGGGAGCATCATCACCTCTAAGTTCCCCTTCAAATCGCACACCATCAAACCCATCAACACAGCGGGAGTTACAACAACAACTTGCCTTTATATAGTACCTTTAACATAGTAAAACCTCCCAAGGCACTTCACATAAGAACATAAGAAATAGGAGCAGGAGTAGGCCATTCGGCCCCTAGAGCCTGCTCCACCATTTAATAAGATCATGGCTGATCTGATCATGGACTCAGCTCCACTTCCCTGCCCACTCCCCATAACCCTTTACTCCCTTATCGCTCAAAAATCTGTCTATCTCCAGCTTAAATATATTCAATGACCCAGCCTCCACAGCTCTCTGGGGCAGACAATTCCAAAGATTCACGACCCTCTGAGAGAAGAAATTTTCCCTCATTTACGTTTTAAATGAACAACCCCTTATTCTGAAACCATGCCCCCTAGTTCTAGATTCCCCCACGAGAGGAACATCCTCTCTGCATCTGCCCTGTCAAGCCCCCTCAGTATCTTATATGTTTCAATAAGATCACCTCTCATTCTTCTAAACTCCAATGAGTAGAGACCCAATCTGCTCAACCTATCTTCATAAGACAACCCCTTCATCTCAGGAATCAACCGAGTGAACCTTCTCTGAACTGCCTCCAATGCAAGTATATCCCTCCTTAAATAAGGAGACCAAAACTGCACGCAGTACTCCAGGTGTGGCCTCACTAATACCCTGTACAGTTGCAGCAAGACTTCCCTACTTTTATACTCCATCCCCCTCCATTTGCCTTCCTGATTACTTGCTGAACCTGCATGCTCACTTTTCGTGTTCCATGTACAAGGACCCCCAGATCCCTCTGTAGCGCAGCATTTTCTCCTCCTTTAAATAAACTCTCCCCATTTAAATAATAATATGCTTATTTATTTTTCCTGCCAAAGTGGATAACCTCACATTTTCCCACATTATACTCCATCTGCCAGATTTTTGCCCACTCACTTAGCCTGTCTATATCCCTTTACAGATTCTTTGTATCTTCCTCACAATTTCCTTTTCCACCTATCTTTGTATCATCAGTAAATTTGACTACATTACACTCAGTCCCTTCATCCAAGTCATTAATATACATTGTAAATAGTTGAGACCCAGCACTGATCCCTCTGGCACCCCACTAGATACAGTTTGCTAACCTGAAAATGACCCATTTATCCCAATTCTCTGTTTTCTGTTAGTTAGCCAATCCTCTATCCATGCTAATATATTACCCCCAACCCCATGAGCTCTTATCTTGTTCAGTAACCCTTTTATGTGGCACCTTATCGAATGCCTTCTCGAAATCCAAATCAACGCCATCTATTGGTTCCCCTTTAGGAACATCATCCTCATAGGCAGTCCCTCGAAATCGAGGAAGACTTGCTTCCACTCTAAAAGTGAGTTCTCAAGTGACTGAACAGTCCAATACGGGAATTACAGTCTCTGTCACAGGTGGGACAGACAGTGGTTGAAGGAGAAGGTGGGTGGGGAGTCTGGTTTGCTGCACGCTCCTTCCACTGCATGCTCTTGGCGACGAGACTCGAGGTGCTCAGCGCCCTCCCGGATGCACTTCCTCCACTTAGGGCGGTCTTTGGCCAGGGACTCTCAGGTGTCGGTGGGGATGTTGCACTTTATCAAGGAGGCTTTGAGGGTGTCCTTGAAACATTTCCGCTGCCCACCTGGGGCTCGTTTGCCGTGTAGGAGTTCCGAGTAGAGCTTGCTTTGGGAGTCTCATGTCTGGCATTCAAACACTGTGGCCTGCCGAGTGGAGCTGATCGAGTGTGGTCAGTGCTTCGATGCTGGGGATGTTGGCCTGATCGAGAACACTGACATTGGTGCGTCTATCCTCCCAGGAGATTTGCAGGAACTTGCGGAGACATCGTTGGTGGTATTTCTCCAGTAACTTAAGGTGTCTACTGCACATGGTCCACGTCCCTGAGCCATACAGGAGAGCAGGTATTACTACAGCCCTGTAGACCATGAGCTTGGTGCCAAGTTTGAGGGCCTGATCTTCGAACACTCTCTTCCTCAGGTGGCCGAAGGCTGCACTGGTGCACTAGAGGCGGTGTTGAACCTCATCGTCGATGTCTGCCCTTGCTTAGGAACACAGGAGTGTTATCAGACAAAATTTGACACCAATCCACATAAAGAGATATTAGAACAGGTGACCAAAACCTTGGTGAAGGAGGTAGATTTTGAAGCGTCTGTAGAGGGAGGGGTAATTTCAGAGCTTAGGGCTGAGTTAGCTGAAGGCACGGCCGCAATTGGAGCGGAGATGGTAAACAGGGCGCTCAAGGGACCTTTAAGTTTGATGCAACCCAGTGCCCTGCGAGGCCGGTTCAGAGGTCAATGAAGAGTCAACTACACATGGTCTGCGACCAGCGTCACATATAGGCCGGACTGGGTAAGGACGGCAGGTTTTTGTGACCTAGTGTCAGCTGTGGCTCAGTGGGCAGCACACTCGCCTCTGATTCAGTAAGTTGTGGTTTCAAGTCATACTCCAGAGACTTGAGTACATAAATCTAGGCTGACACTCCATTGCAGTGCTGAGGGAGTGCTGCACTGTCGGAGGTGCCATGTTTCAGATGAGATGAAAAACCGAGGCCCCGTCTCAGGTGGACGTAAAAGATCCCACGGCACTATTTTGAAGAAGAGCAAGGGGAGTTATCCCCGGTGACCTGGCCAATATTTGTCCCTCAATCAACATCACGAAACCTGATTATTTGGTCATGATCACGTTGCTGGTTGTGGGGGCTTGTTGTGTGCAATTTGACTGCTGCGTTTCCCACATTACAACAGTGACCACACTCCTTAAGTACTTAATTGGCTGTAAAGCGCTTTGGGACATCCAGCGGTCGTGAAAGGCGCTACATAAATCCAAGCCTTCCTGTATGGCTCAGAGACGTGGACCATATACAGTACACATCTCAAATCGCTGGAGAAATACTACCAACGCTGTCTCCGCAAGATCCTGCAAATCTGCTTGAAGGACAGACGCACCAACATTAGTGTTTTCGATCAGGCCATCATCCCCAGCATCGAAGCACTGACCACACTCGACCAGCTCCGTTGGGCGGGCCACATTGCCCGCATGCCCGACACGAGACCCCCAAAGCAAGCGCTCTACTCGGAACTCCTACACGGCAAGCAAGCCCCAGATGGGCAGAGGAAACGTTTCAAGGACACCCTCAAAGCCTCCTTGATAAAATGCAACATCCCCACCGACACCTGGGAATCCCTGGCCAAAGACCGCCCTAAGTGGAGGAAGTGTATCCGGGAGGGCGCTGAGCACCTCGAGTCTCGTCACCGAGAGCATGCAGAAAACAGGCGCAGGCAGCGGAAGGAGCGTGTGGCAAACCAGACTCCCCACCCACCCTTTCCTTCAACCACTGTCTGTCCCACCTGTGACAGAGACTGTAATTCCCCTATCGGACTGTTCAGTCACCTGAGAACTCACTTTTAGAGTGGAAGCAAGTCTTGCTCGATTTCGAGGGCCTGCCTATGATGATGATGATGATAAACCCAAGTCGTTCTTTTCTCTTTAGTGAACCAGTCGGGTGTTTACAACAATCTGACAGCTTGTCGGCCTCATTTACTGATGCCAGCTTTTTATTTCTGGATTTTTCAGACTGCTGTAGTGAGATTGGAACTCATCTATTCTCTGGATTATGAATCTCGGACCTTAGGTTTATCAGTCCAGTAACTTAACCACTACCCTAATATAGTCTCAATATAGAAACTTTGCACAGATTGGTAATGGTGGGGGTGGGTGTGGGGGTGTGGTTGAGGGAGGGGGGAGCTTGTATTTAAATCTGAAATAGCTTTGGGTTTTAGTTGGCTCTGTTATCACTCTGTACAGTTGTAGCAGGACTTCGCTGCTTTTATACTCTATCCCCTTTGCAATAAAGATCAACATTCCATTGGCCTTCCTGATCACTTGCTGTATCTGCATACTAACTGTTATATATGTAAACTTGTATTTACTCTGTACAGCCACCAGAGGGCTCATCCCCTGGAGTCCCAAGGACTCCCATAATCCCTCGGGAGCACAGGTATTTAAGGAGGCCTCACAGGTTAGAGAGGCACTCTGGAGACCTGCAATAAAAGACTAAGGTCACACTTTACTTTGAGCTCACAGTGTTCAGTCTGACTCTTTCTTCATACATAACACTAACCTTTTGCGCAAGGACCCCCAGGTCCCACTGTAGTGCCGCACTTTGTAATTTTTCTCCATTTAAATAATAATAGATACAAAATGTCCTTCATTTGCTGCTGTCACAGTCATTATCCCAAAATGAGCATCTTACAATAGCACAGAAAGGACATGGTGAAGTCCTTTAACCAGTGTAAATGACGCACCTTTGCTGTTGATACATGAAATGCTTCCGGTTCTTCCAATTATTCTCGAACTTGTTTTTTTTCGAGATTCATTATATAACTCCCGCAATACTCCTCCTTTTCAAATTCTCGTCCTAGTGTTCAGATCCCTCCATGGCCAAGGCTCCCCTCCCTATCGCTGTGACTGCCGATGTTCCCAATAAGCTGTGAGGCCATGCATTGGTCTGGAGGTCCCGTGCAGGCCACTCACTGTGCTTCTGCCGGGGAGAAACTGAGCATGCATGAAAATTTGAATGGATCACGCACCCAGTTAAAGGGACCCCACACTGCAAAAAAAATTAGACTTATATAAATGGAGAAAAATTACAAAGTGCAGCACTACAATGGGAACTGGGGGTCCTTGTGCACGAAACACAAAAGGTTAGTATGCAGGTACAGCAAGTGATCAGGAAGGCCAATGCAATGTTGGTCTTTATTGCAAGGGGGATAGCGTACAAAAGCAGAGAAGTCCTGCTACAACTGTACAGGATATTGGTGAGGCCACACCTGGAGTACTGCATACAGTTTTGGTTTCCATATTTACGAAAGGATATACTTGCATTGAAGGCAGTTCAGAGAAGGTTCACTAGGTTGATTCTGGGGATGAGGGGGTTGACTTATGAGGAAAGGTTGAGTAAGTTGGGCCTCTACTCATTGGAATTCAGAAGAATGAGAGGTGATCTTATCGAAACGTATAAGATTATGAGGGGGCTTGACAAGGTGGATGCAGAGAGGATGTTTCCATTGATGGGGGAGACTAGAACAAGAGGGCATGATCTTAGAATAAGGGGCCGCCCATTTAAAACTGAGATGAGGAGGAATTTCTTCTCTCAGAGGGTTGTAAGTCTGTGGAATTCGCTGCCTCAGAGAGCTGTGGAGGCTGGGTCATTGAATAAATTTAAGACAGAGATAGACAGTTTCTTTACCTATAAGGGAATAAGGGGTTATGGGGAGCGAGCAGGGAAGTAGAGCTGAGTCCATGATCGGAACAGCCATGATCCTATTAAATGGTGGAGCAGGCTTGAGGGGCCATATGGCCTACTCCTGCTCCTATTTCTTATGTTCTTATTTTCTACAATCCTCCGAGATCTCTGCGTTCCTCCAACTCTGGCCTCTTTTACCCCCGATTTTCATCGCTGCACCATTGGCGGCTGGGCCTTCAGTTGCTGATTCCCCAAGCTCTGAGATTCTCTCCCTAAACCTCTCCGCCTCGCTTTAAATCCTTATTGAAACCCATCTCTCAGTAAGCTTTTAGTCGCCTGTCCTAATATCTCTTTGGCTCGGTGTCAATTCTTGTCAGATTACACCTCTATGAAGCGTCTTGGGATGTTCTTACTCAACAACAACAACTTGTATTTCTGTGCAAATAGATGTTAACAAATATGATGTGATTGGGATTACGGAGACGTGGCTCCAGGATGATCAGGGCTGGGAACTCAACATCCAGGGGTATTCAACATTCAGGAAGGATAGAATAAAAGGAAAAGGAGGTGGGGTAGCATTGCTGGTTAAGGAGGAGATTAAGGCAATAGTTAGGAAGGACATTAGCTTGGATGATGTGGAATCTATATGGGTAAAGCTGCAGAACACCAAAGGGCAAAAAACGTTAGTGGGAGTTGTGTACAGACCTCCAAACAGTAGTAGTGATGTTGAGGAGGGCATCAAACATGAAATTAGGGGTGCGTGCAATAAAGGTGCAGCAGTTATAATGGGTGACTTTAATATGCACATAGATTGGGCTAACCAAACTGGAAGCAATACGGTGGAGGAGGATTTCCTGGAGTGCATAAGTGATGGTTTTTTAGACCAATATGTCGAGGAACCAACTAGGGTGGGAGGCCATCTTAGACTGGGTGTTATGTAATGAGAGAGGATTAATTAGCAATTTCGTTGTGCGAGGCCCCTTGGGGAAGAGTGACCATAATATGGTGGAATTCTGCATTGGGATGGAGAATGAAACAGTTAATTCAGAGACCATGGTCCAGAACTTAAAGAAGGCTAACTTTGAAGGTATGAGGCGTGAATTGGCTGGGATGGATTGGCAAATGATACTTAAGGGGTTGACTGTGGATGGGCAATGGCAGACATTTAGAGACCGCATGGATGAACTACAACAATTGTACATTCCTGTCTGGCATAAAAATAAAAAAGGGAAGGTGGCTCAACCGTGGCTATCAAGGGAAATCAGGGATAGTATTAAAGCCAAGGAAGTGGCATACAAATTGGCCAGAAATAGCAGCGAACCTGGGGACTGGGAGAAATTTAGAACTCAGCAGAGGAGGACAAAGGGTTTGATTAGGGCAGGGAAAATGGAGTATGAGAAGAAGCTTGCAGGGAACATTAAGACGGATTGCAAAAGTTTCTATAGATATGTAAAGAGAAAAAGGTTAGTAAAGACAAACGTAGGTCCCCTGCAGTCAGAATCAGGGGAAGTCATAACGGGGAACAAAGAAATGGCAGACCAATTGAACAAGTACTTTGGTTCGGTATTCACGAAGGAGGACACGAACAACCTTCCGGTTATAAAAGGGGTCGGGGGGTCTAGTAAGGAGGAGGAACTGAGGGAAATCCTTATTAGCCGGGAAATTGTGTTGGGGAAATTGATGGGATTGAAGGCCGATAAATCCCCAGGGCCTGATGGACTGCATCCTAGAGTACTTAAGGAGGTGGCCTTGGAAATAGTGGATGCGTTGACAGTCATTTTCCAACATTCCATTGACTCTGGATCAGTTCCTATGGAGTGGAGGGTAGCCAATGTAACCCCACTTTTTAAAAAAGGAGGGAGAGAGAAAACAGGGAATTATAGACCGGTCAGCCTGACATCGGTAGTGGGTAAAATGATGGAATCAATTATTAAGGATATCATAGCAGTGCATTTGGAAAGAGGTGACATGATAGGTCCAAGTCAGCATGGATTTGTGAAAGGGAAATCATGCTTGACAAATCTTCTGGAATTTTTTGAGGATGTTTCCAGTAGAGTGGATAAGGGAGAACCAGTTGATGTGGTATATTTGGACTTTCAGAAGGCATTCGACAAGGTCCCACACAAGAGATTGATGTGCAAAGTTAGAGCACATGGGATTGGGGGTAGTGTACTGACATGGATTGAGAACTGGTTGTCAGACAGGAAGCAAAGAGTAGGAGTAAATGGGTACTTTTCAGAATGGCAGGCAGTGACTAGTGGGGTATCGCAAGGTTCTGTGCTGAAGCCCCAGCTGTTTACAATGTACATTAATTATTTAGATGAGGGGATTAAATGTAGTATCTCCAAATTTGCGGATGACACTAAGTTGGGTGGCAGTGTGAGCTACGAGGAGGATGCTGTGAGGCTGCAGAGCGACTTGGATAGGTTAGGTGAGTGGGCAAATGCATGGCAGATGAAGTATAATGTAGATAAATGTGAGGTTATCCACTTTGGTGGTAAAAACAGAGAGACAGACTATTATCTGAATGGTGACAGATTAGGAAAAGGGGAGGTGCAAAGAGACCTGGGTGTCATGGTACATCAGTCATTGAAGGTTGGCATGCAGGTGCAGCAGGCGGTTAAGAAAGCAAATGGCATGTTGGCCTTCATAGCAAGGGGATTTGAGTACAGGGGCAGGGAGGTGTTGCTACAGTTGTACAGGGCATTGGTGAGGCCACACCTGGAGTATTGTGTACAGTTTTGGTCTCCTAACCTGAGGAAGGACATTCTTGCTATTGAGGGAGTGCAGCGAAGGTTCACCAGACTGATTCCCGGGATGGCGGGACTGACCTATCAAGAAAGACTGGATCAACTGGGCTTGTATTCACTGGAGTTCAGAAGAATGAGAGGGGACCTCATAGAAACATTTAAAATTCTGACGGGGTTAGACAGGTTAGATGCAGGAAGAATGTTCCCAATGTTGGGGAAGTCGAGAACCAGAGGTCACAGTTTTAGGATAAGGGGTAAGCCATTTAGGACCGAGATGCGGAGGAACTTCTTCACCCAGAGAGTGGTGAACCTGTGGAATTCTCTACCACAGAAAGTTGTTGAGGCCAATTCACTAAATATATTCAAAAAGGAGTTAGATGAGGTCCTTACTACTAGGGGGATCAAGGGGTATGGCGAGAAAGCAGGAATGGGGTACTGAAGTTGAATGTTCAGCCATGAACTCATTGAATGGCGGTGCAGGCTAGAAGGGCCGAATGGCCTACTCCTGCACCTATTTTCTATGTTTTTATGTTTCTATGTATAGCGCCTTTAATATGGTGAAACTTCCCGAGACACTTCACAGGATTAAAAAATTGACAATGAGCCACATAAGGAGAAATTAGCACAGGTGACCAAAAGCTTGGTAAAAGAGGTAGGTTTTAAGGAGTGTCTCGAAGGAGGAAAGAGAGGTAGAAAGGCGGAGAGCTTTATGGAGGGAGTTCCAGAGCTTGGGGCCTAGGCAACAGAAGGCATGGCCACCGATGGTTGAGCGATTATAATGAATGCTCAGGAGGGCAGAATTAGAGGGGCGCAGACATCTCAGGGCGGAGGGATGTGGGGCTGGTGGAGATTACAGAGATGGGGAGGGGTGAGGCATGGAGGGATTTGAAAACGAGGATGTGAATCTGTCAAAGATGCTATATGAATGCAGGTATTGCTGTTCAGCTACAATTGCCCGAGGAAATAGGGCTGGGAAAGGGGGTGGATGTTGAATAAATTCTGCTGCAGCCTTTGAATAAAGGCTCTGCTGGTTTTTGAATGTTTATCTTTTTAAAAGCAGGTAGTGTGGACATTGGGATGAGAAGAGGAGTGGGTTACAGATGATTACAGTCCATTCAGTCACATAACTTGCTGAAATTCACCACGATGGGCTCCCTAATGAAGAATGGCCATTTAGATGAGGTTGCTGATGGTGTCCATGGAACTGAACCCAGCAGGAGTGGGAGCACACCAGGAAAGGAGAGAAGGATGAGAGAAACAGGGAGCGTGTTGCTTCAGAAGACATTGATCTCCTGCTATTTGTCCTGGGCACAGCTCCGAGCACTGGAGGGGGAATTCTGAAAAGGATATTTTTCTGAAATAAACAAATCAGTCATGGAGGGATGGTGGGATAAATAGACAGAGGGATAAATGGATGGAGGGATGAATGAATGAATGGCTGGAGGGACTGAGGGATGGAGCGATGGATAGACGGAGCGATGAATTGATTGAGGGATGGAGGGATGGGGGGATGGAGGGATGAAGGGATAAATGAATGAATGGATGGATGGAAAAAGAAAAAAAAGCAAGATTTGCATTTATAAAGCAACTTTCATGACCCCAGGACATCCCAAAACGCTTTACAGCCAATGAAGTACTTTTGAAGTGTAGTCACTGTTGTAATGTAGGAAGCCCGGCAGCCAATTTGTGCACAGCAAGAACCCACAAACAGCAATGTGATAATGACCAGATCATCTGTTTTAGTGATGCTGATTGAGGGATAAATATTGGCCTCAGGACACCGGGGATAACATAGAAACATAGAAAATAGGTGCAGGAGCAAGCCATTCGGCCCTTCGAGCATGCACCTTCAATATGGTCATGGCTAACTCACCTACTCTTCTTCGAAATAGTACCCGGGGATCTTTTACCTCCACCTGAGAGAACAGACGGGGGCCTCGCTTTAATGTCTCATCTAAAAGAGGATGGAGGGAGGGAGAGATGGAGGGAGGGAGAGATGGAGGGAGAGATGGAGGATGGAGGGAGGGAGAGATGTAGGGAGGGAGAGATGGAGGGAGAGATGGAGGGAGGGAGATATGGAGGGAGAGATGGAGGATGGAGGGAGGGAGGGATGTAGGGAGGGAGAGATGGAGGGATAGATGGAGAGACACACAGATGGACGGGAGACTAAACCACCTTCCAACGTGTTGAAGAGATTTAACATGGGTCAACTTATCTTGCTCGCTTGGGAGTCTTATACATCACTGCTCCTTTTCTCAGCAACATTGCTTGATGCTGGGATATCAGAATAAAAATGGGCCAGTTTAGAAATGAGCTTTCAGATATTGACTGACCTCGTGTACATTTCTAGCATCTCTGTTATTACAGATGGATAGATAGGTACATACATCGAGTGCTGGATTGACAGCTAGATCATATTTGGCTATTAATTTTACAGTGTGCATGTGTGCGAAAAATGCCTACAGTTGATGAATGTTCATCCCCCCTATCATGTATGTATGCTTGGGGTTACTAGCCACCAGGTAGCGCCACTGTCGGAGGTCATTGGGCTGTACGCACATGTGTGCGACCCATGTATAAAAGGCAATCCATCAAGTAATGTAATTACTTTGGGCCCGACGGACAAAAACTTAAAGCAGATATCATCGAAAAATTGGAACTCGGCAAGTACTGTAAACAAGATTGTATCATCGTTTGACAGAGCTGCTATGGCAGGGCCTGCCCGACTGCGTACGCGAAACCTGTGGCTGCCCAGAGTCCGCCAATGGGAATGAATCCGATTTCACCATGTTGGCATTGTGGGGGCAATCATCGGCCTCATCAGTGTCGGTTTAAACAGTACATCTGTAAAGGCTGTTCGAGACTGGGGCATCTCCAGTGCATGTGTCCGCAACTGAGCAAGCGTGCTGCAACACACCACTTGGAGGATGATGACCAGTATAGCGCAGATCCAGATATGCAATCCTAGATACCAGAGGAGGAAGTGTATGGACTGTATTTGTACCTGTGTTACTTTACAGTATTCAGTCTATCGAGTTATTACAAACATAACATTTGGCGATAAGGTAACTTAAGAACCTTCGGATGCAAAAATGAGCACAATTGGAATTCTGGGAAGATTCGTGGAGGGACTGGACTGAGCAGATTTTGTAACTCGCCTGAACCAGTACAAAATGGAGGAACCCACTGACACAGTTAGGCGCAGGGCGGTTTTCCTCACGGTTTGCGGTCCGAAAATCTATGGACTCATAAAGAATCTTCTCTCGCCTGCAAGTCCAATGGACAAGGACTATGAGGAATTGTGTGCTCTGGGACGTGACCATCTCAAACCAGAAGAAGGCATTATTATCTCACGATATCGATTCTACAAGCACGTTCGTTCTGAGGGCTAGGATTTATCAGAATTCATTGCCAACCTAAAACGTCTAGCTGGGAGACATGCTGCGGGACTTCTTTGTAATCGGTATCAACCATGAGGTGATCCTGCGTAAGCTACTGGCGGCGGAGACGCTGGATTTGAGCAAAGCCATCACGATTGCCCAGGCATGCATGACGACGGACAAAAACTTAAAGCAGATATCATCGAAAAACCTGAACTCGGCAAGTACTGCAAACAAGATTGTATCGTCGTTTGGCAGAGCTGTATATGGCAGGGCCTACGCGACTGCGTACGCAAAACCTGTGGCTGCCCAAAGTCCACCAACGGGAATGAATCCGATTTCACCATGTTGGCGTTGTGGGGGCAATCATCGGCCTGATCAGTGTCGGTTTAAAAAGTACATTTGTAAAGTCTGTTCGAGACTGGGACACCTCCAGCGCATGTGTCCACAACTGAGCAACTGTGCTGCGACACACCACTTGGAGGATGATGACCAGTATAGCGCGGGTCCAGATATGCAATCCTAGATACCAGAGGAGGAAGTATATGGACTGTATTTGTACCTAACAAAGAGACAACCGATAATGATTAATGTGAAACTTAACGGTGTGCTGGTACCGATGGAATTGGACACGGGTGCGAGTCAATCAATAATGAGCCAGAGGACATTCGACAAGCTGTGGGATACTAAGGCTGTGAGGTCTAAGCTGAGTCCAGTCAATGCCAAGTTGCGTACATACATTAAAGAACTCACACGGTGATTGGCAGTGCAGTAGTCAAGGTGTCATATGATGGTGCGGTTCATGATTTACTGTTATGGATTGTTCCAGGCAATGGTCCAATGCTGTTCAGCAGGAATTGGCTGGAAAAAATCAAATGGAATTGGAATGATATCAAAGCGTTGTCGTTGGAGCATGATACTCTATGTGCTCAAGTGCTGAGCAAGTTCCCCTCCCTGTTTGAACCAGGCATTGGCAATTTCACGGGAGCCAAGGTGCAGATCCACATGGAGTCGGATGCAAGACCCGTCCATCATAAAGCTCGAGCGGTTCCATACATGATGAGGGAGAAGGTCGAAATCGAACTGGGCAGACTCCAGCTTGAAGGGGTCATATCACCGGTTGAATTTAATGAATGGGCCAGCCCCATTGTTCCTGTGTTGAAAAATAATGGCACTGTCAGAATCTGTGGACACTACAAGGTTACGATCAACCGAGTTTTGAAACAGGATCAATACCCGTTACCGAAGGCTGATGACCTGTTTGCAACGCTAGCCGGGGGAAAGTTGTTTACTAAACTGGATTGGGCGTCGGCCTACATGACACAGGAGCTGGTCGAGACGTCGAAGAAACTTACATGCATCAACACTCATAAAGGACTGTTTATCTACAACAGGTGTCCTTTTGGAATTCGCTCGGCTGCAGCCATATTTCAGAGGAACATGGAGAGTCTACTGAAGTCCGTCCCTAGAACCATCATGTTCCAAGATGACATCCTGGTCACAGGTCTGAATAACAGGTTCTACATCATCTGGACAAAGTGGGACTCAGACTGAAACACTCAAAGTGCGTCTTCACAGCACCGGAAGTCGAATTCCTGGGGAGGAAAATTGCTTCTGACAGCACCAGGCCTACGGACTCGAAAACCAAGGCCATTGAAAATGCACCCAAGCCTCAGAATGTGACGGAGCGGTGTTCATTCCTTGGTCTACTCAACTACTTCGGTAATTCCCTACCTAGATTGAGCACTTCATTAGAGCCACTGCACATGCTGCTAAGAAAAGGCGACAACTGGGTCTGGGGTGCATCTCAAGATAGAGCTTTTAAGAAAGCTACTAATCTGCTTTGTTCTAATAAGCTGCTGGTACATTATGATCCGTGTAAGCATCTAGTATTGGCCTGTGATGCTTCATCATATGGAGTTGGTTGTGTGCTCCAACAAGCTAATGAGTCGGGTAAACTACAACCTGTTGCGTATGCTTCTAAAAGTTTGTCAAAGGTGGAAAGAGCCTACAGCATGGTAGAAAAAGAAGCATTAGCCTGTGTGTATGGGGTTAAAAAGATGCATCAATACCTGTTTGGTCTTCGGTTTGAACTGGAAACAGATCACAAGCCACTCATTTCATTGTTTTCGGAAAACAAAGGTATCAATACCAATGCATCGTCCCGCATCCAGAGGTGGGCGCAGACATTATCTGCCTATGATGGTGTCATTCGCCATAGACTTGGCATCAAGAATTGTGCCGATGCACTGAGCCGTCTACCGTTGCCCACACTGGAGGTGGAGACACCACAACCTGCAGACCTACTGTTAGTTATGGATGCTTTTGAAAGTAAAGGAACCCCTGTCACGGCTCAACAAGTTAAGACCGGGACCAGCCAGGACCCGATATTATCGGTTGTGAAGCGTTGTGTCCTTAGTGGTGATTGGTCTGCCATACCCAATCAAATGGGTGATGAGACCAAACCTTACAACCGTCGCAAAGACGAACTATCCATTCAGTCAGATTGTTTACTGTGGGGTAATCCTGTTGTTATGCCTAAGAAAGGCAGAGAGAAATTTGTACATGATCCCGGTATTGTCATGATGAAAGCCATTGCCAGTTCTCATGTATGGAGGCCTGGAATTGACTCTGATCTGGAATCATGTGTGCATCAGTGCAACACTTGCATGCAGCTAAGTAAAGCACCAGCAGAATCGCCGCTGAGTCTGTGGTCGTGTCCATCTAAACCATGGTCCAGGATCCATATCGACTTTGCAGGTTCCTTCCTGGGAAAGATGTTTTTAGTTGTGGTGGATGCATATTCTAAGTGGATAGAGTGTATAATCATGTCATCCATACATCCACAGCTGGAAATTGAGAGCCTTCGTGTCATGTTTGCCACTCATGGTCTGCCCATCATTGTAAGCGACAACGGATCTTGCTTCACTAGTCTGGAGTTTCAAGAGTTCATGAAACTCAATGGTCTCAAACATGTGAGGTCAGCACCAGTCAAACCCACATCTAATGGTCAAGCAGAGCGTGCTGTCCAAACCATCAAGCAGAGTATGAAACGTGTAACTCAAGGTTCACTGCAGACTCGCTTGTCAGGCATATTGCTTAGTTACAGGACAAGACCCCACACGCTTACCGGGGTCTCCCTGCTGAACTATTGATGAAGAGAGGTCTCAAGACCAAGCTCTCTCTTGTCCACGCTGACTTGAACGATCATGTTGAATACAGATGTCAAAGTCAGCAGTGGTATCATGATCATGCTGCTGTGTCACGTGACATTTCTGTTAACGACCCTGTGTATATTATAAATTATGGTCAGGGTCCCAAGTGGATCGCTGCTACTGTTACGACCAAGGAGGGTAACAGAGTGTTTATCGTCAGGCTCAAGAATGGGCAAACATGCAGGAAACATGTTGATCAGATAAAGCTGCGGCACACGGATGAACCGGAACAGTCTGAGGAAGACACAATCAGTGACCAACCAACCTACCCTCAGTCATCAGAGGACTCCGCTGTCATCAATGAATCTGAACTTTCAATCCCTGACATGGTCATTCCCACTCCCATCAGATCGGCCCCAGCCCCCAGTCATAACAGACTCAGAACACTCGCCCAAGGCTGGAGTTGAACTGAGACGATCAACTCGGGAGCGTAAAGCCCCGGACCGTCTCAATTTGTAAAAAGACCGTTACTAATATCTTAAAGGGGGATATTGTCATGTATGTATGCTTGGGGTTACTAGCCACCAGGTGGTGCCACTGTCGGAGGTCATTGGGCTGTACGCACGTGTGCGCGGCCCAGGTATAAAAGGCCAGCCATCATGTAATGTGATCACTCTGGGCCCTAATAAAGGAGAGCCAGGTTTGTACCTGTGTTAGGTTACAGTATTCAGTCTATCGAGTTATTACATACATAACAGCCACCCCCCCGCCCCCCCCCCCCCGGCACCTTGCTTAGCTACGCTTTGTATTCTAAACCCCTCTGCACTTCCTCAGTGGCACTTTAACTCAGCTTGAAGCATCAGAATCAATTCAACAACACAAAGTTATTTCTCCCCACTGATTCCCCAAATCTCACAGCTCTGTGAAAAGATTGTTCTTCCTGTATGCTGAGCTGGCTTCTGTCGAACTTATGCTGACGTTTTCAGCCAGTTCATTTCTTTGACAAGAACACTTTTGTTTTAAGATATTTCTCTGGGGGCATCTTTTCCTTTCTCTCTCTTTGCTTAATGTCTCATGTGTGGCGTGTCCTGTTACTGCGCACTTCTCTGCAGCCAAGAAGGTCGACAGAGCAGTGGTGATACCTGCCCACCTGTATGGCTCAGAGACATGGACTATGTACAGCAGGCACCTTAAAGCACTGGAGAAGTGCCATCGACGCTGTCTCCGCAAGATCCTGCAAATCCACTGGCAGGTCAGGCACACCAATGTCAGTGTTCTCGCTCAGGCCAACATCCCCGGCATCGTAGCACTGACCCACGCTCAACCAGCTCCGCTGAACGGGCCACATCGACCGCATGTCCGACACGAGACTCCTAAAACAAGTTGAACTCCTACACGGCAAGCGAGCCTCAGGTGGGCAGAGGAAACACTTCAAGGACACCCTCAAAGCCTCCTTGAAAAAATGTAACATTCCCACTGACACCAGGGAATCCCAAGCCCAAGACTGCCCAACGTGGAGGAACAGCTTCCGGGAGGGCACTGAGCACCACGAGTCTCGTCGCCGAGAGCAAGCTGAAGCCAAGCATCAACAGCGGAAGGAGCGTGCGGCAACCCAGACTCCCCCACCCTCCCTTTCCTTCAACCACTGTCTGTCCCGCCTGTGACAGAGACTGTAATTCCCGTATTGGACTATTGAGTCACCTGAGAACTCACTTTTAGAGTGGAAGCAAGTCTTCCTCAATTCCGAGGGATTGCCTATGATGATGATGATGATAAATCCAAGTTGTTCTTTTCTCTTTAGTGAACCAGTCGGGTGTTTACAACAATCTGATAGCTTGACAGCTTTATTTACTGACGCCAGCTTATTTCTGGATTTTACAGTCTGCCATGGTGGGATTGGTGTTGTGTATGGAGAAAGAGTCAGACTGCACATTGTGAGCTCAAAGTAAAGTGTGACCTTAGTCTTTCATTGCAGGTCTCCAGAGTGCCTCTCCAACCTGTGAGGCCTCCTTAAATACCTCTGCTCCCAAGGGATTATGGGATCCCTTGGGACTCCAGGGGATATATCCTCTGGTAGCTGTACAGAGTAAATACAAGTTTACATATATAACAACACTCCCCCCTGTGTAACTATTTACAATGTGAGTCGAGTTGGGACCCTTCTTGCCCTGGTTGATTGTCTCGGTGTGAAAGCTGGTGTTGTTGAATCATTTGTTGGGCCCTCGCTGGGCTGCTGTGCAGCTGGCCTTGCTGGGCTGCCTGGTGTGTTGGGCCCTGCTGGGCTGCTGTGAATGATGGGTTCTGCTTCGTGGTCAAGCGTGGTGCCGGTAGACACTGGTGTGTATGTTGGGGGATCAAAAAAGGTAGGGTCCAAGGTGGGTTGCTCAGGATAATCCGTGAATCTGAGTTTGATTTGGTCCAAGTGTTTCCGGTGAATGAGTCCAGTTGAAAGTTTGACCCGAAACACCCTGCTCCCCTCTTTGGCCATGACAGTGCCGGGAAGCCACTTGGGACCTTGTCCATAATTTAATACAAATACAGGATCATTGATTTCAATCTCACGTGACACGTTTGCGCTATCATGGTATGCACTTTGTTGAAGCCACCTGCTCTCTACCTGTTCATGTAGATCAGAGTGAACTAACGAGAGCCTTGTCTTAAGTGCTCTTTTCATGAGCAGTTCAGCAGGTGGGGTCCCAGTGAGTGAGTGGGGTCTCATGCGGTAGCTAAGCAGGACTCGGGATAGGTGAGTCTGCAGTGAGCCTTCAGTTACCCTCTTCAAGCCTTGCTTGATGGTTTGCACTGCTCTCTCTGCCTGACCATTGGACGCTGGTTTAAACGGGGCAGATGTGACATGTTTGATCCCGTTACGGGTCATGAATTCTTTGAACTCAGCACTGGTAAAACATGGCTCGCTGTAGCTCACCAAGGCATCGGGCAGGCCGTGTGTGGCAAACATGGCCCGCAGGCTTTCAGTAGAGGCAGCGGACGTGCTAGTCGACATTATCTCACATTCAATCCACTTGGAGTACGAGTCGACAACCACGAGGAACATTTTACCCAAGAACGGGCCTGCATAGTCCACGTGTACCCTAGACCACGGTTTGGAGAGCCAAGACCATAAACTTAGCGGCGCCTCTCTGGGTACATTGCTTAACTGTGAGCATGTATTACATCTGTGAATGCAGGACTCTAAGTCTGCATCGATGCCGGGCCACCACATGTGGTATCTGGCTATCGCTTTCATCATTACGATGCCTGGGTGGGTACTGTGGAGGTCATTGATGAAGGTGTCTCTGCCCTTCTTGGGGACCACTACTCGATTGCCCCACAGAAGGCAGTCTGCCTGTATAGACATTTCATCTTTGTGCCACTGGAATGGCTTTATCTCTTCCTGCATTTCCACTGGGACATTGGACCAGCTTTTGACTAGAGATAATAAGGGGTCCTGGCTTGTCCAGCTTTTGATCTGCCGGGCAGTGACGGGTGATTGCTCACTCTCAAATGCTTCCATAATGATGGCTAAACCTGCAGGCTGCACCATTTCCACCCCCGTGGTGGGCAATGGCAGCCTACTGAGAGCATCGGCGCAGTTTTCTGTGACTGGCCTGTGGCGGATGGCGTAGTTGTATGTGGACAAAGTGAGCGCCCATCTCTGGATGTGGCCGATGCGTTGGTATTTATCCCTTTGCTCTCAGAGAACAGGGATATAAGTGGCTTATGGTCAGTTTCCAATTCGAATTTTAGCCCAAACAGGTATTGATGCATTTTCTTTACCCCATAGACACACACTAACACTTCTTTCTCAATCATGCTCTCTCAGCCTTAGACAGACTTCTGGATGCATAGGCAACCAGTTGCAGTTTCCCAAAATCATTAGCTTGTTGCAATACACACCCGACTCCATATGACGATGCAGCACATGTTAGTACCAAATGTTTACATGGATCATCCAACACAAGCAATTTGTTTGAGCATAACAATTTTCTCGCTTTTACAAAGGCATTTTCTTGGCTTTTGCCCCAAACCCATTCATCCCTTTTCATAGTTAGACATGTCGTGGTTCTAGCAGTGTGCTGAGACCCAGTCAAAAGTTACCAAAGTAGTTCAGGAGTCCCAGAAACGACCGCAGCTCCGTCACGTTCTGTGGCCTCGGTGTGTTCTTGATTGCCTCCATCTTCGTGTTGGTGGGCCTGATGCCGTCCGCCACAATCCTCCTTCCAAGGAACTCCAGTTCAGGCGCTGGGAAAACCCACTTCGAGCATTTTAACCTGAGCCTCACGCGGTTGAGTCGACTAAGAACCTCCTCCAGGTTCTGCAGATGCTCGACTGTGTTCCAACCTGTGACCAAGATGTCGTCCTGGAAGACCACGGTGTGCGGGACCGACTTCAGTAAACTTTCCATGTTTCTCTGGAATATCGCCGCCGCCGATTGGATTCCAAACGGGCATCTGTTAGAAGCAAAAAGACCTTTGTGCATGTTGATCCAGGTGAGGGCCTTCGATGATTCCTCCAGTTCCTGCGTCATGTAGGCTGAAGTCAGATCCAGCTTCGTGAACTTCTTTCCTCCTGCCAGCGTTGCAAAGAGGTCGTTGGCCTTTGGTAGTGGGTATTGGTCCTGCAGGGAGAAACGATTGATAGTTACTTTGTGATCGCCACAGATTCTGACGGTGCCGTCTCCCTTAAGGACTGGGACGATAGGATTGGCCCACTCGTTGAATTCGATGGGGAAATGATGCCCTCTCTATGCAGCCGGTCTAGCTCGATCTCTACCATTTCTCTCATCATGTACGGTACTGCTCTGGCCTTGTGATGGATGGGTCGTGCCCCTGGAATTAGGTGGATCTGCATTTTTGCTCCTTCGAATTTCCCGATGCCTGGTTTGAACAGCGAAGGAAATTTGTTTAAGACCTGGGCACACAAAATGTCGTCAGCGTGCAATAGCGCTCGGATGTCGCCCCAGATTCAGCGTATCTTTCCCAGCCAACTCCTGCCGAGCAGCGTGGGACCATCGCCTGGTACCACCCAGAGTGGTAGCTTGTGCAGCGCTCCATCATGGGAGACCTTTACGGTAGCACTACCAATTACAGGTATCAGTTCTTTCGTGTACGTTCTTAGTTTCGTGCGAACTGGAGTTAAGACTGGCCTCGAGGCCTTGTTGCACCACCATCTTTCAAAAGTCTTTTTGCCCATGATGGACTGGCTCGCGCCCGTGTCCAGCTCCATTGACACCGGGAATCCATTTAGTTCAAACATTTAGCATTATCGGGGGACAATTCATGGTTAATGTGTGCACCCCATGTACCTCTGCCTCCTCTATCCTTCTCTACAACATGGTAGTTTGCAGGTTTAGCAGGCTTAGCAGATCGTCTGCACACTCGTTGGAGTTTTCCCATTGTTCCACAGCCCTTGCAAACGTACTCAATGAATATGCATAAATCGAAATGATGATCACCCCCACAGCGCCAATAAGGTGTTAATGGCCTTGCATTCATCACCCTTGATGGTGGACTCTGAGACATCTGCGGACGTGTAGCTGCAGGTATGTGTGACCTACCCTGTACGTTAGGATTTGAAAACAACATCACTTTGTTCACAGTACTTGTAGCAGCACTTGTGTGCTGAGAGATTTGCTTCGTATTGTCACTGGTGGCAATGAATGCCTGGGCTAGCGCTATGGCCTTACTCAAGGTTGGGGGTCTCTACAGTCAAAAGTTTGTGAAGTATGATTTCGTGGCCAATGCCAAGTACGAAAAAGTCTCTGAGCATGTGCTCCAAATGTCCTTCAAATTCGCAATGTCCTGCAAGGCGCCTTAGCTCGGCGACATAACTCACCACTTCCTGGCCTTCAGACCTTTTGTAGGTGTAGAACCGGTACCTCACCATCAGAACGCTTTCCTTCGCGTTCAAATGCTCTCAGACCAGTATGCACAAATCGTTGTACGATTTCTCCGTGGGTTTCGCTGGAGTGAGCAGATTCTTCATGAGGCCATACTTTGGTGCCCCACAGACGGTGAAGAGTATCGCCCTTCCTTTGGCAGCGCTCTCTTCCCCATCTAGCTCGTTGGCCACGAAGTATTGGTCGAGCCACTCCACAAAGGTTTCCCAATCATCTCCCTCCGAGAATTTCTCCAGGATGCCCACTGTTCTCTGCATCTTTGGGTTTGCTATCTGTATCTCGTCGCCAGTTGTTGTGTATGGGGAAAGAGTCAGACTGAACACTGTGAGCTCAAAGTAAAGTGTGACTTTAGTCTTCTATTGCAGGTCTCCAGAGTGCCTCTCCAACCTGTGAAGCCTCCTTAAATACCTGTGCTCCCAAGGTATTATGGGATCCCTTGGGACTCCAGGGGATGAGCCCTCTGGTGGCTGTACAGAGTAAATACAAGTTTACATATATAACAATTGGAACTCATCTATTCTCTGGATTATGAATCCAGAATCTTTGGTTTAACAGTCCGGTAACTTAACCGCTACACTACTATAGTCTCAATATAGAAACTTTGCACAGATTGGTAATGGTGGCAGTGGGGGTGGGGCGGGGTTTGCGGGGGGGGTCGTTGAGGGAGGGGTGAGCTTGCATTTAAATCTGAAATACCTTTGGATTTTAATTGGCTCTGTTAATGCTATGTACAGTTGTAGCTTGACTTCTCTGCTTTTATGCTCTATCCCCCTTGCAACAAAGACCAACATTCCTTTGGCCTTCCTGATCACTTGTTGTACATTTTGTACTAACCTTTTGTGTTTCATGCACAAGGACCTCCAGGTCCCACTGTAGTGCAGCACTTTGTAATTTTTCTCCATGTAAATAAAAACTGAAATTTTTTTTTGCAGTGCGGTATCCCTTTAACTGGGCCTGTGACCACGAGGTCATTCTTCACAAGCTGCTGTCCGCCGAATCCCTAGACCTGAGCAAGGCCATCACAATAGCCCAGGCATTCATATCCATGAGCGATAATACCAGACAGATATCTTCCCAGCATCAAAGCTCACTGGCAAGTACTGTGCATAAAATAATGTCGCTAGCAGGTAGAACTGCATATGGCAGGGCCTACACGTCTGCAGCTGCAAGACCTAGCACACTAACAATATTCCAACAGTGGATAGTCAAGGGGCTATAGCGGGGGAGGAACTTAACACAATCACAATCACTAAGGAGGTGATACTCAGTAAGATAATGGGACTAAAGGCAGATAAATCCCCTGGACCTGATGGCTTGCATCCTAGGGTGTTAAGAGAAGTAGCGGCCGGGATTGTGGATGCATTGGTTGTAATTTAGCAAAATTCCCTGGATTCTGGGGAGGTCCCAGCAGATTGGAAAACTGCAAATGTAACGTCCCTATTCAAAAAAGAAGGCAGACAAAAAACAGGAAACTCTAGACCAGTTAGCCTAACATCTGTGCTTGGGAAAATGTTGGAGTCCATTATTAAAGAAGCAGTAACAGGACATTTGGAAAAGCAAAATTTGGTCAGGCAGAGTCAGCATGGATTTATGAAGGGGAAGTAATGTTTGACAAATTTGCTGGAATTCTTTGAGGATGTAACGAACAGGGTGGATAAAGGGGAACCAGTGGATGTGGTGTATTTGGACTTCCAGAAGGCATTTGACAAGGTGCCACACACACAAAAGGTTACTGCACAAGATAAAAGTTCACAGGGTTGGGGGTAATATATTAGCATGGATAGAAGATTAGCTAACAAACAGAAAACAGAGAGTCGGAATAAATGGTTCATTCTTTTGTTGGCAATCAGTAATGAATGGGATGCCACAGGGATCAGTGCTGGGACCCGAACTATTTACAATCTATATTAATGACTTGGGAGAAGGGACTGAGTGTAATGTAGCCAAGTTTGCTAACGATACAAAGATGGGAGGAAAAACAATGTGTGAGGAGGACATAAAAAAGCTGCAGAAGGACATAGACAGGCTAAGTGAGTGGGCAAGAATTTGTCAGATGGAGTATAATGTTGGAAAGTGTGAGGTCATGCACTTTGGCAGAAAAAAAATCAAAGAGCAAGTTATTATTTAAATGGAGAAAGATTGCAAAGTGCTGCAGTACAGCGTGACCTGGGGGTACTTGTGCATGAAACACTAAAGGATAGTATGCAGGTACTAGTAGCAAGTGATCAGGAAGGCCAATGGAATCTTGGCCTTTATTGCAAAGGGGATGGAGTATAAAAGCAGGGCAGTCTTGCTACAGTTATACAGGGTATTGGTGAGGCCACACCTGGAATACTGCGTGCAGTTTTGGTTTCCATATTTCCGAAAGGATATACTTGCTTTGGAGGCAGTTCAGAGAAGGTTCACTAGGTTGATTCCGGGGATGAGGGAGTTGACTTATGAAGAAAGGTTGAGTAGGTTGGGCCTCTACTCATTGGAATTCAGAAGAATGAGAGGTGATCTTATAGAAATGTATAAGATTATGAGGGGGCTTGACAAGGTGGATGCAGAGAGAATGTTTCCACTGGTGGGGGAGACTAGAACTAGGGGGCATAATCTTAGACTAAGAGGCCACCCATTTAGAACTGAGATGAGGAGGAATTTCTTTTCTCAGAGGGTTGTAAATCTGTGGAATTCGCTGCCTCAGAGCTGTGGAAGCTGGGACATTAAATAAATTTAAGACAGAAATAGACAGTTTCTAAACCGATAAGGGAATAAGGGATTATGGGGAGCGGGCGGGGAAGTGGAGCTGAGTCCATGATCAGATCAGCCATGATCTTATTGAATGGCGGAGCAGGCTCGAGAGGCCAAATGACCTACTCCTGTTCCTATTTCTTATGTTGTTATGTTCTCAGAGTCCACCATTGGACATGAATGCAAATCTATTAGCACCATGTTGGCGCTGCGGGGGTAATCATCGAGCCCATCAATGTCGATTCAAGCACTACGTGTGCAAAGGCTGCAAAATAATGGGGCAACTCCAGTGAATGTGCCAGAGTGCCGCGACTCACCACGTGGCAGAGTCAGCAGAGGATGATCGATCCGGCGCGGATCACGCAGAACAAACAAGAGAGGCAACTCAACCCGAGGAAGAAGTGTATGGGGTACACACCTTCACCCTCCTATTATGCTGAAAGTCAAATTGAATGATTTTCCGGTATCAATGGAGTTGGACACGGGGGCGAGTCAGTCAATAATGAGCCAGAGGCTTTTGAGAAACTGTGGGGCAACAAGGCACAAAGACCCAAACTGAGCCTGATTCAGAAAAACCTGCTCGTCTACACCAAAGAGCTCATACCAGTCATTGACAGTGCGGCAGTTAAGGCATCATACGATGGAGCTATGCAGGATTTATCACTGATTTGTACCAGACGATAGCTCAAAGCTATTCGGCAGAAGCTGGCTGGTAAATATTCAATAGAACTGGGCGACATCAAAGCACTATCTTCAGTGGATGATGCCTCATGTGCCCAAGTGCTGAGCAAGTTTCACTATTTGAATCAGGCATCGGCAACTTCACAGGTGCCAAGGTGCAGATCCATCTAGTCCCCGATGCAAGGCCCATTCATCACAAAGCTCAAGCGGTTCCATATATGATGAGGGAGAAAGTCGAGATCGAACTGGACAGATTTCAACGAGAGAGAATCATATCGCCAGTCGAGTTCAACGAGTGGGCCAGTCCGATTGTTCCGGTGTTGAAAAGCGATGGCACGGTCAGAATCTGCGGAGACTACAAGGTAAAGATCAACAGAGTTTCGTTATAGGACCAGTACCCGCTACCCAAGACGGATGACCTGTTCGCAACGTTAGCAGGCGGGAAGTCGTTCACCAAATTGGACCTAACCTCCGCCTACATGACACAGGAGCTGGCTGAACTTCGAAAAGATTGTCGTGCATCAACACGCACAAAGGACTGTTTATATACCACAGATGCCCTTTTGGGATTCGCTCAGCTGCTGCCATCTTCCAGAGGAACATGGAGAGTCTGCTGAAATCGGTTCCGCGCGCCGTTGTGTTTCAAGACAACATCCTGATCACCAGTCGTGACACCACCAAACGCCTGCACAACCTGGAAGAGATTCTAAGTCGACTAGACAGAGGGGAACTCAGGCTGAAATGATCCAAGTGTGTTTTCCTGGCACCAGAGGTCAAAGTTTTGGGGAGAAAGATTGCGGCAGATGGCAACAGACCCACGGACTCAAAGACAGAGGCCATCAAGAATGTACCCAGACCACAGAATGCGTTAGGTAGAATGCCACAGATAGATAGATTTTTAACCAATAAGGGAATTAAGGGTTACAGGGAGCAGGCGGGTAAGTGGAGCTGAGTCCACGGCCAGATCAGCCATGATCTTGTTGAATGGCGGAGCAGGCTCGAGGGGCTAGATGGCCTACTCCTGTTCCTAATTCTTATGTTCTTATGTAGTTCCTGGGACTCCTCAACTTTTTTTAGTAACTTTCTACCCGTGTTAATCACTTTGCTGGAACCGTTGCACATGTTGCTACGTAAGGGTCATGACTGGGTTTCGGGTAAATCTCAAGAGACAGCCTTTGAGAAGGCCAGAAACCTACTTTGTTCTAATAATTACTTGTACTGTATGACCCGTGTAAACGATTAGTATTGCTTGTGGTGCATCTTCATATGGGGTCGGCTGTGTGTTACAGCAAACCAATGTATCGGGCAAACTTCAACCGGTTGCATATGTGTCTAGAAGTCTGTCTAAGGCCGAAAGAGCCGACAGGATGGTTGAGAAAGAGGCGTTAGCATGTGTATATGGGGTTAAGAAAATGTACCAATACCTATTTGGACTTCGATTTGAGCTTGAAACCGATCACAAGCCGCTCATTTCGCTGTTTTCAGAAAGCAAATGTATAAACACCAAGGCTTCGTCCCGCATCCAAAGATGGGCACTAACATTGTCCGCCTATGACTATGTTATCCCCCACAGACCAGGCACGGAGAACTGTGCTGATGCCCTCAGTCGGCTACATTGCCCACTACCGGGGTGGAAATGGCACAGCCCACAGACTTGGCTGGTCCAGGTCATGGATGCTTTTGAGAGTGAGGGATCACCCGTCACTGCTCCCCAGATCAGGACCTGGACCAGCCAGGATCCTGTGCTATCACTTGTAAAAAGTTACATCATCAATGGGAGCTAGTCGGCCGTTCCCGGGGAGATGCAAGATGAAATTAAGCCGTTTCACCGACGCAAAGATGAAATGTCCATCCAGTCGGATTGTCTCTTATGGGGTAATCGCGTGGTTTTGCCAAAAACAGGTAGGGAAACATTTATACACAACCTACACAATACCCACCCAGACGTAGTCATGATGAAGGCTATAGCCAGGTCGCATGTTTTGTGGCCCAGCGTTGACTCGGACTTAGAGTCATGCGTACACCAGTGCAACACGTGCTCACAACTGAGCAATGCACCAAGGGAGGCTTCATTGAGTCTGTGGTCATGGCCCTCCAAACCGTGGTCCAGGATCCACATAGATTTTGTTGGTCCCTTTCTCAGAAAGATGTTTTTAGTTGTAGTGGACGCTTACTCTAAATGGATTGAATGTGTAATCATGTCATCCAGCACATCCACTGCCACCATTGAAAGCCTCCGGGCTATGTTCGCCACCCATGGCTTGCCTGACGTCCTTGTCAGTGTTTCACAAGCTCAGAATTCAAAGAGTTTATGACCCGCAATGGCATCAAGCATGTCAGGTCTGCCTCATTTAAGCCTGCATCCAACGGTCAAGCGGAACGGGCGGTCCAAACTATCAAGCAGAGCTTGAAACGAGTGATGGAAGGCTCCTTGCAGACCCGCTTATCTCGGGTTCTGCTCAGCAACCGGACACGACCCCACTCGCTCATTGGGGTTCCCCCTGCAGAATTGTTAATGAAGAGAGCACTCAAAACCAGGCTCTCCCTAGTCCATCCGGATCTAAATGATCATATGGAAACTGGCAAAACATGTACCACGATCGCACGGCTGTATCGCGTGACATTGATGTTAACGACTCTGTGTTTGTCCTGAATTACGGTCATGGTCCTAAATGGGCTGCTGTCACTGTCTTGGCCAAGGAGGGGAATAGAGTGTTTATCGTCAAACTATTGAATGGACAAATGTGCAGAAAGCATTTGGATCAGACCAAACTGCGGTTCACCGACAACCAGCAACAACCTGAAGAGGACATCACCATCATCGATCCACCAACACACATCCAATCAGCAATTGACCTCGCTGTCAATCAAGACGTTGACCCCGCCATTCCCAACTGTCCAGTCAGACCAGCCACGCCACAGTGCAGCAATGGTCCGACCAACTCACCCATGCCAGAGTTTGAACTCAGACGATCAACCAGGGAGCGTAGGGCCCCGGATCATCTCAATGTTTCAATAATTTGCATCAACGACTTTGTGGGGTGGGGGGGAGTTATGTTATGCATGTAAACATTGGAACTGCTTAAGACTTGCCACCAGATGGCGCAACTGTTGGAGGCCCAAGGGTCACCTGCACACCCCGTGCAAGGGAGTATAAAAGGTTGTCTGCCATGCTGCTTAGGCACTCTGGAGTTGTATTAAAGAGACTAAGGTCACATCAGCTTTAGCTCACAGTACTCAGTCTTGTGGAATTATTCCATACTCACCAGTGCCCATGGAACTGAACCCAGCAGGAGTGGGAGCCCACCAGGAAAGGAGAGAAAGACAAGAGAAACAGAGAGCGTGTTGCTTCGAAAGACATTGATCTCCTGCTAGCTGTCCTGGGCACAGCTCCGAACACTGGAGGGGGAATTCTGAAAAGAATATTTTCTGAAATAAACAAATCATTCATGGAGGGATTGAGTGATGGAGGGATAAATAGACGGAGGGATCAATGGATGAATGGCTGGAGGGATTGAGGGATGGGGGGATGGAGTGATGGGGGAACATAAGAACAAAAGAGCATAAGAATTAGGAACAGGAGTAGGCCATCTAGCCCCTCGAGCCTGCTCCGCCATTCAACAAGATCATGGCTGATCTGGCCGTTGACTCAGCTCCACTTACCCGCCCGCTCCCCATAACCCTTAATTCTCTTATTGGTTAAAAATCTATCTATCTGTGATTTGAATACATTCAATGAGCTAGCCTCAACTGCTTCCTTGGGCAGAGAATTCCACAGATTCACAACCCTCTGGGAGAAGAAATTCCTTCTCAACTCGGTTTTAAATTGTCTCCCCCGTATTTTGCGGCTGTGCCCCCTAGTTCTAGTCTCCCCGACCAGTGGAAACAACAACTCTGCCTCTATCTTGTCTATCCCTTTCATTATTTTAAATGTTTCTATAAGATCACCCCTCATCCTTCTGAACTCCAATGAGTAAAGACCCAGTCTACTCAATCTATCATCATAAGGTAACCCCCTCATCTCCGGAATCAGCCTAGTGAATCGTCTCTGTACCCACTCCAAAGCCAGTATATCCTTCCTTAAGTAAGGTGACCAAAACTGCACGCAGTACTCCAGGTGCGGCCTCACCAATACCTGTACAGTTGCAGCAGGACCTCCCTGCTTTTGTACTCCATCACTCTCGCAATGAAGGCCAACATTCCATTTGCCTTCCTGATTACCTGCTGCACCTGCAAACTAACTTTTTGGGATTCATGCACAAGGACCCCCAGGTCCCTCTGCACCGCAGCATGTTGTAATTTCTTCCCATTCAAATAATATTCCCTTTTACTGTTTTTTTTTCCAAGGTGGATGACCTCACATTTTCCGACATTGTATTCCATCTGCCAAACCTTAGCCCATTCGCTTAACCTATCTAAATCTCTTTGCAGCCTCTCTGTGTCCTCTACACAACCCGCTTTCCCACTAATCTTTGTGTCATCTGCAAATTTTGTTACACTACACTCTTTCCCCTCTTTCAGGTCATCTATGTATATTGTAAACAGTTGTGGTTCCAGCACCGATCCCTGTGGCACAACACTAACCACCGATTTCCAACCCGAAAAGGACCCATTTATCCCGACTCTCTGCTTTCTGTTAGCCAGCCAATTCTCTATCCATGCTAATACATTTCCTCTGACTCCGCGTACCTTTATCTTCTGCAGTAACCTTTTGTGTGGCACATTATCGAATGCCTTTTGGAAATCTAAATACACCACATCCATCGGTACACCTCTATCCACCATGCTCGTTATATCCTCAAAGAATTCCAGTAAATTAGTTAAACATGATTTCCCCTTCATGAATCCACATTGCGTCTGCTTGATTGCACTATTCCTATCTAGATGTCCCGCTATTTCTTCCTTAATGATAGTTTCAAGCATTTTCCCCACTACAGATGTTAAACTAACCGGCCTATAGTTACCTGCTTTTTGTCTGCCCCCTTTTTTAAACAGAGGCGTTACATTAGCTGCTTTCCAATCCGATGGAGGGATGGGGGGATGGAGGGATGGGGGAATGGAGGGATGGAGGGATGGGGTGATGAATAGATGGATGGATGGAAAAAGAAAAGAAAGAAAGACTTGCATTTATAAAGCACCTTTCATGACCCTAGGACATCCCAAAGCACTTTACAGCCAATGAAGTACTTTTGGAGTGTGGTCACTGTTGTAATTTGGGAAACGCAGCAGCCAATTTGTGCACAGCAAGCTCCCACAAACAGCAATGTGATAATGACCAGATAATCTGTTTTAGTGATGCTGATTGAGGGATAAATATTGGCCCAGGACACCGGGGAGAACTCCCTGCTCTTCTTCGAAATAATGCCATGGGATCTTTTACATCCACCTGAGAGAGCAGACGGGGGCCTCGGTTAAACGTCTCATCTAAAAGAGGATGGAGGGAGGGAGATATGGAGGGAGAGATGGAGGATGGAGGGAGGGAGAGATGGAGGGGGGAGCGATGGAGGGAGAGATGGGGGATGGAGTGAGGGAGAGATGGAGGGAGGGAGAGATGGAGGGAGAGATGGAGGATGGAGGGAGGGAGAGATGGAGGGAGGGAGAGATGGAGGGAAAGATGGAGGGAGGAAGAGATGGAGGATGGAGGGAGGGAGAGATGGAGGGAGGGAGAGATGGACAGAGAGATGAGGGGAGGGAGAGTTGGAGGGAAGGAGAGATGGAGGGAGGGAGAAATGGAGGGAGAGATGGAGGGAGGGTGAGTTGGACGGAGAGATGGGGGAGGGAGAGATAGAGGGATCGATGGAGGAACACACAGATGGACGGGAGACTCGAACCATCTTCCAACGTGTTGAAGAGATTTAACATGGGTCAACTGATCTTACTCGCTTGGGAATCTTATACATCACTGCTCCTTTTCTCAGCAACATTACTCGATGCTGGGACATCAGAATAAAAATGGGCCAGTTTAGAGATGAGCTTTCAGATATTGACTGACCTCGTGTACATTTCTCGCATATCTGTTATTACAGATGGATAGATAGGTACATACATCGAGTGCTGGATGGACAGATAGATCATGTTTGGCTATTAGTTTTACAGTGTGCATGTGTGCGAAAAATAAATATGCCTACAGTTGATGAATGTTTATTCCCCCCCCCGCCCCCCCCCCCGGCACCTTGCTTAGCTACGCTTTGTATTCTAAACCCCTCTGCACTTCCTCAGTGGCACTTTAACTCAGCTTGAAGCATCAGAATCAATTCAACAACACAAAGTTATTTCTCCCCACTGATTCCCCAAATCTCACAGCTCTGTGAAAAGATTGTTCTTCCTGTATGCTGAGTTGGCTTCTGTCAATCTTATGCTGACGTTTTCAGCCAGTTCATTTCTTTGACAAGAACACTTAGCTGGTCCGTTTTAAGATATTTCTCTGGGGGCATCTTTTCCTTTCTCTCTCTTTGCTTAATGTCTCATGTGTGGCGTGTCCTGTTACTGCGCACTTCTCTGCAGCCAAGAAGGTCGACAGAGCAGTGGTGATACCTGCCCACCTGTATGGCTCAGAGACATGGACTATGTACAGCAGGCACCTTAAAGCACTGGAGAAGTGCCATCGATGCTGTCTCCGCAAGATCCTGCAAATCCACTGGCAGGTCAGGCACACCAATGTCAGTGTTCTCGCTCAGGCCAACATTCCCGGCATCGTAGCACTGACCCACGCTCAACCAGCTCCGCTGAACGGGCCACATCGACCGCATGCCCGACACGAGACTCCTAAAGCAAGCGCTCTACTCGGAACTCCTACACGGCAAGCGAGCCCCAGGTGGGCAGAGGAAACGCTTCAAGGACACCCTCAAAGCCTCCTTGAAAAAATGTAACATCCCCCACCTGCACCTGGGAGTCCCTGGCCAAAGACTGCCCAACGTGGAGGAAGAGCATCTGGGAGGGCGCTGAGCACCTCGAGTCTCGTCGCCGAGAGCATGCAGAAACCAAGCGCAGGCAGCGGAAGGAGCGTGCGGCAAACCAGACTCCCCACCCACCCTTTCCTCCAACCACTGTCTGTCCCACCTGTGACAGAGACTGTAGGTCCCGCATTGGACTGTTCCGTCACCTGAGAACTCATTTCTAGTGTGGAAGCAAGTCTTCCTCGACTCCGAGGGACGGGCTCTGACGTAGCCAAGAGAATGTTCGTGAACGTTGTCAGAAGACAAGGGCTGCGAAGTTCAGCTCCGTTGCGCCTGGGGTACCACTTTGAATCCAAAATGGCAACCGCGCATCGCGCAACCTTTCGGTGAGGTCGTTAGTGCGGGCACTGGGAGTGTGCGCCGGAAGCTTGCGGACAGGCAGGTTGTGAAGTCGGGCCGCGTGTAACGCCGATTTGTCGCCAGTGCTGCCATTTTCCACCTCAGCGTTCCAGCTCACAGAAGAACATAAGGAATAGGAGCAGGAGTCGGCCATTTAGCCTCTCGAGCCTGCTCCGCCAGTCAATAAGATCATGGCTGATCTGATCATGGACTCAGCTCCACTTCTCCGCCCGCTCCCCATAACCCTTTACTCCCTTATCGCTCAAAAATCTGTCTATCTCTGCCTTAAATATATTCAATGACCCAGCCTCCACAGCTCTCTGGGTCAGAGAATTCCATAGATTTACAACCCTCTGAGAGAAGAAATTCCTCCTCATCTATTTTCGAATGCCCTCTCTTAAACACGCACAGCTGAGCATGTGTTCAGAAGCAGATGGCGGTTGGTGGATGTGGTGTGGTTGGCGTCGCAGGGGGCTCGACATCCGGGGGTGTTCGGCATTTGGGAAGGGTTCTGACGGAACGGGGCGGGTTGGGTGTGGGGGGGAGTGTTCCCGGTGCTGGGTGGGTCCGGGATGGGGGGGGGTCGGTGCCACACTCTTGGGATGGGGGGTGGGCTGTTTGGGGCCGGGATTGGGAGAGACTTCTTCACTCGGGGCGTTGTTGGCCTGTGGGGTTCCCTGTCGCGGGGGGCTGTTGATGCCAGTTCATTGGATGTGTTCGGGAGGGAGTTGGATGTGGTCCTTGCAGCTGGGGGAAGGTCGGGGGGGAGTGTGGAGGGGGCGTGGGGGGGAGGTGCTAGGGTGGGTGATCAGCCATGATCGAGTTGAATTGCGGTGCACGCTCGAAGGGTCGAATGGCCTACTCCTGCACCTATTTTCTATGTTTCTATGTTTCTAAGCAGGAAGAGCCCCCCCCCCTCTCCCCCACCCCCACTCCCCCTCTCCCTCCCCCACCAGCGTTATTTAAAGGAATCATCAAGTGCTTTCAAGGTGGAGATAGATTTTTGAACGATAAGGGAGTGAAGGCTTATGGGGAGCGGGCAGGGAAGTAGAGCTGAGCCCAAGATCAGGTCAGCCGTGATCTTATTGAACCTGAGTTGCTGAATGATTCCGACCGGCTCTCGGTGAGCTTGTGGGAGTATTTGGTGCTTTGCCATCTGATTTGAAGTTGCAGAATTCTCCCAGGGATTGGTGTGGCAGGTTACTTCAAGGCTTCTGCTAAGGCCAGTTATTCTCAGACATGCCTGCAGCAACTTGTATCCCTCTTGGCCTGAAGCATGATCGGGAGAATGAGCAGAGGCGACAGAGAATCATCGAATGTTACAGGACAGAAGGAAGCCATTCAGCCCATTTTGCGTGTGCTGGCTCTTCAGTCGAGCAATCCAATTAGTCCCTCTCCCCCCGCCCTTTCCCCATAGCCCTGTACATTTTTCCCCTTCAATTCTCTTTTGAAGGCAGCGATTGCCCTTGCTTCCACCGAGTGGGCAAAAATTTGGCCGATGGAGTATAATGTGGGAAAATGTGAGGTTTATCCAATTTGGCAGAAAAAAAATGCAACAGCAAATTATAATTTAAATGGAGAAAAATTGCAAAGTGCTGCAGTACAGAGGGACCTGGGGGTACTTGTGCATGAAACACAAAAAGTTAGTATGCAGGTACAGCAAGTAATCAGGAAGGCAAATGGAATGTTGGCCTTTATTGCAAGGAGGATAGAGTATAAAAGCAGAGAAGTCCTGCTACAACTGTACACGGTATTGGTGAGGCCACACCTGGAGTACAGAAATCAAGGAAGACTTGCTTCCATCTAAAAGTGAGTTCTCAGGTGACTGTACAGTCTAATATGGGAATTACAGTCTCTGTCACAGGTGGGACAGACAGTGGTTGAGGGAAAGGGTGGGTGGGGAGTCTGGTTTGCCGCACGCTCCTCCCGCTGCCTGCGCTTGGTTTCTGCACGCTCTCAGCGATGAGACTCGAGGTGCTCAGCGCCCTCCCGGATACAATTCCTCCACTTAGGGCGGTCTTTGGCCAGGGACTTCCAGGTGCCAGTGGGGATGTTGCACTTTATCAAGGAGGCTTTGAGGGTGTCCTTGAAACATTTCCTCTGCCCACCTTTGGCTCGCTTGCTGTGTAGGAGTTCCGAGTAGAGCGCTTGCTTTGGGAGTCTCGTGTCGGGCATGCGAACAATGTGGCCCGCCCAACGGAGCTGGTCGAGTGTGGTCAGTGCTTCGATGCTGGGGATGTTGGCCTGATCGAGAACACTGACGTTGGTGCGTCTGTCCTCCCAGATGATTTGCAGAATCTTATGGAGACATCGTTGGTGGTATTTCTCCAGCGATTTGAGGTATCTACTGTATATGGTCCACGTCTCTGAGCCATACAGGGGGGCGGGTATCACTACAGCTCTGTAGACCGTAACTTTCAATGAGAATACTAGATAGTGATTGGTGATCCGGGCCCACGTGACTGCAGCAGATGCGTTCGAACGTGATAGACATCTCCCCGTGCGCGGCGCAGTGAATGGAGGACTCAGGCCTACGTTCCTCGGGGACCACCAGGTAGTTTTGTAAATTTCTTTCGGGTTGGAGGCGTTCGTATGAAGGAAGCCTCCGAATGCAATTTTTGGCCCCATCTTTTTTGAGGGGCCATAATTGGCTCCACCCTTGTGTTGACTACCTTTTTACTATTTATAGTAAATTAATACCTCTTTAATCTATTTATAGGGCTGCACTGTCGGAGGTGCCGTCATTCGGAAGACACGTTAAACCGAGGCCCCGTCTGCTCTCTCAGGTGGACGTAAAAGATCCCCTTGCCACTATTTCGAAGAAGAGCAGGGGAGTTATCCCCGGTGTTCCGGGGCCAATATTTAACCCTCTATCAACATATATAAAACTATGCCCCCTCGTTCTAGATTCCCCCATGAGGGGAAACACCCTCTCCGCATCTATCCTCACTGGGCAGTAGAAACACCACAAACAATTATCATCATAGCAGCCCCTCGGGGTCGAGGAAGACTTGGTTCCACTCTAAACTGATGAACTCATTTTAAACGATGGAAGATGCCTGTAGGTGAATTCTTTTAACGTGGGGTGGCCGTTGCACACCAGCCACCACACGGGCTTGACGGAGCAAGGTCTTGGTCCAGTGGCAAGGGGATCCAAGATGACTGGAGACCAGGCTCTGCTTCAATGACTTATCAAAGCATTAATATATTAACAGATACATAGAAACAGAGAAAATAGGTGCAGGAGTAGGCCATTCGGCCCTTCGAGCCTGCACCGCCATTCAATATGATCATGGCTGATCATTCACCTCAGTACCCCTTTCCTGCTTTCTCTCCTTACCCCTTGATCCCTTTAGCCATAAGGGCCATATCTAACTCCCTCTTGAATATATCCAATGAACTGGCATCAACAAATCTCTGTTGCAGGGAATTCCACAGGTTAACAACTCTCTGAGTGAAGAAGTTTCTCCTCATCTCAGTCCTAAATGGCTTACCCCTTATCCTAAGACTGTGTTCCCTGGTTCTGGACTTCCCCAACATCGGGAACATTCTTCCCGCATCTAACCTGTCCCGTCCTGTCAGAATCTTATATGTTTCTATGAGATCCCCTCTCATCCTTCTAAACTCCAGTGTATAAAGGCCCAGTTGATCCAGTCTCTCCTCATATGTCAGTCCCGCCATCCTGGGAATCAGTCTAGTGAACCTTCGCTGCACTCCCTCAATAGCAAGAACGTCCTTCCTCAGATTAGGAGACCAAAACTGAACACAATATTCCAGGTGAGGCCTCTCCAAGGCCCTGTACAACTGAGGTAAGACTTCCCTGCTCCGATACTCAAATCCCCTAGTTATGAAGGCCAACATACCATTTGCCTTCTTCACCGCCTGCTGTACCTGCATGCCAACTTTCAATGACTGATGTACCATGACACCCAGATCTCGTTGCACCTCCCCTTTTCCATCCCCCACCTCGCACGCCGCCCCCCCCCCCCGCCCCCACACATACACACACATACACCATTTTGCATTCTCCACAATACATAATTTCAAGTCTTACCATTTTGTTATGCCGACAGTCAATCTATCTCAGCAGCTACTGATAGTCAAACTCTGTCGCTGTTGTCGTGAGCGGCAGATCAATGTGTCTCTGTCATCTCACTTGTAGTATACCACCTGATTCATATTAAGGCATCAACACCTCTTTTTCCCCAATTTCTTTTCTCTGGTCGAGGTGCTGACTCATGTTGGGTTGTGGCGTCACAGGTGGTAAGGCCCCTCCAGTGATGGCTTTTCTTCATGTGTGATCAGAGGTTGAACGTGGCAAACTGTTCAACTGTGAGACCACCACAGCCAACTTCATCCTTGCTCTCTGTCAATGTGTACACACATATTCTAGATGGGTCACTGGATATCCATCAGGAGTAAGATTCCTGGCTGTTTTTTTGCTCATTAACACCAACAACAACTTGTATTTATATAGCACCTTCAACGCAGTGAAATGTCCCACGGTGCTTCACAGGAGTATTATGAGATACAAAAATTTTGACACCGAGCCACATAATTAGAAATAAGCGTGGGTGACCAGCTGCTTGGTCAAAGAGGTAGGTTTTAAGGAGCGTCTTGAAGGAGGAAAGAGAGGCAGCGAGGCGGAGAGGCTTAGGGAGGGAGTTCCAGAGCTTGGGGCCCAGGCAACAGAAGGCACAGCCACCAATGGTTGAGTGATTATAATCAGGGATGCTCAAGAGGGCAGAATTAGAGGAGTGCAGACATCTCGGGGGGGTTGTGGGGCTGGAGGAGATTACAGAGATAGGGAGAGGCGAGGCCATGGAGAGATTTCAAAATAAGGATGAGAATTTTGAAATCGAGGCGTTGCTTAACTGGAAGCCAATGTAGTTCAGCTCCCTGCTGAAATATGCTTGTTTAAAATTAATTTTCAGATCCTCCATGATGGGTGAGCGGGAGTTGGTGCGAGTTAGGACACGGGGGCAGCCGAGTTTTGGATCACCTCTAGTTTACATAGGGTAGAATGTAGGAGGCCAGCCAGGAGTGCGTTGGAATAGTCAAGTCTAGAGGTAACAAAGGCATGGATGAAGGCTTCAGCAGTGGATGAGCCGAGGCAAGGGTAGAGACAGGCAATGTTACAGAGGTGAAAATAGGCGGTCTTAGTTATGCTGCGGATATGTGGTCAAAAGCTCATTTCAGGGTCAACTATGACGCCGAGGTTGCAAACAGTCTGGTTCAGCCTCGGACAGAAGTTGGGGAGAGGGATGGAGTCAGTGGCTGGGGAACGGAGTTTGTGGCGGGGACCGAAAACAATGGCTTCGTTCTTCCCAATATTCAGTTGGAGAACATGTCTGCCCATTAAGACCAATTAGTACGACATAGAGGAGGACAAGCTGCTCGCTCATTGAGGGAGGAGGAGCAGGTCGGGGAGTAAGTAGGAGAAGGCTATATCCACCCAGGGTATTCAGCGAGCAATCCTTCTGCCTCGACCTCGAGTGAGGAACAAGGTGAGCGACGTCTCCGCTTCACTGAGGAGGTGCTGACGGAAATCTGCCCCCTGTGTCAGGCAGGCCTGCAGCCTCAGAGCAGGGCAAGGATGGTATTGCCAGTGTCGGTGAAGGCGATCACGGCCACGAATCTTTTTGCATCGGGCTCCTTCCAGGCTGGAGCAGGTGATATTTCCAACATCCCAGGGTCAGCTGTGGCTCAGTGGGCAGCACCCTCGCCTCTGAGTCAGAAGGTTTGGGTTCAAATCTCACTTCAGAGACTTGAGCACAAAAATCTAGCTTGACACTTGCGGTGCTGAGGGAGTGCTGCACTGTCAGAGGCCCCGTCTGTTCTGTCAACTGGATGTAAAAGATCCCATGGCACTATTTCGAAGAAGAGCAGGGGAGTTATCCCTGGTGTCCTGAGGCTAATATTTATCTCTCAACCAACATCACAAAAAAACAGATCATCTGATCATTATCACATTGCTGTTTGTGAAAGCTTACTGTGCACAAAGTGGCTATCGCATTTCCCATATTACAACAGTGACTACACTCCAAAAGTACTTCATTGGCTGTAAAGCGCTTTGAGACGTCCGGTGAAAGGTGCTATATAAATTCACTCTTGTAAAAACAACAGCATCTCTAATCTCTCCTTAAATATTCTCCCGCCTCTGAATCCGAGAAGCTTAAACCTTCAGTTATGTGATCTCAATAAGTGATTTAACAGTTTCGGTTGAAAGCTTCACGCTGCATTTTAAATCTATTAGATAGAAACTGTATTAAAAGTGACCGCACAGCTTAAGAGGAAGCTTTATGAGGATGGCAGATTTCCTTCCCTAAAGGATATTAGTGAACGAGTTGGGTTCTTATGACAATCCACAGGCTTCATGCTCACGTTTTCTGATCCAAGTCTTTTTATTTCTAGATGTTTTAAGCTGAATTTAAATTCTCAAACTGCCGTGCTGGGAATTAAACTCTTCGTCTCTGGATTTATAGTCCAGTAATGTAACCAAGGCAAGGAGTATAGGGAATAAGGCAGATGAGCTGAGAGCACAGATTGACACTTGGGAGTATGATATTACAGCTATTACTGAGACTTGGCTGAAAGAAGAGCAGGTATCACAGCTCAATGTTCCTGGCTACAGGGTTTTTACACGGGATAGAGAGGGGGGTAAAAAATGAAGGGGGGGTCGCAGTTTTGATTAAAGAAACAATCACAGCTGTGAGGAGGGATGATATGTTCGAAGGGTCATCAGACGAGGCCATATGGATTGAATTGAAGAACAAAAAAGGAGCGGTCACACTGCTGGGAGTGTATTATAGATCCCCAAGCAGTCAGAGGGAGATAGAAGAACAAGTATGTGGGCAAATTGCTGCGAAGTGCAAAAACGATACAACTGTAATAGTGGGGGATTTCAACTACCCGAATATTAACTGGGAAAAAAACAGTGTGAATGGTACAGAGGGTGCGGAATTCCTAAAATGCATTCAGGAGACCTTCTTTAGCCAGTATGCAACAAGCCCAACAAGGAAGGAGGCGGTTCTGGACTTGGTTATGGGGAATAAAGAGGGGCGGGTGGAAGGGGTATCAGTGGGAGAGCATTTTGGTGTGAGTGATCATCATTCAGTAAGATTTAGGGTAGTTATAGAAAAGGACAAAGGTGGACCAGGAAAAAAAGTTCTGAATTGGGGTAAAGCCAATTTTGCTGAGCTGAGATGGGATTTGGCCAAAGTGGACTGGAAACGGCTACTTGATGGTAAATCAGTGTCAGAGCAGTGGGAGGCCTTCAAGGAGGAGATCCTGAGGGTACAGGGCAAGTATGTTCCCTTAAAAAAAGGGTGGGGCTAACACATCTTTAGAGCCCCCTGGATGTCAAGGTACATACAGAGTAAGATAATGAAATAAAGGGAAGGTTATGGCAGATCTGTTCAGAGAAGGTTCACTAGATTGATTCTGGAAATGAGGGAGTTGACTTATGGAGATAGGTTGAGTAGGTTGGGCCTCCTCTACTCATTGGAGTTCAGAAGAATGAGAGGTGATCTTACCGAAACATATAAGATAATGAGGGGGCTCGACAAGGTGGATGCAGAGAGGATGTTTCCACTCATAGGAGAAACCAAAACTAAGGGACATGGTCTCAGAATTAAAAACTGAGATGAGGAGGAATTTCTTCTCTCAGAGGGTTGTAAACCTGTGGAATTCTCCGCCCCAGGGAGTTGTGGAGGCTGGGTCAGTAAATATATTTAAGGCAGAGATCGACAGATTTTTGAACGATAAGGGAGTAAAGGGTTATGGGGAGTGGGCAGGGAAGTGGAGCTGAGCCCATGATCTTATTGAATGGCGGAGTAGGCTCGAGAGGTCAAATGGCCTACTCCTGCTCCTATTTCTTATGTTCTTATGTAATTGTGTTCAACCGTACTCTGATTGGTTACTGATTATTATACTGCGCTGCCTGAAAGGGCGATGGGAGCAGATTTAACAGTAACTTTCAAAAGAGAATTGGGTAAATAGTTGAAAATGAAATATTTGCAGGGCTTTGGGGGTGGGACTAAATCGGATCGCTCTTTCAAAGAGCCGGCACAGGCACGATGGGCCGAATGGCCTCCTTCTGTGCTGAATGATTCAATAAATCTATGAATAGCAGTAAAAACAGAAGCAGCGTCCGTTTCAGCCTACCACCGGACTACCTCACTGTGCCGTCTCACCTACTTATTTCCATTAAAGTCAGCGTGCAGGGAACAATAACATAAGCAATAGGAGCAGGAGTCGGCCACTTGGCCCCACGAGCCTGCTCCGCCATTCAATACGATCATGGCTGATCTGATCATGGACTCAGCTCTACTTCCCTGCCCGCTCCCCATAACCCTTTACTCCATTATCGCTCAAAAATCTTTCTATCTCCGCCTTAACTATATTCAATGACCCAGCCTCCACAGCTCTCTGGAGCAGAGAATTCCACAGATTTACAACACTCTGAGAGAAGAAATTCCTCCTCATCTCAGTTTTAAATGGGCGGCCTCTTATTCTGAGACCCCTATGTCCCCTAGTTATAGCCTCCCCACCAGTGGAAACATCCTCTCTGCATCCACCCTGTCAAACCCCCTCATTATCTTATAAGTTTCAATAAGATCACGTCTCATTCTTCTGAACTCCAATGTGTATAGGCCCAACCTACTCAACCTTTCCTCATAAGTCAATCCCAAAAAGCACTGCCCTGCGGTTTTCATTCCCCGCTATCTAAACCAGCCACGTTCCATTGAAACGTTGTTGGGATGAGAGGGTTGTCCTATACGGAGAGATTGAGTAGATTGGGCCTATGCTCTCTGGAGTTTAGAAGTATGAGAGGTGATCTCATTGAAACATATAGGATTCTGAAGGGGATTGACAGGGTAAATGCTGAGAGGTTGTTTCCCCAGGCTGGGAGAGTCTAGAACTAGGGGGGCATAGTCTCAGGATAAGGGGTCGGCCATTTAAGACAGAGATAAGGAGTCATTTCTTCACTCAGAGGGTGGTGAATCTTAATTTTCTGCCCCAGAATCTCTGAGTATATTCAAGGCTGAGATAGATAGACTTTTCAACTCTCCGGAAATCAAGGGATATGGGGATCGGGCGGGAAAGTGTAGTTGAGGTCGAAGATCAGCCATGATCTCATTGAATAGTAGAGCAGGCTCGAGGGGCCGAATGGCCTTCTCCTGCTCCTAATTCTTGCATTCTTATGTTCTTACGCTCACGAGCTTTGCGAAGAGAACGCAGCCAGTGAAATCAAAGCAGAAAGTTCCGGAAAGGCACGGCAGGACATGATGTGCAATTAGACTCAGGTGTTTCCAGGGACTGAGCTGCTATGAATCAACCAGGGAGGCTCACTCAAGCTTCCAGTAAATAAATCACCAGCATGGTCTATATTACACACTGTCGTGACCCAGTGTTGTAGGTGTCAGAACCAATCTTTGATTTGCAAGCAGGTAGTCATCATTATTATTTAATAGGGTTTTGCTGGCTATAGACATTTTTCTTTCACCTTTTAACTGTTTGCAAACTCTTACATTGAATATATAGCATTTCCCTTCCAACTAAATAGTCATTCTATTTTTTAGAATCATAGAATCGTAGAAATTTACAGCACGCCGGCCGACAACGAGATATCCAGCTTAATCCCACTTTCCAGCTCTTGGTCCGTAGCCCTGCAGGTTACGGCACTTCAAGTGCACATCCAAGTATCTTTTAAATGTGGTGAGAGTTTCTGCCTCTACTAACCTTTCAGGCAGTGAGTTCCAGACCCCCACCACACACTGGGCGAAGAAATTTCCCCTCATATCTCTTCTAAACTTCTCCTCAATTACTTTAATTCTATGCCCCCTGGTTGTTGACCCCCACGGCCAAGGGAAACGGGTCTTTTCTATCCATTCTATCCGTGCCCCTCATAATTTTATACACCTCAATCAGGTCTCCCCTCAGCCTCCTTTGTTCCAAAGAAAACAGACCCAGCATCTCCAATCTTTCTTCATAGCCAAAATTCTCCAGTCCAGGCAACATCCTTGTAAATCTCCTCTGCACCCTTTCCAGTGCAATCACATCCTTCCTGTAATGTGGTGACCAGGACTGCACACAGTACTCCAGCTGCGGCCTAACCAATGTTTTATACAGTTCAAGCCTAACCTCCTTGCTCTTGTATTCCATGCCTCGACTAATAAAGGCAAGTATTCCATACGCCTTCTTAACCACCTTATCTACCTGGCCTGCTACCTTCAGGGATCTGTGGACCTGCACTCCCAGGTCCTTTTGTTCCTCTACACTTTTCAGTGCTGTGCCATTTAATGTGTATTCCCTTGCCTTGTTAGACCTCCCCAAATGCATTACCTCACACTTATCTAGATTGAATTCCATTTGCCACTGTTCTGCCCACCTGACCAGTACATTGATATTTTCCTGTAGTCTGCAGCTTTCTTCTTCATTATCAACCACACAGCCTATTTTAGTGTCATTTGCAAACTTCTTAACCATACTGTAGGGGGTGGTGTGTGGGGTCAGGTTCACCTGTGACCTTCTGAGCGGTTCGAATCGCTCCCACTCCCTGGGATCTAGACTCTGGATTTATTTGGGGGATGTGATAAAATGCAAGAGACAACTGGTTTGGTGCAAAAGAACTTCGATTTTATTAAAGGCAAGAAAATACAATGTCAAACATATAGGGCCCAAGTTTCCACATGATTCGCGCCTGATTTTTAGGAGCAACTGGTGGAGAACAGACTATTATAGAAATCGCAATTCTCCACATTTTTTTTTCTGCAGTTCTAGTCAGGTAGAACCGTTCTAGTTTAGAACAGAATTTTTTCTTCAAAAGGGGGCGTGTCCGGCCACTGACGCCTGATTTGAAAGTTTCCACAGTGAAAACGTACTCCAAACTAAAGTAGAATGGAGCAAGTGAAGATTTTTGTAGAACTGAAAAAACCTGTTCTACACATTAAAAAATCAGGCGCAGGTTACAAATTAGGCGTCCAGAACGAGGTGGGGGGGGAGGGGAGGGGGAAGGGAACTCATTAAATTTGACAATAAATCCTTATTTATACTTCTACAAATATTATACAAATAAATCCAACCTGAATAAACATTTATAAGCCACGAAAAGATTAAATAAACCATCTTCCTACCTGTGTGAAAGTGCTTCAGCCAGGGAGAATTCTGCAGCCGTTCGTGCCGCTGAGCAGGAGGGGGAGAGAGAGAGAGAGAGAGGGAGGGGGAGAGAGAGAGGGGGGGGAGAGAGGGGGGGGGGGGAGAGAGGGGGGGGGAGAGAGAGAGAGAGGGAGGAAGAGAGGGGGGGGAGGGAGGGAGAGAGAGGGGAGGGAGGGAGAGAGAGGGGGAGGGAGGGAGAGGGGAGAGAGGGAGAGAGAGAGAGGGGGAGGGAGGGAGAGGGAGAGGGAGAGAGAGAGGGGGGGTGCGTCGGGTCGGGGAACAGGAGTGCGGGTCGGGTCAGTCGTGGGGGGTGGAGAGCGAGTGTCGGGTCTGGTCAGGTGGGGAGCAGGAGCTGGCCGTGGGAGGAGCCCCAGTGAGACCATTGGGCCAGGGCTAGGGGCTGCGTGCTTCGGGCCCCTCCCACACAGTTCGGCGCCTGGAGCTACTGCACTTGCGTGCCGACTGTAGCGTGCATGTGCAGAGGTCCCGGCACTGTTTTCAGCGCCGGGACCTGGCTCCGCCCCCCCCACAGCTCGTGCTGATTGCGCCGAGGGCCAGAGGACCTGTAAGTAGGTGCAGACTACCGAGGATTTTTTTAGGCGCCGTTTTAGGCGCAAAAAACGGGCGCCCAGCTCGGAGGGGCGCCCGTTTTTTTTCTTGTGGAAACTTGGGCCCATAGTCACTCAAGTAAAGAACAGTACATCACACATTCAAAGGGGTTACAGTGAATAATACACCTCCCACCTCCCAATACCTAACACTGACTAGGTTAAACTCCAGAGCAAACAGGGACTATGCTCACCAATCCTTTACTGGTAGTTGGCGGTGGTTCACGATTTCGGGGTTCGCTGGATTCTGTAGGTTCTGCTTGCCTTACCCCGAACGTCGTAGAAGACTTCTTACTGCGCAATCTTCAGTTGGGTGGTGTCCGCTGATGCGGTAAGGCGCGTTTTGGACTTATGGGGTAAGTACCCACTGTCTTTAGTTAGAAATAGCCTTTTCGATAATGTTTTCACCTGTTGGTAGTCAGGCCTAGGTTGTAGAGTGGAAACGTTCGATTCTTCGGTTTCTTCCTTGTGGAGTTTTGTTTTGAAGTTGGCCGATCGCGGTGTTTCGGTGGTACCACGTTGGCTGTGGTCGGTTGCTGCCGCGATGGTGATGATCTTACATCCTTTTCGACAGCAGGAGAAGTTAGTTACAACTGCTGCGGTGGTGTCTCTCCCTTCTTGATGCTCTATGATGCTACGCTGCTGTGTACATACCTTCTGCTAAGCGTCCCTAGCAGTGTCTTCTGAGGCAGTAGCAATAAGCAAGCATGTCCTTTGTTAAAGCAGGGCCCAGTTATACCTTTGGAGCTGTTCTAATCTGCGTGCCAAATCAGCCAGGATTCTTTGTTTAATTTTGGCGGGCTTGATATTTCTTTGTCATATTTTGGCGGGCTCATTAAAAGTTCACCTGTCTCGGATGTGTCGATCTTCTAAATCTGTTTGTTGATGGAAATATTAGCTTTGGTATTTGCAGTGTCTGTCTGTGCTTGGGTTTTCCATGCGGGCTGGATGTGCCATTGTTATTATGCATGCGCTGGAATGGTTTTCCAGATCAGGATGATGGTTAGCTATCTCTGGGTTAATTGTTGCTATGTTAATGTCTCCTGGGGAGAAGGGTTTTCGAGTATCCACAATTCTCCAGACAATTTGCTTTAGTTTCAATACCCCAGACAGCTTCAATACTCAAACTGGCTTCTTTGCAGGATAGTTATCCTTTAGTTCTTTAGCCCTGTCCACACAAACTCAATCTGCTTTGTAAAATACCAAATTCGATTAAAGTTCGTAGTTTCTTTCATGTGCACTTTAGGATCTCAAACTTTCTGGCAGATAGTTCCAAATTAAATTTCCTTTCCAATGAGTCCAAACACTGTGGGGGTTCTCCCACGAATTTTGCAACCCTTCAATACCCCCAACATTCAAGTCCAAATCATTAATATATACCACAAAAATCAAGGGACCTAGTACTGAGCCCTGCAGAATCCCACTGGAAACAGCCTTCCAGTCATAAAAAGCACCCATCAAACATTACTCTCTGCTTCCTGCTTCTGAGCCAATTTTGGATCCAACTTGCCACTTTGCCCTGGATCCATGGGCTATTGCTTTCGTGACCAGTCTGCCATGTGGGACCTTATCAAAAGCTTTGCTAAAATCCATATACACTACATCGTACGCTTTGCCTTCATCGACCCTCCTGGTTACCTCCTCGAAAAATTCAATCAAGTTAGTCAGACACGACCTTCCCTTAACAAATCCCTGCTAACTGTCCTTGATTAATCCATGACTTTCCAAATGTAGCTTTATGCTGTCCCTCAGGACTTTTTCCAATAATTTTCCTACCACTGAGGTTAGGCTGACTGGCCTGTAATTACTCGGTCTATCCCTTTCTCCCTTTTTAAACAAAGGTACAACATTATCAGTCCTCCAGTCCTCTGGCACCACACCTGTAGCGAGAGAGGACTGGAAAATGATGGTCAGAGCCCCTGCTCTTTTCTCTTTTGCTTATCTCGTCTAATATTTCACACTCATCCCCCCTCATTGCAAAGTCTGCATCGCCCCTCTCTTTTGTGAAAACAGATGCAAAGTATTCATTAAGAATTCTACCCATGTCTTCCACCTCCACACACAGATTTCCTTTATGGTCTCTAATAGGCCCCACTCTTTCTCTAGTTATCCTCTTGCTCTTAATGTATTTATAAAACATCTTTGGGTTTCCCCTGATTTTATGTGCCAACATTCTTTCATGCTCTCTCTTTGCTTTCCTGATATCGTTTTTAATTTTTAATTTTAAATTTTAAATTTTAAAATAAAAAATACTTGCATTTCTACAACGCATTCACCATCTCCGGACATCCCAAAGCACTTTGCAGCTAATGAAGTACTTTCGAACTGTAGTCACTGTTGTAATGTGGGAAACGCAGCAGCCAATTTGCGCACAGCAAGCTCCCATAAACAGCAATGTGATAATGACCACATTATTGTTCTTTTAGTGATGTTGATTGAGGGATAAATATTGGCCAGGACACCGGGGATAACTCCCATGATCTCCGTTTGAAATTGTACCGTTGAGTCTTTTTATGTGAGAGGGCAGACGGGGCCTCGGTTTAACGTCTCATCCAAAAGACGGCACCTCCGACAGTGCGGCGCTCCCTCTGGAGTGTCAGCCTGGATTTAATGCTTAAGTCTCTGGAGCGGGACCTGAACCCACCACCTTCTGACTCATAGGCGAGCGTGTCACCCACTGAGTCACGAGCCGACACCAGGAACTATGGGGTACCCTAGTGTGACATTTATAAACCCATCATCATAGGCCGTCCCTCGAATCGAGGATGACTTGCTTCCATGCCAAAAAGTTCACAGGTGTTTCAATGAAGGACCGAATACTCCAGATCCTGAACTACATCCTGAAGGGTGGGAGATGCCTGTGCGTGGATTTTTTTTAACGTGTGGTGACCGTTGCACACCAGCCAACACACGGGCTTGACAGAGCTAGGTCTTGGTCCAGTGGCAAGGATTAACCAAGACGACTGGAGACCAGCTCTGCTGCACGGACCTAGTGTGCGTACATATCGCAGTGCGGGCTGGTCCCTGCTGCCCCAGGGTCCTCGCCTCTCCTGGGTCCCGAACTCACACCTCTCCTGGGTCCCGATCACGTCGCTCCACGATCACTCGCCGCTCCTTCGCCCCGACCTCGCCGCTCCTGCTGTACCTGCCCGCGCTCCAATCAGCGACCTGGATCTTGGTGACGACGTCACTCTTCGCTGCCGTTGCCCTGCTGCTCCATAACATGCTGCTCCCTGGAGCGGTATGTCACCACGCCTCTCCTTCCACTCCCCGGCCTGCTCCGACGGTGCTCGCAGGCCAGGGGCCGCTCCTCCTGTTGGGCGAGGCCCCCACGCTGCTTCTTCTGCTCCCCACGGCCCCTGGCCTGCGAGCACCATCGGCTGCCCGGCCCAGCGGTCACGGACATTGCACACACACATAGACCACAAACACATAAACCATGGAACGTATGATTCCTATGGTAATCTCCTCCCGCAATATCCTAAAGGCCAGAATCTTGGCGTGCCTTCCGTCCTATGAAAGACGCTCTTAACGATCCTGCGAGATTAAAGGATTCATCTTCATAATCAGCCACCTGCTCCATTCCATGGCCTCCTGCTCCGAGCAAGCTTGAACTTCAAACGTAAGGCCGATGTAAATTAAGACAAGCTGGTTTGCCACCTGGCGTTACATTTATTCATTCATTAGCGCGACTGCTGCCTTAGTGTCCTGAATAAGTCAGCATGAAATTCCTGGCACATCCATACCCTTCGTTTCCATGTTCAGCCATCATCATAGGCAGTCCCTCGAAATCGAGGAAGAGTTGCTTCCACTCTAAAATTACAGTCACTGTCACAGGTGGGACAGACAGTGGTTGGAGGAAAGGGTGGGTGGGGAGACTGGTTTGCCGCACGCTCCTTCCGCTGCCTGCGCCTGCTCTCAGCGACGAGACTCGAGGTGCTCAGCGCCCTCCCGGATGCTCTTCCTCCGCTTAGGGGGGTCTTTGGCCAGGGACTCCCAGGTGTCAGTGGGGATGTTGCATTTTATCAAGGAGGCTTTGAGGGTGTCCTTGAAACGTTTCCTCTGCCCACCTGGGGCTCGCTTGCCGTGTAGGAGTTCCGAGTAGAGCGCTTGCTTTGGGAGTCTCGCACAAGGATTCTAGATGGCGGATGGGATAGCCGCTCCCGAGAGAAGCTCTGCCCGAATAAACCTTCCTCTGGCCATCCGCTGCCCTCCTTCACCTCTCTCTCCCTCAACCTCCCCCCCGCCCCCCCCGCCGACTGTCTAAGCCCCCTCTGGCCCTAACTTCAAACCCCCAAGGTATTTTTCCTACCCCTAAACCCATGCTGCAAGGGCCACTGCCCAGCCCCCAACCTCGACTTACCTTCCAGGTCGCCCGCCCTGCTACCGAGGTCATTCCCAACTGACCGACTCATGTTAAGATATTAACAACAACAACAACTTGTATTTATATAGCACCTTTAATGTATTGAAATATCCCAAGGCACTTCACAGGAGTATAATGAGATTAAAAAATTGACACCAAGCCACATAAGGAGGAATTAAGGCAGGTGACCAAAAGCTCGGTCAAAGAGGAAGGTTTTAAGGAGCATCGTGAAGGAGGAAAGAGAGGCGGCGAGGTTTAGGGAGGGAGTTCCAGAGCTTGGTGCCCAGGCAACAGAAGGCACGGCCACCGATGGTTGAGCGATTATAATCAGGGATGCTCAGGAGGACAGAATTAGCGGAGCGCAGACATCTCGGGACTGGAGGAGATTACAGAGATAGGGAGAGGGCGAGTCCATGGAGGGATTTGAAAATAAGGATGAGAATTTTGAAATCGAGGCGTTGCTTAACCGGGAGCCAATGTAGGTCAGCGAGCACAGGGGGTGATGGGTGAGCGGGACTTGGTGCGAGTTAGGACATGGGCAGCAAGCACAGGGGTGATGGGTGAGCGGGACTTGGTGCGAGTTAGGACATGGACAGCAAGCACAGGGGTGATGGGTGAGCGGGACTCGGTGTGAGTTAGGACACGGGCAGCGAGCACAGGAGGTGATGGGTGAGCGGGACTCGTTGCGAGTTAGGACACGGGGCAGTGAGCACAGGGGGTGATGGGTGAGCGGGACTCGGTGCGAGTTAGGACACGGGCAGTGAGCACAGGGGTGATGGGTGAGCGGGACTTGGTGCGAGTTAGGACACGGGGCAGTGAGCACAGGGGGTGATGGGTGAGCGGGACTTGGTGCGAGTTAGGACACGGGGCAGTGAGCACAGCGGGTGATGGGTGAGCAGGACTTGGTGCGAGTTAGGACACGGGGCAGTGAGCACAGGGGGTGATGGGTGAGCGGGACTCGGTGCGAGTTAGGACACGGGGCAGTGAGCACAGGGGGTGATGGGTGAGCGGGACTCGGTGCGAGTTAGGACATGGGGCAGCCGGGTTTTGGATCACTTCTAGTTTAAGCCTCAGTGCTTTCAATCCAAGACTGAAACTTTTTTTCAGACATCTTTCCAGATCTCCAAAGTAGACAGTTCTGGGAACGCACCTCAGGAAGAAGATATCGGCCTCAGAGGAGGAGCAATGCAGATTCACCAGAATGATACCGGGGCTAAAAGGGTTAACTTATGAGGACAGGTTGCATAGACTGGGCTTGTATTCCCGTGAGTGTAGAAGATTAGGAGATGATCCAATCAAGATGTTTAAGATGATTAAAGGAGTTGATAGGATAGATAGAGATAAAATATTTCCACTGGGTGGGGCAGTCCAGAACAAGTGGTCATAACCTTAAAATCAGAGCCAGGCCATTCAGAGATGATGCCAGGAAGCACATCTTCACATAAAGGGCAGTGGGAATCTGGAACTCTCCCCCAAAAAGCTGTTGAGGCCGGGGGAGGGTCAATAGAACATTTCAAAGCTGAAATTAGATTTTTTGTTCGGCAAGAGTATTACGGGTTACGGAACCAAGGCAGGTAGATGGAGTTGAGGTCGAAGATCAGCCATGGTCTCATTGAATGGTGGAACAGGCTCGAGGGGCTGAATCCTGTGTTCCTGTGTTCCTAAAGCCCCAGGTTGGCTCAGTGTGTGCGAGGCTGCATCTCCCCTCATGAACCAACAATGTTTTTAAAGCTCCTTCCAGCGAGACCTCAGTCAGAGAGATGGAGAGGGGGAGTTAAACGGTGGGGGTGGGTCCAGACCTGGCAATTTTCTTTTTATTCCCCCGCCCCCAAATTTTCAGAGTTCTTTTTCAGAAGTTTTCCATAATCAGCGGCTGAACAAAACATTCATTGTTGCCACTGGCTTAATGGAGATGGGAAGTGTTGAAGATCAGAGTCTTCATAAATTTGCATTGCTCGAAATCAAAGTGGAAAACACCGAGCATAGAAACATAGAAACATAGAAAATAGGTGCAGGAGTAGGCCATTCAGCCCTTCGAGCCTGCACCGCCATTCAATAAGATCATGGCTGATCATTCCCTCAGTACCCCTTTCCTGCTTTCTCTCCATACCCCTTGATCCCTTTAGCCGTAAGGGCCATATCTAACTCCCTCTTGAATATATCCAATGAACTGGCATCAACAACTCTCTGCGGCAGGGAATTCCATAGGTTAACAACTCTCTGAGTGAAGAAGTTTCTCCTCATTTCAGTCCTAAATGCCTACCCCTTATCCTAAGACTATGTCCCCTGGTTCTGGACTTCCCCAACATCGGGACCATTCTTCCTGCATCTAACCTGTCCAGTCCCGTCAGAATCTTATATGTTTCTATGAGACCCCCTCTCATCCTTCTAAACTCCAGTGAATAAAGGCCAAGTTGATCCAGTCTCTCCTCATATGACAGTCCAGCCATCCCTGGAATCAGTCTGGTGAACCTTCGCTGCACTCCCTCAATAGCAAGAACATCCTTCCTCAGATTAGGAGACCAAAACTGAACACAATATTCCAGATGAGGCCTCATTAAGGCCCTGTACAACTGCAGTAAGACCTCCCTGCTCTTATACTCAAATCCCCTAGCTATGAAGGCCAACATACCATTTGCCTTCTTCACCGCCTGCTGTACCTGCTTGCCCACTTTCAGTGACTGATGAACCATGATACCCAGGTCTCGTTGCACCTCCCCTTTTCCTAATCTTCCGCCATCCAGATAATATTCTGCCTTTGTGTTTTTGCCCCCAAAGTGGATAACCTCACATTTATCCACATTATATTGCATCTGCCATGCATTTGCCCACTCACCTAACTTGTCCAAGTCACCCTGCAGCCTCTTAGCATCCTCCTCACAGCTCACACCGCCACCCAGTTTAATGTCATCCGCAAACTTGGAGATATTATACTCAATTCCTTCATCTAAATCGTTAATGTATATTGTAAATAGCTGGGGTCCCAGCACTGAGCCCTGCGGCACTCCACCAGTCACCGCCTGCCATTCTGAAAAGGACCCGTTTATCCCGACTCTCTGCTTCCTGTCTGCCAACCAGTTCTCTATCCACGTCAGTACATTACCCCCAATACCATGCGCTTTGATTTTGCATAGCAATCTCTTGTGCGGGATCTTGTCAAAAGCCTTTTGAAAGTCCAAATACACCACATCCATTGGTTCTCCCTTGTCCACTCTGCTCGTTACATCCTCAAAAAATTCCAGAAGATTCGTCAAGCGTGATTTCCCTTTCATAAATCCATGCTGACTTGGTCCGATCCTGTCACTGCTTTCCAGCAACTAGTGGGGTGCCGCAGGAATCAGTGCTGGGACCCCAACTATTTACAATCTATATTAACGACTTGAAAGAAGGGGCTGAGTGTAACGTAGCCAAGTTTGCTGACGATACAAAGTTGAGAGGAAAAGCAATGTGTGAGGAGGACGCAGAAAATCTGCAAAAGGACATAGACAGGCTAAGTGAGTGAGCAAAAATTTGGCAGATGGAATATTATGTTGGAAAGTGTGAGGTCATGCACTTTGACAGAAAAAAATCAAAGAGCAAATTATTATTTAAATGGAGAAAGATTGCAAAGTGCTGCAGTATAGCGGGACCTGGGGGTACTTGTGCATGAAACACAACATGATAATATGCAGTTACAGCAAGTGATCAGAAAGACCAATGGTATCTTGGCCTTTATTGCAAAGGGGATGGAGTATAAAAGCATGGAAGTCTTGCTACAGCTATATAAGGTATTTGGTGAGGCCACACCTGGAATACTGCGTGCAGTTTTGGTTTCCATATTTACAAAAGGATATACTTGGTTTGGAGACAGTTCGGAGAAGATTCACTAGGTTGATTCTGGAGATGAGGGAGTTGACTTATGAGGAAAGGTTGAGTAGGTTGGGCCTCTGACTCATTGGAATTCAGAAGAATGAGAGGTGATCTTATTGAAACGTATAAGATTATGAGGGGGCTTAACAAGGTGGATGCAGAGAGGATGTTTCAACTGATGGGGGAGACTAGAACTGGAGGGCATGATCTTAGAATAAGGGGCTGCCCATTTAAGACTGAGATGAGGAGACATTTCTTCTCCCAGAAGATTGTAAATCTGTGGAATTCGCTGCCTCAGAGAGCTGTGGATAAATTGAATAAATTTAAGACAGAAATAGACAGTTTTTTAAACGACAAGGAGATAAGGGTTATGGGGAGCGGGCAGGGAAGTGGAGCTGAGTCCATGATCGGATCAGCCATGATCTTATTAAATGGCGGAGCAGGCTCGAGAGGCCGTATGGCCTACTCCTGCTCCTATTTTTTATGTTCTTATTATTCATGTGTCACTATCGGCGGGCTATTTGATGTTGGAAGGCGTCACACCCCAGCCTGTCCCTCTCCTCCTGCGATGTCTTTCCAACAGAAGTCAGTGGGTGTGCGTTAGCTGAGCTGGTCTCTGCTGGGTCAATGGGAAGAAAGTGCTACAATTGTCCTGAGCTGGGAATTATCGTCCTTTTCCTCGCTCAGTGTTGCCGACTACAGCTGCAACAATTCCTATCGCTGAACGAGATTGAGAAAAAAAATAGGGACTTGCATTTATATTTCACTTTTCACAAAATCAGGCTGTCCCAAAGCGCTTTACAGCCAATGAAGTACTTTTTAAAGTGTAGTCGCTGTTGCAATCCTCCAAATCCCTCCATGGCCCCGCCCCTCCCTATCTCTGTAATCTCCTCCAGCCCCACAGCCCCTCGAGATGTCTTCTTGAGCATCGCTGATTATAATCGCTCGATAATTGCTATAGGAAGGACATTCTTGCTATTGAGGGAGTGCAGCGAAGGTTCACCAGACTGATTCCCGGGATGGCGGGACTGACCTATCAAGAAAGACTGGATCAACTGGGCTTGTATTCACTGGAGTTCAGAAGAATGAGAGGGGACCTCATAGAAACGTTTAAAATTCTGACGGGGTTAGACAGGTTAGATGCAGGAAGAATGTTCCCAATGTTGGGGAAGTCCAGAACCAGGGGACACAGTCTAAGGATAAGGGGGAAGCCATTTAGGACCGAGATGAGGAGGAATTTCTTCACCCAGAGAGTGGTGAACCTGTGGAATTCTCTACCACAGAAAGTTGTTGAGGCCAATTCACTAAATATATTCAAAAAGGAGTTAGATGAAGTCCTTACTACTAGGGGAATCAAGGGGTATGGTGAGAAAGCAGGAATGGGGTACTGAAGTTGCATGTTCAGCCATGAACTCATTGAATGGCGGTGCAGGCTAGAAGGGCCGAATGGCCTACTCCTGCACCTATTTTTCTATGTTTCTAGCTATTGGTGGCCGTGCCTTCTGTTGTCTGGGCTCCAAGCTCTGAAACTTCCTCCCTAAACCTCTCCATCTCTCTACCTCTCTTTCCTCCTTTAAGACGCTCCTTAAAACCTACCTCTTTGACCAAGCATCTGCCATAATTTCTTCTCATGGCTCGGCGTTAACTGTATTTGCTTTGTCTTAAAACACGGCAAGTTGTTGTTGTTGTTGCAGTAACGTGAAACACGGCAGCCAACTTGCGCACAGCAAGCTCCCACAAACAGCAATGTGACAATGCCCCGACAATCTGTTTTAGTGATGTTTATTGAATGATAAATATTGGTGATCATCATCATCATCATAGGCAATCCCTCGAAATCGAGGAAGACTTGCTTCCACTCTAAAAGTGAGTTCTCAGGTGACTGTACAGTCCAATACGTGAATTACAGTCTCTGTCACAGGTGGGACAGACAGTGGTTGAAGGAAAGGGTGGGTGGGGAGTCTGGTTTGCCGCACGCTCCTTCCGCTGCCTGCGCTTGTATCCTGCATGCTCTCGGCGATGAGACTCGAGGTGCTCAGCGCCCTCCCGGATGCTCTTCCTCCACTTAGGGCGGTCTTTGGCCAGGGACTCCCAGGGGACCTGACCTGAGCCTGCTCAGGCCAACATCCCCAGCATCGAAGCGCTGACCACACTCGACAAGCTCCGTTGGGCGGGCCACATTGTCCACATGCCCAACACGAGACTCCCTAAGCAAGTGCTCTACTCGGAACTCCGTCACAGCAAGCGAGCCCCAGGTGGGCAGAGGAAACGTTACAAGGATACCCTCAAAGCCTCCATGATAAAATATTGGTGAGAATGGGGATAACTCCCCTGCCTTTCTTCCAACAGTGCTATTGGATCTTTTGCGTCCCGCCTGAGAGAGCAGTCGGGGCCTGGCCTTGACATCTTTGCTGAATGATGTTGCCGATACTTTGAATCCTCTCCCTAATATCTAAGGAGGATTGTCCCAAGTATCATCATCATCATTATAGGCAGTCCCTCAGAATTGAGGAAGACTTGCTTCCACTCTTAAAATGAATCCTTAGGTGGCTGAACAGTCCAATACGAGAGCCACAGTCCCTGTCACAGGTGGGGCAGATAATCATTGAAGGAAAGGGAGGGTGGGACTGGTTTGCCGCACGCTCCTTCCACTGCCTGCACTTGGTTTCTGCATGCTCTCGGCGACGAGACTCGAGGTGCTCAGCGCCCTCCCGGATGCACTTCCTCCACTTCGGGCGGTCTTTGGCCAAGGACTCCCAGGTAGCGATGGGGGATGTCGCACTTTATCAGGGAAGCTTTGAGGATGTCCTTGTAACGTTTCCGCTGCCCACCTGGGGCTCACTTGCCGTACTACACTGGGAGTGTCAGCCTGGCTCAGCTCGCTGGAGACGGACTCGAAGGTATGATTGTCTGGCTCAGAGGCGAGAGTGCGACCCACTGAGCCTCATGAAAATGGCCACTTGGGTTTTTAACGTCTGACGGGCTGATGGCACCCAAGGAACTCTACCCAAGCAAGCGTCAGTGCCTTCGGGAGCAGAGGGAAGGGAAAGGGGAACAAAATTAAGGGGAATATTTAGAATTCTATCACATGCTGAGAATGTGGAACTCGCTACCACAGGGAGTTATTGAAGCGAATGGCAGAGATGCATTTAAGGGGAGGCTCGATAAACACATGAGGGAGAAGGGAATAGAGGGTCATGTTGATGGGGTGAGACGGGTGGAAATTTGGTCACCTCCGAACCCGGGCAGGGTGGTAGGTTTTGCGCCGGGAAATAGTTTGCGTCTCCAGCTGCAAAATTCACCAGCTGGGTCCCGAGTGTGCAGCGGACAGATAAAGGGAGGCGTTCCACACCTCTCTTTGGGCACTAGGCCGTCTGAGCAACTGACAATCCCGAGCTAAAGAGCCGGCCTCGGAGCCCCCGAAGAGAGGCTTCCCTGGGGGCAAAAAAAATCTGAAAAGAACCCCTACCAAAAACATTCCCGATACTTTCCTGACGATCCACGTAAATCGCAATATGAAATAAATAAAAAAACAATCACACTTACAGCGGGTGGACGTTCCTTCCCTCACTGTGACCGCTACAGCTCGGATCGCCCGCTTTCCCAGGCGGTCCCACCAGGGGGCGCTGTGGGGCGCTATGGATCAGGCCAGTATCAAATTTCGAGCCGGTGTCACAACCGGGGGCGGGGGGGGGGTGGGGGCGTTTGCACCCCGGCTCGCCTATCCCGGGCGGTAATGCTCTGCGCCCCCCCATCCCACCCCCGGTAAACCCGGCACCCACAGTTCCAGCGGGGCACTGGGAGCTGGTTGTCATTACCGCCCCACCGGGGGAGGAAAAACTGAGGCGGCAAGGGAGCGAAAATCAGGCCCAAAGAGTGGAAGGATCAAAAATACCAGTGTAGACCTGTTGAGCTGAATAGAAACATAAAAACATAGAAAATAGGTGCAGGAGTAGGCCATTCGGCCCATCGAGCCTGCACCGCCATTCAATGAGTTCATGGCTGATCATGCAACTTCAGTACCCCATTCCTGCTTTCTCTCCATACCCCTTGATCCCTTTAGCCGTAAGGGCCATATCTAACTCCCTTTTGAATATATCTAATGAACTGGCCTCAACAACTTTCTGTGGTAGGGAATTACACAGGTTCACAATTCTCTGAGTGAAGAAGATTCTCCTCATCTCGGTCCGAAATGGCTCACCCCTTATCCTTAGACTGTGACCCCTGGTTCTGGACTTCCCCAACATCGGGGAATTACATTGTTAACCTGTGGAATTCCCTGCCGCAGCGAGTTGTTGATGCCAGTTCATTGGATATATTCAAGAGGGAGTTAGATATGGCCCTTACGGCTCAGGGGATCAAGGGGTATGGGGAGACAGCAGGAAAGGGGTACTGAGGGAATGATCAGCCATGATCTTATTGAATGGCGGTGCAGGCTCGAAGGACCGAATGGCCTACTCCTGCACCTATTTTCTATATTTCTATGTTTCTAGCATGTGCTGTAAATACTGTGTGAGACAAAGGAGACATTATTGCAGGAAAGGGCCTGTTAGTTATGCTTCACTTCTCCTTTAACCAATTCATTCAGTTTTCCCCAGTGACAATCCCGGAGCCCCCGAGAGATCTTTGTCAACAAATATTGCAAAACGACATTACTTTAATCGAATTTAGGCAGCACGAAATGTCCTTGTATTAGGGCAGAGACTTTAAAAAATCAGCAGCCTCACTTTAGTCGTGCTTGATGTCCCATCACGACCGCTAATATCATAAAGGCTGTCACATGACGTCAATATCACTGTCACGTGGGCCCCGTCGGAAGTCGGAATTGAGTTTAAATGTTAAATATAAGGAAGGTCAGACTGCCCTCTCAACTAAGGCGAGACTCGAGCTCCTTGTCGCTATCCTCTCGAAACAATCTCGGAGGGTCAGGTGGCTTCCGAACCCACACCTCACAACATCGTAGAATCGTAGACGTCTACGGGATAGAAGGAGGCCATTTTGGCCCATCGTGTCCGTGCCGGCCGACCAAGAGTCATCCAGCCCAATCCCACTTTCCAGCTCCCGGTCCGTAGCCCTGTAGGTTACGGCGCTTCAAGTGCACATCCAAGTATTTTTTAAATGCAATGAGGGTTTCTGCCTCTACCACCCTTTCAGGCAGTGAGTTCCAGACCCCCACCACCCTCTGGGTGAAAAAAAGTTCCCCTCAACTCCCCTCTACCAATTACTTTAAATCCATGCCTCCTTGAGTCCCCGGCCAAAGACCGCCCTAAGTGGAGGAAGAGCATCCAGGAGGGTGCTGAGCACCTCGAGTCTCGTCGCCGAGAGCATGCAGAAATCAAGCGCAGGCAGCGGAAGGAGCATGCGGCAAACCAGACTGCCCACCCACCCTTTCCTCCAACCACTGTCTGTCCCACCTGTGACAGAGACTGTAATTCCTGTATTGGACTGTTCAGTCACCTGAGAACTCACTTTTGGAGTGGAAGCAAGTCTTCCTCGATTTTGAAGGACTGCCTGTGAATGAATGACATTACAGCCCCCCTTTTGTGCTGTAAGATTCTACGATTCCATCAGCCTGGATTTCTGTGCTTAAGTCTCGTGGAGTGTGACTTGAACCCTCGACCTTCTGATTCAGAGGCGAGGGTGCTGCCCACTGGAAGGAAGCTTTTGTGCTCACCGAGTATTTTAATGATCTCCCTATTGTCTCTGTTGCTAAAGGCGAGCTGTTTGTGAATGAGCCTCACAAACCAGTACATCGTAAATCCCGGTATTTGCTCTGCGCTGAGTTAAATTGCTGCAGTAAAGAGGCAGTATAACGATCTCCGAGCCCCCGCACTGAGAAAGGGTTGGGAGGGGGTGGTGATGGATGGGGGAGGGTGGGGAGTGAGGACAGCCAGGGTTCCAGCTCTTTATTATTATGCACCATCCTCACCAAGCTAGAAATGTAGCTTAAAAACTCACAAGCTGCTTCCAAAGACTGCCATAAAAGTGAAAAAAAAGAAAGACTTGCATTTATATAGCGCCTTTCATGACCCCGGATGTTCCAAAGTGCTTTACAGCCAAAGAAGTACTTTTGGAGTGTAGTCGCTGTTGTAATGTGGGAAACGCGGCAGCTATTTTGTGCACAGCAAGCTCCCACAAACAGCAATGTGATAATGACCAGATAATCTGTTTTTGTTATGTTGATTGAGGGGTAAATATTGGCCATACCATGAGCTTGGTGCCAGATTTGAGAGCCTGATCTTCGAACATTCTCTTCCTCAGGCGGCCAAAGGCTGCGTTGGCACACTGGGGGTGGTGTTGGACCTCATCGTCGATGTCTGCCCTTCTTGATAATAGGCGCCTGAGGTAATGGAAAGTGATCCACATTTTCCAAGGCTGTGCCGTGGATCTCGATGACTGGGGGTCAGTGCTGTGCGGCAGGGTCAGGTTGGTGGAGGACCTTTGTCTTATGGATGTTTAGTGTAAGACCCATGCTTTCGTACGCCTCGGTGAAGATGTTGACTATGTCTTGGAGTTCAGTCTCTGAATGTGCGCAGACGCAAGCGTCGTCCGCCTACTGTAGCTCGACGACAGGGGATGGGACAGTCTTGGATCTAGCCTGGAGGCGATGAAGGTTGAACAGGTTCCCACTGAAAGATTAGTTCCACTCCAGCAGGAAGCTTGTTGAGCGTGAGATGGAGCACTGCAGTGAGGAAGATCGAAAAGAGGGTTGGTGCTATGATGCAGCCCTGCTTGATCCCAGTCCGGATGTGGATTGGGTCTGTGGTGGATATACAGTAGACACCTCAAATCGCTGGAGAACTACCACCAGCAATGCCTCCGCAAGATCCTGCAAATCCACTGGGAGGACAGACGCACCAACGTCAGTGTCCTCGACCAGGCCGACATCCCCAGCATTGAAGCACTGACCACACTCGACCAGCTCCGTTGGGTGGGCCACATTGTCCGCATGCCCGACACAAGACTCCCAAAGCAATCGCTCTACTCGGAACTCCTACACGGCAAACGATCCCCAGGTGGGCAGAGGAAACGTTTCAAGGATACCCTCGAAGCCTCCTTGATAAAATGCAACATCCCCACCGACACCTGGGAGTCCCTGGCCAAAGACCGCCCTAAGTGGAGGAAGAGCATCTGGGAGGGCGCTGAGCACCTCGAGTCTCGTCGCCGAGAGCATGCAGAAAACAAGGGCAGGCAGCGGAAGGAGCGTGCGGCAAACCAGACTCCCCACCCACCCTTTCCTTCAACCACTGTCTGTCCCACCTGTGACAGAGACTATAATTCCTGTATTGGACTGTACAGTCAATCTGAGAACACTCTTAGAGTGGAAGCAAATCTTCCTCGATTTCAAGGGACTGCCTATGAAATATTGACCAAGACACCGGGATAACTCCCCTGCTCTTCTTCAAAATAGCACCATGGGATCTTTTACATCCACTTGAGAGGAGCAGACATCACGGTTTAACATCTTACTTACTAAACCGTACTTCCGACAGTGCAGCACTCCCTCTGCACTGCGAGTGTCAGCCTAGATTTATACGCTCAAGTTCCTGGACTTGAACCCACAACCTTCTCGACTCAGAGGCGAGAGTGCTGCCCACTGAGCCACAGCTGATACATGCATTAGGGCAAGTATACAAAGGTGCAGTGGTTACTTCATTGGCCCAGCATTGATATTTGAATTCCTTTTTTAAAAATCTGGAAATAAATACTGTTATCAGTAAAAGTGACCATGAAGCTGTAAAAACTCAACCGGATCACAGATGTTCTTTAGGGAAGGAAATCTGCCGCCCTTACCCGGTCTGGCCGATATGTGACTCCAGACCCTCAGCAATGTGGTGGCTTAACTTCTTTCTGGAGTAGCTTAGCAAGCAACAACAACTTGTATTTATATAGTGCCTTTCACCTAGTTAAACATCCCATGCGCTTCACAGGAGCGTTATCAAACTAAATTTATCAAATTCAATCAACATATCAAAAAATGATTATCTGGTCAGTATCACATTGCTTATTGTGGGAGCTTGCTGTGCGCTAATTGGCTGCCGTGTTTCCTACATTACAACAGTGACTACATTTTTTTTTAAGTAGTTTATTGGCTGTAAAGCGCTTTGAGGCTTCCAGTGGTCGTGAAAGGTGCTATATAAATGCAAGTCTTTCTTTCTTTCTAAATTTGACACCGAGCCATGTGAGGCAATATTAGGTGACAAAAGGCTTGGTTAAAGAGGTAGGTTTTAAGGAGCATCTTAAAGGGGAAGAGAGAGGTAGAGATGCGGGGAGGTTTACGGAGGGAGTTCCAGAGCTTGGGGCCTCGGCAGCTGAAGGCACGGCCACCGATGGTGGAGCGATTATAATCAGGGCTGTTCAAGAGGGCAGAATTGGAGGAGAGATCTCAGGGTTTATGGGGCTGGGGGAGATTATAGAGATCAACATAGGCAGTCCCTCAAAATCGATGAAGACTTGCTTCCACTCTAAAAGTGAGTTCTCAGTGACTGAATAGGAATTACAGTCTCTGTCACAAGTGGGACAGACAGTGGTTGAGGGAAAGGGTGGATGGGGAGTCTGGTTTGCCGCACGCTCCTTGCGCTGCCTGCGCTTGTTTTCTGCATGCTCTCGGCGACGAGACTCGAGGTGCTCAGCGCCCTCCCGGATGCACTCCCTCCACTTGGGGCGGTCTTTGGCCAGGGACTCCCAGGTGTCGGTGGGGATGTTGCACTTTATCAGGGAGGCTTTGAGGGTGTCCTTGAAATGCTTCCTCTGCCCACTCACGCTCAACAAGCTCCCCGCTGAAGTGGAACTAAACTACAGAACCAGTGGGGACCTGTTCAATCTTCGTCGCCTCCAGGCCAGGTCCAAGACCGTCCCATCCTCTGTCGTCGAGTTACAGTACACGGACGACGCTTGCGTCTGCGCACATTCAAAGATTAACTCCAAGCCATCGTCAACATCTTCCCCGAGGTGTACGAGAGCATGGGCCTTAAAAAATTACAGAGATAGGGAGGGGGTGATGGCATTTGAAGAGATTTGAAAACAAGGATGCAAATTTTCAAATCGAAGCGTTGCCAGACCGGAGCCAATGCAGGTCAGCGAACACAGGGGGTGATGGGTGAGCGGGACTTGATGCAAGTTAGCACACGGGCAGCCAAGATTTGGATGAGCTGAAGTAAATCGATGTCTAGCTCCCATTCTGTACCTGTGGGGATTGTTTGTAAGTGGGCCTGAAGTTTGCTGAACTTGCACGTAAGCCAACACAAAATCCAAAACTCTTTTAGGAATTGATTGGTGCAGGATCCCTTGATTTCAGTCCACAGTCACTCGACCCTCTCAGGTTTAATAGTACCGGTCAGTCAGCGGGCACAGAAACATAGAAACATAGAAAATAGGTGCAGGAGTAGGCCATTCGGCCCTTCGAGCCTGCACCACCATACAATAAGATCATGGCTGATCACGCACCTCAGTAGCCCTTTCCTGCTTTCTCTCCATACCCCTCAATCCCCTCAGCCGCAAGGGCTACATCCAACTCCCTCTCGAATACATCCAACGAACCGGCATCAACAACTCTCTGCGACAGAGAACTCCACAGGTCAACAACTCTCCGAGCGAAGAAGTCTCTCCCCATACCGGTCCCAAATGGCTCACCCCCCCATCCCTAGACCGTGTCTCCCAGTTCCGGAACCCCCCCCACCCCAACACTGGGAACACTCCTCCCGCATCCAACCTGTCCAGTCCCGTCAGAATCCCGCAAGCTTCTACGAGATCCCCTCCCATACCCCAAACTCCAGTGAATACAAGCCCAGTCGATCCAGTATCCCCGCACACGCCAGACCTGCCATCGCGGGAATCAGTCTGGTGAACCTTCGCTGCACTCCCCCAATAGCAAGAACGTCCTTCCTCAGACCAGGAGACCAAAACCGAACACAATACTCCAGGTGAGGCCTCACTAAGGCCCTGTACAACTGCAGTAAGACCTCCCTGCTCCTATATTCAAATCCCCTAGCTATGAAGGCCAACATACCATTTGCCTTCTTCACCGCCTGCTGTACCTGCATGCCGACTTTCAGTGACTGATGAACCATGACCCCCAGGTCCCGCCGCAACCCCCAATCTGCCACCACCCCAGACAATAACCTGCCCTCGTGCCCCTGCCACCTAAGTGGACAACCCCACACCCATCCACATCACACTGCATCTGCCATGCATCTGCCCACCCACCCAACCCGTCCAAGTCGCCCCGCAGCCCCTCAGCATCCTCCCACAGCTCACACCGCCATTCAGCCCAGCGTCATCCGCAAACTGGGAGATACCACACCCAACTCCCCCATCCAAATCATTGACGAACATTGCAAATAGCTGGCGTCCCAGCAGTGAGCCCCGCGGCACCTCACCAGTCACCGCCCGCGACTCCGAAAAGGACCCGTTCATCCCGACCCTCCGCTTCCCATCTGCCAACCAGCCCTCTTGTAAGGGGAGCTTGGGGTGTGGGTTCGAATCCACACTCCCCTGGGGTTCTGTACGTGCGATTTATGAGGATAGGTGAGTAACAAGGTACCAGACACAGTGGGTGAGAGTGCAAAATGGCTAATGTTGTTTATTTAGAATAGTAAACACAAAGATAGAGGGGATAAGAGGTCGTAAATAGCAGTAATGGCACAATCTCACTCAACAACATGAAAAATTCTCGCAACAGGGAAGGGGAAGATAAGAGGTTGAAACATTCCACCCACACACAACCACACCTCCCACTTCCACCCTTCTTACCAATTCCTATCCTAAATTGAGTCTGTGCGGGGGTTTGGGTTATACACACAATCCTATCAACTCCGGGGTTCTGGGGGGCACTTATTTCAGCTCGGGGTCCCTCTGGGGTGGGTTTTACGTTGTTGGTCGGTTCGGTTTTCCTCCTCGATGTTGCGTCGGTTTCTTCTCTTTGCCTTTCAGTTGTCTCCTGAGCAAAAAGCTGCTGGAGTTAAGCACACCTTCCCCAGAGCGAGGGCCCTGTGAAAAACTGACTCAACTCCCCTTTAACTCAACTCAACCACAACGAAAACTGACTCCCACCTTCTTAACTTAACCCTACAACTCAGTGCAAAAAGCTGACTCCAAACTCCAACCTCCAAACTCCCCTGTGTGTTTTTGCAGCTTTTCTTGTAGTCCGTTCATCTTCACGCTAAAACTGCATGCCATTGTCTTGGGTGTTCCTTGAATAAAATGGGGTGTGAATGGCAGTTCGATATGTATCGATCTGTCTGGAATGGGAGATTAGCCACACCTCCTGTATCCTGTCGCTCGCTGATGGGGTGAATGAAGATGATTGTTCACTATCACAACAGAGGTGCCACTCTGTCTGGGCTGGCCAAAATGATTGCATCAGACCTGTGGGCCTTTGTTTAATTATTCAAACTGATACCCTTTGTGTTGCCTTGTGTATTACTGGGGAGATTTTGCCTGGACATGTTACCCTTTCTGTGAGGGTTTTACACGGCAAGCTGGAAAAATGTCCTTTTAAAATATAAAGTTGCCTTGTATCCATTTTCCTGGAAGAACCAAATGTACACTCTCCCCCCTTACGGTAGCTGGCTCATTCCCCCGTCCGGTTCCATATCCCTGCAATACTGTCTGTTACTGTACAGGGTGGCCAGAGTCCCATCATCCTCCGCGGTTTACAGGCTGTTGGCTGCAGTTGGTCATTTTAAACATGGCGTCTTCCCATTCTCCCTGCCACATGTCTACGTGGTTGGTTTTGCAGAACCTTACACTCTATCCACGTCAACACACCACCCCCAACACCTTGTGCCCCAACCCTGCACACAAATCTCCCTTCTGGGACCCCAACAAAAGCACCCTGAAAGTCCAAACATACCACATCCACTGGCTCTCCCCCATCCACCCTACTAGCCACATCCCCAAAAAACTCTAAAAGATTTGTCAAGCATGACTTCCCCTTCATAAATCCATCGAGGAAATAGAGACAAGGGAGGGTGAGAGGGACTATGGAGGGAGGGGGAGAGAGGGACTAGGGAAGGAAGTGAAGAGAGAGAGACTGGGAGAGAGGGGGAGGGAGAGAGACTGGGGAGGGAGGTGAGAGAGAGTAGGGAGGGGGGGAGGGAGAGAGACTGGGGAGGGAGGGGGAGAGAGTGAGAGACTGGGGAGGGAGGGGGAAAGAGAGAGAGAGACTGGGGAGGGAGGGGGAGAGAGAGAGACTAGGGAGGGAGGGGGAGGGAGAGGGACTGGGGCGGGAGGGTGGGAGAGAGAGACTAGGGAGGGAGGGGGAGGGGGAGAGACTGGGGAGGGAGGGGGAGAGAGAGAGACTAGGGAGGGAGGGGGAGGGAGAGGGACTGGGGTGGGAGGAGGGGCAGAGAGCGAGAGAGAGTCTAAGGAGGGAGGGGGAGAGAGAGAGACTGGGGAGGGAGGGGGAGGGAGAGTGACTGGGGTGGGAGGGGGAGAGAGAGAGAGAGACTAAGGAGGGAGGGGGAGAGAGAGAGAGATAGGGAGGGAGGGGAGAGAGAGAGAGATAGGGAGGGAGGGGAGAGAGAGAGAGAGAGTGGGGAGGGAGGGGGAGAGAGAGAGACTGGGGAGGGAGGGAGAGAGAGAGACTGGGGAGGGAGGGGGAGAGAGAGAGAGAGTGGGGAGGGAGGGGGAGAGAGAGAGACTGGGGAGGGAGGGAGAGAGAGAGACTGGGGAGGGAAGGGGAGAGAGAGAGAGAGACTGGGGAGGGAGGGAGGGAGAGAGAGAGAGAGACCGGGGAGAGAGGGGGACAGAGCGAGACTAGGGAGGGAAGAGGAAAGAGAGAGAGAGACTAGGGAGGGAGGGGGAGAGAGAGAGAGAGACTGGGGAAGGAGGGAAAGAGAGAGACCGGGGAGGGAGGGGGAGAGAGAGAGACTAGGGAGGGAGGAGGAGAGAGACACTAGGGAGGGAGGGGGAGAGAGAGAGAGATAGGGAGGGAGGGAGAGAGAGAGAGAGAGAGAGATAGGGAGGGAGGGAGAGAGAGAGAGACTAGGGAGGGAGGGGAAGAGAGACTAGGGAGGGAAGGAGGGGGAGAGAGAGAGAGACTGGGGAAGGAGGGGGAGCGAGAGAGACTAGGGAGGGAGGGGGAGTGAGAGAGAGACTGGGGAGGGAGGGGGAGAGAGAGAGAGAGACAGATAAGGAGGGAGGGAGAGAGAGAGACTGGAGAGGGAGGGAGAGAGAGAGAGAGAGACCGGGGAGGGAGGGGGAGAGAGAGAGACTAGGGAGGGAGGGGGGGAGAGAGAGAGACTAGGGAGGGAGGGGGAGAGAGAGAGTGAGAGAGATAGGGAGTGTAAAGTCCTTACTCTACAGTATGAAACCACACGAGGCACATTCTGTGGACAAGGTCACTCTGTGACCTTAACTCTTTATTCACAGGACTTCAAAGATGATGACCTTGCGTGGGACCTCCCTTTTTATACCTGTGTGATCAGGTAAGGAGTGTCTCCCACAAGTTCACCCCTTGTGGTCAATGTGTGCATCTAGGTTGAGTGTATACAGTAATACAGTGGTGTTACATTGTGGTTACATACATGACATCATCTCCCCCCCAAAGTCTTATTAGGATCATAGGTTTAGTCTTTCAGGTGGTCTACGCTCCCTCGTGGAGCGCCGCAGTTGGGGCTCTGGTTGTTGGACACTGACTTGAGTGTCTGTTACCTGTGGTGATTCCGGCCTGTCCGGGCTGACCGCAGAGACTGTGCATTCTTCTGATTGCTCTTGTTGCTCGTTCACTGGCGGTGGTGTGAGCTCCATCTCATGGTCTTCTTCAGGTTCCTCCGTGTCCATGCTGAACCTTTTTTTTACTTGGTCCAGATACTTACGGCATATCTGACCATTGTTGAGTTTTACCACGATGACCCTATTCCCCTCTGTCAATTACTGTGCCCTCAAGCCATTTGGGCCCCATGGCGTGATTGAGGACGAATATGGGATCATTTATTTCTATACATCTCCCCCTCGAATTACGGTCATGGTATTCATTTTGTGACTTGCACTTGCCCTCAACTATGTTGGTCAGGACTGGGTGAATGAGGGACAACCGAGTTTTGAGTGTCCATTTCATTAGTAGCTCTGCGGATGGGACCCCCGTGAGCGAGTGCTGGCGGGACCTATAGGCGGCATTGTAGGGAGGGTCCTTGAATCCTGAGCATACCTTGCTTAATGATTTGGACCGCACGTTCCACCTGGCTATTGGAGGCCGGCTTGAACGGCACAGTCCTGACGTGGTTGGTGCCATTGCCCGACATAAACGCTCGGAATTCGTAGCTTGTGAAACATGGGCCATTATCACTAACCAGGATGTCTGGCAAGCCATGGGTTGCAAAGATCGCACGTAGGCTTTCCACGGTGGTGGATGACGTGCATGAATTCAGAATGATGCACTCGATCCATTTCAAGTACGCATCTACCACAATAAAGAACATCTTTCCCATGAACCGGCCCGCGTAATCAACATGAATGTGTGACCATGGCCTGGTGGGCCAGGGCCACGGGCTGAGCGGGGCCTCCCTGGGGGCATTACCCAGCTGGGCACACGTCGTGCACCTGCGAACACAGTGTTCCAGGTCTGAATCAATTCCAGGCCACCAAACGTGTGACCGGGCAATGGCCTTCATCAGCACAATGCCTGGGGGTTCGCTGTGGAGTTCCCTGATGAATGCCTCCCTGCCCTTCTGGGGCATAACTACCCGGCTGCCCCATAGCAGGCAGTCGGCTTGGATGGAGAGCTCATCCATCCGTCTGTGGAACGGTCTGCCCTCCTCAGGGCATGCTCCGTGTGTGTGCGCCCAATCCCCAGTCAGGACACATTTCTTAATCAGGGATAGGAGGGGACCTCTGTTTGTCCAGATTTTGATCTGGCGGGGTGTGATGGGGGAGCCTGCGCTGTCAAAGGCACCGGCAGCCATGACCATCTCGGCGCTTTGCTCCGCTGCCCCCTCAGTGGTGGCATCAGCGCAATTTTCAGTGCCGGGCCGGTGCCGGATGGAGTAGTCATAAGCAGCCAGCGTGAGAGCCCACCGCTGTATGCGAGCTGATGTGTTGGCATTGACAGCTTTGCTGTCTGACAACAGGGATGTTAATGGCTTGTGGTCCGTCTCTAATTCAAACTCCCTACCAAAGAGGTACTGATGCATTTTTTTTTACACCATAGACACATGCAAGCGCTTCCTTCTCGACCATCCCATATCCCCTGACAGAACCATCCGCTTTTAGGACGGGAATGATGGGGCTCGCCCAGTCGCTGAATTCAACAGGCGAGATAATGCCCTCTTTCAACAGCCGGTCCAATTCGCTCTCGATCTTTTCCCGCATCACATACGGCACCGCTCTGGCTTTGTGGTGCACTGGCCTGGCGTCCCGGGGTGATGTGTATCACTACTTTAGTGCCTTTGAAAGTCCTGACGCCAGGTTGGAATAGTGAATCGAATTGTTGCAGGACTTTTGAGCACGACATTGCGTGAACATCCCCTCCCATTTCCAGTTCATCTCGGAGCTGGTTAGAGAGAGACTGCGGAGGGAGGGGGCGAGAGAGAGAGACTGGGCAGGGAGGGAGAGAGAGAGAGAGATAGGGGAGGGATATTGCCAGGACTTGAGATTTTTAGCGATGAGGAAAGATTGAATGGATTGTGGGGTTGTTTTCTTCGGAACAGAGGAGTCTGAGGGAGATTTAATTGAGATGTATAAAACAATAAGGGGCTGAGATAGAGGAGATAGGAAGAATCCATTTCCCTTAGCAGAGAGGTCAATAACCAGGGACTATAGATTGAAAGTAATTGCAGGATGGATTAGAGAGGATTTGAGGAGAAATATTTTCACCCAGGGTGGTGGTGGTTTGGAACTCACGGCCTGAAAGGATGGAGAAACCCTCACCACCTTTAATAAATACCTGGATGTGCACTTGAAGTGCCGTAACCCAGGGCTACGGACCGAGAGCTGGAAAGTGGGATTAGGCTGGGCAGCTCTTTGTCGGCCAGCGCGGACACGATGGGCTGAGTGGCCTCCTTATGTGCCGTAAACTCCTATGATTCTATGATTATCTGATTATAAGTCATCCTATTGAAGGGGCCTGCTGTATGGTGCAGGCAGTGAAATCCAATAAACACTTTTTTTTTTTAAAAACCTTATGCTGGAAATTCAACACGGAAACGAAAAGCACAAGGTCTCTCTCGTGCCCTTGTGATTAAAGTATTACTTTGGGAGCCAGAATTGGTTCCCCAGGCTCTTCTTCCTTGTCACTTTTATTTAATATTGTGTGGGCAGAATTGTGGCTGTGCATATTGCGGAAATCTTTCATTGCCTGACACTGCGTGTGTGTGTGTGTGTGTGTGTGTGCACTGTTCCTGTCCCTGTGTTAGGGTGCGGAGGCAGCGATTGGCGTGGTGTGGGAGCAAGGCGCCCCCCAGTGACAAACCTCAAGGTCGGCGCCAAACAGATTGACCCGCAAAAAGCTGACGTTGCTCTTGTCAGACTTGCCGCAAAAAAAAACTCACGCAAATTTTCACCCCTTCAAAAATAACCGGCATGGAAAATTCACCGAAAAAAATGTCTGCTTAAAAAAAATTAAGTGGCTTCCAAGGAGAAAAGAATCATTGCTGCAACTCCCCACAAAAGGATTAGATCGCAGCCCCTCTGACTATTTCTCCCTGTTTCTCTCTGTCTATCTCTCTCTCTCTGTTTCTCTCTGTCTATCTCTCTCTCTCTCTTTGTCTATCTCTGTCTCTGTTTCGCGCTGTCTCTCTGTTTCTCTCTATCTATCTCTGTTTCTCTCTATCTCTGTTTCACTCTGTCTATCTCTCTGTCTCTCTGTTTATGTCTATCTCTCTGTCTCTCTCTGTTTATCTCTGGTTATCTCTGTCCATCTCTCTGATTCTCTCTATCTATCTCTCTCTTTCTGTTTCTCTCTGTCTATCTCTCTCTGTTTCTCTCTATCTATCTCTCTGTCTCTCTGTTTCTCTCTGCCTATCTCTCTCTGTTTCTCTCTATCTATCTCTCTGTTTCACTCTGTCTATCTCTCTGTCTCTCTGTTTATGTCTATCTCTCTGTCTCTCTCTGTCTCTCTCTGTTTATCTCTGTCTATCTCTCTCTGTTTCTCTCCATCTATCTCTCTCTCTCTCTTTCTCTCTGTCTATCTCTCTCTGTTTCTCTCTGTCTATCTCTCTCTCTCTCTCTCTCTCTCTCTCTTTCTCTCTGTCTATCTCTCTCTGTTTCTCTCATTTCTCTCTGTCCATCTGTCTAACGCTTTCTCGGCAATTTTTTTTTAGCCACCGCCACCTCCCCTTTAACTTACGCCCCGCAAGCGGCCGGCTGCCTGGTACGTGCCTGAACCTGTCACTGTCATCGCCCGGCACAGCTTCAGGGGGCCATACCCAATTTGGGGTCCAGGGCACTAACGGGGGCGGTGCGCACGGTAATGTCGACAGCATCGCCGGCACAGCGGAGCGGGGTGCTACGGGTTACCGCCGTGGCTAAACTCCCGCCGAATTTAACGGCAGTCGTTAGCAGCGCCGTGTCCAGTCACAAAGTCGTTTGTGCCTCGTTAGCGCCCCCGGGGGCGAAAGAACCAAATTTCTCCTATGGTACAGGGGCCGAGTAATGATGATACTTGGCAAGCAACCCAGTGCTTATGTTCTGGTAATCACACCATGACAAGTTGTGAAATGGAATTCACCCAATTGGTGGGTTATGCAAGGACCATCCAAGCTGCCAGATGTTGTAAGAACCCAGTTGGTCCACTAATGTTGGTCAGGAAAGGGAACCAGCTCACCATTACCTGGTCTGCCCTTCATCTGGCACCACACCCTCCCTTCCCTCCCCAACAACTCCATCCCTCTCCCTGGCAACTGTTTGGGGCTGAACCACAACCTTCGCAACCTTGGTGCCGCGGTTGACCCCAAGCGTGGCTTCCGACCACGTCTCCGCTCCATCACCCAGACCGCCTACTTCCACCCCTGGAACTTCGCCCAATTCTCCCCCTGCCTCAGCTCATCCGCTGCTGAAACCTCATCCAATGCCTTTGTTACCTTCAGACTAGACTATTCCAGCGCTCTCCTGACCTGCCTCCCGTCTTCAACCCTCCGTAAACTTGAGTTCACCAAAAACGCATCAAGAAGCCGTGCCCTAACTCACACCAACTCCCCTTCACCCAGGCCAGCAGCGCCTCAGTTGTAAAACTCTCATCCTTGTTTTCAAATCCCTCCGTGGCCTCCTCGCCCCTCCGTATCTCTGTAACCTCCTGCAGCCTTACACCCCTCTGAGATCTCTGCGCTCCTCCAATTCTGGCATCTTGAGCCTCCCTGATTTTAATCGCTCCACCATTGGCGGCCGTGCCTTCAGCTGCTGAGGCCTAAGCTGTGAAATTCCCTCCCTGAACCTCTCCAACTCTCTACCTCTCTCTCCACCTTTAAGACACTCCTTAAAACCTACCTCTTTGACCAAGCCTTTGGTCACCTGCCCTAATATCTCCTTATGGGGCTCGGTGTCAAATTTTGATCGATAATTGCTCCTTTGAAGGGCTTTAGGACATTTTACTACAACAACAACTTGTATTTATATAGCGACTTTAATGTAGTGAAACAACCCAAGGCGCTTCACAGGAGTATTATGCGATAAAAATTTGACACCGAGCCGCATAAGTAGAAATTAGCGCAGGTGACCAAAAGCTTGGTCAAAGAGGTAGGTTTTAAGGAGTGTCTTAAAGGAGGAAAGAGAAGTAGAGAGATGGAGAAGATTAGGCAGGGAGTTCCAGAGCTTGGAGTCCAGGCAACAGAAGGCACGGCCACCAATTGTTGAGCGATTACAATCCGGGATGCTCAGGATTAGAGGAGCGTAGACATCTCGGGGGATTGTGGGGCTGGAGGAGATTACAGAGATAGGGAGGGGCGAGGCCATGGAAGGATTTGAAAATAAGAATGAGAATTTTGAAATCGAGAGGTTGCTAAACCGGAAGCCAATGTAGGTCAGTGAGCACAGGGGTGATGGGTGAGCGGGACTTGGTGCGAGTTAGGACACGAGCAGCCGAGTTTTGGATCACCTCTAGTTTACATAGGGTAGAATGTGGGAGGCCAGCCAGGAGTGCGTTGGAATAGTCAAGTCTAGAGGTAACAAAGGCATGGATGAGGGCTTCAGTAGCTGAGGAGCTGAGCCAAGGGCGAAGACGGGCGATGTTACTGAGGTGGAAATAGGCGGTCTTAGTTATGCTGCCGATATGTGGCCGGAAGCTCATTTCAGGGTCAAATACGACGTCAAGGTTGCGAACAGTCTGGTTCAGCCTCAGACAGGAGTTGGTGAGAGGGATGGAGTCAGTGGCTAAGGAACGGAGTTTGTGACGGGGTCCGAAAACAATGGCTTCGGTCTTCACAATATTTAATTGGAGAAAATTTCTGCTCATCCAGAACTGGACATCGGACAAGCAGTCTGAAAATTTAGAGATCGTGGAGGGGTTGGGAGTGCTGGTGAGGTAGAGTTTGGTGTCATCAGCGCACATGTGGAAACTGACGCTGTGTTTCGGATGGTGTCGTCAAGGGGCAACATACAGATGAGAAATAGGAGGGGGCGAAGGATAGATCCTTGGGGGACACCAGAGGTAACGATGCGGAGGCGGGAAGAGAAGCTGTTGCAGGTGATTCTCTGGCTCTAGATAAGAATGGAACCAGGCGAGTGCAGTCCCACCCAGCTGGACGACAATGGAGGGGTGTTGGAGGAGGATAGAGTGGTCAACCGTGTCAAAGGCAGACAGGTCGAGAAGGACGAGGAGAGATTGTTTGCCTTTGTCATAGTCTCAGAGGATGTCATTTGTGACTTTGATGAGTGCTGTTTCGGTCCTGTGGCGGTGCGGAACCTGGATTGGAGAGATTCAAACATGGAATTGCGGGAAAGATGGGCACAGATTTGGGAGACGACAACACGTTCAAGGACTTTGGAGAGGAAAGGGAGATTGGAAATGGCGGCTATGTTAAAGGTGCTATATAAATGCCAGTTGTTGTAGTCCTATGCTATCTTAATGTTTCAGTTCAACTGGGGATGGGCACTAAATATTGACTTGCTAGTGTTCACCACAATCCAAGAACAAACATAAACCCATCTTTAACCTCCAACTCATGGTCTACTGATAATTGCTTCTCTGAATTCCTCACTCTTGCTCCTGTTAAAGAAAAAATAAAGATTTGCATCTTAGGAAACTCAGGACGTCCCAAAGCGCTTTACAGCCAATGAAGTACTTTTGAAGTGTAGTCACTGTTGTAATGTAGGAAACGCGGCAGCCAATTTGCGCACAGCAAGCTCCCACAAACAGCAATGTGATAATGATCAGACAACCTGTTTTAGTGATGTTGATTGAGGGATGAATATTGGCCGGGACACGTAGGATAACTCTCCTGCTCTTCTTCAAAATAGTGACGTGGGATCTTTTACATTCACTTGAGAGGACAGACGGGGCCTTGCTTTAATGTCTCACCTGAAAGACGACACCTTTGACAGTGCAGCGCTCCCTCAGTTCTGCACCGGGAGTGTCAGTCTAGATTTTTATGCTCAAGCCTCTGGAGTGGGACCCGCGACCTCTACCACCTAGAAGGACAAGGGCAGCAGGCGCATGGGAACACCACCACCTCCACGTTTCCCCTCCGAGTCACACACCATCCTGACTTGGAAATATATCGCCGTTCCTTCATCGTCGCTGGGTCACAATCCTGGAACTCCCTCCCTAACAGCACTGTGGGAGCACCTTCACCACACGGACTGCAGCGGTTCAAGAAGGTGGCTCACCACCACCTTCTCAAGGGGCAATTAGGGATGGGCAATAAATGCCGGCCTTGCCAGCGACGCCCACATCCCGGAATGAATAATAAAAAAAACCTTGCAGAATTGATTCTCAATACATTTCCAGGTGAACGTCTTAATCTCGATTTTTGTTTGCAAAACTCATTTTGTCTTTAGCTTGTTTTTCTTTGCACACAAGTGTACCTGACCTCCCCAGGCACCAGGCAATGTTACACTATTCAACCGATAGTGCAGCCACTCGCAATTCTCCAGACTAACACGAATTTGCCCAGTCGCTAACAGTTATTCTGCAGCCCGTGCTTCTATGATATTGTGGCAGATGAAAGAAAAGGCAATTTTTTATTCTTTTCATTAATAATCTTTCTATCCTTTGCCACGTTGGTTTGCAAATATTGATCATATAATTTAGTTAAATTCAAGCTGGTATTTAATTTTTCACCGTGCGGTGAAATAGTAAACCATTATTTTTTTATTGGAGATGTGCCTGAGGGGTACATTGCGGATGTCAATTGTTGGTCATTAAGAAACGAAAGTGGTTTTTAAATATTTTAAGATACGTGACAGCTTAATAATTAGTTTGACAAATAAGCAGAGGGATACAATTTGAGGTGTTGTAAATCACAGGCCCTGGCTTCGTCAGGCCTATAATAATTATGGTTCAGAATGAAGCTGTATTTCTTTTTATAAACCGCAGTCGCTGGCTGCAAGGACTGTGGAAACTTCTGAAACTTGCTTTGGATCAATTTGAACTTTAGATATTTCTGTTTCCACTCATGGCCGTCAATGGGCCTCAGAGTCAGCCGTGGCTCAGTGGGTAGCACTCTTGCCTCCGAGTCAAAAGGTTGTGGGTTCAAATCCCACTCCAGAGACTTGAGCACAAGAATCTAGGCTGACACTCTGGTGTCCTGGGGCCAATATTTATCCCTCAATCAACATAACAAAAACAGATTATCTGGGTCATTATCACATTGCTGTTTGTGGGAGTTTGCTGTGCGCAAATTGGCTGCCGGGTTTCTTACATTACAACAGTGTCTACACTTCAAAAGAACTTCATTGGCTGTAAAGCGCTTTGTGATGTCCAGTGGTCGTGAACATGCTATATAAATCCTTTCTTTCGTTTTAGTGACAACTAAAGCTTGGACGTTTTTTTATATGGTTGAGGATCCAAGGTTAAAGGCCATCAGAGGGGTCGGTGCTGCGGGGAGGGTCGGGAGTCATGAGAACACGATCAGGGGTCGGGGTTCAGGAGCAGTGACGATGCGAGGGAGGGGTCGGGCGGCAACACAGGAACAGGAGTCAACCATCCAGCCCCTCGAGCCGAATAGTTGGTGGGTGGAGAAAGCACAGGAGATTCAGCAGCTGGTCGAGGTTTCTTCAGTGCAGTCAAGTCCACTTAGGGCCCAAGCCTCCAAGACCCCACCCCACTGCTGGCCAAGAATGGGGAGGCACTCATTAAGGACACTGAGGCAGTCAGGACCGACTGGAAGGAGCACTTTGAAGAGCGACTTAACCAAGACTCTGCCTTTGACACGAATGTCCTCGACTCCATCCCGCAGCATGTTACCCACCACCATCTCAGCACAACCCCAGCCCTGCACGAGAGTAGAAAAGGCCATCCATCAGCTCAAGAACAACAAGGCATCAGGAGCAGATGGAATCCCCGCCAAGGCATTAAAGTATGGTGGAGAGGCACTATTGGCACGAATGCATGACCTCATCTCTCTTATCTGGAAGGAAGAGAGCATGCCGGGAGATCTCAGAGATGCCATAATCGTGACCATCTTCAAAAAAGGGGACAAGTCCGACTACAGTAACTACAGAGGAATCTCCCTGCTGTCAGCCACTGGGAAAGTCATCGCTAGAATCCTCCTCAACCGTCTTCTCGCTGTGGCTGAAGAGCTCCTCCCAGAGTCACAGTGCGGATTCTGTCCACTAAGGGGTACAACGGACATAGAAACATAGAAACATAGAAAATAGGTGCAGGAGTAGGCCATTCGGCCCTTCGAGCCTGCACCTCCATTCAATGAGTTCATGGCTGAACATGCAACTTCAGTACCCCATTCCTGCTTTCTCACCATACCCCTTGATCCCCCTAGTAGTAAGGACTACATCTAACTCCTTTTTGAATATATTTAGTGAATTGGCCTCAACAGCTTTCTGTGGTAGAGAATTCCACAGGTTCACCACTCTATGGGTGAAGAAGTTTCTCCTCATCTCAGTCCTAAATGGCTTACCCCTTATCCTTAGACTGTGACCCCTGGTTCTGGACTTCTCCAACATTGGGAACATTCTTCCTGCATTAACCTGTCTAAACCCGTCAGAATATTTAACGTTTCTATGAGATCCCCTCTCATTCTTCTGAACTCCAGTGAATACAAGCCCAGTTGATCCAGTCTTTCTTGATATGTCAGTCCCGCCATCCCGGGAATCAGTCTGGTGAACCTTTACTGCACTCCCTCAATAGCAAGAATATCCTTCCTCAAGTTAGGAGACCAAAACTGTACACAATACTCCAGGTGTGGCCTCACCAAGGCCCTGTACAACTGTAGTAACACCTCCCTGCCCCTGTACTCAAATCCCCTCGCTATGAAGGCCAACATGCCATTTGCTTTCTTAACCGCCTGCTGTACCTGCATGCCAATCTTCAATGACTGATGTACCATGACACCCAGGTCTCTTTGCACCTCCCCTTTTCCTAATCTGTCACCATTCAGATATAGTCTGTCTCTCTGTTTTTACCACCAAAGTGGATAACCTCACATTTATCCACATTGTACTTCATCTGCCATGCATTTGTCCACTCACCTAACCTATCCAAGTCACTCTGCAGCCTCATAGCATCCTCCTCGCAGCTCACACTGCCACTCAACTTAGTGTCATCCACAAATTTGGAGATACTACATTTAATCCCCTCGTCTAAATCATTAATGTACAATGTAAACAGCTGGGGCCCCAGCACAGAACCTTGCGGTACCCCACTAGTCACTGCCTGCCATTCTGAAAAGTCCCCATTTACTCCTACTCTTTGCTACCTGTCTGACAACCAGTTCTCAATCCACGTCAGCACACTATCCCCAATCCCATGTGCTTTAACTTTGCACATTAATCTCTTGTGTGGGACCTTGTCGAAAGCCTTCTGAAAGTCCAAATACACCACATCAACTGGTTCTCCCTTGTCCACTCTACTGGAAACATCCTCAAAAAATTCCAGAAGATTTGTCAAGCATGATTTCCCTTTCACAAATCCGTGCTGACTTGGACCTATCATGTCACCTCTTTCCAAATGCGCTGCTATGACATCCTTAATAATTGATTCCATCATTTTACCCACTACCGATGTCAGGCTGACCGGTCTATAATTCTCTGTTTTCTCTCTCCCTCCTTTTTTAAAAAGTGGGGTTACATTGGTTACCCGCCACTCCATAGGAACTGATCCAGAATCAATGGAATGTTGGAAAATCACTGTCAATGCATCCGCTATTTCCAAGGCCACCTCCTTAAGTACCATCAGACCCTAGGGATTTATCGGCCTTCAATCCCATCAATTTCCCCATGATGTTCACCGCGCGGTAACTACAAGAGAAATGCAGGGAACAGCACCAACCCTTGCACATGGCCTTCTTTGACCTCACAAAGGCCTTGGACACAGTCAACCGTGAAGGACTATGGAGCGTCCTCCTCCGTTTCGGCTGCCTCCAAAAGTTTGTCACCATCCTCCGTCTACTCCATGATGTCATGCAAGCTGTGATCCTGACCTATGGATCCCCCAATTCATGTATGGACCGGGATCAAGCAAGGCTGTGTCATTGCACCAACGCTTTTCTCGATCTTCCTTGTTGCAATGCTCCATCTCTCTATCAACAAGCTCTCCGCTGGAGTAGAACTAAACTATAGAACCGTGGGAACCTGTTCAACCTGCGCCACCTCCAGGCTAAATCCAAGGTCGTCCCATCCTTTGTTGTCGAACTATAGTACGCGGACAGCGCATGCGTCTGCGCACACTCAGAGGCCGAACTCCAAGCCATCGTCAACACCTTCACCGAGGCATACGAAAGTAGGGGCCTTACACTAAATAACTGTAAGATAAGGGTTCTCCATCAACCTGATCCCGCCACACAGCACTGCCCCCTGGTCATCAAAATCCACGGCGTAGACTTGGACAAAGTCGACCATTTTTCATACCTCGGGAGCTTACTATCAACAAGAGCAGACATCGATGAAGAGGTCCACACCGCCTCCAGTGCGCCAGCGCCGCCTTCGTTCACCTGAGGAAGAGAGTGTTTGAAGACCAGGACCTCAAATCTGGCACCAAGCTCATGGTCTGCAGGGCTGTAGTGCTACCCACCCTCCTGTATGGCTCAGAGATGTGGACCATATACAGCAGACATCTCAAAGCGCTGGAGAAGTACCACCAACGCTGCCTCCGCAAGATCCTGCAAATCCCCTGGGAGGACAGACGCACCAACGGCAGTGTCTTCGCTCAGGCCAACATCCCCAGCATCGAAGCACTGACCACCCTCGACCAGCTCCGTTGGGCGGGCCACATTGTTCACATGCCCGACACGAGACTCCCAAAGCAAACGCTCTACTCGGAACTCCTACATGGCAAGCGAGCCCCAGGTGGGCAGAGGAAACGTTTCAAGGACACCCACAAAGTCTCCTTGATAAAGTGCAACATCCCCACCGACACCTGGGAGTCCCTGGCCAAAGACCGCCCTAAGTGGAGGAAGAGCATCCGGGAGTGCGCTGAGCACCTCGAGTCTCGTCACCGAGAGCATGCAGAAAACAAGCGCAGGCAGCGGAAGGAGCGTGCGGCAAACCAGACTCCCCACCCACCCTTTCCTCAACCACTGTTTGCCCCACCTGCGACAGAGACTGTAATTCCCGTATTGGACTGTTCAGTCACCTGAGAACTCACTTTTGGAGTGGAAGCAAGTCTTCCTCGATTGTGAGGGACTGCCTTTGATGAGGAACAGGAGACGGCCATCCAGCCCCTTGAGCCTGGTCCGCTGTTCAGTGAGATTGTGGCTGATCTGTATCTTCACTCCTAATATCCGCCTTGGTTCCGTAACCCTTAATACCCTTTCCTGCAAAAATCTATTCGTCTCAGTTTTGACATTGTCAATTGACCCCCCGGCCTCAACATTGGTGAAGGGGAGAGAGTTCCAGATTTCCACTACCCTTTGTGTGAAGAAGTGCTTCCTGACATCACCCTGATTTTAAGGTCATTCCCTCTTGTTCTGGACTCCCCCATCAGAGGAACTAGTTTCTATCTATCCTAGTAAATCTTTAATCATCATAAACACCTCAATTAATCACCCTTTAACTTCACAAATAAGAACTGTCTACAGTAATATATAAAGTGATAAAAAGTTAACAATAACCTACAGCTATAATTTAGTTAAACCTCCCACGGCACCTCACAGGAATGATTATCAAACTAAATTTGACAACGAGCCATGTACGAAGATATTAGGACAGATAACCAAAAGCTGGGTAGATTTTAAGGAGCATCTTAAAGGTGGAAAGAGAGGTGTAGAGGTTTAGAGAGGGAATTCCAGAGCTTAGGATCTCGGCAGCTGTAGGCACGGCTGCCAATGGTGGAAATCAGGGATGCTCAAGAGGCCAGAATTGGAGGAACGCGGAGATCTCGGGGGGGGTTTGTGGGGCTGGAGGAGGTTACAGAGATAGGGAGGAACGTCAGGACCCTAATGGACAATTCCAACAACAACAGACCGGAACGCTACTCCGCCACAGTTGCCCGGGAACTTAGACGTTTTGACATTGACATCGCCGCCCTAAGCAAGACCCGGCAGGCAGAGGAAGGCCAGCTCAAGGAACAAGGTGGAGGTTACACCTTTTTCTAGAAAGGAAAACCAGAGGAAGAACGCCGCCTTCATGGAGTCGGCTTCACCGTCGAAAATGAGCTGGTCGACCACCTCAAAGACTCTCCCTGTGGGGTTAACGAACGCCTCATGACTCTTCGTCTTACCCTATCCCGGAACCAATGCGTCAGTCATCAGTGCGTACGCCCCAACACTCAATGCAGCGGATGAGGCTAAAGAGGGTTTTTATTCCAATCTCGAGACATCCCTGTCCCGTGTCCCCACGGGCGACAAATTGATCCTCCTAGGTGATTTTAATGCCAGAGTCGGCAAAGACACAGCCCTCTGGGGAGGTGTGATTGGCAGAGAGGGGGTAGGGAAAGCCAACTCCAGCGGTACCCTACTCCTGACAAAATGTCTCGGACATGAACTCCTCATCACCAACACCCTGTTCCGCCAGAGGGACAAATACAAGGCATCGTGGCAACACCCTCGCTCCAAACACTGGCACCTGCTCGACTATGTCAGCATCCGTGCTAGGGATTGCAAGGATGTGCGATCCCTAGCACGGATGACAGGAGCTGACGCCTGCTGGACGGACCACCGCCTAATCCGATCCATAACAACATAAGAACATAAGAATTAGGAACAGGAGTAGGCCATCTAGCCCCTCGAGCCTGCTCCGCCATTCAATAAGATCATGGCTGATCTGGCCGTGGACTCAGCTCCACTTACCCGCCCGCTCCCCATAACCCTTAATTCCCTTATTGGTTAAAAATCTATCTATCTGTGACTTGAATACATTCAATGAGCTAGCCTCAACTGCTTCCTTGGGCAGAGAATTCCACAGATTCACAACCCTCTGGGAGAAGAAATTCCTTCTCAACTCGGTTTTAAATTGGCTCCCCCGTAATTTGAGGCTGTGCCCCCTAGTTCTAGTCTCCCCGACCAGTGGAAACAACCTCTCTGCCTCTATCTTGTCTATCCCTTTCATGATTTTAAATGTTTCTATAAGATCACCCCTCATCCTTCTGAACTCCAACGAGTAAAGACCCAGTCTACTCAATCTATCATCATAAGGTAACCCCCTCATCTCCGGAATCAGCCTAGTGAATCGTCTCTGTACCCACCATCAATATTAACATTGCCCAAAAGCAGAGGGGACAGCAGAAGCAGTGCCGCAAAAAAGTTAATGCTGGAGCACTTAGAGATCCAGCTAAGAGAGCCCTATACAGCCAGCGCCTCACAGCTAACCTGGTGTGCCTTGATGATCCTGAAATGCTCAATGCCCACAGTGCTTGGTCTGCCCTCCAGGCCTCCATAACTAGTGCCTGTGAAGAGGCACTTGGTTACTCAAGCAGAAAACACCAGGACTGGTTTGATGAGAATGATCAGGAGATCCAAGAACTAATAGATCGTAAGCGCAGAGCATTTCTGAGCCTCAAGCAACAACCCAACTCGGGAGCAGCAAAGCAACGTTACAGACGGCTCAAGGCTGAGGTCCAACAAAAGCCCCTGGACCTAAAGAACAGGTGGTGGATGGAGAAAGCACAGGAGATACAACAACTGGCTGACTTTCTTCATTGCGAGGATTCTTCATTGCAGTCAAGGCCACCTACGGTCCAAACTCCCAAGGCCCCACCCCACTCCTGGCCAAGAATGGGGAGACACTCATCAAGGACACCGAGGCTGTCAGGGCCCGCTGGAAGGAGCACTTTGAAGATCTCCTCAATCCAGACTCTACCTTTGACTCGAGTGTTCTCGACTCCATCGCGCAGCATGCGATCCGCCACCACCTCAGTGAAACCCCAACGCTGCACGAGGTAGGGAAAGCCATAAAACAGCTCAAGAAGAACAAGGCTACGGGTGCGGATGGAATTCCTGCTGAGGCGCTAAAGTATGGTGGAGAGGTGTTGTTGCCGTGGATACATGACCTAATCTCTCTCGTTTGGAGGAGAGCATGCCGGGAGATCTCAGAGATGCAGTGATCGTGACCATCTTTAAAAAGGGGGACAAGTCTGACTGCGGCAACTACAGGGGAATCTTCCTGCTGTCAGCCACTGGGAAAGTTGTTGCTAGAGTTCTCCTCAACCGTCTTCTCCCTGTGGCCAAGGAGCTCCTGCCGGAGTCACAGTGCGAATTTCATCCCCTACGGGGCACAATGGACATGATCTTTGCAGCGCGACAGCGGCAGGAAAAATGCAGGGAGTAGCGGCAGCCCTTATATATGGCCTTCTTCGATCTTACAAACGCCTTTGACACTGTCAACCACGAAGGTCTATGGAGCGCCCTCCTCCGTTTCGGATGTCCCCAAAAGTTTGTCAACATCCTCGCCTGCTCCACAGCGATATTCAGGCTGTGATCCTTACCAACGGATCCATCACGGACCCAATCCACTTCCGGACCGGGGTCAAGCAGGGCTGTGTCATCGCACCAACCCGCTTCTCAATCTTCCTCGCTGCCATGCTCCACCTCACAGTCAACAAGCTCCCCGCTGGAGTGGAACTAAACTACAGAACCAGTGGGAAGCTGTTTAACCTACCCCGCCTCCAGGCCAGGTCCAAGATCACCCAAAGCTCTGTCGTCGAGCTACAGTACGTGGACGACGCCTGCGTCTGCGCACATTCTGAGGCTGAACTCCAGGACATAGTCGATGTATTCACCGAGGTATATGAAAACATGGGTCTTACGCTTAACATCCATAAGACAAAGGTCCTCCACCAGCCTGTCCTCGTCACACAGCACTGCCCCCCTGTCATCAAGATTTACGGCGCGTCGCTCAACAACATGAACCATTTCCCATACCTCGGGAGCCTCTTGTCAACAAAGGCAGACATTGATGCAGAGATTCAACATCACCTCCAGTGCGCCAGTGCAGCCTTCGGTCGCCTGAGGAAAAAAGTATTCGGAGAACAGGCCCTCAAATCTACCACTAAGCTCATGGTCTACAGGGCTGTAGTAATTCTATTGTAAAGGGAATAGATAGACGTTTCTGCGGCCGCAATCAAGACTCCAGGATGGTATGTAGCCTCCCTGGTGCAAGGGTCAAGGATGTCTCGGAGCGGCTACAGGACATTTTGAAGGGGGAGGGTGAACAGCCAGTTGTTGTGGTGCATATAGATAACGATATAGGTAAAAAACGGGATGAGGTACTACAAGACAAATTTAGGGAGCTACGAGCTAAATTAAAAAGTAGGACCTCAAAGATAGTAATCTCAGGATTGCTACCAATGCCACGTAGTAGTCAGAGTAGGAATCACAGGATAGCTCAGATGAATACGTGGCTTGAGGAGTGGTGCAGAATTAAGGGATTCAAATTCCTGGGACATTGGGACCGGTTCTGGGGGAGGTGGGACTGGTACAAACCGGACGGTCTGCACCTGGGCAGGACCGGAACCAATGTCCTAGGGGGAGTGTTTGCTAGTGCTATTGGGGAGGGGTTAAGCTAATATGGCAGGGGGATGGGAACCTATGCAGGGAGACAGAGGAAAGTAGAATGGGGGCAGAAGCAAAAGATAGAAAGAAGAAAAGTAAAAGCGGAGGGCAGAGAAACCCAGGCAAAAAACAAAAAGGGCCACATGACAGCAAAATTCTAAAGGGGCAAAGTGTGTTAGAAAGACAATCCTGAAGGCTCTGTGCCTCAATGCGAGGAGTATTCGTAATAAGGTGGACGAATTAACTGTGCAGATAGCTGTTAACGGATATGATGTAATTGGCATCACGGAGACATGGCTCCAGGGTGACCAAGGCTGGGAACTCAACATCCAGGGGTATTCAACATTCAGGAAGGATAGACAGAAAGGAAAAGGAGGTGGGGTGGCGTTGCTGGTTAAAGAGGAAATTAACGCAATAGTAAGGAGGGACATTAGCTTGGATGATGTGGAATCGGTATGGGTGGAGCTACGGAATACCAAAGAGCAGAAAACGCTAGTGGGAGTTGTGTACAGACCACCAAACAGTAGTAGTGAGTTTGGGGACAGCATCAAACAAGAAATTAGGGATGCATGCAATAAAGGTACAGCAGTTACCATGTGCGAATTTAATCTACATTTTGATTGGGCTAACCAAACTGGTAGCAATGCAGTTGGGGAGGATTTCCTGGAGTGTATTAGGGATGGTTTTCTCGACCAATATGTCGAGGAACCAACTAGAGGGCTGGCCATCCTAGACTGGGTGATGTGTAATGAGAAAGGACTAATTAGCAATCTTGTTGTGCGAGGCCCCTTGGGGAAGAGTGATTATAATATGGTAGAATTCTTTATTAAGATGGAGAGTGACACAGTTAATTCAGAGACTAGGGTCCTGAACTTAAGGAAAGATAACTTTGATGGTATGAAACGTGAATTGGCTAGAATACACTGGTGAGTGATACTTAAAGGGTTGACGGTGGATAGGCAATGGCAAATAGTTAAAGATCACATGGATGAACTTCAACAATTGTACATCTCTGTCTGGAGTAAAAATAAAATGGGGAAGGTGGCTCAATCATGGCTAACAAGGGAAATTAAGGATAGTGTTAAATCCAAGGAAGAGACATATAAATTGGCCAGAAAAAGCAGAAAACCTGAGAACTGGGAGAATTTTATAATTCAGCAGAGGGTTTAATTAGGAGGGGGAAAATAGAGTACAAGAAGAAGCTTGCTGGGAACATTAAAAACTGACTGCAAAAGCTTCTATATATATGTGAAGAGAAAAAGATTAGTGAAGACAAATGTAGGTCCCTTGCAGTCAGATTCAGGTGAATTTAAAATGGGGCACAAAGAAATGGCGGACCAATTGAACAAATACTTTGGTTCTGTCTTCACAAAGGAAGACACAAATAACCTTCCGGAAATACTAGGGGACTGAGGGTCTAGTGAGAAGGAGGAACTGAAGAAAATCCTTATTAGGCGGGAAATTGTGTTAGGGAAATTAATGGGATTGAAGGCCGATAAATCTCTGGGGCCTGATAGTCTGCATCCCAGAGTACTTAAGGAAGTGGCCATAGAAATAGTGGATGCATTGCTGATCATTTTCCAACAGTCTATCGACTCTGGATCAGTTCCTATGGACTGGAGGGTAGCTAATGTAACACCACTTTTTAAGAAAGGAGGGAGAGAGAAAATGGGTAATTATAGATCAGTTAGCCTGACATCAGTAGTGGGGAAAATGGGAATCAATTATTAAAGATGTAATAGCAGCGCATTTGGAAAGCAGTGACAGGATCGGTCCAAGTCAGCATGGATTTATGAAAGGGAAATCATGCTTGACAAATCTTCTAGAATTTTTTGAGGATGTAACTGGTAGAGTGGACAAGGGAGAACCAGTGGATGTGGTGTATTTGGACTTTCAAAAGGCTTTTGACGTGAGATTGGTGTGCAAAATTAAAGCACATGGTATTGTGGATAATGTACTGACGTGGATAGAGAACTGATTTGGCAGACAGGAAGCAGAGAGTTGGGATAAACGGGTCCTTTTCAGAATGGCAGGCAGTGACTAGTGGGATGCCGCAGGGCTCAGCGCTGGGACCCCAGCTATTTATAATATACATTAATGATTTAGATGAAGGAATTGAGTGTAATATCTCCCAGTTTGCGGATGACACTAAACTGGGTGGTGGTGTGAGCTGTGAGGAGGACACTCAGAGGCTGCAGGGTGACTTGGACAGGTTAGGTGAGTGGGCAAATGCATGGCAGATGCAGTATAATGTGGATAAATGTGAGGATATTCACTTTGGGGGCAAAAAGACGAAGGCAGAATATTATCTGGATGGCGGAAGATTAGGAAAAGGGGAAGTGCAACGAGACCTGGGTGTCATGGTTCATCAGTCACTGAAAGTGGGCATACAGGTACAGCAGGCAATGAAGAAGGCAAATGGTATGTTGGCCTTCATAGCTAGGGGATTTGAGTATAGGAGCAGGGAGGTCTTACTGCGGTTGTGCAGGGCCTTTGTGAGGCCTCACCTGGACTATTGTGTACAGTTTTGGTCTCCTAATCTGAGGAAGGATGTTCTTGCTATTGAGGGAATGCAGCGAAGGTTCACCAGACTGATTCCGGGGATGGCTGGACTGTCATATGAGGAGAGACTGGATCAACTTGGCCTTTATTCACTGGAGTTTATAAGGATGAGAGGGGGTCTCATGGAAACGTATAAGATTCTGACGGGACTGGACAGGTTAGATGCGGGAAGAATGTTCCCGATGTTGGGGAAGTCCAGAACCAGGGGACATAGTCTTAGGATAAGGGGTAGGCCATTTAGGACCGAGACGAGGAGAAAGTTCTTCACTCAGAGAGTTGTTAACCTGTGGAATTCCCTGCCACAGAGAGTTGTTGATGCCAGTTCATTGGATATATTCAAGAGGGAGTTAGATATGGCCCTTACGGCTAAAGGGACCAAGGGGTATGGAGAGAAAGCAGGAAAGGGGTACTGAGGGAATGATCAGCCATGATCTTATTGAATGGCGGTGCAGGCTCGAAGGGCTGAATGGCCTACTCCTGCACCTATTTTCTATGTTTCTATGTTTCTATGTTTCTATGCCGGCGTTTGTCCACTTTGCAGGCAGATGATTTCGAGCAATGCAAATTTATTAACGCTCTGATCTTCAACACTTCCCATCTCCATTAAGCTAGTGGCAACGATGAATGTTTTGTTCAGCCGCTGATTATGGAAAGCTTCTGAAAACGAACTCTGAAAATTGCCAGGTCTGGACCCACCCCCACCATTTAACTCCCCCTCTCCATCTCTCTGACTGAGGTCTCGCTGGAAGGAGCTTTAAAAACATTTTTGGGTCATGAGGGGAGATGCAGCCTCGCACACACTAAGCCAACCTGGGGCTTTAGGAACACAGGAACAGGAGGAGGCCATTCAGCCCCTCGATCCTGTTCCACTTTTCAATGAGACCATGGCTGATCTTCGACCTCAACTCCATCTACCTGCCTTGGTTCCGTAACCCGTAATACTCTTGCCTAACAAAAAATCTAATTTCAGCTTTGAAATGTTCTATTGACCCTCCCCCGGCCTCAACAGCTTTTTGGGGGAGAGTTCCAGATTCCCACTGCCCTTTATGTGAAGATGTGCTTCCTGGCATCATCTCTGAATGGCCTGGCTCTGATTTTAAGGTTATGACCACTTGTTCTGGACTGCCCCACCCAGTGGAAATATTTTATCTCTATCTATCCTATCAACTCCTTTAATCATCTTAAACATCTTGATTGGATTATCTCCTAATCTTCTACACTCGCAGGAACACAAGCCCAGTCTATGCAACCTGTCCTCATAAGTTAACCCTTTTAGCCCCGGTCTCATTCTGGTGAATCTGCATTGCTCCTCCTCTGAGGCCGATATCTTCTTCCTGAGGTGCGTTCCCAGAACTGTCTACTTTGGAGATCTGGCAAGATGTCTGAAAAAAAGTTTCAGTCTTGAATTGAAAGCACTGAGGCTTAAACTAGAAGTGATCCAAAACCCGGCTGCCCCGTGTCCTAACTCACACCAAGTCCCGCTCACCCATCACCCCCTGTGCTCACTGCCCTGTGTCCTAACTCGCACCAAGTCCCGCTCACCCATCACCCCCTGTGCTCGCTGCCCCCGTGTCCTAACTCGCACCAAGTCCCGCTCACCCATCACCCCCTGTGCTCACTGCCCCATGTCCTAACTCGCACCGAGGCCCGCTCACCCATCACCTCCTGTGCTCACTGCCCCGTGTCCTAACTCGCAACGAGTCCCGCTCACCCATCACCTCCTGTGCTCGCTGCCCGTGTCCTAACTCGCACCGAGTCCCGCTCACCCATCACCTCCTGTGCTCACTGCCCCGTGTCCTAACTCGCAACGAGTCCCGCTCACCCATCACCTCCTGTGCTCGCTGCCCGTGTCCTAACTCGCACCGAGTTCCGCTCACCCATCACCTCCTGTGCTCACTGCCCCGTGTCCTAACTCGCACAAAGTCCCGCTCACCCATCACCCCTGTGCTTGCTGCCCATGTCCTAACTCGCACCAAGTCCTGCTCACCCATCACCTCCTGTGCTCGCTGCCCGTGTCTAACTCGCACCGAGTCCCGCTCACCCATCACCCCCTGTGCTCACTGACCTACATTGGCTCCCGGTTAAGCAACGCCTCGATTTCAAAATTCTCATCCTTATTTTCAAATCCCTCCATGGCCCTCGCCCCCTCCCTATCTCTGTAATCTCCTCCAGCCCCACAACCTCCCGAGATGTCTGCGCTCCGCTAATTCTGCCCTCCTGAGCATCCCTGATTATAATCGCTCGACCATTGGTGGCCGTGCCTTCTGTTGCCTGGACACCAAGCTCTGGAACTCCCTCCCTAAACCTCTCCGCCTCTCTTTCCTCCTTCACGACGCTCCTTAAAACCTTCTTCTTTGACCGAGCTTTTGGTCACCTGCCTTAATTCCTCCTTATGTGGCTTAGTGTCAATTTTTAAATCTCATAATATTCCTGTGAAGCGCCTTGGGATATTTCAATACATTAAAGGTGCTATATAAATACAAGTTGTTGTTGTTGTTAATATCTTAACATGAGTCGGTCAGTGGGGAATGAGGGTCCATTTGGAGGGACCTCGGTAGCAGGGCGGGCGACCTGGAAGGTAAGTCGAGGTTGGGGGCTGGGCAGTGGCCCTTGCAGCATGGGTTTTAGGGGTAGGAAAAATACCTTGGGGGTTGAAGTTAGGGTCAGACTGGGGCTTAGGCAGTCGGGGGTGTGCGGAGAGGGGGAAGGTTGAGAGAGAGAGAGGTGAAGGAGGGCAGCAGATGGCCAGAGGAAGGTTTATTCGGGCAGAGCTCCTCTCGGGAGCGGCTATCCCATCCGCCATCTAGAATCCTAGTGCGAGACTCCCAAAGCAAGCGCTCTACTCGGAACTCCTGCACGGCAAGCGAGCCCCAGGTGGGCAGAGGAAACGTTTCAAGGACACCCTCAAAGCCTCCTTGATAAAGTGCAAAATCCCCACGATGTATAACGTGGATAAATGTGAGGTTATCCACTTTGGGGGCAAAAACACAAAGGCAGAATATTATCTGAATGCCGGCAGATTAGGAAAAGGAGAAGTGCACCGAGACCTGGGTGTCATGGTACATCAGTCATTGAAAGTTTGCATGCACATATAGCAGGCGGTGAAGAAGGCAAATGATATGTTGGCCTTCATAGCTCGGGGATTTGAGTATTGGAGCAGGGAGATCTTACTACAGTTGTACAGGGCCTTGGTGAGGCCTCACCTGGAATATTGTGTTCAGTTTTGGTCTCCTAATCTGAGGAAGGACATTCTTGCTATTGAGGGAGTGCAGCGAAAGTTCACCAGACTGATTCCCGGGATGGCAGGACTGACATATGAGGAGAGACTGGATCGACTGGGCCTGTATTCACTGGAGTTTAGAAGAATGAGAGGGGATCTCATAGAAACATATAAAATTCTGACGGGATTGGACAGGTTAGATGCAGGAAGAATGTTCCCGATGTTGGGAAAGTCCAGAACCAGGGGTCACAGGCTAAGGATTTTTGCCCCAAAGTGGATAACCTCACATTTATCCACATTATACTGCATCTGCCATGCATTTGCCCACTCACCTAACCTGTCCAAGTCACCCTGAGCCTCTTATCATCCTCCTCACAGTTCACACTGCCACCTAGTTTAGTGTCATCTGCAAACTTGGAGGTATTAAACTCAATTCCTTCATCTAAATCATTAATGTATATTGTAAAGAGCTGGGGTCCCAGCACTGAGCCCTGCGGCACTCCACTAGTCATTGCCTGCCATTCTGTAAAGGAGCCGTTTATCCCGACTCTCTGCTTCCTGTCTGCCAACCAGTTCTCTATCCACATCAGTACATTACCCCCAATACCATGTGCTTTGAATTTGCACACCAATCTCTTGTGTGGGACCTTGTCAAAAGCCTTTTGAAAGTCCAAATACAACACATCCACTGGTTCTCCCTTGTCCACTCTGCTAGTTACATCCTCAAAAAAATTCCAGAAGATTTGTCAAGCATGATTTCCCTTTCATAAATCCATGCTGACTTGGACCGATCCTGTCACTGCTTTCCAAATGCGCTGCTATTTCATCTTTAATAATTGATTCCAACATTTTCCCCACTACTGATGTCAGGCTAACCGGTCTATAATTACCCGTTTTCTCTCTCCCTCCCTTTTTAAAAAGTGGTGTTACATTAGCTACCCTCCAGTCCATAGGAAATGATCCAGAGTCAATAGACTGTTGGAAAATGATCACCAATGCATCCACTATTTCTATGGCCACTTCCTTCAGTACTCTGGGATGCAGACTATCAGGCCCCGGGGATTTATCGACCTTTAATCCCATCAATTTCTCTATCACAATTTCTCGCTTAATAAGGATATCCTTCAGTTCCTCCTTCTCACTAGACCCTCAGTCCCCTAGTACTTCCGGAAGGTTATTTGTGTCTTCCTTCGTGAAGACAGAACCAAAGTATTTGTTCAACTGGTTTGCCATTTCTTTGTTCCCCATTATAAATTCACCTGAATCTGACTGCAAGGGACCTACACTAATCTTTTATCTTCACATATCTATAGAAGCTTTTGCAGTCAGTTTTTATGTTTACGGCAAGCTTCCTCACGTATTCTATTTTCCCCTCTTAATTAAACCCTTTGTCCTCCTCTGCTGAATTCTAACTTTCTCCCAGTCCTCAGGTTTGCTGCTTTTACTGACCAATTTATATGCCTCTTCCTTGAATTTAACACTATTCTTAATTTCCCTTGTTAGCCACGGTTGAGCCACCTTCCCAGTTTTAATTTTACTCCAGACAGGGATGTAAAATTGTTGAAGTTCATCCATGTGATCTTTAAATGTTTGCCATTGCCTATCCACCATCAACCCTTTAAGTATCATTTGCCAGTCTATTCTAGCCAAATCACACCTCAAACCATTGAAGTTACCTTTCATTAAGTTCAGGACCCTAGTTGCTGAATTTTAAAATTCTACCATATTATGATCACTCTTCCCCAATGGGCCTCGCACAACAAGATTGCTAATTAGTCCCTTCTCATTACACATCACCCAGTCTAGGATGGCCAGCCCTCTAGTTGGTTCCTCGACATATTGGTCGAGAAAACCATCCCTAATACACTCCAGGAAATCCTCCTCCACCGCATTGCTACCAGTTTGGTTAGCCCAATCAATATGTAGATTAAAGTCACCCATGATAACTGCTGTACCTTTATTGCACGCATCCCTAATTTCTTGTTTGATGCAGTCCCCAACCTCACTACTAATGTTTGGCAGTCTGTACACAACTTCCATTCGCGTTTTCTGCCCCTTGATGTTCCGTAGCTCCACCTATACCAATTCCACATCATCCAAGCTAACGTCCTTCCTTACTATTGCATTAATTTCCTCTTTAACCAGTAATGCCACCCTACTTCCTTTTCCTTTCTGTCTAACCTTCCTAAATTTTGAATACCCCTGGATGTTGAGTTCCCAGCCTTGGTCACCCTGGAGCCACGTCTCCGTGATGCCAATTACATCATATCCGTTAACTGCTATTTGCGCAGTTAATTCGTCCACCTTATTACGAATACACCTCGCATTGAGGCACAGAGCCTTCAGGCTTGTCTTTTTAACACACTTTGCCCCTTCAGAATTTTGCTGTAATATGGCCCTTTTTGCTTTTTGCCTTAGGTTTCTCTGCCCTCCACTTTTACTTTTCTTCTTTCTATCTTTTGCTTCTGCCCCCATTCTACTTTCCTCTGTCTCCCTGCATAGGTTCCCATCCCCCTGTCATATTAGTTTAACTCCTTCCCAACAGCACTAGCAAACACTCCCCCTAGGACATTGGTTCCGGTCCTGCCCAGGTGCAGACTGTCCGGTTTGTACTGGTCCCACCTCCCCCAGGAATTTGAATCCCTCCATTCTATACCACTCCTCAAGCTACGTATTCATCTGAGCTATCCTGCGATTCCTATTCTGACTAGCACGTGGTACTGGTAGCAATCCTGAGATTACTACCTTTGAGGTCCTACTTTTTAATTTAACTCCTGGCTCCCTAAATTCATCTTGTCGGATCTCATCCCGGTTTTTACCTATATCGTTGGTATTTATATGCACCATGACAACTGGCTGTTCACCCTCCCTTTTCAAAATGTCCTGCACCCGCTCTGAGACATCCTTGACCCTTGCACCAGGGAGGCAACATACCATCCTAGAGTCTCGGTTGCGGCCGTAGAAATGTCTACCTATTCCCCTTACAATAGAATCCCCCACCACTATAGCTCTCCCACTCTTTTTCCTGCCCTCCTGTGCAGCAGAGCCACCCACGGTGCCATGAACTTGGCTGCTGCTGCTCTCCCCTGATGAGTCATCCCCCCCAACAGTACCCAAAATGGTTTATCTGTTTTTCAGGGGGATGGCCGTAGGGGACCCCTGCACTACCTTCCTTCCACTGCTCTTCCTGTTGGTCATCCATTCCCTATCTGGCTGTGTACCCTTTATCTGCGGTAAGACCAATTCACTAAATGTGCTATTCACGTCTTGGATGCTCCAGACTGAATCCACCCACAGCTCCAGTGCTGCAATGCGGTCCATCAGGAGCTGCAGGCGGACACATTTCCCCTACACCGGAAGCGTCTCTGACTTCCCACATATTACAAGGGGAGCATAACACATGTCCGAGCTCTCCTGCCATGACTTAACCCCTAGATTAACTTAATTTGGCAACAACAATGCTAAAAGGTTACTTACTGATAGAAGAAAAAAGAAAAACTACTCACCATTCACCAGCCAATCATTTACCCCCTTGGCTGTGACGTCACCTTTCGATTTCTTTCTACTTCTTTTTGCCTTCTCCCTGCAGCTGCACCAGCTGGCCTCCTCTCCAACGAACTCCCGACTGCTGAACTCACGGCCTTTTTATAGGCCTCCGACCCTGGACTCCCTCCTCATCTTCACTCAGAGGGTGGTGAATCTCTGGAATTCTCTGTCCCAGAGGGCTGTGGTGGCTCAGTCTTTGAGTATATACAAGGCTGAGATCGGTAGATGCTTGCACTCTCGGGGAATCAAGGGATTATGGGGATAGTGGTTTTGAAATAGAAGGTTTAGATGAGGAAAGATGTCAGGAGGCTCAATTGCAGCATAAACGCCGGCATGGACTGGTTGGGCTGAATGGCCTGTTTCTGTGCCGTATATCCTATGTAATACTATGTAAAGATCAGCCATGATCTTATTGAATGGAGCTGGCGTAAAGGACCGAATGGCCTACTCCTGCTCATAATTCTTGTGTTCATATCCTAGCCAACAATTGTCCCTCAACCAACACCGGAAGCTTTCTTAAGAACATGTGATATGGAAGCAGGATTGGCCATACTGTCCTTCGAGCCTGCTCCACCATTCAGTAAAACCATGTCTGCTACATTGCAACAATGTCTACACTTCAAAAAGCACTTCATTGGTCGTAAAGCGAAGCAGGACGTCTTTGGGTGGAGAAAGGCACTATATAAATTGTGATATATTCACAGAGCACAAACACACACAGCTTTCTAACATGGCAGGCAGCTCTCGGAAGTCTCCAGAGTCTCCGGAACCTGCTGCTTCTGTTTAATTATTAACTCTGTAGTTGCAGTACACAATACGTCCACGTCCACATTGTGGCGCTACAAACATTACAAGCTCACAGACATTACACTTCTCTCTCCTTAATGAAGAAGTTATTATAACAAACATCATACATAACATACATAACACAGGATATAGACTTATTTTTTTTCCATATTTACAAATTTAACTTAACCACTTGTTTTCTGTTTCGAAGAGGATACCTTCGCTCTCGAACAGAACCTTCCAAACATGGTGTCGAATTTACTCTCATTCGAGGCTCATCCTGAGGAACGTTTTCCTCCACGGAATTTCCTTGATTTTCATTTGAATTCACTCTAACTTCAAACTGTTTGTTTTCCTGACTCGGACTCAGACTTACATTCTGATTTTCTCTTGGATTTGTTTCCAGTATACTAGGTGTAGGATTTGCTACTGGTATATCAAAACTATCTGATGAGTCAGAAATAATTGAATCATTCCCACCTTCAACTCCTTCCATATCTGTAGGTGAAATATGATCAATATGAACAAACCTAACCTGTCCATTATCAAACACCTTTACCAAATATGTGCGAGGACCACATATCTTCACCACTCTTCCTGGTAACCACTTTACCCATTTATGGTGATGGTTCTTCACTCTCACCTTCTGGTTTAATTTCACACTTCTCTCTTTTACTCTACCTCTATCCTGAATCTTTTTCTGTCTTAATTGTGTTTCTTCTACGGACTGTGCCAAATTTGGTTTTAACAACGAGAATCTGGTTCGTGGCTGTCGTTTGAGAAACAACTCTGCTGGTGTTCTATCAGTTGTTGTAATGCAAGCCTTTCAAGTCTTAGAAACATAGAAACATAGAAACATAGAAATTTACAGCACAGAAAGAGGCCATTTCGGCCCAACGTGTCCGCGCCGGCCGACAAAGAGCCGCATGGCCCTTGGTCAGCAGCCCTAAAGGTTACATATAAACCTATGAACAGTGGCGAAAAACCAAAGAGCACCCAGCCCAACCAGTCCGCCTCACACAACTGCGACACCCTTATATTGAAACATTCTATGCTTCACCCCAACTGGAGCCATGTGATCTCCTGGGAGAGGCAAAAACCAGATAAAGACCCAGGCCAATTTGGGAGAAAAAAATCTGGAAAAATTCCTCTTCGACCCATCCAGGCGATTGACGCTAGTCCAGAAGATCATCTTGGCCATATTCTATTCCCTGCAGTACTTACCATCGTATCTACGTCATCCAACAAAAGGTTATCCAGTCTAATTCCAATTACCAGCTCTAGGTCTGTAACCCTGCAGGTTACTGCACTTTAAGTGACCATCCAATCATCTCTTAAAAGTGGTGAGGGTTTCTGCATCCACCACTCTTCCAGGCAGCGAGCTCCAGATCCCCGCAACCCTCTTATAGTAATAATAATTGTGATAGGCTCCAGTATTGGTTGGTGCAGTCGCTGCAAAGGTACGATGAGGAAGAGCCACAGGTTAAAGCCCTTCCGCCACAGTAAACCCAGGGGATGGAATCAGACCCCCCCTCGGGCTGTACTTGTTAATCTGCTTGTATACATAGAGCATCATGTACTGAAAAACACCTGCGTTGTGCCATGTATAATGAAAGTCTCTGCACTGTTTAGTAACTTGGAAAGAAATGTAAATGTATTCTCATCCATTCCGTGTACTGCTTTCATCTGCATAGTGCTACATGTAACGTGATTGGTGATCGGTATTGAAATGTATCCTGGAATGTAATGTAAACCTGTTCTCATTTGCTCCATGTAATACTCTCATTTGCACAGTAGTACATGTAACGTGATTTAAGGATTGTGCTAAACTGTACCTTGAAATGAAATGCACACTAGTGCATTGTATGGAACTGCTGTCAGCATCCAAACAAATTGCATGTAATTGCTGACCGCAAGGTACTGTATTGTGAAAATTTTATATGAATAAAGTATATTTTTGAAACAAAAAAGTCTCCAGTATTGACACAGCTAACTAGCACCGGGACGCATTTGTGTTTAGTGTCAACACAATTCAAACAACAACAACAACAGCCTGTATTTATAAAGCACCTTTATCATAGTAAAACATTAGAAGTGTTATAAGGCAAAAAAATAAATTTGACACCGAGCCACATAAGAAGAAATTAGCGCAGGTGACCAAAAGCTTGGTCAAAGAGGTAGGTTTTAAGGAGCGTCTTAAAGGAGGAAAAAGAGGTAGAGAGGTGGAGAGGTTTAGGCAGGGAGTTCCAGAGCTTGGAGCCCAGGCAACAGAAGGCACAGCCACCGATGGTTGAGCGATTATAATCAGGGATGCTCAAGAGGGCAGAATTAGAGGAGCGCAGACATCTCAGGGGGGTTGTGGGGCTGGAGGAGATTACAGAGATAGGGAGGGGCGAGGTCATGGAGGGATTTGAAAATAAGGATGAGAATTTTGAAATCGAGGCGTCGCTTAGCCGTGAACCGATGTAGGTCAGCGAGCACAGGGGTGATGGGTGAGCAGGACTTGGTGTGAGTTAGGATACGGGCAGCCGAGTTTTGGATCACCTCTGGTTTACGCAGGGTAGAATGTGGGAGGCCAGCCAGGAGTGCATTGGAATAGTCAAGTCTGGAGGTAACAAAGGCATGGATGAGGGCTTCAGCAGCGGATGGGAAATATCTAACGTGACAATATTGGCTAACGATGATAGATGCAATTTCTGCAATTCATGTAGTGCGATGATCCCACGCTGAATAAGCAGGATAAACAGATACAGCTCTGTGTTCCAGCATTTTGAAATCTCCAAGATAAAGACTGTAAATGTAAAGAAATTAATCACCGGGTGGAAATAACTGTCCATTTGGAAATATGAATGCTTGCTCTCAATAGGATCTTTGAGACAACACAGAATAGAATGAATCTGACAGGCTACAACTCGGTAATAATGTAGACTTCTGTTATGTTCAGAATAACGCCACAAGACTATACTGTAAGCTCAAACTGTTGTGACCTTGGTCTCTTTAATGTAACTCCAGAGTGAGGAAGCAGCATGGTAGACTGCCTTTTATACCTGCTTGCCCAGGGTGTGCAGGTGATCCTTGGGTCTCCAACAGGTGTGCCCCCTGGTGGTAAGTCTTATACACTAGTAAAGTTTACATACATAAGAGCTTCCTGTTATATATGTGAACTTGTATTTACTCTGTACAGCCACCAGAGGGCTCATCCCCTGGAGTCCCAAGGGATCCCATAATCCTTTCAGGAGCTTCACAGGTTGGAGAGGCACTCTGGAGACCTGCAATAAACTAAGGTCACACTTTACTTTGAGCTCAGTGTTCAGGCTGACTCTTTCTCCATACACTACAACTGGCGATGAGATAGAGATAGTGAACCCAAAGATGCAGAGAACAGTGGGCATCCTGGAGAAATTTTCAGAGGGAGATGATTGTGAAACTTTTGTGGAGTGACTCGACCAATACTTCGTGGCCAATGAGCTAGATGGGGAAGGGAGCGCTGCCAAACGTAGAGCGATCCTCCTCACCGTCTGTGGGGCACCAACGTATGGCCTCATGAAGAATCTGCTCTCTCCAGCGAAACCCACGGAGAAATCATACAACGATTTGTGCACACTGGTCCGAGAGCATTTGAACCCGAAGGAAAGCGTTCTGATGGCGAGGTACCAGTTCTACACCTACAAAAGGTCTGAAGGCCAGGAAGTGGCGAGTTATGCCGCTGAGCTGAGACGCCTTGCAGGACATTGCGAATTTGAAGGACATTTGGAGCACATACTCAGAGACATTTTCGTACTTGGCATTGGCCACGAAACTATACTTCGCAAACTTTTGACTGTAGAGACCCCAACCTTGAGTAAGGCTATAGTGATAGCCCAGGCATTCATTGCCACCAGTGACAATACTAAGCAAATCTCTCAGCTACAAGTGCTGCTACAAGTACTATGAACAAAGTGATGTTGTTTTCAAATCATAATGTACAGGGCAGGTCACACATACCTGCAGCTGCACATCCACAGATGTCTCAGAGTCCACCATCAAGGGTGATGAATGCAAGGCCATTAACACCTTGTTGGCGCTGCGGGGGTGATCATCGTTTCCATTCATGTCGATTCAAAGAGTACGTTTGCAAGGGCTATGGCACAATGGGACACCTCCAACGAGTGTGCAGGCGAGCTGCTAAGCCTGTTAAACCTGCAAACCACCATGTTGCAGAGGAGGATAGATCCACGGAGGATCACGATGAACCAGAGCCTCAGATCGCGGAGGCTGAGGTACATGGGGTGCACACATTCACCACGAATTGTCTGCCGATAATGCTGAATGTTGAACTAAATGGGCTTCTGGTGTCAATGGAGCTGGACACGGACATGAGCCAATCCATCATGGGCAAAAAGACTTTCGAAAGGTTGTGGTGCAACAAGGCCTCAAGGCCAGTCTTAACTCCAGGTCACCCGAAACTAAGAAATTACATGAAAGAACTGATTCCTGTAATCGGCAATGCTACCGTGAAGGTCTCCTACGATGGAGCGGTGCACAAGCTACCACTCTGGGTGGTACCGGGTGATGGTCCCACGCTGGAGCTGGCTGGAAAAGATATGCTGGAACTGGGACAACATCCGAGCGCTATCGCCCGCTGACGACACTTCGTGTGCCCAGGTCTTAAACAAATTTACTTCGCTGTTCGAACCAGGCATCGGGAAATTCCAAGGAGCAAAAGTGCAGATCCACCTAATTTCTGGGGCGCGACCCATCCATCACAAGGCGAGAGCAGTACCGAGAGAAAGGGTAGCGATCGAGTTAGACTGGCTGCAAAGAGAGGGCATCATTTCACCGATCGAGCTCAGCGAGTGGGCCAGTCCTATTGTCTCAGACCTCAAGGAAGACGGCACCGTCTGTGGCGATTACAAAGTAGCTATCAATCATTTCTTCCTGCAGGACCAATACCCACTACCAAAGGCCGATGACCTCTTTGCAATGCTGGTGGAAGGACAGACGTTCACGAAGCTGGATCTGACTTCAGCCTACATGATGCAGGAACTAGAGGAATCATCGAAGGCCCTCACCGGCATCAACACGCATAAGGGTCTTTTTGTTTATAACAGATGCCCGTTTGGAATCCGATCAGCGGCGGCGATATTCCAGAGAAACAAGGAAAGTTTACTGAAGTCGATCCCGCACACTGTGGTCTTCCAGGACGACATCTTGGTCACAGGTCGGAACACAGTCGAGCATCTGCAGAACCTGGAGGAGGTTCTTAGTCGACTCAACTGCGTGGGGCTCAGGTTAAAACGCTCGAAGTGCGTTTTCCTGGCACCTGAAGTGCAGTTCTTGGGAAGAAGGATTGCGGTGGACGGCATCAGGCCCACCAATGCGAAGACGGAGGCAATTGAGAACGCACCGAGGCCACAGAACGTGACAGAGTTGTGGTCGTTTCTGGGACTCTTCAACTACTTTGGTAACTTCTTACCGGGTCTCAGCACACTGTTAGAACCACTGCATGTCTTACTATTGCTTGTACTGTATGATCCATGTAAGAGTTTGGTACTAATATGTGATGCGTCGTCATATGGCGTCAGGTGTGTATTGCTAATGATTTTGGGAAATTGCAACTGGTTGCTTATGCATCCAGGAGTCTGTCTAAGGCTGAGAAAGCCTACAGCATGATTGAAAAAGAAGCGTTAGTGTGTGTCTATGGGGTAAAGAAAATGCATCAATACCTTCTTGGGCTAAAATTAGAGTTGGAACTTGATCATAAGCCACTTATATCCCTGTTTACCGAGAGTAAAGGGATAAATACCAACGCATCGGCCCGCATCCAGAGATGGACGCTCACGTTGTCCGCATACAACTACACCATCCGCCACAGGCCAGGCACAGAAAACTGTGCCGATGCTCTCAGTAGGCTGGCATTGCCCACCACGGGGGTGGAAATAGTGCAGCCCGCAGATCTAGCCATGGTTATGGAAGCATTTGAGAGTGAGCAATCATCTGTCACTGCCCGGCAGATCAAAACCTGGACAAGTCAGGACCCCTTATTATTTCTAGTCAAAAGCTGTGTGCTTCACGGGAGCTGGTCCAGTGTCCCAGTGGAAATGCAGGAAGAGATAAAGCCATTCCAGTGGCGCAAAGGTGAAATGTCTATACAGGCAGACTGCCTTCTGTGGGGCAATCGAGTAGTGGTCCCCAAGAAAGGCAGAGACACCTTCATCAATGACCTCCACAGTACCCACCCAGGCATTGTAATGATGAAAGCGATAGCCAGATCCCAAGTGTGGTGGCCCGGTATCGATGCGGACTTAGAGTCCTGCGTTCACAGATGTAATACATGCTCGCAGTTAAGCAATGTACCCAGAGAGGCGCCGCTAAGTTTATGGTCTTGGCCCTCCAAACCGTGGTCTAGGGTACACGTCGACTATGCAGGCCCATTCTTGGGTAAAATGTTCCTTGTGGTTGTAGACACCTACTCCAAGTGGATTGAATGTGAGATAATGTCAGCTAGCACGTCCGCTGCCACTACTGAAAGCCTGCAGGCCATGTTTGCCACACACGGCTTACGTGATGGTGAGCGACAACGGGCCATGTTTTACCAGTGCTGAGTTCAAAGAATTCATGACCCGTAACAGGATCAAACATATCACATCTGCCCTGTTTAAACCAGCGTCCAACGGTCAGGCAGACAGAGCAGTGCAAACCATCAAGCAAGGCTTGAAGAGGGTAACTAAAGGCTCACTGCAGACTCGCCTAGCCCGAGTCCTGCTTAGCCAGCGCACGAGACCCCACTCACTCACTGGGATCCCACCTGCTGAACTGCTCATGAAAAGAGCACTTAAGACAAGGCTCTCGTTAGTTCACGCTGATCTACATGAACAGGTCGAGAGCAGGCGGCTTCAACAAAGTGCATACCATGATAGCGTAAATGTGTCACGCGAGATTGAAATCAATGATCCTGTATTTGTATTAAATTATGGACAAGGTCCCAAGTGGCTTCCCGGCACTGTTGTGGCCAAAGAGGGGAGCAGGGTGTTTCGGGTCAAACTTTCAAATGGACTCATCCACCGGAAACACTTGGACCAAATCAAACTCAGATTCACGGACTACCCTGAGCAACCCACTTTGGACCCTACCTTTTTTGATCCCCCAACACACACACCAGTGGCAACCGACACCACGGTTGACCACGAAGCAGAACCCATCATCTACAGCAGCCCTGCAGGGCCCAACACACCAGGCAGCCCAGCAAGGCCAGCTGCACAGCAGCCCAGCGAGGGCCCAAAAATGATTCAATAACACCAGCTTTCACACCGAGACAATCAACCAGGGCAAGAAGGGCCCCAGATCGACTCACATTGTCAATAGTTACACTATTGACTTTGAGGGGGGAGTGTTGTTATATATGTGAACTTGTATTTACTCTGTACAGCCATCAGAGGGCTCATCCCCTGGAGTCCCAAGGGATCCCATAATCCCTTGGGAGCACAGGTATTTAAGGAGGCTTCACAGGTTGGAGAGGCACTCTGGAGGCCTGCAATAAAAGACTAAGGTCACACTTTATTTTGAGCTCACAGTGTTCAGTCTGACTCTTTCTCCATGCGCAACACTTCCAAGCAATGTCCCAGCTGATCTTATTCCAACTACAGTGTGGGCTTGACGAACAGACGTTGAGAATGATACCAGAACTGAGAGGATAAGCTTATCAGGCTGAACAGGCTGGGTCTCTTTTCTCTAAAAAAGAGAAAGCTGAGAGGTGATCTAATACAGGTCTTTAATAATTATGATGGATTTTTTGATAGGGTAGACATAGAGAAGATGTTTCCACTTGTGGGTGGAGACCAGAACTAGGAATCGTAAATATCAAACAGTCACCAATAAATCCAATGGCGAATTCAGGAGAAACTTCTTTACCCAGAGAGTGGTGGAAATGTGGAAATCGCCACCACAGGGAGTGGTTCAGGCGAATCACATCGTTGCATTTAAGGGGAAGGTAATTAAATACATGAGGGAGACAAGAATAGAAGGATTTGCTGATGGGATGGGATGAAGCAGGGTGGGAGGGGGCTGGTGTGGAGCATAAACACCGACACAGACGTGTTGGGCCGAATGGCCTGTTTCTGTGCTGTACATACTCTGTGATTCCATGCATTGCTAATGAGTAGAGAATTGTGTCTCTGTGCAGGCCTTAAGGAGAACTATGATCACCTGAACTGCGATATAATGCACAGATTAAAATAATAGCATAAAAGTGCAAATGTCGGAAACCTGAAATAAAATAGGAATCGCTGGAAATACAAAGGGAGTGACATTGGGTACTGGGGGGTGGGGTGTGGGGGCGAGGCGCGATAACGGCCATGAGGTGGGAATTCCTGCACTCGGCGCGGATGTTCCGCACCCCCCAACCCTCCCCAGCGAGCTATATCAGGCTTACTGTTCCCCTGAGACCATCAGCAGGCCGGGGCCATTGGAGGGAATCATCATCATATGCAGTCCCTCGGAATCGGGGAAAACGCTTCCACTCCTGAAGTGAGTTCTTAGGTGGCTGAACAGTCCAATACGAGAGCCACAGTCCCTGTCACAGGTGGGACAGACAGTGGTTGAGGGAAAGGGTGGGTGGGACAGGTTTGCCGCACGCTCCTTCCGCTGCCTGCGTTTGGTTTCTGCATGCTCTCGGCGACGAGACTCGAGGTGCTCAGCGCCCTCCCGCATGCTCTTCCTCCACTTAGGTCGGTCTTTGGCCGGGGACGCCCAGGTGTCGGTGGGGATGTTGCATTTTATCAGGGAGGTTTGAGGGGGTCCTTGTAACGTTTTCGCTGCCCACCTTTGGCTCATTTGCCATGAAGGAGCTCCACATAGAGCACTTGCTTTGGGAATCTCGTGTCTGCATGCAAACTATGTGGCCTGCCCAGCAAAGCTGATCGAGTGTGGTCAGTGCTTCAATGCTGGGGATGTTGGCCTGGATGAGGACGCTGATGTTGGTGCGTCTGTCCTCCCAGGGGATTTGTAGGATCTTGCGGGCACATCGTTGGTGATATATCTTCAGGGACTTGAGGTGCCTTCTGTACATCATCCATGCCTCTGAGCAATACAGGAGGGCGGGTATTACTACAGCCCTGTAGGCCATGAGCTTGGTGGCAGATTTGAGGGCCTGGTCTTCAACCACTCTTTTCCTCAGGCGGCCGAAGGCTGCACTGGCACACTGGAGGCGGTGTTGAATCTCCTCATCAATGTCTGTTTTTGTTGATAAGAGGCTTCCGAATTTGGGAAATGGTCCACGTTGTCGAGGGCCGCGCCGTGGATCTTGATGACTGGGGGGCAGTGCTGGAGGACAGGCTGGTGGTGTATTGTCTTACGAATAGCGTGCAGCGGCATACTATTTCAGGGAGCAGTGCGTGCTGCTGGAGGGCGACGGCTGATTGCAGTGCGGGCAGGTACGGTCGGGGCGAAGGAGCGGCGAGAGTTTGTAGAGGGGTGTGATCAGGACCCAGGAGAGGCGTGAGTTCGGGGCCCAGAAGAGGCGAGGGCCCAGGGGCAGCACGGGCCAGCCCACACTGCGATATGTGCGGGCACTAGGCCCGTGCAGCAGAGCTGGTCTCCAGTCGTCTTGGTTAATCCTTGCCACTGGACCAAGGCCAAGCTCTGTCAAGCCCGTGTGGTGGCTGGTGTGCAATGGCCACCACACGTTAAAAAAATCCACGCACAGGCATCTTCCACCCTTCACGATGTAGTTCGGGACCCTGGAATATTAGGTCCTTCATTGAAACACCTGTGAACTCATCCCGTTTCAGTGTGGAAGCAAGTCATCCTCGATTCAAGGGACCGCCTATGATGACGACCGCCCCTCAAGAGGAAGGGCAGCGCAAAATCTCGCACCGTAGCTCTTGGCTGGGCGGGGAGCGAGTCGCAAAGCCACGCTACAGCATCCCACCCCATGGCGCTGCCGCATAGACAGGGCCCCTCCCGTTCCATTAAAGGGGCGGGGCCAAGCTGCCGACTCTGCGGGCGGGAAACGGGGGCCACATCGCTGGGCCACCGGGGAGCGAGTTGCCGTGGCAGCAGCCTAGCGCACAAGCGGAGCGCCGGGGCTGCAAGACGGCGGCACGGGACCCCGCCATGTACAAACAAGAAGGGCCGCCACCCGTAAATCGGCCATTTTGGGGTTTTTTTTGCTACCGCATCTCCCCTTTAATTTTCGCTCCGCGAGCGGCCTCTAGCCCGGTACACATCCCTTTAAGCTGTTGTGGGCATAGGTAGCGGCGCCCCGCCCAAGGGGAAGTTGTTTGCGCCCCATTAGTGCTCCCCGGGGGACGCTAATGGGAGGCGCAAACGACCGGAATTCTTCCCCCATAGCGTTATAAAAGAAAAAAGATAAGTTATGCTTCGGTCAGAGACAATCCATCAGTTTTACGGAAGAACTGACAATTTACATTTATATAAGAAAGACTTGCATTTATATAGCGCCTTTCATGACCACTGGAGGTCCCAAAACAATCTGCAGCCTATGGAGTACTTTTTAAGTGTGGTCAGTGTTGCAATGTAGGGGAATGCAACAACCAATTTGCACACAGCACGCTCCCAGAAACATCAGTGAGATAAATGATCAGATAATCTGCAAAGGGATATCGGCAGGCTCAGGGAGTAGGCAAAAATTTGTCAGATGGAGTATAATGTGGGAAAATGTGAGGTTATCCACTTTGGCAGAAATAATAGAAAAGTAAATTATAATTTAAATGGAGAAAAATTGCAAAGTGCTGCAGTACAGAGGGACCTGGGGGTCCTTGTGCATGAAACACAAAAAGTTAGTATGCAGGTACAGCAAGTAATCAGGAAGGCAAATGGAATGTTGGCCTTTATTGCAAAGGGGGATAGAGTATAAAAGCAGAGAAGTCCTGCTACAGCTGTACAGGGTATTGCTGAGGTCACACCTAGAGTACTGCATACAGTTTTGGTCTCCGTATTTAAGGAAGGATATACTTGCATTGAAGGCAGTTCAGAGAAGGTTCACTAGGTTGATTCTGGAGATGAGGGGGTTGATTTATGAAGATAGGTTGAGTAGGTTGGGACTATACTCATTGGAGTTCAGAAGAATGAGAGGCGATCTTATCGAAACATATAAGATAATTAGGGGGCTCTGGATGTAGAGAGGATATTTCCACTCAACTCGGGGACATAGTCTTAGAATAAGGGGCGGCCCATTTAAAACTGAGATGAAGAGGAATTTCATCTCTCAGACGGTTGTAAATCAATGGAATTCTCTGCCCCACAGAGTTGTGGTGGCTGGATCATTGAATATGTTTAAGGCGGTGATAGATAGATTTTTGAGCGATAAGGGAGTAAATGGTTATGGGGAGCGGGCAGGGAAGTGGAGCTGAGTCCATGATCAGATCAGCCATGATCTTATTGAATGGCGGAGCAGGCTCGAGGGGCCAAATGGCCTACTCCTGCTCCTATTTCTTATGTTCTTATAATCTATTATTTTTTAGTGATGTTCATTGAGGGTTAAAAGGGACTATGAATTGTATCATGGGATTACATCCACCGAGGAAGGCAGATAGGTCCTTGGGGTAAGATCACATTTGAAAGACGTCACCTGCGGCAGTGCGGCACTCCCTCAATACTGCACTAAGGTCTCACTCTAGATTTGGTGCTTGGCTTCTTGGAGTGGGACTTCAACCCTACAAACTTCTGACTCAGAGGCCAGAGGTGCTACCCACTGAGCCATAGCTGACACTCAGAGTATGCCACGTAGCAAGATGCCCATTGGTAGTTGTTCGTCAAGGCCAGACCTGAGCAATAATTGGGGGCAGGGAAGGGCCCAGAAAAGCAGATGGAGAGTGGGGTCAGGGAAGAAGCCAAAGATGCTGTCAACAACAATGACGACTTATATTTATATAGCGCCTTTAACGTAGTGAAACGTCCCAAGGCGCTTCACAGGCGATAAAAAATTTGACACCAAGCCGCATAAGTAGAAATTAGCGCAGGTGACCAAAAGCTTGGTCAAAGAGGTAGGTTTTAAGGAGCGTCTTGAAAGGGGGAAAGAGAGGTAGAGAGGTGGAGAGGTTTAGGGAGGGAGTTCCAGAGCTTGGGGCCCAGGCAACAGAAGGCACGGCCACCGATGGTTGAGGGATTATAATCAGAGATGCTCAGGAGGGCAGAATTAGAGGGGCGCAGACATCTCGGGGGGTTGTGGGGTTGGAGGAGATTAGCGAGATAGGGAGGGGGTGAGGGATTTGAAAATAAGGGTGAGAATTTTGAAGTTGAGGCGTTGCTTAACCGGGAGCCAATGTCGGTTTTAAGATCTTTACCGGTGGAAGAGATGTAGCAGAGTGGAGGTTGGTGAGGTAGTGTTTGGGGCAGGATGGCTCAAGGGCTTACACTCAAAACACGTTTGTTTCATTTGTTTGTTTCTTCTGACGTTGATGGAACTGCTACGTATTTCCATCATGTTCTATTTTTATCCGTTTTCACTTTGGGCAGAAAACTCATCTTCTCGAACCTACCCAATTTTCATCCCCGTGCCCCTGCCACCACTTGCTCCCCCTCCCCAGTCCCCCTTCCCCCAAACCTCCTCTGCCCTTCCCCCTCATTCCTCTCTCCCTCGTCACTCTCCCACTGTTCCCCATTGCCCACTTCCCAGCTCCCTTCCCTCTCCTCCTTCCTCTGCCCCTCTCTTTCCTCATCCCCTTGCTCTCCCCATCCTATCTGTCCCCTTCTCCTCCTCCTGCTCCTTCACCTTTCCCCCTTCCCCAGCCTTGGTCCAAACACCCTTTGCCCTTTAACCCTGCTTGACCTAACTACTGCTCTTGGTCTTGACACCTGTAATGTATGCACCTGTGAGTATGCTCACAGGTTTGTAGAGCTGTTGACGGCCGCAATTTCTGCGGTCTGGAGGAGTCTGTGTTCCATGTGTATGTGGAATGTGCGAGGTTGCAGCCCCTATTCCATTATTTGAAGGGGCTACTCCTCAAATTTTGGTTCCACTTCAGTCCCACACTCCTGATCTTTGGGCATCCTGTGCGGAGGGGAGCGGGTAGGTCCGAGGGCCTCCTCGTAGGACTGCTCCTGGGCACGGCCAAGGGGGCCATCAGCCGGTCCAGGCAGTGGGCGGTCGAGGGGGTCGTTCAGCCCGACTGCCTGCCTCTCTTCCGAGCGTACATCCGCGCCAGGGTGTCCCTGGAGATGGAGCACGCGGTGTCCACCGGTACGCTCGCGGCCTTCCGTGAGAGGTGGGCGCCGGAGGGACTGGAGTGCATTATCACCCCCGGCAACCAAATTTTAATTAGATTTTACATGTTTTAAAGTTTAATTTGTTTAATTGCCGGATTTTTAGTGTCCCCCTCTCCTTTTATAGGGGGCACTTGTAAAATTTATGATTTAATTGCCTAAAAAAAAATCACAAATAAAAACAAAAAAAGTCACAAAAAAAACAACAAAAAAACCCCAAAAAAGGGCAGTTGAAAAATGTTTGGAGTGTCCCCCAGATTGGGGGGCACTTGACTTAACTGGTTAATTTTGTCTCCTATCAAAAGAGTTGTAGAGCTGTTGACGGCCGCAATTTCTGCGGTCTGGAGGAGTCTGTGTTCCATGTGTATGTGGAATGTACGAGGTTTCAGCCCCTATTCCATTATTTGAAGGGGCTGCTCCTCAAATTTTGGTTCCACTTCAGTCCCACACTCCTGATCTTTGGGCACCCTGTGCGGAGTGGAGTGGGCAGGTCGGAAGGCCTCCTCGTAGGACTGCTCCTGGGCACGGCCAAGGGGGCCATCAGCCGGTCCAGGCAGCGGGCGGTCGAGGGGGTCGTTCAGCCTGACTGCCTGCCTCTCTTCCGCGGTTACATCCGAGCCAGGGTGTCCTTAGAGATGGAGCACGCGGTGTCCACCGGTACGCTCGCGGCCTTCCGCGAGAGGTGGGCGCCGGAGGGACTGGAGTGCATCATCACCCCCGGCAACCAAATTTTGATTTGAATTAAGTTACTGTCAAAAGTTTAATTTGTTTATTGTGTCAGGGGGCACTTGATTTATATTTGATTTACAGATGCAACCAAAAATAGTTGTAGAGCTGTTGAGTTGTGAGTGGCTTAGCCAGCCACGTGATGTTCACAAGACTCAATAAAACCCCAGCCAGTTGGGTTCAGGGGATCCACGATGAGGCAGGTGGTTGTGAGCCTGGTGGATGAACTGGTAATGTGTAGTGCGATTGTTAACCCTTTGTTAATAAACCAACTAGTTCTTAATAGCAATGTGTTGCTATGAATTCTTAAGCAAAGAACCCATGAAGCAAATACATTACAACACCCATGACCAATGCAATAACTAATTATATATACATATAAATCCCTCTCGGACACTTGTATTAGATGCTCTCAAACTGCTATTCCCAGACTTCTAGAGAGCAATTATTTAAGCTAGATATTGTTGCGGCATTAGTGGATTTAACAGCTGCTGTCACACCTTCTGACAGGCTGCAAGCTTCCAATTTACAACCCACATGGGCACTACGATTAACCGCAGTACAAATTAAAACCAGCCGGTTAGAATCAGGAGGTGAAATGGTGGCGAATACAGTCAACAATTTCACTGTTAAAGCAGCCATGCAAGTTACATAGGATATACGGCCCAACCAGTCCAGGCTCCACTCGAGCCTCCTCCCGTCTTTCCTCATCTAACTCTATCAGCGTAACCCTCTATTCCCTTCTCCCTCATGTGCTTGTCTAGCCTCCCCTTAAATGCATCGATACTATTCACTTCAACCACTCCCTGTGGTAGCGAGTTCCACATTCTCACCACCCTCTGGGTAAAGAGGTTTCTTCTGAATTCCCTATTGGATTTCTTGGGGACTATTTTATATTGAAGACCTCTAGTTATGCTCTTCCCCCACAACTGGAAACATTCTCTCTCGATCCACTCTATCAAACCCTTTCGTAATTTTAAAGACCTCTATTAGGTCACCCCTCAGCCTTCTTTTTTTCAAGAGCAAAGTGACCCAGCCTGTCCATCCTTTCCTGATCGGTGTTGTTATGAATGTAACCCTTGGCAACCTGTGTCACACCACCACCAGAGGGCCTACCTGTTGGAGTCCCAAGGGATCCCGGCATCCCTTGGGCACTGTATATAAGCAGGCCACTCACGCTGTACCGACACTCTGGAGTCTAATTAAAGGAGCTAAGGTCACACTTACTCATTGCATACAGTACTCAGTTTCATCCTTTATGATGAGCATAATAGGTGTAGCCTCGCATTTCTGGTATCATCCTTGTAAATCTTCTCTGCACCCTCTCCAGTGCCTCATCATCCTTTTTATAATATGGCGACCAGAACTGTACGCAGTACTCCAAGTGTGGTTTAACGAAGGTTCGATACAGGATTGGCGTAATTTCCCGAGTTCGAAGTCCTGGAATGATCTTGAAATGCCAGAAGAGCACGTTCTGATCAAGGTGGCTCAACTCCAACCTGAGGAAAGCACTGATGTCCTTTAGTGCAGGAGGTTCTCCATCTTTTAGCTTCTGTGGCCCCCGTCCCATGTTTTACAAATTTCCACGGACTCCCGTCCCCTCCCCCTTCCCCTTGCCCTGTAGCACAAGTATTTTTTCTGTATAAAAATTAGCTACACAAATAAAACAGATATATTTCTTAATATTTTTATTTCAGTTATTTCGTGGGAAACTTGTTGCTGAGGCTTGAGCAACAATTCTGTCAAGTCGTGGAGGCATCTACGACAAGCACACTCGCCTGTAAAGAGAGAATTATTACATAATCTGAGAACATGCTAATTTAGGTGTGTGAGCCAGTGACTCAGTGGGCAGCACTCACCTCAGACGTTCTGGGTTCAAATCCCACTCCTGAGACTTAAACCCAAGGGACCCAAGTTTCGAGCCGCGCCTAGAACGGCGCAGTCCCGACCTGGACGCCCGTTTTTCGCGCCACAAAGTGCGCCGAAAAAAAACCTCCAGATTCTCCAGCTCCCTGCAGGTCCTCTGGCCCTCGGTGCAGCACGAGCTGTAGGGGGCGGAGCCAGGTCCCTGCGCTGAAAACAGTGCCGGGACCTCTGCACATGCGCGCTACAGTGGGCACGCAAGTGCAGTAGCTCCAGGCGCCCAAAACTGTGTGGGAGGAGCCCTGGCCGAATGGCCTCACTGGGGCTGCGTGCATAAGGCTCCTCCCACGGCCAGCTCCTGCTTCCTCCCGACCCGACTCGACTCCCGCTTCCCGCCACTGGACCGGACCCCGACACCGACCCGACTCCCGCTTCCCCCCACCCCCCCCACGCCCCCCCCCGCCTCCGGACCGGACCCGACACCGACCCGACTCCCGCTTCCCCCCCCACCACCGACTGGACCCGACCTGACCTCCCTCTCCCTCCCTCCCCCCGACCCGAACCGAACCGACCTCCCTCCCACCACCCCCCCCGACTTGCGCTCCCCCCGACCCGACCCAACGCCACCTACCTGTAAATCTGGTGCTGGGGACGGGCCCTGCCCGAAGTCTCCGAGCCCGGCCCGTTCAGCCTCCCTCTCCCTTCTCCTTTCCCCCCCCACTCCATCTCCTTTCCCCCCCCATCTATCTCCTTTCCCCCATCTCCTTCCCCCCATCTCCTTTCCCCCACCTCCCCCCTTCTCCTTTCCCCCCCTCCCCCTTCTCCTCCCCCCTCCCCCCTTCTCCTCCTCCCCCTCTCCTCCTCCCCCCTCCCCCCTTCTCCTCCCCCTTCTCCCCCCCTCCCCCTTCTCCCCCTTCCCTCCCTCTGCTTCCCCCCCTCTCTCCCTCTACCCCCCTCCTCCCCCTCCCCTCGCTGTCAGAAACACAGACACTGACAGACAGAGAATGAGAGACACACACAGACAGACAGACAGAGAGATAGAGACACTGACAGAGACATACTGTGGGTGGGCATCCCAGCACGCTGTTGGAGGGCTCCCGGTGCTGCAGTCGGTAAGTAGAAAATGTTTTATTTATTGATTTTTTAAAAAAATTATTTCTTATTAATTTTTTTTGATTGATTTATTGGTTGATTTATTGATGTTTTTATCATTTATTATTGATGATGGCTCTTTATTTGTAAAACTGAAGTGTTTAATGTTTGTAAACTTCTCTTTAAACCCCATCCCCCCCCCCCCCACCATTCCCTACGCCTGATTTGTAACCTACGCCTGATTTTCTAAAGTGTAGACAAGGTTTTTTCGAGCGTACAAAAATCTTCACTTACTCCATTCTAAGTTAGTTTGGAGTAAGTTTTCACTGACGAAACTTTGAAAACAGGCGTAAGTGGCCGGACACGCCCCTTTTTGAAAAAAAATTCTGTTCCAAAGTGAAACTGTTCTAACTGACTAGAACTGGAGCAAACTAAATGGTGAGAATTCCGATTTCTAAGATACTCCGTTCTACACCAGTCGCTCCTAAAAATCAGGAGCATATCATGTCGAAACTTGGGGCCAAGAATTCAGGCTGACATTCCAATGCAGTACTGAGGGAGCGCTGCACTGTTGGAGGTGCTGTCTTTTGGATGATATGTTAAACCGAGGCCCCATCTTCCCTCTTAGGTGGATGTAAAAGATCCCATGGCACTATTCCGAAGAAGAGCAGGAGAGTTATCCCAGGAGTGCTGGCTAATATTTTTTGTTATTCGTTCCGGGATGTGGGCGTCGCTGGCAAGGCCGGCATTTATTGCCCATCCCTAACTGCCCGTGAGGAGGTGAGCCGCCTTCTGGAACCGCTGCAGTCCGTGTGGTGAAGGTGCTCCCACAGTGCTGTTAGGGAGGGAGTTCCAGGATTTTGACCCAGCGACAATGAAGGAACGGCCGATATATTTCCAAGTCAGGATGTTGCGTGACTTGGAGGGGAACTTGTAAGTGGTGATATTCCCATGTGCCTGCTGCCCTAGTGGTAGAGGTCACGGGTTAAGCGAATTTGGCAGATGGAATACAATGTCGGAAAGTGTGAGGTCATCCACCTTGGGAAAAAAAACAGTAAAAGGGAATATTATTTGAATGGGGAGAAATTACAACATGCTGAGGTGCAGAGGGACCTGGGGGTCCTTGTGCATGAATCCCAAAAAGTTAGTTTGCAGGTGCAGCAGGTAATCAGGAAGGCGAATGGAATGTTGGCCTTCATTACGAGAGGGATGGAGTACAAAAGCAGGGAGGTCCTGCTGCAACTGTACAGGGTATTGGTGAGGCCGCACCTGGAGTACTGCGTGCAGTTTTGGTCACCTTACTTAAGGAAGGATATACTGGCTTTGGAGGGGGTACAGAGACGATTCACTAGGCTGATTCCGGAGATGAGGGGGTTACCTTATGATGATAGATTGAGTAGACTGGGTCTTTACTTGTTGGAGTTCAGAAGGATGAGGGTGATCTTATAGAAACATTTAAAATCATGAAAGGGATAGATAAGATAGAGGCAGAGAGGTTGTTTCCACTGGTAGGGGAGACTAGAACTAGGGGGCACAGCCTCAAATTACGGGGGAGCCAATTTAAAATCGAGTTGAGAAGGAATTTCTTCTCCCAGAGGGTTGTGAATCTGTGGAATTCTCTGCCCAAGGAAGCAGTTGAGGCTAGCTCATTGAATGTATTCAAGTCACAGATAGATAGATTTTTAACCAATAAGGGAATTAAGGGTTACGGGGAGCGGGCGGGTAAGTGGAGCTGAGTCCACGGCCAGATCAGCCATGATCTTGTTGAATGGCGGAGCAGGCTCGAGGGGCTAGATGGCCTACTCCTGTTCCTAATTCTTATGTTCTTATGTTCTTATGTTTGGGAGGTGCTGCTGAAGAAGCCTTGGCGAGGATATATCAATTCCCTTACTGCATTTGTCGTTCTTCCACCCTCAAGAAAGGATCGGATGTGTTCGATTCAATTCCCGGGAATAACAGACCATTTTGATATTATTTGTGGGCAAATATTGGCCCTGAAATTCCGAGGAGGGCTTCCCACTGGTAAATCCTGAAAAAATAGAAATAAACTGCTCACTTACCTGGAGCTGCTGCACCCGCTGGAACTCCCGATCCACGGGCCTCCTCTCCCAACAACTTGCAGCGCGTGCATGTCGGCATGTCCGCAGGAGTCACATGGGCCTGGACACCCAATCACAGGTGGCTATCAAGGGAAATCAGGGATAGCATTAAAGCCAAGGAAGTGGCATACAAATTGGCCAGAAATAGCAGCGAACCCGGGGACTGGGAGAAATTTAGAACTCAGCAGAGGAGGACAAAGGGTTTGATTAGGGCAGGGAAAATGGAGTACGAGAAGAAGCTTGCAGGGAACATTAAGACGGATTGCAAAAGTTTCTATAGATATGTAAAGAGAAAAAGGTTAGTAAAGACAAACGTAAGTCCCCTGCAGTCAGAATCAGGGGAAGTCATAACGGGGAACAAAGAAATGGCGGACCAATTGAATAAGTACTTTGGTTCGGTATTCACTGAGGAGGACACAAACAACCTTCCGGATATAAAAGGGGTCGGAGGGTCTAGTAAGGAGGAGGAAGTGAGGGAAATCCTTATTAGTCGGGAAATTGTGTTGGGGAAATTGATGGGATTGAAGGCCGATAAATCCCCAGGGCCTGATGGACTGCATCCCAGAGTACTTAAGGAGGTGGCCTTGGAAATAGTGGATGCATTGACAGTCATTTTCCAACATTCCATTGACTCTGGATCAGTTCCTATGGAGTGGAGGGTAGCCAATGTAACCCCACTTTTTAAAAAAGGAGGGAGAGAGAAAAAAGGGAATTACAGACCGGTCAGCCTGACATCGGTAGTGGGTAAAATGATGGAATCAATTATTAAGGATGTCATAGCAGTGCATTTGGAAAGAGGTAATATGATAGGTCCAAGTCAGCATGGATTTGTGAAAGGGAAATCATGCTTGACAAATCTTCTGGAATTTTTTGAGGATGTTTCCAGTAGAGTGGACAAGGGAGAACCAGTTGATGTGGTATATTTGGACTTTCAGAAGGCTTTCGACAAGGTCCCACACAAGAGATTAATGTGCAAAGTTAAAGCACATGGGATTTGGGGTAGTGTGCTGACATGGATTGAGAACTGGTTGTCAGACAGGAAGCAAAGAGTAGGAGTAAATGGGTACTTTTCAGAATGGCAGGCAGTGACTAGTGGGGTACCGCAATGTTCTGTGCTGGGGCCCCAGCTGTTTACACTGTACATTAATGATTTAGACGAGGGGATTAAATGTAGTATCTCCAAATTTGCGGATGACACTAAGTTGGGTGGCAGTGTGAGCTGCAAGGAGGATTCTATGAGGCTGCAGAGCGACTTGGATAGGTTAGGTGAGTGGGCAAATGCATGGCAGATGAAGTATAATGTGGATAAATGTGAGGTTATCCACTTTGGTGGTAAAAACAGAGAGACAGACTATTATCTGAATGGTGACAGATTAGGAAAAGGGGAGGTGCAAAGAGACCTGGGTGTCATGGTACATCAGTCATTGAAGGTTGGCATGCAGGTACAGCAGGCGGTTAAGAAAGCAAATGGCATGTTGGCCTTCATAGCGAGGGGATTTGAGTTCAAGGGCAGGGAGGTGTTGCTACAATTGTACAGGGCCTTGGTGAGGCCACACCTGGAGTATTGTGTACAGTTTTGGTCTCCTAACCTGAGGAAGGACATTCTTGCTATTGAGGGAGTGCAGCGAAGGTTCACCAGACTGATTCCCGGGATGGCGGGACTGACCTATCAAGAAAGACTGGATCAACTGGGCTTGTATTCACTGGAGTTCAGAAGAATGAGAGGGGACCTCATAGAAACGTTTAAAATTCTGACGGGGTTAGACAGGTTAGATGCAGGAAGAATGTTCCCAATGTTGGGGAAGTCCAGAACCAGGGGACACAGTCTAAGGATAAGGGGGAAGCCATTTAGGACCGAGATGAGGAGGAATTTCTTCACCCAGAGAGTGGTGAACCTGTGGAATTCTCTACCACAGAAAGTTGTTGAGGCCAATTCACTAAATATATTCAAAAAGAAGTTAGATGAAGTCCTTACTACTAGGGGAATCAAGGGGTATGGCGAGAAAGCAGGAATGGGGTACTGAAGTTGCATGTTCAGCTATGAACTCATTGAATGGCGGTGCAGGCTAGAAGGGCCGAATGGCCTACTCCTGCACTTATTTTCTATGTTTCTATGTTTCTAAGTTACGAATCTCCTATACTATGAATGAGAAAAACCCCAAAACACACAAACACTCTGCAAAACATTTTTAAAAACACCTCATACAATAAACTAATAGAAATTAAAAATGTTACACATGATTTTTCAATTTAAAAAATTCCCGATTTTTAAAAAAAGTTAGGGTTAGCGTTTAAAATTAAATTATCTGAGTGGGCAGGGTTTTAACATAAATGTGTTTTTTTAATTTTTATTTTAATCATGTTTTTTCTATGTTTTTAAACTCTTAACGCCTGTAAAAGTCGGCGAGATACCTGCTTTTTCAGGCGCAAGATTTTTGAGGACATTTGCTGGGCAAGATATTGGTAAATATCGGAAATCTTGCCCTGCAAGTGTCCTCGCTCCCGAGATAGGGAGGATCTGTCAAGCCAGAAACTTGACAGATCAGAAAAGCCAGCTTTCAGTGCATGCGCATCGTGCGCTGAAAACCAGCTTTTCCGATGCCTTCCCGGGTCCGTAGAAACTTCGTACACGCTCCGTACGGACCCGGAACATCGGAATTTCAGGGCCAATAACTGCCAAACTTATATTTTTCATCAAATTAAACTCGACGCTCTGTACAGAATACTTTCAACAGGCAACCATTGTGATGCCTGCAGAGTGTCAGTCTGCGCCTCTACCAACCATAAAACTCATTATCGAAATGATCTGATTGTTCAGCAGAGAGGTGCGATGGGCCATGGTGTATTTGCTCCTCCCAATCGGTGTTACCCCTCAACCCCAACCAGAACCAGTTCACGCTGGAGGGAGAGAAGTTAGCATGTAGAGGAACGCAATACTGCAGGCACAGCACAATGGGAGTGGTGCGGCTCAATAGGTTTAACAACAAGTCACATTTCATCATCATCATCATAGGCAGTCCCTCAAAATCGAGGAAGACTTGCTTCCACTCTAAAAGTGAGTTCTCAGGTGACTGTACAGTCCAACACGGGAATTACAGTCTCTGTCACAGGTGGGACAGACAATGGTTGGAGGAAAGGGTGGGTGGGACTGGTTTGCCGCACGCTCCTTCCGCTGCCTGCACTTGTTTTCTGCATGCTCTCGGCGACGAGACTCGAGGTGCTCAGCGCCCTCCCGGATGCTCTTCCTCCACTTAGGGCGGTCTTTGGCCAGGGACTCCCAGGTGCCGGTGGGGATGTTGCATTTTATCAGGGAGGCTTTGTGGGTGCCCTTGAAACGTTTCCTCTGCCCACCTGGGACTTGCTTGCCGTGTAGGAGTTCCGAGTAGAGCGCTTGCTTTGGGAGTCTCGTGTCGGGCATGCTGGGGATGTTGGCTTGATCGAGGACACTGACGCTGGTGCATCTGTTCTCCCAGGGGATTTGCATGATCTTGCGGAGACATCGTTGGTGGTATTTCTCCAGCGATTTGAGGTGTCTACTGAATATGGTCCATGTCTCTGAGCCATCCAGGAGGGCGGGTATCTCTACAGCCCTGTAGACCATGAGCTTGGTGCCTGATTTGATTTATACAGTGCCTAGAACATAGCAAAATGCCCCCAGCTGCTTCTCAGAGGCCGAGTCAAAGCATTAATGAATGGGGACAGTAGCATAATGGTTATGTTACTGGACGAGTAATCCCGAGGCCTGGATTAATGATCCGGAGACATGAGTTCAAATCCCACCAAGGCAGCGGCGGGGGGAGGATTTAAATTCAGTTAATAACTAAATCTGGAATTTAACAAAGCCTGTGTTATCAACAGCATTGTTAACCATGAAATTGTCGTTACAAACCCATCTGGTTTGCTAATGTCCCTTCAGGAGGTCTGCCGTCCTTACCCGGTCTGGGCCCATATGTGACTCCAGACCCACAGCAATGTGGTTGACTCTTAACTGCCCCTCTGAAATGGCCGAGCGAGACACTCAGTTGTATAACGCTCACTACCACCTTCCCGAGGGCAATTCGGGGTGGGCAATGACGCCCACATCCCGTAAGCGAATAAATAAACAAAAATAGTAATGAATGGCGGAGGAGAAAATAGGAGGAGTGAGGTGCATTTCATAGAGGATATTAATGGGGGAGGAGGAGGTGGTGGAGGGAATTCCAGAGCGTAGAGCCTAATTGGATGAAAGAACAGTTGTCAATGATGGGACAAAGAGAGGGGTGGAGGTACAAGAGGCCGGAATCAGTGGACGCCCGTGTATGTGTCAGCACGTGTGTATATGTGTTTATGTGTCTTATTGTGTATACCCTTGTGAAGTGCCTTGGCACATTTTACTATGTTAAAGGTGTTTTCTAAATGCAAGTTGTTGTTGTACATGTGTGTCCGTGTGTATGTGTGTGTCTATCTGTGTTTCTGTGTGTGTGTGTCTATGTATCTGTGCGTGTGTGACTGCGCGTGAGTATGAGTCTGTGTGTGTGAGACTGTCTGTCTGTCTGTGTGTATGAGTGTGAGAGAGTGTGTGTGTGTATCTCTGTGTGTCTGTGTATCTGCGAGAGAGTGTGTGTGTGTCTCTGTGTTTCTGTGCATCTGTGTGAGCATGTGAGAGAGTGTGTGTGTGTGAGAGAGTGTGTGTGTATGAGAGTGTGTGTGTCTGTGTGTCTGTGTATCTGTGTGAGCGTGTGTGTATGAGTGTGTGTGTGTATTGCAATTGGATGAAACATAGAAACATAGAAACATAGAAAATAGGTGCAGGAGTAGGCCATTCGACCCTTCGAGCCTGCACCACCATTCAATATGATCATGGCTGATCATGCAACCTCAGTACCCCATTCCTACTTTCTCTCCATACCCCTTGATTCCTTTAGCTGTGAGGCCCACATCTAACTCCCTTTTGAATATATCTAACGAACTGGCCTTAATAACTTTCTACGGTAGAGAATTCCACAGATTCGCAATTCTCTGAGTGAAGAAGTTTCTCCGCATCTCGGTTGTTGATGCCAATTCATTGGATATATTCAAGTGGGAGTTAGATATGGCCCTTACGGCTAAAGGGATCAAGGGGTATTGAGAGAAAGCAGGAATGGGGTACTGAGGTGAATGATCAGCCATGATCTCATTGAATGGTGGTGCAGGCTCGAAGGGCCGAATGGCCTACTCCTGCATCTATTTTCTATGTTTCTATGTTTCTAAATGGCTTACCCCTTATCCTTAGACTGTGACCCCTAGTTCTGGACTTCCCCATCGGGAACATTCTTCCTGCATCTAACCTGTCCAATCCCATCAGAATTTTATGTTTCTGTGAGATCCCCTCTCATTCTCCTAAATTCCAGTGAATATTGTTGTGTATCTGTAAAGTATGCACTCCCATGTTTCGCCACCAGGGAGCGCATCCCCTGAAGTCCCAAGGGATCCCAGCATCCCTTGGGAGCACTGTATATAAGCCGGCCCCGAAGGACTGTTCCTCACTCTGGAGTGTCTTAATAAAGACCGAGGTCACTGTTACTTTAACCTCCCTGTGTGCAGTCTCATCTGTGTTAGGAACACAATAACTGGCGACGAGAATACGAATCCAACGCAAAGATGCAGCAAACTGTGGGCATCCTGGAGAAGTTCTCGGAGGGTGAGGACTGGGAAGCCTATGTCAAATGGTTTGACCAGTACTTTGTAGCCAACAAGCTGGACGGAGAAGGAAGCGCTGTAAAAAGGGGAGTGGTCCTCCTCGCGGTCTGCGGGGCACCGACCTACAGCCTCATGAAGAATCTTCTGGCTCCGGTGAAACCCACAGATAAGTCATATGAGCAGCTTTGTACACTGGTTCGGGAGCATCTTAACCCAAGGGAGAGCGTGTTGATGGCGAGGTAACGGTTCTATACGTACCAGCGACCTGAAGGTCAGGAAGTGGCGAGCTATGTCGCCGAGCTAAGGCGACTTGCAGGACAATGTGAGTTTGATGGCCACCTGGAGCAAATGCTCAGAGACTTTGTTGTACTGGGCATTGGCCACGAGATCATCATATGAAAACTTTTGACTGTAGAGACACCGACCCTCAGTAAGGCCATTGTGATAGCACAGGCGTTTATGTCCACCAGTGATAACACCAAACAATACCCACTACCTAAGGCAGACGATCTATTTGCGACACTGGCAGGAGGCAAGATGTTCACCAAGCTCGACCTGACTTCGGCCATAATGAATCAGGAGCTGGAGGAGTCTTCGAAGGGCCTCACCTGCATTAACATGCACAAGGGACTGTTCATCTACAACAGATGCCTGTTTGGAATTCGGTCGGCTGCAGCGATCTTCCAGAGAAATATGGAGAGCATACTCAAGTCGGTACCACGCACGATGGTTCTTCAGGACGATATTTTGGTCAAGGGTCGGGACACCATCGAGCACCTACAAAACCTGGAGGAGGTCCTCCAGCAACTGGATCGCGTAGGGCTGCGGCGGAAGAGGTCGAAATGCGTCTTCGTGGCAACAGAAGTGGAATTTTTGGGAAGAAAGATCGCGGCGGACGGCATTCGGCCCACAGACGCCAAGACAGAGGCTGTCAGGAATGCGCCCAGGCCACAGAACGTCATGGAGCTGCAGTCGTTCCTGGGACTCCTCAACTATTTTGGTAACTTCCCAGTGGGGTTAAGCACCCAGTTCTCACCTTTACGCAATAACACATGTTTAGAGCCCCTACATGTGTTATTGAGCAAAAGTGAGAACTGGGTATGGAGAAAAAAACCAAGTAATTGCTTTTGAGAAAGCAAGAAACATTTTATGCTCCAATAAGCTGCTTGTATTGTATAACCCGTGTAAAAGGCTTGTGCTAGCATGTGACGCGTCATCGTACGGAGTCGGGTGTGTATTACAACAAGTTAACGTTGCGGGGAAGTTGCAACCTGTCGCCTATGCTTACAGGATCTTCTCTAAGGCCAAGAAGGCCTACAGCATGATTGAGAAAGAAGCATTAGCGTGTGTGTTTGGGGTAAAGAAAATGCATCAGTACCTGTTTGGCCTCAAATTTGAGCTGGAAACCGATCACAAGCCCCTCATATCCCTGTTCGCTGAAAACAAGGGGATAAATACAAATGCCTCAGCCTGCTTACAAAGGTGGGCACTCGCGCTATCAGCGTATAACTATACCATCGCTACAGGCCAGGCTCCGAGAACTGTGCGGATGCCATTGCCCACCATGGGGGTGGAAATGACGCAGCCTGCAAACTTGTTGATGGTGGCGCAGCCCGCAGACTTGTTGATGGTCATGGAAGCGTTTGAAAATGATAAATCACCTGTCACGGCCCGCCAGATTCGGACTTGGATCAGCCAAGATCCTCTGCTGACCCTAGTAAAAAACTGTGTACTGCATGGGAGCTGGGCCAGCATCCCCGTTGAAATGCAAGAGCCAATCAAGCCGTTCCAGTGGCAAAAGGACGAGCTGTCCATTCAGGCAGACTGCCTGTTGTGGGGTAACCGCGTAGTGTTACCCAAAAAGGGCAGGGAGACGTTCATCTCCGATCTCCTCAGCACACACCCAGGTATAGTAATGATGAAAGCGATAGCCAGATCCCACGTGTCGTGGCCCGGTATCGACTCTGACTTAGAGTCCTGTGTACGGCAATGCAGCGTGTGTGCTCAGTTGAGCAACACGCCCAGAGAGGCACCACTAAGTTTGTGGTCCTGGCCCTCCAGACCATGGTCAAGGATCCATGTCGACTATGCGGGCCCGTTTCTCGGTAAAATGTTCCTGGTGGTGGTGGATGCTTTTTCAAAATGGATTGAATGTGAAATAATGTCGGGAAGCACCGCCACCGCCACCATTGAAAGCCTGAGGGCCATGTTTGCCACCCACGGCCTGCCTGACATACTAGTCAGTGACAACGGGCCATGTTTCACCAGTGCCGAATTTAAAGAATTCATGACCCGCAATGGGATCAAACATGTCACCTCGGCCCCGTTTAAACCAGCCTCCAATGGGCAGGCAGAGCGGGCAGTACAAACAATCAAACAGAGCCTCAATCAAGTCACAGAAGGCTCACTCCAAACCCGCCTGTCCTGAGTACTGCTCAGCTACCGCACGAGACCCCACTCGCTCACAGGGGTGGCCCCGGCTGAGCTTCTCATGAATAGGACACTTAAAACCAGACTCTCGCTGGTTCACCCCAACCTGCATGATCAGGTAGAGAGCAGGCGGCAGCAACAAAATATAAACAATGGTCGCACCACTGTGTCACGGGAAATTGATCTGAATGACCCTGTGTATGTGCTAAACTATGGACATGGTCCCAAGTGGATTGCGGGCACGGTGATAGCTAAAGAAGGGAGTAGGGTGTTTGTAGTCAAACTCGACAATGGACAAATTTGCAGAAAACACCTGGACCAAACGAGGCTGCGGTTCACAGACTGCCCTGAACAACCCACAGCAGACACCACCTTTTTCGAGCCCACAACACACACCCAAAGGATCAACGGCACCACCCCGGACCAGGAAATCGAACCCATCACGCCAATAGCCCAGCCAGGCCAGGCTCACACAGCAGCCCTACGGGGCCAACAACACGCCAGCTCAGCGAGGGCACAGCCAACACACCAGAACAGACATTTGTACCGAGGCGGTCCACCAGGGAAAGAAAGGCTCCCGACCACCTCACCTTGTAAATAGTTTTCACTTTGACTTTGTGGGGGGAGTGATGTTGTGTATCTGTAAAGCATGCACTCCCATGTTCCACCACCAGGGAGTGCATCCCCTGAAGTCCCAAGGGATCCCAGCATCCCTTGGGAGCACTGTATATAAGCCGACCCCTAAGGCTTGTTCCTCGCTCTGGAGTGTCTTAATAAAGACTGAGGTCACTGTTACTTTAACTTCCCTGTGTGCAGTCTCATCAGTGTTAGGAACACAACAAATATAAGCCTAGTCGATCCAGTCTTTCTTCATATGTCAGCCCTGCCATCCCAGGAATCAGTCTGATCCACCTTTGCTGCACTCCCTCAATAGCGAGAATGTCCTTCGTCAGATTAGGAGACCAAAACTGCACACAATACTCAAGGTGAAGAACAGGATGAAGCTTTACCATGACGCCTTCCCCCATGATTGAATTATCTGCTGAAACCTCATGGTGTAATCGAACTTCTGAAAAAGGGACAATTTGGCGACTTGCTGCTACCTTGTGGAACCGCCAGAGGGAGAGTTTATAGGAGAGAATTATCAAATAATAAAAACACCGCAAGTTACACCTTACCACAACAAGCCCTATATTTATGGTCAACAGAATCTGGCTGAGCCCATCCTGATTAATGTCCGCATATCCTTTGGAACCGCAGTTTTTTATTTATTATACACACACACCCACAGATGTACACATTTATTTTATTACCCTAAAGAGCACTGCATCTCCTTGTTTATTTTACTCCAGTCTTCTTGCTCTCAAATTTGTGAAAAAGGATTCACAGGCAATAAATATTTACCGAGCTGCATTCTGCCTCCGTGGAGTCTCGTCAACTTGAATAAATCTGTCTGTCTGCATTAACACACTCGCAGTTTCTCAGAGGAGAATATTAACGCCAGCCTTCGGGACACTCTAACGGAATCTGGCGAGTTGGAGGAGTAAAATAACTGAACCAAACTAGGAATTACATCAAAAAAAATTATTATATCGCATTATGCGCAGCATCAAACCGATTCCGTCCATCATTTGAGAACCGAGCATCTACTGAAATATATCACAAATGCTTCGAGGCTCCATTATATAAAGATTTTGTATTCCGGCAGGGCGCGTAGGCAGCAGGCGAAACACGAGTCAAAATGAACAATTAAAGGGATTAAAATGGACCAACTCACACATTATGACTGGCGAAGAATGAGAGGGGATCTTATTGAAACGTATAAAGTTCTGACTGGGTTGGACAGACTGGATGCGGGGAGGATGTTTCCCGGGGCTGGGAAGTCTAGAACAAGGGGATCACAGTCTCAGGATACGGGGTAGGAAATTTAGGACCGAGATGAGGAGAAATTCCTTCACTCAGAGGGTGGTGAACCTGTGGAATTCTCTACCACAGAAGGCTGTGGAGGCCTAGTCACTGAATATATTTAAGAGGGAGATAGATAGATTTCTAGAAACAAAAGGCATCAACGGGTATGGGGAGAAAGCGGGAATATGGTGTTGAGATAGAGTATCAGCCATGATCATATTGAATGGCGGTGCAGACTCGAAGGGCCGAATGGCCTACTACTGCTCCTATTTTCTATGTTTCTATGTTACGATGGCAATTCCTTACACGTTTGAGCATTCTACTAATTGCACAGTAAATGTGAGAGAGTAGGTACAGCACACTTGAGCACAGTGCAGGATGCAGAGTGACACAGGTTAGCAAGGCCATTAAAAAAAAGCAAACCAAGCACTAGGGTTTATTTCAAGAGGGATAGAATTGAAAAGTAGGGAAGTTACGTTAAACCTGTATCGAACCTTGGTCAGACCAAACTTAGAGAACTGTGTGCAGTTCTGCTCACCATATTATAAAAAGGATATAGAGTCACTGAAGAGGGTGCAGAAAAGATTTACAAGGATGAGACCAGAAATGTGAGGTATTATGTATGTAGGCACCTTTGGTAATGACTCCACGAGGCAGAGTATGGTACTTAAACTGTGTAGACTGTAGTCCTTTATTTGCAGCTCCTCGAGTGAGGACACCAAGAGGTGAGCTCCCTTTTATACTGGGTTACCTGCAGTGTGCAGGTAACCCTTAGGTCTCCAGCAGCAGCACCCTCTGGTGTACAGGTAAGGTGTGTACAGTGTAAAGGTCCCTTCAGTTACAGACATCATATAACAATTCAAGCATGCATACATAACATGAGGGTACACATATCAGGAAAGGATGAACAGGCTGGGTCTCTTTTCTCTTCAAAAAAGGAAGGCTGAGGGGTGACCTAATAGAGGTGTTTAAAATCATGAAAAGTTTTGATAGAGTGGATGCAGAGAGAATATTTCCACTTGTGGGGAAGAGCATAACTAGAGGCCATCAATATAAGACAGTCAACAAAAAATCCAACAGGGAATTCAGAAGAAACGTCTTTACCCGGAGAATGGTGAGAATGTGGAACTCGCTGCCACAGGGAGAGGTTGAGGTGAATAGTATCGATGCATTTAAGGGGAGGCTAGACAAGCACATGAGGGAGAAGGGAATAGGGTTACGCTGATAGATTTAGATGAGGAAGGACGGGAGGAGGCTCGAGTGGAGCATAAACGCCGGCATGGACTGGTTGGGCTGAATGGCCTGTTTCTGTGCTGCATATCCTGTGTAATCCTATGCAGTACCATGATAAACTGCTATCCTCAGTACAACTCAGGGACAATATAGTTGAATCGTAATCTACACACTGACAAGAGTTACAGTAGCATAGTGGTTATGTTACGGGACTAATAATCCAGAACCCTGGACTAATGATCTGTCGATACGAGTTCAAATCCCACCACTGGCAGCTGGGGAATTTAAATTCAATTATATAAATCTGGAATGTAAAGCGAGTATCAGTAATGCTGACCATGAAACTACTGGAGTTGTTGTAAAAACCCATCTGGTTCACTAATGTCTTTTCGGGAAGGAAATGAAATCTGCTGTCCTTGCCTGGTCGGGGCTGAAATGTGACTCCAGACCCACACCAATGTGGTTGATTGTTAACTGCCCTCTGAAATGAGCCACTCAGTTGTATTCAAGATGGCGGCTCACCCCCACCTTCTCAAGGGCAATAAATGCTGGCCTTGCTGGTGATGCCTCTGTTCTGTGAATGAATTAAACAAAAAACAACTAGCATGATAGAGCACTTTTAACATAGTAAAACATTCCAAGGCACTTCACAGGAGTGTTGTCAAACAGAATTTGACACCGGGCCACATTAGGACAGATGAACATAAGAACTAGGAGCAGGAGTCGGCCATTCGGCCCCTCGAGCCTGCTCCGCCATTCAAAAAGATCACGGCAGATCTTCTACCTCAACTCCCCTTTCCTGCACTGTTCCCGTAACACTTTACTCCCGTATCGCTCAAAAATCTGTCTATCGCCGCCTTAAATATACTCAATGACAAAACACTTGGTCAAGGAGGTAGGTTTTAAAGAGTGTCTTAAAGGAGGAGAGAGAGAGGAGGAGAGGTTTTCGGGAGGGGAGTTCCAGAGCTTAGGCTGAAGGCACGGCCGCCAATGGTGGGGCGATGGAACTGAGGGATGCCCACGGGGCCAAGGTTGGCAGAAGGCAGAGTTCTCGGAGGACTGAGGAGATTACGGGGATAGAGAGGGGGCGAGGGCGTGGAGGGGTTTGAACACAAGGATGAGCATTTTGAAAATCGAGGTGTTGGTGGACCAGGAGACAATGTAGGTCGGCGAGCACAGGAAGGATTAAATAACAGAACTCCAGAGGCGGGAAATTATAGTGTTCAAAATGTTCTCTGTGCTTTAAAAATAAGAAAGGCTTGCTTTTATATAGCGCCTTTCACCACATCCCAAAGCACTTTACAGCCAATGAAGTACTTTTAGAAGTGTAGTCACTGATGTAACATCGGAAACGTGGCGCACATCAAGATCCCACAAACAGCAATGTGATAATGACCAGATCTTCTGTTTGAGTGATGCTGATTAAGGGATAAATATTGTGCACCGGGGATAACTCCCCAGCTCTTCTTTGAAGTAGTCCCATGGGATCTTTTACATCCACCTGAGAGGGCAGATGAGGCCTCGGTTTAACGTCTCATCCGAACGACGGCACCTCCGACAGTGCGGCGCTCCCTCAGCACTGCACTGGAGTGTCAGCCCAGATACTTGTGCTCAAGTCTCTGGATCGGGACTTGAACCCTCAACCTTCTGACTTCAGAGGTGAGGGTGCGACCCACTGAGCCACAGCTAACACCACGACAGCCCCGCGAGCAGAGATGCTAAAGAATAAAGTTAGCCAGGTCCTTTTAATGAGAGGCAGTGAGTCATGCAGAAGACCTGAGTCACACTGACAGACTGGCTGCTCTTCATTGTCAGCTGGCTCCTGCTCAACTGCCAGAAAACAGTCGGAAGAAACATCAGCAGGACACAGAAATTACCGCAGTCCATCTCGGAAATAATTAACGGCGGCAAACACACTGCCAATAAAATTTGACCAAAAAAAAAAGCACGCTGGCTTTTTCACTTTTTTTTCATGTAAATCAGCGACGCAGGGCACATAAAACTGACTGCTTAAGCAGACTTTCAATTTCTCAACAGAGAATTCTGCAAATATAGGTTGGTGACGTGAAATTTGCGAGTGTTGATAATTGGACAAAAAGCATCATCATGGGCGGTCCCTGAAACGAGGATGACTTGCTTCCACGCCAAAAAGGGATGGGTTTACAGCTGCCTCAGTGAAGGACCGAATATTCCAGATCCCGAACTGCATCTTGAAGGGTGAAAGACCATCAGCGGGCCGGGGCCATTAGAGGGAGCAACGTGAGGCGGCATACCACTGCAGGGAGCAGCACGTGCTGCTGCAGGAGGGCAACAGCTGCGAAGCGGGCCACTGGTATTGACGTCACCCAAATCCAGGTCGCTGATTAGAGTGCGGGCAGGTACAGCAGGAGCAGCAAGGTCGGGGTGGAGGAATGGCAAGAGTTCATAGAGCGGCGTGATTGGGGCTCAGGAGAGGCGTGAGTTCGGGGCCCAGAAGAGGCAAGGGCCCAGGGGCAGCACGGGCAGCCCACACTGCGATATGTGTGCACACTAGGCCCGTGCAGCAGAGCAGGTCTCCAGTCTCCAGAAGGCACCTCCAACAGGGCAGCACTCCCTCAGCTCCGCACATGGTAGAATTCTTTATTAGGATGGAGAGTGACACAGTTAATTCAGAAACTAGGGTCCTGAACTTAAGGAAAGGTAACTTCAATGGTTTGAGGCGTGAATTGGCTAGAATAGACTGGCAAATGATACTTAAAGGGTTGACGGTGGATAGGCAATAGCAAACATTTAAAGATCACATGGATGAACTTCAGCAATTGTACATCCCTGTCTGGCGTAAAAATAAAATGGGGAAGGTGGCTCAACCGTGGCTAACAAGGGAAATTAAGGATAGTGTTAAATCCAAGGAAGAGGCATATAAATTGGCCCGAAAAAGCAACAAACCTGAGGACTGGGAGAAATTTAGAATTCAGCAGAGGAGGACAAAAGGTTTAATTAGGAGGGGGAAAATAGAGTACGAGAAGAAGCTTGCAGGGAACATAAAAACTGACTGCAAAAGCTTCTATAGATATGTGAAGAGAGAAAGATCAGTGAAGACAAATGTAGGCCCCTTGCAGTCGGATTCAGGTGAATTTAGAATGGGGAACAAAGAAATGGCTGACCAATTGAACAAATACTTTGGTTCTGTCTTCACGAAGGAAGACGCAAATAACCTTCCGGAAGTACTAGGGGACCGAGGGTCTAGTAAGAAGGAGGAACTGAAGGATATCCTTATTAGGCGGAAACTTGTGTTCGGGAAATTTATGGGATTGAAGGCCGCTAAATCTCCGGGCCTTATAGTCTGCATCCCAGAGTACTTAAGGAAGTGGCCCTAGAAATACTGCATGCATTGGTGATCATTTTCCAACAGTCTATCGACTCTGGATCAGTTCCTATGGACTGGAGGGTTGCTAATGTAACACCACTTTTTAAAAAGGGAGGGAGAGAGAAAGCGGGTAATTATAGAACGGTTAGCCTGACATCAGTAGTGGAGAAAATGTTGGAATCAATTATTAAGGATGAAATAGTAGCATGTTTGGAAAGCAGTGACAGGATCGGCCTAAGTCAGCATGGATTTATGAAGAGGAAATCATGCTTGACAAATCTTCAGGAATTTTTTGAGGATGTAACTAGTAGAGTAGACAAGGGAGAACCAGTGGATGTGGTGTATTTGGACTTTCAAAAGTCTTTTGACAAGATCCCACACAAGAGATTGGTGTGCAAATTCAAAGCACATGGTATTGGGGGTAATATACTGACGTGGATAGAGAACTGGTTGGCAGACAGGAGGCAGAGAGTCGGGATAAACGGGTCCTTTTCAGAATGGCAGGCAGTGACTAGTGGAGTGCCGCAGGGCTCAGTGCTGAGACACCAGCTCTTTACAATATACATCAATGACTTGAATGAAGGAATTGAGTGTAATATTTCCAAATTTGCAGCTGACACTAAACTGGGTGGCATTGTGAGCTGTGAGGAGGACGCTAAGAGGCTGCAGGGTGACTTGGATAGGTTAGGTGAGTGACCAAATGCATGGCAGATGCAGGATAATGTGGATAAATGTGAGGTTATCCACTTTGGGGGCAAAAACGCAAAACATAGAAACATAGAATAGAAAATAGGTGCAGGAGTAGCCCATTCGGCCCTTTGAGCCTGCACCGCCATTCAATGAGTTCATGGCTGAACATGCAACTTCAGTACCCCATTCCTGCTTTCTCGCCTTACCCCTTGATCCTCCAAGATGTAAGGACTACATCTAACTCCTTTTTGAATATATTTAGTGAATTGGCCTCAACAACTTTCTGTGGTAGAGAATTCCACATGTTCACCACTCTCTGGGTGAAGAAGTTTCTCCTCATCTCGGTCCTAAATGGCTTACCCCTTACCCTTAGACTGTGACCCCTGGTTCTAGACTTCCCCAACATTGGGAACATTCTTCCTGCATCTAACCTGTCTAAACCCGTCAGAATTTTAAACGTTTCTATGAGATCCCCTCTCATTCTTCTGAACTCCAGTGAATATCAGCCCAGTTGATCCAGTCTTTCTTGATATGTCAGTCCCGCCATCCCGGGAATCAGTCTGGTGAACCTTCGCTGCACTCCCTCAATAGCAAGAACGTCCTTCCTCAAGTTAGGAGACCAAAACTGTACACAATACTCCAGGTGTGGCCTCACCAAGGCCCTGTACAACTGCAGTAACACCTCCCTGACCCTCACCTCAAATCCCCTCGCTATGAAGGCCAACATGCCATTTGCTTTCTTAACCGCCTGCTGTACCTGCATGCCAACCTTCAATGACTGATGTACTATGACACCCAGATCTCGTTGCATCTCCCCTTTTCCTAATCTGTCACCATTCAGATAATAGTCTGTCTCTCTGTTTTTACCACCAAAGTGGATAACCTCACATTTATCCACATTATACTTCATCTGCCATGCATTTGCTCACTCACCTAACCTATCGAAGTCACTCTGCAGCCTCATAGCATCCTCCTCGCAGCTCACACTGCCACCCAACTTAGTGTCATCCGCAAATTTGAAGATACTACATTTAATCCCCTCGTCTAAATCATTAATGTACAATGTAAACAGCTGGGGCCCCAGCACAGAACCTTGCGGTACCCCACTAGTCACTGCCTGCCATTCTGAAAAGTATCCATTTACTCCTACTATCTGCTTCCTGTCTGCCAACCAGTTTTCAATCCACGTCAGCACACTACCCCCAATCCCATGTGCTTTAACTTTGCACACTAATCTCTTGTGTGGGACCTTGTCGAAAGCCTTCTGAAAGTCCAAATACACCACATCAACTGGTTCTCCTTTGTCCATTCTACTGGAAACATCCTCAAAAAATTCCAGAAGATTTGTCAAGCATGATTTCCCTTCCACAAATCCATGCTGACTTGGACCTATCATGTCACCTCTTTCCAAAGCATCCTTAATAATTGATTCCATCAATTTACCCACGACTGATGTCAGGCTGACCGGTCTATAATTCCCTGTTTTCTCTCTCCCTCCTTTTTTAAAAAGTGGGGTTACATTGGCTACCCTCCACTCCATAGGAACTGATCCAGAGTCAATGGAATGTTGGAAAATGACTGTCAATGCATCCGCTATTTCCAAGGCCACCTCCTTAAGTACTCTGGGATGCAGTCCATCAGGCCCTGGGGATTTATCGGCCTTCAATCCCATCAATTTCCCCAACACAATTTCTCGACTAATAAGGATTTCCCTCAGTTCCTCCTTCTTACTAGACCCTCTGACCCCTTTTATATCCAGAAGGTTGTTTGTGTCCTCCTTAGTGAATACCGAACCAAAGTACTTGTTCAATTGGTCTGCCATTTCTTTGTTCCCAGTTCTGACTTTGCCTGATTCTGACTGCAGGGGACATACGTTTGTCTTTACTAACCTTTTTCTCTTTACATATCTATCGAAGCTTTTGCAGTCCATTTTAATGTTCCCTGCAAGCTTCCTCTCGTACTCTATTTTCCCTGCCCTAATCAAACCCTTTGTCCTCCTCTGCTGAGTTCTAAATTTCTCCCAGTCCCCGGGTTCGCTGCTATTTCTGGCCAATTTGTATGCCACTTCCTTGGCTTTAATACTATCCCTGATTTCCCTTGATAGTCACGGTTGAGCCACCTTCCCTTTTTTATTTTTACGCCAGACAGGAATGTACAATTGTTGTAGTTCATCCATGCGGTCTCTAAATGTCTGCCATTGCCCATCCACTGTCAACCCCTTAAGTATCATTCGCCAATCTATCCTAGCCAATTCACGCCTCAAAAACCTTCAAAGTTACCCTTCTTTAAGTTCTGGACCATGGTCTCTGAATTAACTGTTTCATTCTCCATCCTAATGTAGAATTCCACCATATTATGGTCACTCTACCCCAAGGGGCCTCGCACAATGAGATTGCTAATTAATCCTCTCTCATTACACAACACCCAGTCTAAGATGGCCTCCCCGCTAGCTGGTTTCTCGACATATTGGTGTTGTAAACCATCCCTTATGCACTCCAGGAAATCCACCGTATTGTTTCCAGTTTGGTTAGCCCAATCTATATGCATATTAAAGTCACCCATGATAACTGCTGCACCTTTATTGCATGCACCCCTAATTTCCTGTTTGATGCCCTCCCCAACATCACTACTGCTGTTTGGAGGTCTGTACGCAACTCCCACTAGCGTTTTCTGCCCCTTGGTATTCCGTAGCTCCACCCATACCGATTCCACATCATCCAAGCTAATGTCTTTCCTTACAATTGCATTAATTTGCTCTTTAACCAGCAATGCCACCCCGCCTCTTTTTCCTTTCTGTCTATCCTTCCTAAATATTGAATACCCTTGGATGTTGAGTTCCCAACCTTGGTCACCCTGGAGCCATGTCTCCGTGATGTCAACCACATCATATCCGTTAACTGCTATCTGCACAGTTAATTCGTCCACCTTATTCCGAATACTCCTCGCATTGAGGCACAGAGCCTTCAGGCTTGCCTTTTTAACACACTTGGACCCTTTATAATTTTGCTGCAAAGTGGTCCTTTTTGTTTTTTGTCTTGGGTTTTTCTTCCCTCCACTTTTACTCATCTACTTTCTGTCTGTTGCTTCTGTCTCCATTTTGTTTCCCTCTGTCTCCCTGCATTAGTTCCCATCCCCCTGCCATATTAGTTTAACTCCTCCCCAACAGCACTAGCAAACACTCCTACGAGGACATTGGTTCCAGTCCTGCCTAGGTACAGGCCGTTTGGTTTGTACTGGTCCCACCTCCCCCAGGACCGGTACCAATGCCCCAGGAATTTGAATCCCTCCCTGCTGCACCACTGCTCAAGCCATGTAGTCATCTGAGCTATCCTGCAATTCCTACTCTAACTAGCACGTGGCACTGGTAGCAATCCCGAGATTACTACTTTTGAGGTCCTACTTTTTAATTTAGTCCTAGCTCCTTAAATTCGTCTCGTAGGACCTCATACGTTTTTTACCTATATCGTTAGTACCAATGTGCACCACGACAACTGGCTGTTCACCCTCCTTTTTCAGAATGTCCTGCACCCGCTCCGAGACATCCTTGACCCTTGCACCAGGGAGGCAACATACCATCCTGGAGTCTCAGTTGCGGCCGCAGAAACGCCTATCTATTCCCCTTACAATTGAATCCCCTATCACTATCGCTCTCCCAATCTTTTTCCTGCCCTCCTGTGCAGCAGAGCCAGCCACGGTGCCATGAACTTGGCTGCTGCTGCTCCCCCCTGATGAGTTATCCCCCTCAACAGTACCCAAAGCGGTGTATCTGTTTTGCAGGGGGATTTCTTGCACTGCTCTTCCTGCTGGTCTTCCATTCCCTATCTGGCTGTGGACCCTTTACCTGCGGTAGACAGAATATTATCTGAATGTCGGAAGATTTGGAAAAGGGGAGGTGCAACGAGACCTGGGTTTCATGGTTCATCAGTTATTGAAAGTTGGCATGCAGGTACAGCAGGCGGTGAAGAAGGCAAATGGTAAGTTGGCCTTCATAGCTAGGGGATTTGAGTACAGGGGTAGGGAGGTCTTACTGCAGTTGTACAGGGCCTTGGTGAGGCCTCACCTGGAATATTGTGTTCAGTTTTGGTCTCATAATCTGAGGAAGGACGTTCTTGCTATTGAGGGAGTGCAGCGAAGGTTCACCAGATTGATTCCCGGGATGGCAGGACTGACATATGAGGAGAGACTGGATCAACTGGGTCTTTATACATTGGAGTTTAGAAGGATGAGAGGGGATCTCATAGAATCATATAAGATTCTGACGGGACTGGACAGATTAGATGCGGGAAGAATGTTCCCGATGTTGGGGAAGTCCAGAACCAGGGGACATAGTCTAAGGATAAGGGGTAAGCCAGTTAGGACTAAGATGAGGAGAAACTTCTTCACTCAGAGAGTTGTTAACCTGTGGAATTCCCTGCCGCAGAGAATTGTTGATGCCAGTTCATTGGATATATTCAAGAGGAAGTTAGATATGGCCCTTATGGCTAAGGGGATCAAGGGGCATGGAGAGAAAGCAGGAAAGGGGTACTGAGGGAATGATCAGCCATGATCTTATTGAATGGTGGTGCAGGCTCGAAGGGCTGAATGGCCTACTCCTGCACCTATTTTCTATGTTTTCTATGTTTATATGGAGTGTCAGCCTTGATTTGTTTTGTGCTCAAGTCTCTGGAGTGGGACTTGAGATTTAAAGGGCAATGGAGAGCGGGCAGGGAAGTGGAGCTGAGTCCATGATCAGATCAGCCATGATCTTATTAAATGGCGGAGGAGGCTCGAGGGGTCATATGGCCTACTCCTGCTCCTATTTCTTATGTTCTTATGTTTAACCGAGGCCCCGTCTGCCCTCTCCCGTAGGAGTAAAAGATCCCACTGCACTATTTCGAAGAACAGCAGGGGAGTTCTCCCCGGTGTCCTGGCCAATATTCATCCCTCAATCAACATCACTAAAACCGATTAGCTGGCCGTTATCACATTGCTGTGTGTGGGAGCTTGCTGTGTGCAAATCAGCTGCCACTTTTCCTACAATGCAATAGTGACTGCACTTTAAAAACATTTCATTGCCAATCTTTCTTTTTTCTTTTACTATTGGCTCAGTGTAGTATGAGTTAAATGAGCTGTCAAGAAGTCTCTGTTGCCTTCTGTAGGCCCCAAGCTTTTCTCCTTTAAGTCGTTCCTTAAGACCTACCTCTTTGACCAAGCTTTTGGTCACCTGCCCTAATTTCTCTTTATGTGGTTCGGTGTCAAATTTTTTGTCTCATAATACTCCTATGCAGCACCCTGGGAAGTTTCACTACTTTAAAGGCGCTATATAAATACGACTTGTTGTTGTTGTAGTAAACTGCTCTTAAATACTAACATGGTTCTCTGCCTCAATCAGTAACTCTGGTATCACAAGCTACCGGCTCACAGCCCTCTGTGTAAAATAGTTTCTCCTGCTCACTCTCCTAAACCTCCCACATTTAATCTTGTATCTATGTCCCTTCATTGTAGGCCCTTCAATCACTGGAAACACTGGTTGTCTACCTGCTCTCACCCATCCTTTTATGATTTTAAAGACCGCTATCAAATCACCCCTTCATCTCCGCTGCTCGATCAAGCACAGACAACGTGAAGCCCAGTCTTGCGTGTTTGAGAGACTTCTTGACAGCTCATTTAACTCATACTACACCGAGCCAATAGTAAAAGAAAAAAGAAAGATTGCCAATGAAATGTTGTTGAAGTATAGTCACTGTTGTAATGTAGGCAACGCGGCAGCTGATTTGCGCACAGCAAACTCCCACAAACAGCAATGTGATAATGACCAGCTAATCGGTTTTAGTGATATTAATTAAGGGATAAATATTGGCCAGGACACCGGGGAGAACTCCCCTGCTCTTCTTCCAAATAGCGCCGTGAAATCTTTTACTCCCACGGGAGAGGGACAGACGGGGCCACAGTTTAACATAAGAACATAAGAAATAGGAGCAGGAGTAGGCCATATGGCCCCTCGAGCCTGCTCCGCCATTTAATAAGATCATGGCTGATCTGATCATGGACTCAGCTCCACTTCCCTGCCTGCTCCCCATAACCCTTTAAGTCCCAAGTCCCACTCCAGAGACTTGAGCACAAAAATCAAGGCTAACACTCCAGTGCAGAACCGAGGGAGCGCTGCACTGTCGGAGGTGCCGTCTTTCAGATAAGACATTAAACCAAGGTCCACACCCCCGTCTGCTCTCTCAGGTGGATGTGAAAGATCCCGTGGCACTATTTCATAGAAACATAGAAAATAGGTGCAGGAGTAGGCCATTCGGCCCTTCGAACCTGCACCACCATGATCATGGCTGATCATGCAACTTCAGTACCCCATTGCTGCTTTCACTCCATACCCCTTGATCCCTTTCGCCATAAGGGCCACATTTAACTCCCTTTTGAATATATCTAACAAACTGGTCTCAACAACTTTCTATGATAGAGAATTCCACAGGTTCACAATTCTCAGAGTGAAGAAGTTTCTCCTCATCTTGGTCCTAAATGGCTTCCCCCTTATCCTTAGACTGTGACACCTGTTCTGGACTTCCCCAACATCGGGAATATTCTTCCTGCATCTAACCTGTCCAAACCCGTCAAAATTTTATATGTTTCTCTGAGATCCCCTCTCATTCTTCTAAATTTCTGTGAATATAAGCCTAGTCGATCCAATCTTTCTTCATATGTCAGTCCTGCCATCCCGGGAATCAGTCTGGTGAACCTTCACTACACTCCTTCAATAGCAAGAATGTTCTTCCTCAGATTATAAGACCAAAACTGAACACAATATTCCAGGTGAGGCCTCACCAAGGCCCTGTCAACTGCAGTAAAACCTCCCTGCTCCAAAACTCAATTCCTCTCGCTATGAAGGCCAACATGCCATTTGCCTTCTTCACTGCCTGCTGTACCTGCATGCCAACTTTCAATGACTGATGTACCATGACACCCAGGTCTCGTTGCACCTCTCCTTTTCCTAATCTGTCACCATTCAGATAATATTCTGCCTTCCTGTTTTTGCCACCAAAGTGGATAACCTCACTTTATCCACATTATACTGCATCTGCCATGCATTTGCCCACTCACCTAACCTGTCCAAGTCACCCTGCAGCCTCTTAGCATCCTCCTCACAGCTCACACCGCTACCCAGTTTAGTGTCATCTGCAAACTTAGAGATATTGCACTCAATTCCTTCATCTAAACCCCACTATTCACTGCTTGCCATTCTGAAAAGGACCCGTTTATCCCGACTCTTTGCTTCCTGTCTGCCAACCAGTTCTCTATCCACATCAATACATTACCCCCAATACCATGTGCTTTAATTTTGCACACTAATCTCTTGTGTGGGACCTTATCAAAAGCCTTTTGAAAGTCCAAATACGCCACATCTACTGGTTCTCCCTTGTCCACTCTACTAGTTACATCCTCAAAAAACTCTAGAAGATTTGTCAAGCATGATTTCCCGAGGAAGAGCAGGGGAGGTATCCCTGTGTGCACTGTGGGAGTACCTTCACCACACGGGACTGCAGCGGTTCAAGAAGGCGGCTCACCACCACCTTCTCCAAGGGCAATTAGGGATGGGCAATAAATGCTGGCCTTGCCAGCGATGCCCACACCTCGAGGAACAACTAAAAAAGAGAGATACAACTTGGTGCCACGTTATGAAGTGCGCACTCAACCATTAAGCCACAGACGGGCAGGGCTGGAATGAGGGCGGGGGGGGGAGCTGGGAGTGTGTGGCTCGAAATGTTGCTCATAAATCAGAGTGTTGGATTGGATTTCCCGAGCTGAAAGAAATAAGTACGTTAGGCCTCCAGGGAGCACCGAGAAATTTGCGAATGATGGCAGGAGTCAGGATATAGGCGTCAGGCGGTTGAGATTGGCAGTAACAAATGAGGAGGTTGTGATATTGTGCAAGGTGGCACATTGTAATTTGTTTTGACAATCGAACATTAGGCAGTTGCTAAAAAAAAACAGTCCTTCAGATTCAGAGATGGCCCATCACTTTTCCTTCACTTCATTATTGCTCCCTGAGTGTATTCTTGCTCACGCATTGCCTAATTTATTGAACGGCTATGAAAGTGTCCCAGCAGTCAATATAAAACGCTGTTTGATTAAACCAGCCAAGATTCAAATGGGACTCATAAATCAGCCTGCTGACACAGCACTACGGGTATTTAAAGCATTGTTAAGGATGCTCAAAGTCTGTGTGTCCTCATTTGCATAAGAAATGATACTCAAGAATCACAGGACACCCATTACATCCCTCGCGCAAAACGGTCGCGATGGCTGCAGGTGATTCTGGTGTGAGCAGCGATGCTGCTTAAAACACATTAAACAAGTCCCTCCATTGGTTTAATGGGTACGTGCAGGATGCTAGGAAGGCAAATGGTATGTTGGCCTTCATTGCAAGATGATTTGAGTACAGGAGCAAGGATGTCTTACTACAGTTATACAGGCCCTTGGCGAGACCGCACCTGGAGTATTGTGTGCAGTTTTGGTCTCCTTACCGAAGGAAGGATATACTTGCCACAGAGGGAGTGCAGCGAAGGTTCACCAGACTGATTCCTGGGATGGCAGGACTGTCGTATGAGGAGAGATTGGGTCAACTAGGCCTGTATTCAATGGAGTTTAGAAGCATGAGAGGGGATCTCATTGAAATGTATAAAATTCTGACTGGGTTGGATAGACTGGATGTGGGGAGGATGTTTCCCCTGGCTGGGAAGTCGAGAACAATTGGGTCACAGTCTCAGGATACGGGGTAGGAAATTTAGGACCGAGATGAGGAGACATTTTTTCACTCAGAGGGTGGTGAACCTGTGGAATTCTCTACCACAGAAGGCTGTGGAGGACAAGTCACTGAATATATTTAAGAGGGAGATAGATAGATTTCTAGAAACAAAAGGCATCAAGGGGTATGGGGAAAAAGCGGGAATATGGTGTTGAGATAGAGGATCAGCCATGATCAGATTGAATGGCCGTGCGGACTCGAAGGGCCGAATGGCCTACTATAGTTCCTATTTTCTATCTTTCCATGTTTCTATGTGGCGTGACAGGAAGACCCCCTAGTTCATTAAAAAATATCACGAAGTACTTACTGCACAGGAAAGTCCATTCGGTCCAACCGCTCCGTGCCGGTGTTTATGCTCCACACCAGCCTCCTCCCACTCCTCTTCATCTCACCCCATCAACATATCCTTCTATTCCTTGCTACAGTTATACAGGGTATGGGTGAGTCCACACCTGGAATATTGTGTACAGTTTTGGTTTCCATATTTAAGGAAGGATATACTTGCTTTGGAGGCACTTCAGAGATGGTTCACTAGATTGATTCCGGAGATGAGGGGGTTAACTTATGAGGAAAGGTTGAGCAGGTTGGGCCTCTACTCATTGGAATTCATAAGGATGAGAGGTGATCTTATTGAAACGTATAAGATTATGAGGGGGCTTGACAAAGTGGATGCAGAGAGGATGTTTCCACTGATGGGGGAGACTAGAACTAGGGGGCATAACCTTAGAATAAGGGGCCGCCCATTTAAAACAGAGATGAGGAGAAATTTCTTCTCTCAGAGGGTTGTAAATCTGTGGAATTTTCTGCCTCAGAGAGTTGTGGAAGCTGGGACATTGAATAAATTTAAGACAGAGATAGACAGTTTCTTAATTGATGAGGTACGAAGGGGTTATGGGGAGCGGGCAGGGAAGTGGACTTGAGTCCATGATCGGATCAGCCATCATTGTATTAAATGGCGGAGCAGGATCAAGGGGCCATATGGCCTACTCCTAGTTCTTATGTTCTTATGATTTCTCCCCCATGTGTTTATCTAGCTTACCCTTAAATGCATTTCTGCTATTCACCTCAACCACCCGCTGTGGTAGCGAGTTCCACATTCTCACCTCTCTCTGGGTAAAGACGTTTGTCCTGAATTCCCCATTGGATTTATTAGTGACTGTCTTATATTGATGGCCTCTAGTTCTGGTCTTGCCAGCAAGTGGAAACATCTTCTCTATGTTTCCACATGTACGCTGATGACACCCAGCTCTACCTCTCCACCACTTCTCTCGATCCCTCCACGGTCTCTAAGTTGTCAGACTGTTTGTCCGATGAGCAGAAATGTTCTCCAGTTGAAAATTGGGAAGACCGAAGCCATTGTTTTCGGTCCCCGCCACAATCCCTGTTCCCTAGCCACTGACTCGATTCCTTTCCCCAACCTCTGTCTGAGGCTGAACCACACTGTTCACAACATTGGTGTTGTTGTGTATCTGTAAAGCATGCACTCCCATGTTCCGCCACCAGGGAGCGCATCCCCTGAAGTCCCAAGGGATCCCAACATCCCTTGGGAGCACAGTATATAAGCCGGCCCATAAGGCCTGTTACTCACTCTGGAGTGTCTTAATAAAGACTGAGATCACTGTTACTTTAACCTCCCTGTCTGCAGTCTCATCTGTGTTAGGAACGCAATAACTGCCAACGAGTATATGAATCCAAGGCAAAGATGCAGAAGACTGTGGGCATCCTGGAGAAGTTCTCGGAGGGTGAGGACTGGGAAGCCTATGTCGAACGGCTAGACCAGTACTTTGTAGCCAACGAGCTGGAGGGAGAAGGAAGCGCTGCAAAAAGGAGAGCGGTCCTCCTCATGGTCTGTGGGCACCGACCTACAGCCTCATGAAGAATCTTCTGGCTCCGGTGAAACCCACAGATATGTCGTATGAGGAGCTGTGTACACTGGTTCAGGAGCATCTTAACCCGAGGAAGAGCGTGCTGATGGCGAGGTATCGGTTCTACACGTGCCAGCGATCTGAAGGTCAGGAAGTGGCGAGCTACGTCGCCGAACTAAGGCGACTTGCAGGACAATGTGAGTTTAATGGCTACCTGAGCAAATGCTCAGAGAGTTTCTTGTACTGAGCATTGGCCACGAGACCATCCGATGAAAACTTTTGACTGTAGAAACACCGACCCTCAGTAAGGCCATTGCAATAGCACAGGCGTTTATGTCCACCAGTGATAACACCAAACATATCTCTCAGCACACAAGTGCTAGCAATGTTCATAAATTAACTGGAACTGTGCTTGCGAGCAGAAATGTACAGGGCAGAAACCACAAGTCTGCAACTGCCAGCAGGCCTCGGGTGACCCAGATGACTCAGAATCCGCAACAAAGGATGAATGCAAGGCAATTCACACCTTGTTGGCGTTGTGGAGGCTTCCATTCAGCCTATTAATGCCGCTTCAAAGGGTACGTTTGCAAGAGATGTGGAACAATGGGGCACTCCAACGAGCTTGCAGACTAGCTGCAAGCTCTGCAAAACCTGCTAACCACCACATGGCAGAGAAAGATCGGTCCATGGTGGATCAAAGCAATTTTGAGCCTCAGAGAGAGGAGGCAGATGCTGAAGTACACAGGGTGCACACATTTTCGACGAAATATCCACCTATAATGCTAAATGTAAAATCGAATGGCTTACCCGTAGTCATGGAACCAGACACTGGCGCTAGCCAATCCATCATGAGTAAAAAGAAGTTTGAGAGACTGTGGTGCAACAAGGCACTCAGACCAGCCCTGAGCCCCATCCACACCAAACTGAGAACGTACACCAAACAGCTTATCACTGTCCTGGGCAGCGCAATGGTCAAGGTCACCTACGAGGGCACGGTGCATGAACTGCCACTCTGGATTGTCCCGGGCGATGGCCCCACACTGCTTGGAAGGAGCTGGCTGGGCAAAATCCGCTGGAACTGGGATGACATCCGAGCGCTATCACATGTCGATGAGGCCTCAGGTACCCAGGTTCTGAACAAATTTTCTTCCCTTTTTGAACCATGCATTGGAAACTTTTCCGGGGCAAAGGTGCGGATCCACTTGGTCCCAGAGGCATGACCCATCTACCACAAGGCGCAAGTGGTACCTCACATGATGAGGGAGAGAGTGGAAAGCGAGCTGGACAGGTTGCAACGCGAGGGCATCATCTCCCCAGTGGAATTCAGCGAGTTGGCCAGCCCAATTGTTCCAGTACTCAAAAGTGATGGCATGGTCAGGATTTGCGGGGAATATAAAGTAACTATTAATCGTTTCTCGCTACAGGACCAATACCCGCTACCGAAGGCAGACGACCTATTTGCGACGCTGGCAGGAGGCAAGACGTTCACCAAGCTCGACCTGACTTCGGCCTACATGACGCAGGAGCTGGAGGAGTCTTCGAAGGGCTCACTTGCATCAACATGTAGAAGGGACTGTTCATCTATGACAAATGCCCGTTTGGAATTCGGTCGGCTGCAGCGATCTTCCAGAGAAACATAGAGAGTCTACTCAAGTCAGTACCACACACGGTGGTTTTTCAGGACGACATATTGGTAACGGGTCGGGACACCATCGAGCACCTACAAACCTGGAGGAGGTCCTCCAGCGACTGGATCGCGTAGGGCTGCGGCTGAAGAGGTCAAAATGCGTTTTCATGGCAACAGAAGTGGAGTTTTTGGGGAGAAAGATCGCGGCGGATAGCATTCGGCCCACAGATGCCAAGACAGAGGCTATCAGGAATGCGCTCAGGCCACAGAATGTCACGGAGCTGTGGTCGTTCCTGGGACTCCTCAACTATTTTGTAACTTTCTATGGGGGTTAAGCACCCTCTTAGAGCCCCTATATGTATTATTGCGTAATGGTGAGAACTGGGTATGGAAAAAAAAACAAGTAATTGCTTTTGAGAAAGCCAGAATCATTTTATGCTCCAACAAGCTGCTTGTATTGTATAACCCATGTAAAAGACTTGTGCTAGCATGTGATGCGTCGTCATATGGAGTCGGGTGCGTATTACAACAAGCTAACATTGCGGGGAAGTTGCAACCTGTCGCCGATGCCTTCAGGAGCTTGTCTAAGGCCAAGAGGGCCTACAGCATGATTGAGAAAGAGGAATTAGCGTGTGTGTTCGGGGTAAAGAAAATGCATCTGTACCTGTAAAGAAAAGTACCTGTTTGGCCTCAAATTTGAGCTGGAAACCGATCACAAGCCCCTCATATCCCTGTTCGCTGAAAACAAGGGGATAAATACTAATGCCTCAGCCCGCATACAAAGGTGGGCACTTGCGCTATCAGCGTATAACTATACCATCTGCCGCAGGCCAGGCACCGAGAACTGTGCGGATGCTCTCAGTCGACTACCATTGCCCACCACGGGGGTGGAAATGGCACAGCCTGCAAACTTGTTGATGGTGGCACAGCCCGCAGACTTGTTGATGGTCATGGAAGCATTTGAAAATGATAAATCACCTGTCACGGCCCGCCAGATTAGGACTTGGACCAGCCAAGATCCTCTGCTGTCCCATGGTCGAGGATCCATGTCGACTATGCGGGCCCGTTTCTCAGTAAAATGTTCCTGGTGGTGGTGGATGCTCTTTCAAAATGGATTGAATGTGAAATAATGTCGGGAAGCACCGCCACCGCCACCATTGAAAGCCTGAGGGCCATGTTTGCCACCCACAGCCTGCCTGACATACTGGTCAGTGACAACAGGCCATGTTTCACCAGTGCCGAATTTAAAGAATTCATGACCCGCAATGGGATCAAACATGTCACCTCAGCCCCGTTTAAACCAGCCTCCAATGGGCAGGCAGAGCGGGCAGTACAAACAATCAAACAGAGCCTCAAACGAGTCACAGAAGGCTCACTCCAAACTCGCCTATCCCAAGTACTGCTCAGCTACCACACGAGACCCCACTCGCTCACAGGGGTGCCCCCGGCTGAGCTACTCATGAAAAGGACACTTAAAACCAGACTCTCGCTGGTTCACCCCAACCTGCATGATCAGGTAGAGAGCAGGCAGCAGCAACAAAATGTAAACAATGGTCGTGCCACTGTGTCACGGGAAATTGATCTGAATGACCCTGTGTATGTGCTAAACTACGGACATGGTCCCAAGTGGATCGCGGGCACGGTGATAGCTAAAGAAGGGAGTAGGGTGTTTGTAGTCAAACTCGACAATGGACAAATTTGCAGAAAGCATCTGGACCAAACGAGGCTGTGGTTCACAGACTGCCCTGAACAACCCACAGTAGACATGACCTTTTTCGAGCCCACAACACACACCCAAAGGATGAACGACACCACCCCGGACCAGGAAATCAAACCCATCACGCCCAACAGCCCAGCAAGGCCAGGCTCACCCAGCAGCCCTGCAGGGCCAAAAACACGCCAGCCCAGCGAGGGCACAGCCAACACACCAGAACAGACATTTGTACCGAGGCGGTCCACCAGGGAAAGAAAGGCTCCCGACCGCCTCACCTTGTAAATAGTTTTCACTTTGACTTTGGAGGGGAGTGATGTTGTGTATCTGTAAAACATGCACTCCCATGTTCCGCCATCAGGGAGCGCATCCCCTGAAGTCCCAAGGGATCCCAGCATCCCTTGGGAGCACTGTATATAAGCCGGCCCCAAGGCCTGTTCCTCACTCTGGAGTGTCTTAATAAAGACTGAGGTCACTGTTACTTCAACCTCCCTGTGTGCAGTCTCATCTGTGTTAGGAACACAATAGTTATCATTGTTATTATATTTGACCCAGAAATGAGCTTCCGGCCACATATCCGCAGCATAACTAAGACCGCCTATTTCCACCTCCGTAACATCGCCCGTCTCTACCCTTGCCTCAGCTCATCCGCTGCTGAAATCCTCATCCACGCCTTTGTTACCTCCAGACTTGACTATTCCAATGCACTCCTGGCTGGCCTCCCACATTCTACCCTATGTAAACTGGAGGTGATCCAAAACTCGGCTGCCCGTGTCCTAACTCGCACCAAGTCCCACTCACCCATCACCCCCCGTGCTAGCTGACCTACATTGGCTTCCAGTTCAGCAACGCCTCGATTTCAAAATTCTCATCCTTATTTTTAAATCCATCCATGGCCTCGCCCCCCAACCCCCCTACCTATCTCTGTAATCTCCTCCAGCCCCACAACCCCGGAGATATCTGCGCTTCTCTAATTCTGCCCTCCTGATAATAATCGCTCAACCATCGGTGGCTGTGCCTTCTGTGGCCTAGGCCCCAAGCTCCAGAATTGCCTCCCGAAACCTCTCTGCCTCTGTGCCTCAATTTCCTCCTTTAAGGCGCTCCTGAAAACATACCACCTTAACCAAGCTTTTGACCACCTGTGCTAATTTCTAATTATGCAGCTCGGTGCCAAATTTTTTATCTCATAATACTCCTGTGAAGCGCCTTGGGACGTTTCAGTATGTTAAAGGCGCTATATAAATTCAAGTTGTTGTTGTTGTTGTTGAAAATATGTGGGGACCTACCAGTATCTAAAACTAAATATTTTGCCTCTTCCAGGAGATTACATGATTGTGGGGCGTGGGTGGGAGGTGGGAAAAGAGAGAACATAGGAACATGAGAATTAGGAGCAGGAGTAGGCCATTCGGTTGGACGTAAAAAATCCCACTGTACTATTTGGAAGAAGAGCAGGGGAGTTATCCCCGGTGTTCTGGTACCAATATTTATTCCTCGCTCAACAGAACACAAGCAGATTATCTGGGTCTTTATCACATTGCTGTTTGTGGGAGCTTGCTGTGCGCAAATTGGCTGCTGCGTTTCCTACGTTACCACCGTGACTGCACTCTAGCGTGGAGGCCCTGACCTGCGTGAGAACACCAGCAGCAGGTTGGGGCCATAAAAGGAGCGGCGAGCGGCCTCGGGAGCAGCGTGGAGGCGTACTACTCCCGGGGAGCAGTGCGAGCTGGTGCAGGAGGGCGACGGCAGCGAAGAGTGATGTCATCAAGGTCCAAGTCGGTGATTGGAGCGTGGGCAGGTACAGCAGGAGCGGCGAGAGACTGTAGAGGGATGTGATTGGGGCCCAGGGGGAGGCGTGAGTTCGGGGCCCAGAAGAGGCGAGGTCCCAGGGGCAGCACGGGGCCAGCCCACACTGCAACGTGTGTGTGCGCACTAGGTGCGAGCAGCAGAGCTGGTCTCCAGTCGTCTTAAATAACCCTCGCCACTGGACCAAGACCTAGCTCTGTCAAGCCCGTGTGGTGGCTGGTGTACGACGGCCACCACACGTTAAAAAAATCCACGCACAGGCATCTTCCACCCTTCAAGATGTAGTTCAGGACCTGGAATATTAGGTCCTTCACTGAAACACCTGTGAATTCATCAGTTTTCGGCGTGGAAGCAAGTCATCCTCGTTTCGAGGGACTGCCTTTGATGTTGACACTCTAAAAATTACTTCATTGGCAGCAAAGCACTTTGAGACTTCCAGTGGACGTGAAAGGCGATATATAAATGCAAGTCTTTCTTTTTTATAGTTTCTTAACATACTGGAAAACCATGTTAAAAAAAACCAGGTAAATTCCAGTACAACACAAACTAGCTGTCCAGAGCTCACAGCTCAATTGTAATATGTATCAACTGGTTCACAGTGCTCTGGGACCTATCTTAAAATCTCACCTTAAATTAACCTATAAGACTTAAACAGGCATGAAACACTGCATTAGACTATTGGTAATTGTTTAATCTTTCCTTGAAACAGTGCATTTTAGCGTCATTCGTCAGCGATAGGGACAATTATGTTGCTCACTATCGGGTGTTGAATCAGCAGGACATACAGAAGGACGCAATTTGCCTTCAGCAACACAAAACTTCCCCGACTGTTGTCTCCAATTGTGAGCAATAAGAGATCAGTTATTACCGAATATCCCCAGCATCGAAGCGCTGACCACACTCGACTAGGTTCGCTGGGCGGGCCACATTGTTCGCATGCCCGACTCCCAAAGCAAGCGCTCCACTCAGAACTCCTACACGGCAAACAAGGACACACTCAAAGCCTCATAAGAACATAAGAACATAAGAAATAGGAACAGGAGTAGGCCATACGGCCCCTGGAGCCTGCTCCACCATTCAATACGATCATGGCTGATCTGATTATGGACTCAGCTCCACTTCCCTCCCTGCTCCCCATAACCCCTTATCCCCTTATCGTTTAAGAAACTGTCTATTTCTGCCTTAAATTTATTCAATGTCCCAGCTTCCACAGCTCTCTGAGGCAGCGGATTCCACAGATTCACAACCTTCTGAGAGAAGAAATTTCTCCTTATCTCAGTTTTAAATGGGTGGCCCCTTATTCTAAGATCATGCCCTCTAGTTCTAGTCTCCCCCATCAGTGGAAACATCCTCTCTGCATCCAACTTGTCAAGCCCCCTCATAATCTTATACGTTTCTATAAGATCACCTCTCATTCTTCTGAATTCAAATGAGTAGCGGCCCAACCTACTCAACCTTTCCTCACAAGTCAACCCCCTCATCCCCGGAATCAACCTAGTGAACCTTCTCTGAACTGCCTCCAAAGCAACTATATCCTTTCGTAAATATGGAAACCAAAACTGCATGCAGTATTCCAGGTGTGGCCTCACCAATACCTGTACAGCTGTAACAAGACTTAGAAACATAGAAACATAGAAAATAGGTGCAGGAGCAGGCCATTCAGCCCTTTTAGCCTGCACCGCCATTCAATGAGTTCATGGCTGAACATGAAACTTCAGTACCCCCTTCCTGCTTTCTCGCCATAACCCTTGTACCCCCTTCCCTGCTTTTATACTCCATCTCCTTTGCAATAAAGGCCAAGATTCCATTGGCCTTCCTGATCACTTGCTGTACCTGCATACTAACCTTTTGTGTTTCATGCACAAGTATCCCCAGGTCCCGCTGTACAGCAGCACTTTGCAATCTTTCTCTATTTAAATAATAACTGGCTCTTTGATTTTTTTTCTGCCAAAGTGCATGACCTCACATTTTCCAACATTATACTCCATCTGCCAAATTCTTGCCCACTCACTTAGCCTGTCTATGTTCTCCTGCAGCCTCTTTATGTCCTCCTCAAACATTACCCTTTCTCCCATCTTTGTATCGTCAGAAAACTTGGCTACGTTACACTCAGTCCCCTCTTCCAAGTCGTTATTATAGATTGTAAATAGTTGGGGTACCTGGGAGTCCCTGGCCAAAGATCGCCCTAAGTGGAGGAAGAGCATCCGGGAGGGCGCTGAGCACCTTGAGTCTCGTCGCCGAGAGCATGCAGAAACCAAGCGCAGGCAGCGGAAGGAGCGTGCGGAAAACCAAACTCCCCACTCACCCTTTCCTCCAACCACTGTCTGTCCCACCTGTGACAGAGACTGTAATTCCTATATTCGACTGTACATCATCATAGGCAGTTCCTCAGAATCGAGGAAGAATTGCTTCAACTCTTAAAATGAGTCCTTAGGTGGCTGTACAATCCAATATGAGAACCACAGTCCCTGTCACAGGTGGGACAGACAGTGGTTGAGGGAAAGGGTGGGTGGGGAGTCTGGTTTGCCGCACGCTCCTTCCGCTGCCTGCGCTTGACTTCTGCGTGCTCTCGGTGATGAGACTCGAGGTGCTCAGCGCCCTCCCAGATGCACTTCCTCCACTTAAGATAGTCTTTGTCCAGGGACTCCCAGGTGTCGGTGGGAATGTTGCACTTTATCAGGTAGGCTTTGAAGATGTAACGTTTCCTCTGTCCACCTTTGCCATGAAGGAGCTCCGAGTAGAGCGCTTGCTTAGGGAGTCTCGTGTCGGGCATGTGGACAATGTGGCCTGCCCAGCGGAGCTGGTCAAGTGTGGTCAGTGCTTCAATGCTGGGGTTGTTGGCCTGGTCGAGGATGCTAATGTTGGTGCATCTGTCCTCCCAGAGGATTTGTAGGATCTTGGACTGTACAGTCACCTGAGAACTCACTTTTAGAGTTGAAGCAAGTCTTCCTCGATGACTGCCTATGATGATGATGGTGGCCTGCACTCATTTGTTCTTGTTGCTGGTGCCTGGGAGAACAAAAGTTTGATGTCAATGGGCTTGAAATCATGCAGCTCGGCATTAGTATTGAGATGCAGTTAAAATTGTGGATTGGGATTTCTTATCAATGCGTCTGCGCATTGGTTACTAACAACTTGTTCAGATGCGGTTACTGCAACCACAATTGTAACAGAATCACTGCCCTGTTTTGGAAGATTAACACCTCCAAAAATAGGCCAACACATCTGATAAAATAGCAGAGGAATTTTATACAAATGCCTAAAACATGAATATTTTTGCAGCACAATTTCAAGGCCCAGATATTTTTTTTTTCTTAAGAATTAAGAGAATTAGGAGCAGGACTTGGCCATTCTGCCCCTCGACCCTGCTCCGCCATTCAGTGAGATCATGGCTGATCATCTACATCAACTCCACTTTCCTGCACTATTCCCATATTCCTTGATTCTCTTATTATCCAAAAATCTAGCGATCTCTGTCTTGAATATACTCAAAGACTGAGCCTCCACAGACCTCTGGGGTAGAGAATTCCAAAGATTCACCACCCTCTGAGTGAAGAAATTTCTCCTCATCTCAGTCCTAAATGGCCGACCCTTTATCCTGAGTCTGTGACCCCTGGTTCTAGACTCCCCAACCCGGGGAAACATCCTTCCTGCATCTACCCTGTCAAACACTCTAAGAATTTTGTATGTTTCAATGAGATCACCTCTCATTCTTCTAAACGCCAGAGAATATAGGCCTAGTCATAGGACAATCCCCCCCATCCCAGGAATCAGTCTGGTGAACTTTTGTTGCACTCCCTCTATGGCAAGTATATCCTTCCTTAGGTAAGGAGACCAAAACTGTACACAATTCTCCAGGTGTGGTCTCACCAGGGCCCTATATAATTGCAATAAGATGTCTGCACTCTTATACTCAGATCCTCTTGTAATAAAGGCCAACATACCATTTGCTTTCTTAATTGCTTGCTGTACCTGCATATTAACTTTCAGTGATTCGTGTACAAGGACACTCAGGTCCCTCTGAACACCAACATTTCCCAATCTCTCATCATTTAAGAAATACTCTACTTTTCTATTTCTCCTACCCAAGTGGATAACTTCGCAAATCTCCGCATATTCCATTTGCCATGTTCTTGCCCACTCACTTAGCCTGTCTATATCCCCTTGAAGCCTCTTTGCATCCTCCTCACAACTTACATTTACACCTAGCTTTGTATCATCAGCAAACTTGGATCTATTACATTTGGTCCCCTCATCCAAATCATTGATCTAGATTGTGAATAGCTGGGGACCAAGCACTGATCCTTGCGGCACCCCACTAGTTACAGCCTGCCAACCCAAAAATGGCCCTGTTTTCTGTCCGATAACCAATCCTCAATCCATGCTCGTATATTACCCCCAATCTCAAGAGCCCTAGTTTTGTTTAATAATCTCTTGTGTCGCCTTTATTGAATGCCTTCTGAAAATCCAAATACACTACATCCACTGGTTCCCCCTTATCAAACCTGCTCGTTACAACCTCAAAAAACTCTAACAGATTTGTCAAACATGATTTCCCTTTCATAAATCCATGTTGACTCTGCCCAATCCTATTATTATTTTCCAAGTGCCCTGTAACCATGTCCTCAATAATAGATTCTAGCATTTTCCTTACTACTGATGTCAGGCTAACTGGTCTGTAGTTCCCCGTTTTCTCTCTCCCTCCTTTTGTAAATAGCGGGGTTACATTAGCTACCTTCCAATGTGCCCCTTGTTACAGATTCATCAACCAATGGGAACAATCTTTCATTATCTGCCCTGTCAAAACTTTTCATAGTTTTGAAAATCATATCACCTTGCCTCCAAGTCAGAAGGTCATGGGTTCAAGTCCCACTCCAGAGACTTGAGCACAAAAATCCACAAGAATCTATGGAATTTTGGAAGATGACAACCAATGCATCCACTATCTCTATAGCCACCTCTTTCGAAGCCCGAGTGGCCATCAGGTCCAGGGGATTTACTGGCTTTCAGTCCCATTAATTTCTCCATCTGGAATGCGCTGCCTGAAAGGGTGGTGGAAGCAGATATATACTTGAACAGGAAAAAATTTGCAGGGCTATGGGGAAAGAGCAGGGGAGAAGTGGGACTAATTGGAGAGATCTTTCAAAGAGCCAGCACAGGCAAGATGGGCCGAATGGCCTCAACTTGTGCTGTATTGTTCCAGCATTCTATGTGTATATTTGCTTGTGTATATGTATTATTGCGTGAGTGACTCTGCGTTTATATGGTAGAAATTACAGCACCGAAGGAGGCCATTAAAGTCCATTTTCCTGTCTTTTCCACATATCCTTTTCTTTCCTTCTTTTTTGACTACTTACCCAATTTCCTATTAAATTATGTTGTGGCTTCAGCCTCAATAGTCACGTGTGGTAAGGAACTCCAAGCAACTTCAGCGCAAACTGTGTGAAACAGCTTTTACCAACTCTGCGCCCCCTTCATTTTCCCAGTCTTAACCTTAATCTGTGCCCCTTGTTACAGATCCATCAACCAATGGGAACAATCTTTCAATTATCTGCCCTCTCAAAACCTTTCATAGTTTTGAAAATCATATCACATTGCCTCTGAGTCAGAAGGTTATGGATTCTTGAGCACAAAATCCAGAGACTTGAGCACAAAAATCCAGGCTGTCGCTACCAGTACAGTGCTGAGGGAGTGCTGCACTGTCAGAGCTGCCATCTTTTGGATTGGTCGTTAAACCGAGGCCCCGTCTGCTCTCTCAGGTGGACGTCAAAGATCCCTTGGCACTATTTTGCAGAAGAGCAGGGGAGTTCTGCCCGGTGCCATGGGTCAATATTTATCCCTCAATCACTAAAAAACAGATTATCTGGTCATTATCACATTGCTGTTTGTGGGAGCTTGCTGTGCGCAAATTGGCTGCCGTGTTTCCTACATTACAACAGTGATTACATCTTCAAAAAAAGTACTCCATTGGCTGAAAAGCATTTTAGGGCGCTCTGAGATGGCGACCTGGAGAATTCCCAATGTAACGTTACGTCACTGTGGGAGCAACACCATAACAAGGCCTGCAACGGTTCAAAGAGAAGACGCACGGACACCTTCTCAGGGCAGCTAGGGATGCACAATGAGGGGCAGAAATTGGGTTGGAGGCTTCTCAGGACGCGAAAGGTGGCGGGCCGGTAAATTTTGCGCCGGAAAATGGTTTGCGACGGCAAACAAAAGATTCAGCTGCTGCACCCTGAGTGTGGAGCGGGGTGCTAAAGGAGGCGTTGCACACTTCTCTGAGGGTGCGAGGCCAGGTGAGCGACTGGAAATCCTGAGCTAAAGAGCCGGCCTCGGAGTCCTCCTAAGGGAGGCCTCCCTGCTACAAAAAAAAATCGGCCCTCAAAAACGATTCCCGATAAAGAACTCCCCCAAATAAAGGGAATCTCAAAAGAAATTCAAATAAACATCGATTTCACTTAACTTTTTCAATCATTCCCTCCCGTAGCGCCCCGGGACAGCTCTGTCCGCCGGCATTCTTCGGCGGGGTCACTAGGGGGCGCTATGGGTGCCACTCCAACCAAATATCGCATCGTGTGATGCTCCCGGGCGGTACTGCTCACCGCCACACGCACCGGCACGGTGACTGTGCCGAGCGGCACGAATGCCGGCACTGGCGGCACCGAGCCCCTTCAGCGCCCCTGTTCCCACCCTTTCCAGGGGCGTCTCACCCACCGAATTTCTCTCGGCCTTGCCAGTGTGAGGCCCACCCTGAGAACAATTTATTTTTTCCAGTGAGTGTTACGCATTATACAACCCTCAGACACTGGGCAGGTTGCTAAAGAGTCACTTCACAGACGCTGCAATTTCCTGATCTTTTTCCGGCAACGTCGGAGAGGTCCCGGAGGAGCCTCCACCAACCCGTCGGTGGGCCAATTTGCCCGCGTCCATTTATAGAATGAATTCCCGGCTGTTGTCCCCGTGTCCAGCTGCAGAAATCTGCTTCGACATTGTTTGCAAGATTTTTAATTGCTTCTCATGAGGATGCTCTAACTTAACAAAGTTGCGTGGGAATGTGAAGTGAAACAGTACCTCCAATGGAGACACGTCAACCGCCCGGGAGAGCTCGGAGAAACAACACAAATTATTCCCGCAAACATTAACTATCCCTTTAACTCTTTGAGGCTGCAGGACTTCAAATAAATTACAATGACAATTCATCTGTTTTACCCTTCTCCGTCTACCCACACCTGCAAGCACTGATTCACATTTTTTTTAAATTCGTTCTTGGTATGTGGGCTTCACTGGCAAGGCCGGCATTTATTGCCCATCCCTAATTGCCCCTTGAGAAGGTGGTGGTGAGCTGCCTTCTTGAACCGCTGCAGTCCGTGTGGTGAAGGTGCTCCCACAGTGCTGTTAGGGAGGGAGTTCCAGGATTTTGACCCAGCTACTATAAAGGAATGGCCGATATACTTCCAAGTCCGGGGTCCCAGAACATCGATGCTCGATGATTTTAACTGAAAGAGGTAGGGGCTCTGGTTCAAAGATTTGATTTGGGAGTTACAATTGCAACACAATCCCATTAGATCTCAGACAGCAAATGCGTTGTCTGGACCCCACAAAATCTCAGATAAAATGATTGCATGTTGAAAGAACACAAGAACATAAGAAGTAGGCCATACAGCCCCTCGAGCCTGCTCCATCGTTCAATAAGGTCATGGCTGATCTTCGACCTCAACTCCACTTTCCTGCCTGATCTCCATATCCCTCGATTCCCCATGAGTCCAAAAATCTATCTATCCCAACCTTGAATATATTCAACGATTCAACGTCCACAGCCCTCTGGGTTTTTTTTATTTGTTCATGGGATGTAGGCGTATTGCCCATCCTTAATTGCCCCTTGAGAAGGTGGTGGTGAGCCGCCTTCTTGAACCGCTACAGTCCGTGTGGTGAAGGTGCTCCCACAGTGCTGTTAATCAGAGACTGAACTCCAAGTTCGAGTCAACATCTTCACTGAGGCGTACGAAAGCATGGGCCTTACACTAAACATCAGTAAGACAAAGGTCCTCCACCAGCCTGACCCCACCATACAGCATTGCAACCCCAGTCATCAAGATCCACGGCACGGCCCTGGACAACGTGGACCACTTTCCATGCCTCGGGAACCTATTATCAGCAAGGGTAGATATCGATGACTCCAGGGCACCAGCGCAGCCTTCGGCCGCCTGAGGAAGAGAGAGTTCGAGGATCAGGCCCTCAAATTTGGCACCAAGCTCATGGTTTACAGGGCCCTCCTGTATGGATCAGAGACGTGGACCATATACAGCAGACTACCAACGATGTCTCCGCAAGATCCTGCAAATCCCCTGGGAGGACAGACGCGCCAACGTTAGCTTCCTTGATCAGCCGACCATCCCCAGCGTCAAAGCACTGACCACACTCGATCAGCTCCATTGGCGGGCCACATTGTTCGCATGCCTGACACAAGACTCCCAAAGCAAGCGCTCTACTCGGAACTCCCACACGGCGAGTGAGCCCCAGGTGGACAGAGGAAACGTTTCAATGACACCCTCAAAGCCTCCCTGATAAAGTGCAACATCCCCACCGACACCTGGGAGTCCCAGGCCAAAGATCGCCCTAAGTGGAAGAAGAGCATCCAGGAGGGCGCTGAGCACCTCGAGTCTCGTCGCCGAGAGCATGCAGAAAACAAGCGCAGGCAGCGGAAGGAGCGTGCGGCAAACCAGACGCCCCACCCACCCTTTCCTCCAACCACTGTCTGTCCCACCTGTGACAGAGACTGTAATTCCTGTATTGGACTGTTCAGTCACCTGAGAACTCACTTTCAGAGTGGAAGCAAGTCTTCCTCGATTTCGAGGGACTGCCTATGATGATGATGATGATGATGATGATGATGATGATGATGATGTTAGGGAGGGAGTTCCAGGATTTTGACCCAGCGACGATGAAGGAACGGCCGATATATTTCCAAGTCAGGATGGTGTGTGACTCGGAGGGGAACGTGGAGGTGGTGGTGTTCCCATGCACTTGTTGCCCTTGTCCTTCTAGGTGGTAGAGGTCGTGGGTGTGGGAGGTGCTGCCGAAGAAGCCTTGGCGAGTTGCTGCTGTGCATCTTGTAGCTGGTACACACTGCAGCCAGGGGGCGCCGATGGTGGAGGGAGTGAATGTCGAAGGTGGTGGATGGGGTGTCAATCAAGCGGGCTGCTTTGTCCTGGACGATGTCGAGCTTCTTGGGTGTTGTTGGGCCAGCTACCCTCTGATACCTCATCCAATGCATAGTTATTCATAGCCGAGTCTGGACTGCAAGTGTCAGCAGGCTGACATAGCCCTGGACCAATCCGAAACTAATCCCACTGCCCCGCACCACCCAATCTGCAATCCTATTCTCATCCGATATCCACGCATACACGGATTTTCCAACAGGACAGCAAGCGGGAGTGGGAAACGCTGCTGATTTTTATACTTCCATGGTTTAGTGCTACACTGGGGTTTGCGTTTACCCACATTGCAACAGTGACTACACTCCAAAAGTACTCCGTTGGCTGTGAAGCACTTTGAGATGTCTGGTGGTCATGAAAAGCACTATATAAATGCACGTCTTTCTTTCTTTCTCGGGGAAAAGATGGATCTGGAAATGAAGATTACAGTGAAAGAAATGGAGGGATTGAAAATGAAGATCAGAGCGTGGGAAAAAAATCGAGTTGGGTGAAAATGCAGATCTTAGTGAGAGATATCACATTTCCTCTGACGAGAGGAGTCCAGAGAAAGGAGGAACCACCTTAAAATTAGAGCTAGGCCGTTCAGGAGCGATGTCAGGAAGCACTTCTTCACACAAAGGGTATTGGAAATTTGGAATTCTCTCCCCCAAAAAGCTCTTGAGGCTGGGGGGGGTCATTTGAAAATATTAAAACTGATGTTGATAGATTTTTGTGAAGCAAAGGTATTAAGGGTTACGGAAACAAGGTGGGTAGATGGAGTTAAGCTACAGATCAGCCATGATCTAGTGCAATGGAGGAACAGGCTTGAGGGACTGAATGGCCTTCTCTTGCTCCTATCTAAGATAAGTAGAGGGAACTGGAAATGCTCTCGCCTCTGAGTCAGAAGGTTGTGAGTTCAGGTCCCACCCAAGGGACTTGAGCACTAAAATCTAGGCTGACACTCCCAGTGCAGTGCTGCAGTATCAGAGGTGCCATCTTTCGGATGAGACGTTAAACCGAGGCCACGTCTGCTCTCTCAATTGGACGTAAAATATCCCATGGCACTATTTTGAACAAGAGCAGGTGTCCTGGCCAATACTTATCCCTCAATCCACAAACAGAAAAAAACACAGGTTATCTGGTCATTATCACATCGCTGTGGGAGCTTGCTGTGCGCAAAATGGCTGCCGCGTTTCCCACATTACAACAGTGACTACACTCCAAAAGTACTTCATTGGCTGTAAAGCGTTTTGAAACGTCCGGAGGTCGTGAAAGGCTCTATATAAGAACATAAGAAATAGGAGCAGGAATCGGCCATTTGGCCCCTCGAGCCTGCTCCGCCATTCAATAAGATCATGGCTGATCTGATCATGGACTCAGCTCCACTTCCCTGCCCACGCCCCATAACACTTCACTCGCTTAACGTTCAAAAATCTGTCCATTTCCACCTTAAACACAGCGATTAAGACACAATAAAGCTAAAAATCAAGAAAGATCAAAGTGTTCTTGCAGTTTATGGAGAAAGAGTCAGACTGAACAGTGTGAGCTCAAAGTAAAGTGTGACCTTAGTCTTTTATTGCAGGTTTCCAGAGTGCCTCTCCAACCTGTGAAGCCTCCTTAAATACCTGTGCTCCCAAAGGATTATGAGATCCTTTGGGACTCCGGGGAATGAGCCTTGTGGTGGCTGCACAGAGTAAATACAAGTCCAGATACGTACAACATTCCCCCCCAAAGTCAATAGTGTAACTATTTACAATGTGAGTCGATCTGGGGCCCTTCTTGCCCTGGTTGATCGTCTCGGTGTGAAAGCTGGTGTTGTTGAATCATTTGTTGGACCCTCGCTGGGCTGCTGTGCAGCTGGCCTTGCTGGGCTGCCTGGTGTGTTGGGCCCTGCAGGGCTGCTGTGAATGATGGGTTCTGCTTCGTGGTCAACCGTGGTGTCGGTTGCCACTGGTGTGTGTTTTGGGGGATCAAAAAAAGATAGGGTCCAAGGAGGGATGCTCAGGGTAGTCCGTGAATCTGAGTTTGATTTGGTCCAAGTGTTTCCTGTGAATGAGTCCATTTGAAATTTTGACCCGAAACTCCCTGCTCCTCTCTTTGGCCACGACAATGCCGGGAAGCCACTTGGGACCTTGTCCATAATTCAATACAAATACAGGATCATTGACTTCATTCTCGCGTGACACATTTGCGATATCATGGTATGCACTTTGCTAAAGCCACCTGTTCATGTAGATCAGGGTGAACTAACGAGAGCCTTGTCTTAAGTGCTCTTTTCATGAGCAGTTCAGCAGGTGGGATCCCAGTGAGTGAGTGTGGTCTCGTGTGGTAGATAAGCAGGACTCGGGATAGGCGAGTCTGCAATGAGCCTTCAGTTACGCTCTTCAAGCCCTCCTTAATGGTTTGCACTGCTCTCTCTGCTTGACCATTGGACGCTGGTTTAAACGGGGCAGATGTGACATGTTTGATCCCGTTACGGGTCATAAATTCTTTGAACTCAGCACTGGTAAAACATGGCCCGTTGTCACTCACCAGGACATCGGGTAAGCCATGTGGTGGCAAAGATGGCCCGCAGGCTTTCAGTGATGGCAGCAGACGTGCTAGCCGACATTATCTCACATTCAATCCACTTGGAGTACGCATCTACAACCACAAGGAACATTTTACCCAAGAGCGGGCCTGCATAGTCGACGTGTACCCTAGGCCACAGTTTGGAGGGCCAAGACCATAAACTTAGCGGCACCTCCCTGGGTACATTGCTTAACTGCGAGCATGTATTACATCTGTGAATGCAGGACTCTAAGTCCGCATCGATGCCGGGCCACCACACATGGGATCTGGCTATCGCTTTCATCATTACGATGCCTGGGTGGGTGCTGTGGAGGTCATTGATGAAGATGTCTCTGCCCTTCTTGCGGACCACTACTCGATTGCCCCACAGAAGGCAGTCTGCCCGTATAGACATTTCATCTTTGCGCCGCTGGAACGGCTTTATCTCTTCCTGCATTTCCACTGGGACACTGGACCAGCTTTTGACTAGAGATAATACAGGGTCCTGGCTTGTCCCGGTTTTGATCTACCGGGCAGTGACGGGTGATTGCTCACTTTCAAATGCTTCCATAACCATGGCTAGATCTGCGGGCTGCGCCATTTCCACTCACGTGGTGGGCAATGGCAGCCTACTGAGAGTATCGGTGCAGTTTTCTGTGCCTGGCCTGTGGCGGATGGTGTAGTTGTATGCGGACAACGTGAGCGCCCATCTCTGGATGCGGGCCAATGCGTTGGTATTTATCCCTTTGCTCTCGGAAAACAGGGATATAAGTGGTTTATGATCAGTTTCCAATTCAAATTTTAGCCCAAACAGGGATTGATGCATTTTCTTTACCCCATAGACACATGCTAACGCTTCTTTTTCAATCATGCTGTAGGCTCTCTCAGCCTTAGACAGACGCCTGGATGCATAAGCAACCGGTTGCAGTTTCCCGAAATCATTAGCTTGTTGCAACTCCATATGATGACGCATCACATACTAGTACCAAATGTTTACATAGATCACATAACACAAGCAATTTGTTTGAGCATAACAATTTTCTCGCTTTTACAAAAGCATTTTCTTGGCTTTTGCCCCAAACCCATTCGCCCCATTTTCGTAGTAAGACATGTCGTGGTTCTAGCAGGGTGCTCAGACTCAGTAAGAAGTTACCAAAGTAATTCAAGAGTCCCAGGAACGACCACAGCTCCGTCACGTTCTGTGGCCTTGGTGCGTTCTCGATTGCCTCCATCTTCGCGTTGGTGGGCCTGATGCCGTCCATCGCAATCCTCCTTCCCAGAAACTCCACTTCAGGCGACAGGAAAACACACTTCAAGCGTTTTAACCCGAGCCCCACGCAGTTGAGCCGACTAAGAACCTCCTCTTGGTTCTGCAGATGCTCGACTGTGTTCCAACCTGTGACCAAGATGTCGTCCTGGAAGACCACGGTGTGCGGGACCGACTTCAGTAAACTTTCCATGTTTCTCTGGAATATCGCCACCGCTAATTGGATTCCAAACGGGCATCTGTTATAAACAAAAAGACCTTTGTGCGTGTTGATGCAGGTGAGGGCTTTCGATGATTCCTCCAGTTCCTGCATCATATAGGCTGAGGTCAGATCCAGCATCGTGAACATCTTTCCTCCTGCCAGCGCTGCAAAGAGATCGTCAGCTTTTGGTAGTGGGTATTGGTCCTGCAGGGAGAAACGATTGATAGTTACTTTGTAATCGCCACAGATTCTGATGGTGCCGTCTCCCTTGAGGACTGGGACAATAGGACTGGCACACTCGCTGAACTCGATCGGTGAGATGATGCCCTCTCTTTGTAGCCGGTCGAGCTCGATTTCTACCCTTTCTCTCATCATGTACGGTACTGCTCTCACCTTGTGATGGATGGGTCGTGCCCCCGGAATTAGGTGGATCTGCACTTTTGCTCCTTGGAATTTCCCAATGCCTGATTCGAACAGCAAAGGAAATTTGTTTAAGACCTGTGCACACAAAGAGTCGTCAGCAGGCGATAGCACTCGGATGCCATCCCAGTTCCGATATATCTTTCCCAGCCAGCTCCTGTCGAGCAGCGTGGGACCATCGCCCGGTACCACCCAAAGTGGTAGCTTGTGCACCGCTCCATCGTAGGAGACCTTTACGGTAGCACTGCCGATTACAGGAATCAGTTCTTTCGTGTAAGTTCTTAGTTTCGTGCAAATTGAAGTTAAGATTGGCCTTGAGGCCTTGTTGTACCACAACCTTTCGAAAGCCTTTTTGCCCATGATGGACTGGCTCGCGCCCGTGTCCAGCTCTATTGACACCGGGAGTCCATTTAGTTCAATATTCAGCATTATCGGGGGACAATTCGTGGTGAATGTGTGCACCCCATGTACCTCTGCCTCCTCTATCAGAGGTTCTGTTTCATCATGATCCTCCGTGGATCTGTCCTCCTCTGCAACGTGGTGGTTTGCAGGTTTAGCAGGCCTAACAGCTCGACTGCACACTCGTTGGAGGTGTCCCATTGTTCCACAGCCCTTGCAAATGTATCCTTTGAATCGGCATGAATGGAAATGATGATCACACCCGCAGCGTCAACAAGGTGTTAATGGCCTTGCATTCATCACCCTTGATGGTGGATTCTGAGACATCTGCGGACGTGTGACCTGTCCTGTCTGTTACGATTCGAAAACAACATCACTTTGTTCACAGTACTTGTAGCAGCACTTCTGTGCTGAGAGATTTGCTTAGTATTGTCACTGGTGGCAATGAATGCCTGGACTATCGCTATGGCCTTACTCAAGGTTGGGGTCTCTACAGTCAAAGGTTTGCGAAGTATGGTTTCATGGCCAATGCCAAGTACGAAAAAGTCTCTGAGCATGTGCTCCAAATGTCCTTCAAATACGCAATGTCCTGCAAAGCATCTTAGCTCGGCAAAATAACTCGCCACTTCCTGGCCTTCAGACCTTTTGTAGGTGTAGAACCGGCACCTCATCAGCAGAAGACTTTCCTTCGGGTTCAAATGCTCTCAGGTCAGTATACACAAATCGTCGTACGATTTCTCCATAGGCTTCGCTGGAGTGAGCAGATTCTTCATGAGGCCATACGTTGGTGACCCACAGACGGTGAGGAGGATCATTCTACGTTTGGCAGCGCTCTCGTCCCCATCCAGCTCGTTGGCCACGAAGTATTGGTCGAGTCGCTCCACAAAAGTTTCACAATCATCTCCCTCCGAGAATTTCTCCAGGATGCCCACTGTTCTCTACATCTTTGGATTCGCTATCTGTATCTTGTCGCCAGTTGTAGTGTATGGAGAAAGAGTCAGACTGAACACTGTGAGCTCAAAGTAAAGTGTGACCTTCGTCTTTTATTGCAGGTTTCCAGAGTGCCTCTCCAACCTGTGAAGCAGTCTTAAATACCTGTGCTCCCAAGGGATTATGAGATCCCTTCGGACTCCGGGGAATGAGCCCTCTGGTGGCTGTGCAGAGTATATACAAGTCCAGATACATAACAGTTCTTACTTCAGAAAAAATACTAAAGGCCTATTTATTTTGAGTTTTTCAATTAAAGGAGAACCACCCGGTTTGTACAGTGGTACAAGCTAGAACTCGAGATATTGGTGATAGGCTGTAACTGAGAGTATTGGTCAGCGTCAAGATATCACCAGGGTGTGTGGTGTACTTTCTGAGATCTTAAAATAATGAAAAATATAGATAAGGATGAAGTTTTGAACAAATACAAAACCTACAAGCCTCGATCATAGTTAGAGATTAGAACAAATTTTTCTTTCTCACAGCATGTAGAGCAGAATCCCCGAGAATGTGGTCAGTTCAGGGTCAACTGACATCTTTAAAAAGGGAAGGGCTGGCTATCGATTGGCTAGGCCAGGATTGTTTCCTTTGGAACAGAGGACGCTGAGGGGAGATTTATTTGTGGTATTCAAAATTATGAGCGGCCTAGATAGAGTGGATAGGAAGGACCTATTCCCCTTGGCAGAGAGGTCAATAAACAGGGGACATAAATTTAAAGAAATTGGTAGAGAGGATTAGAGGGGAACTTTTTTTCATGCAGAGGGGGTTGGGGGTCTGGAACTCACTGTCTGAAGCTGGTAGAGGCAGGAAGACTTACCACATTTAAAAAGTACTTGGATGTGCACTTGAAGTGTCGTAACCTGCAGGGCTACGGACCAAGAGCTGGAAAGTAGGATTAGGTAGGATAGTTTTTTCCGGCCGGCGCAGACACAATATGCCAAAATGGCCTCCTTCTGTCTTGTTAACTTCTATGCCGTGACCAGCTCCGTTGGGCGGGCCACATTGTCCGCAAGCCGGACACAAGACTGCCAAAGCAAGCGCTCTACTCGGAACTCCTACACGGCAAGCAAGCCCCTGGTGGGCAGAGGAAACGTTTCAAGGACATCCTCAAAGCCTCCTTGATAAAGTGCAACATCCCCACCGACACCTGGAGTCCCTGGCCAAAGACCGCCCTAAGTGGAGGGAGAGCATCCGGGAGGGAGCTGAGCACCTCGAGTCTCGTCGCCGAGAGCATGCAGAAACCAAGTGCAGGCAGCGGAAGGAGCGTGCGGCAAACCAGACTCCCCACCCACCCTTTCATAAGAACATAAGAACATAAGAATTAGGAACAGGAGTAGGCCATCTAGCCCCTCGAGCCTGCTCCGCCATTCAATAAGATCATGGCTGATCTGGCCGTGGACTCAGCTCCACTTACCCGCCCTCGCCCCGTAACCCATAATTCCCTATTGCTTAAAAATCTATCTATCTTTGACTTGAAAACATTCAATGAGCTAGCCTCAACTGCTTCCTTGGACAGAGAATTCCACAGATTCACAACCCTCTGGGAGAAGAAATTCCTTCTCAACTTGGTTTTAAATTGGCTCCTCCATATTTTGAGGCTGTGCCCCCTAGTTCCAGTCTCCCCGACCAATGGAAACAACCTCTCTGCCTCTATCTTGTCTATCCCTTTCATGATTTTAAATGTTTCTATAAGATCACCCCTCATCCTTCTGAACTCCAACGAGTAAAGACCCAGCCTACTCAATCTATCATCATAAGGTAACCCCCTCATTTCTGGAATCAGCCTAGTGAATCGTCTCTGTACCCCCTCCAAAGCTAGTATATCCTTCCTTAAGTAAGGTGACCAAAACTGCACGCAGTACTCCAGGTGCGGCCTTACCAATACCCTATACAGTTGCAGCAAGACCTCCCTGCTTTTGTACTCCATCCCTCTCGCAATGAAGGCCAACATTCCATTCGCCTTCCTGATTACCTGCTGCACCTGCAAACTAACCTTTTGGATTCATGCACAAGGACCCCCAGGTCCCTCTGCACCGCAGCATGTTGTAATTTCTCCCCATTCAAATAATATTCCCTTTTCCCAAGGTGGATGACCTCACATTTTCCGACATTGTATTCCATCTGCCAAACCGTAGCCCATTCGCTTAACCTATCCAAATCTCCTTGCAGCCTCTCTGTGTCCTCTACACAACCCGCTTTCCCACTAATCTTAGTGTCATCTGCAAATTTTGTTGCACTACACTCTGTCCCCTCTTCCAGGTCATCTATGTATATTGTAAACAGTTGTGGTCCCAGCACCGATCCCTGTGGCACACCACTAACCACTGTCTGTCCCACCTGTGACAGAGACTGTAATTCCCATATTGGACTGTTAAGTCAACTAAGAGCTAATTTTTAGAGTGGAAGCAAGTCTTCCTCGATTTTGAGGGACTGCCTATGATGATGAAACTTCTATGATTCTATTGGAGGAAAGAAAATGGTCAACTGAACACGAACTGAAGTTACATTTGTTTCCCCCAGTAGTCCCACCTTGCCTTGGCAAGGCAGCTGTTGAAAGTTTACCCTCCCCCTTGCAACTCCATCATCTTAGGCAGTCCCTCGGAATCGAGGAAGACTTGCTTCCACTCTTAGAGTGAGTCCTTAGGTGGCTGAACAGTCCAATATGAGAGCCACAGTCCTTGCCACAGGTGGGACAGACAGTTGTTGAGGGTAAGGGTGGGTGGGACTGGTTTGCCGCTCACTCCTTCCGCTGCCTGCTCTCGGCGACGGGACTCGAGGAGCTCAGCGCCCTCCCGGATGCTCTTCCTCCACTTAGGGCGGTCTTTGGCCAGGGACTCCCAGGTGTCGGTGGGGATGTTGCACTTTATCAGGGAGGCTTTGAAGGTGTTCTTGTAACGTTTCCTCTGCCCACCCTTGGCTCGTTTGCCGTGAAGGAGTTCCGAGTGGAGTGCTTGCTTTGGGAGTCTCGTGTCTGGCATGCGGACAATGTGGCCTGCCCAGTGGAGCTGATCAAGTGTGGTCAGTGCTTCGATGCTGGGGATGTTGGCCTGATCGAGGATGTGGATGGCCTGGAACCAACTGACTGGGGTTTTATTGAGTCTTACGAACATCACGTGACTGGCTAATGGCACTCACAATGCGAACGAGTGAACATATTCACAGGTGCATACATTCTGGCTGTGAAGCGCTTCTGGGCGTCCTGAGGTTGCGAACGGCGCTATATGAATGCAAGACTAGGTCTACCTTTGCAGGCTGGAAGGGCCTTCCATGACCGAAGAGGTTAATGGGCAAGTTAAACAGGGCACTGTGCTCTACCTCACGTCTGATGTACATTGCAAATGAAAATTTGGACAAGCTGTGACAGGCATAATTCATTTTTACTTCCCCTACAGAGGCCGACAGGAGTAGGCTGCACAGCTTGCATCACATTCCTGAAGTCATCTGGGGTCGAGATAAATTACCACCTGCGCCACAGTGAATACATTTCATTTTCAAAATCAAAGAAGAAAGATTTCCTACCGCAGTGTTTGATTTACAGGCTCCGTGAACATAAATGATTGATGAATGCGTGGGGCTGGTAATCTCCAGACTGCACCTAGTCAAAACACACGGAAGAATTTACTGCACAATGAGCAAATACTCCAACCGTTAATATAGCCATGTTGCTTTCAAGGAATACTAAGATTGCGTTTCTAATTATTATTTCTTTTGGTAGATTTTTAAGTAGCAAAATTGCTCCTGCAATACTTAACCTCATTCCATAGGGTAATATCAGAACATAGGCTGGCACTCCCAGTGCAGTACCGAGGGAATAAAGTACTGAGGGAATATAGTACTGAGAGAGTGCAGTACTGAGGGAATACAGTACTGAGGGAATATAGTACTGAGAGAGTGCAGTACTGAGGGAATACAGTACTGAGGGAATATAGTACTGAGAGAGTGCAGTACTGAGGGAATACAGTACTGAGGGTGTGCAGTACTGAGGGAGTGCAGTACTGAGGGAATATAGTACTGAGGGAGTGCAGTACTGAGGGAATACAGTACTGAGGGTGTGCAGTACAGAGGGAACGCAGTACTAAGGGAGTGTAATACTGAGGGAATGCAGTACTGAGGGAGTGCAGTACTCAGGGAGTGCAGTACGGAAGGAATACGGTACTGAGGGAGTGCAGTACTGAGGGAATACAGTACTGAGGGTTTGTAGTACTGAGGGAGTGCAGTACTGAGGGAGTGTAATACTGAAGGAATGCAGTACTGAGGGAGTGCAGTACTCAGGGAGTGCAGTACGGAAGGAATACGGTACTGAGGGATTGCAGTACTGAGGGAATACAGTACTGAGGGAGTGCAGTACTGAGGGAGTGCAGTACTGAGGGAATGCAGTGCTGAGGGAAGTCAGTACTGAGGGAATGCAGTACTAATGGAATATAGTACTGAGGGAATACAGTACTGAGGGAGTGAATTACTGAGGGAATGCAGTACTGAGGGAATACATTACTGATGGAGTGCAGTACTGAGGGAATACAGTACTGAGGGAATACATTACTGAGGGAGTGCAGTACTGAGGGAGTACAGTGCTGATGGAGTGCAGTACTGAGGGAATGCAGTACTGAGGTAATACATTACTGAGGGAGTGCAGTACTGAGGGAGTGCGGTACTGAGGAATGCAGTATTGAGGGAATACAGTACTGAGGGAGTGCAGTACTGAGGGACTGCAGTACGGAAGGAATACAGTACTGAGGGAGTGCAGTACTGAGGGAGTGCAGTACGGGGGGAGTGCAGTACTGAGGGAATGCAGTGCTGAGGGAAGTCAGTACTGAGGGAATGCAGTACTAATGGAATATAGTACTGAGGGAATACAGTACTGAGGGAGTGAAGTACTGAGGGAATGCAGTACTGAGGGAATACATTACTGATGGAGTGCAGTACTGAGGGAATACAGTACTGAGGGAATACATTACTGAGGGAGTGCAGTACTGAGGGAGTACAGTGCTGATGGAGTGCAGTACTGAGGGAATGCAGTACTGAGGTAATACATTACTGAGGGAGTGCAGTACTGAGGGAGTGCGGTACTGAGGGAATGCAGTATTGAGGGAATACAGTACTGAGGGAGTGCAGTACTGAGGGACTGCAGTACGGAAGGAATACAGTACTGAGGGAGTGCAGTACTGAGGGAGTGCAGTACGGGGGGAGTGCAGTACTGAGGGAATACAGTACTGAAGGTATACAGTAGTGAGGTCATGCTGTACTGAGGGAGACCTGTACTGGGTGAATATAGTACTGAGGGAATGCATTACTGATGGAGTGCAGCACTGAACGAATACAGTACGGTGGGAATACAGTACTGAGTGAGTGAAGTCCTGTGGGAGTACAGTATTGAGGGAACACAGTACTGAGGGAATGCGGTACTGAGGGAGTGCAGTACTGAGGGAATGCGGTACTGAGGGAGTGCAGTACTGAGGGAGTACCGTACTAAGAGAGTGCAGTTCTGAGGGAATACAGTACTGAGGGAATACAGGACTGAGGGAATACGATACTGGGGGAATACAGTACTGAGGGATTGCAGAACTGAGGGCATAGAGTACTGAGGGAGTGCAGTACAGAGGGAGTGCAGTACGGAGGGAATACAGTACTGAGGGAGTGAAGTCCTGTGGGAATACAATACTGAGGGCACACAGTACTCAGGAAATAAAGTACTGAGGGAGTGTAGTACTGAGGGAGTGCTGTACTGAGGGAATACAGTACTGAGGGTATACAGTAGTGAGGGCGTGTTGTACTGAGGGAATGCATTACTGAGGAACCGCACTACTGAGGGAGTGCATTGCTAAGGGAGTGCAGTACTGAGTGAAAACAGTACGGAGGGAATGCAGTACTGAGCCAGCGCACTACTGAGGGAGTGCAGTGCTGAGGGAGTGCAGTACTGAGGAAGTGCAGTACTGAGGGAATATAGTACTGAGGGAGTGCAGTACGGAGGGAATTAAGTACTGAGGGAGTGAAGTACTGAGGGAATACAGTACTGAGGAAATACGATACTGGGGGAATACAGTACTGAGGGAGCGCAGTACAGAGGGAGTGCAGTACGGAGGGAATACAGTACTGAGGGAGTGAAGTCCTGTGGGATTACAGTACAGAGGGAGTGCAGTACTGAGGGAATGCCGTACTAACAGAAAGCAGTACTGAGGGAATACAGTACTGAGGGAGTGCAGTACTGAGGGAATATTGTACTGAGGGAGAGCAGTACTGAGGGAGTGCAGTACTGAGGGAGAGCACTACTGAGGGAGTGCAGTACTGAGAGAATACAGTACTGAGGGTATACAGTAGTGAGGGCGTGTTGTACTGAGGGAATGCATTACTGAGGAACCGCACTACTGAGGGAATGCATTGCTGAGGGAGTGCAGTACTGAGGGAATGCAGTATTGAGGGATACAATACAGAGGAAGCGCACTGAGGGAGTGCATGGCTGAGGGATTGCAGTACTGAGTGAATACAGCACGGAGGGAATGCAGTACTGAGCCAGCGCACTACTGAGGGAGTGCAGTGCTGAGGGAGTGCAGTACTGAGGGAGTGTAATACTGAGGGAATGCAGTACTGAGGGAGTGCAGTACTCAGGGAGTGCAGTACGGAAGGAATACGGTACTGAGGGATTGCAGTACTGAGGGAATACAGTACTGAGGGAGTGCAGTACTGAGGGAGTGCAGTACTGAGGGAATGCAGTGCTGAGGGAAGTCAGTACTGAGGGAATGCAGTACTAATGGAATATAGTACTGAGGGAATACAGTACTGAGGGAGTGCAGTACTGAGGGAATGCAGTACTGAGGGAATACATTACTGATAGAGTGCAGTACTGAGGGAATACAGTACTGAGGGAATACATTACTGAGGGAGTGCAGTACTGAGGGAGTACAGTGCTGATGGAGTGCAGTACTGAGGGAATGCAGTACTGAGGGAATACATTACTGAGGGAGTGCTGTACTGAGGGAGTGCGGTACTGAGGGAATGCAGTATTGAGGGAATACAGTACTGAGGGAGTGCAGTACTGAGGGAGTGCAGTTCGGAAGGAATACAGTACTGAGGGAGTGCAGTACTGAGGGAGTGCAGTACAGGGGGAGTGCAGTACTGAGGGAATACAGTACTGAGGGTATACAGTAGTGAGGTCATGCTGTACTGAGGGAGACCTGTACTGGGTGAATATAGCACTGAGGGAATGCATTACTGATGGAGTGCAGCACTGAACGAATACAGTACGGTGGGAATACAGTACTGAGTGAGTGAAGTCCTGTGGGAGTACAGTATTGAGGGAACACAGTACTGAGGGAATGCGGTACTGAGGGAGTGCAGTACTGAGGGAATGCGGTACTGAGGGAGTGCAGTACTGAGGGAGTACCGTACTAAGAGAGTGCAGTTCTGAGGGAATACAGTACTGAGGGAATACAGGACTGAGGGAATATGATACTGGGGGAATACAGTACTGAGGGATTGCAGAACTGAGGGCATAGAGTACTGAGGGAGTGCAGTACAGAGGGAGTACAGTACTGAGGAAGTGCAGTACTGAGGAAGTGCAGTACTGAGGGAATATAGTACTGAGGGAGTGCAGTACGGAGGGAATAAAGTATTGAGGGAGTGAAGTACTGAGGGAATACAGTACTGAGGGCATACAGTACTCAGGGAATACAGTACTGAGGGATTGCAGTACTGAGGGAGTGCAGTACTGAGGAAGTGCAGTACTGAGGGAATACTGTACTGAGGGAGTGCAGTACTGAGGGAATACTGTACTCAGGGAGTGCAGTACTGAGGCAGTGCACTACAGGGTGAATACAGTACTGAGGGAGTGCAATGCTGAGGGAACACAGTACGAGGGAGTGTACTACTGAGGGAGTGCTGTACTGAGGGAGTGCAGTACTGAGGGAATACAGTACTGAGCGAGTGCAGTATTGAGGGAATGCAGTACTAAGAGATTGCAGTACTGAGGGAATATAGCACTGAGGGAATACAGTACTGAGGGAATACAGTACTGAGGGAATGCAGTACTGAGGAAGTGCAGTACTGAGGGAATACAGTACTGAGGGAATAGAATACTGAGGAAATAGAGTACTGAGGGAATGCAGTACTAAGAGAGTGCAGTACTGAGGGAATACAGTACTGAGGGAATAGAATACTGAAGGAATAGAGTACTGAGAGAGTGCAGTACTAAGCGAATGCAGTACTGAGGGAATAGAATAATGAGGGAATAGAGTACTGAGAGAGTGCAGTACTAAGCGAATGCAGTACTGAGGGAATAGAATAATGAGGGAATAGGGTACTGAGAGAGTGCACTACTTAGCGAATGCAGTACTGAGGGAATTCAGTACTGAGGGAATACAGTACTGAGGGAATTTAGTACTGAAGGAGTGCAGTACTGAGGGAATACTGTACTGAGAGAGTGCAGTACTGAGGGAATACAGTACTGAAGGAGTGCAGTACTGAGGGAGTGCAGTACTGAGGGTATACAGTACGGAGGGAATTTAGTACTGAAGGAGTGCAGTACTGAGGGAATACAGTGCTGAAGGAGTGCAGTACTGAGGGGATGCAGTACTGAAGGAATACAGTACTGAGGGAGTGCTGTACTGAGAGAGTGCAGTACTGAGGGAATACAGTACTGAGGGAGTGCTGTACTGAGAGAGTGCAGTACTGAGGGAATACAGTACTGAGAGAGTGCAGTACTGAGGGAGTACTGTACTGACGGAATATAGTACTGAGGGAGTGCAGTACTGAGGGAAAATAGTACTGAGGGAGTGCAGTATTGAGGGAGTGCAGTACTGAGGGAGAGCAGTACTAAGGGAGTGCAGTACTGAGTGAATACAGTCCTGAGGGTATACTGTAATGAGGGAGTGCAGTACTGAGGGAGAGCAGTACTGAGTGAATACAGTAGTCAGAGAATGCATTACTGAGGGAGTGCAGTACTGAGGGAATACAGTACTGTGGGAATACAGTACTGAGGAACCGCACTACTGAAGGAGTGCATTTCTGAGGGAGTGCAGTAATGAGGGAGTGCAGTACTGAGGGATACAATACAGAGGAAGCGCACTGACGGAGTGCATGGCTGAGTGAGTGCAGTACTGAGGAAGTGCAGTACTGAGGGAATATAGTACTGAGGGAGTGCAGTACGGAGGGAATACAGTTCTGAGGGAGTGAAGTACTGAGTGAATACTGTACTGAGGGAATACAGTACTGAGGGATTGCAGTACTGTGGGAATACAGTACTGAGAGAGTGCAGTACGGAGGGAGTGCAGTTCGGAGGGAATAAAGTACTGAGGGAGTGCAGTACTGAGGAAGTGCAGTACGGAGGGAGTACGTTACTGATGGAGTGCAGTACTGAGGGAATACTGTACTGAGGGAGTGCAGTACTGAGGGAGTGCAGTACTGGGGGAATACAGTAGTGAGGGAGTTCAGTACTGAGGGAGTGCAGTATGGAGAGAATACAGTACTGAGGGAGTGCAGTACGGAGGGTCTGCAGTGCTGAGGGAATACAGTACTGAGGAAGTGCAGTACTGAGGGAATATAGAACTGAGGGAATACAATAAGGGGAGTGTACTACTGAGGGAGTGCAGTACTGAGGTAATACAGCACTGAGGAAGTGCAGTACTGAGGGAATACAGTACTGAGAGAATACAGTACTGAGAAAGTGCAGTACTGAGGGAATACAGTACTGAGGGAGTGCAGTACTGAGGGAATACAGTACTGAGGAAGTGCAGTACTGAGGGAATACAGTACCGAGGAAGTGCAGTACTGAGGGAATCCAGTACTGAGAGAATACAGTACTGAGGGAGTGCAGTACTGAGGAAATACAGTACTGATGAAGTGCAGTACTGAGGGAATACAGTACTGAGAGAATACAGTACTGAGGGAGTGCAGTACTGAGAGAATACAGTACTGAGGGAGTGCAGTACTGATGGAATACAGTACTGAGTGGGTGCAGTACTGAGAGAATACAGTACTGAGGGAGTGCAGTGCTGAGGGAATACAGTACTGAGAGAATACAGTACTGAGGGAGTGCAGTACTGAGGGAATACAGTACTGAGGGAGTGCAGTACTGAGGGAATACAGTACTGAGGCAGTGCAGTACTGAGGGAATACAGTACTGAGGGAGTGCAGTACTGAGGGAATACAGTACTGAGAGAATACAGTACTGAGGGAGTGCAGTACTGAGGGAATACAGTCCTGAGGGAATATAGTACTGAGGGAGTACAGTACTGAGCGAGTGCAGTGCTGAGAGAATACGGTACTGAGGGAATACAGTACTGATGGAGTGCAGCACTGAGGGAATACAGCACACTGAGGGATAACAGTACTGAGGGAGCGCAGTACTGAAGGAGTGCAGTACTGAGGGAGTGCAGTACTGAGGGAGTACAGTACTGAAGGAGTGCAGTAGTGAGGGAGTGCAGTACTGAGGGAATACAGTACTGAGGGAATTTAGTACTGAAGGAGTGCAGTACTGAGGGAATACTGTACTGAAGGAGTGCAGTACTGAGGGAATACAGTACTGAAGGAGTGCAGTACTGAGGGAGTGCAGTACTGAGGGAATACAGTACTGAGGGAATTTAGTACTGAAGGAGTGCAGTACTGAGGGAATACAGTGCTGAAGGAGTGCAGTACTGAGGGGATACAGTATTGAGGGAATAGAATACTGAGGGAATAGAGTACTGAGAGAGTGCAGTACTAAGCGAATGCAGTACTGAGGGAATAGAATAATGAGGGAATAGAGTACTGAGAGAGTGCACTACTTAGCGAATGCAGTACTGAGGGAATTCAGTACTGAGGGAATACAGTACTGAGGGAATTTAGTACTGAAGGAGTGCAGTACTGAGGGAATACAGTACTGAGAGAGTGCAGTACTGAGGGAATACAGTACTGAAGGAGTGCAGTACTGAGGGAGTGCAGTACTGAGGGAATACAGTACTGAGGCAATTTAGTACTGAAGGAGTGCAGTACTGAGGGAATACAGTGCTGAAGGAGTGCTGTACTGAGGGGATGCAGTATTAAGGGAATAGAATACTGAGGGAATAGAGTACTGAGAGAGTGCAGTACTAAGCGAATGCAGTACTGAGGGAATAGAATAATGAGGGAATAGAGTACTGAGAGAGTGCACTACTTAGCGAATGCAGTACTGAGGGAATTCAGTACTGAGGGAATACAGTACTGAGGGAGTGCTGTACTGAGAGAGTGCAGTACTGAGGGAATACAGTACTGAGAGAGTGCAGTACTGAGGGAGTACTGTACTGACGGAATATAGTACTGAGGGAGTGCAGTACTGAGGAAAAATAGTACTGAGGGAGTGCAGTATTGAGGGAGTGCAGTATTGAGGGAATAGAATACTGAGGGAATAGAGTACTGAGAGAGTGCAGTACTAAGCGAATGCAGTACTGAGGGAATAGAATAATGAGGGAATAGAGTACTGAGAGAGTGCACTACTTAGCGAATGCAGTACTGAGGGAATACAGTACTGAGCAAATACAGTACTGAGGGAGAGCAGTACTAAGGGAGTGCAGTACTGAGTGAATACAGTCCTGAGGGTATACTGTAATGAGGGAGTGCAGTACTGAGGGAGAGCAGTACTGAGTGAATACAGTACTCAGGGAATGCATTACTGAGGGAGTGCAGTACTGAGGGAATACAGTACTGTGGGAATACAGTACTGAGGAACCGCACTACTGAAGGAGTGCATTTCTGAGGGAGTGCAGTAATGAGGGAGTGCAGTACTGAGTGATACAATACAGAGGAAGCGCACTGACGGAGTGCATGGCTGAGTGAGTGCAGTACTGAGGAAGTGCAGTACTGAGGGAATATAGTACTGAGGGAGTGCAGTACGGAGGGAATACAGTTCTGAGGGAGTGAAGTACTGAGTGAATACTGTACTGAGGGAATACAGTACTGAGGGATTGCAGTACTGCGGGAATACAGTACTGAGGGAGTGCAGTACGGAGGGAGTGCAGTTCGGAGGGAATAAAGTACTGAGGGAGTGCAGTACTGAGGAAGTGCAGTACGGAGGGAGTACGTTACTGATGGAGTGCAGTACTGAGGGAATACTGTACTGATGGAGTGCAGTACTGAGGGAGTGCAGTACTGGGGGAATACAGTAGTGAGGGAGTTCAGTACTGAGGGAGTGCAGTATGGAGGGAATACAGTACTGAGGAAGTGCAGTACGGAGGGTCTGCAGTGCTGAGGGAATACAGTACTGAGGAAGTGCAGTACTGAGGGAATATAGAACTGAGGGAATACAATAAGGGGAGTGTACTACTGAGGGAGTGCAGTACTGAGGGAATACAGCACTGAGGAAGTGCAGTACTGAGGGAATACAGTACTGAGAGAATACAGTACTGAGGAAGTGCAGTACTGAGGGAATACAGTACTGAGGAAGTGCAGTACTGACGGAATCCAGTACTGAGAGAATACAGTACTGAGGGAGTGCAGTACTGAGAGAATACAGTATTGAGGGAGTGCAGTACTGAGGGAATACAGTACTGAGGGAGTGCAGTACTGAGAGAATACAGTACTGAGGGAGTGCAGTACTGAGGGAATACAGTACTGAGAGAATACAGTACTGAGGGAGTGCAGTACTGAGGGAATACAGTCCTGAGGGAATACAGTACTGATGGAGTGCAGCACTGAGGGAATACAGCACTGAGGGATAACAGTACTGAGGGAGCGCAGTACTGAAGGAGTGCAGTACTGAGGGAGTGCAGTACTGAGGGAGTACAGTACTGAAGGAGTGCAGTAGTGTGGGAGTGCAGTACTGAGGGAATACAGTACTGAGGGAATTTAGTACTGAAGGAGTGCAGTACTGAGGGAATACAGTACTGAAGGAGTGCAGTACTGAGGGAGAGCAGTACTGAGTGAATACAGTACTCAGGGAATGCATTACTGAGGGAGTGCAGTACTGAGGGAATACAGTACTGCGGGAATACAGTACTGAGGAACCGCACTACTGAAGGAGTGCATATCTGAGGGAGTGTAATAATGAGGGAGTGCAGTACTGAGGGATACAATACAGAGGAAGCGCACTGACGGAGTGCATGGCTGAGTGAATGCAGTACTGAGGAAGTGCAGTACTGAGGGAATATAGTACTGAGGGAGTGCAGTACGGAGGGAATACAGTTCTGAGGGAGTGAAGTACTGAGTGAATACTGTACTGAGGGAATACAGTACTGAGGGAATGCAGTACTAAGAGAGTGCAGTACTGGGAGAATACAGTACTGAGGGAATAGAATACTGAGGGAATACAGTACTGAGGGAATAGAGTACTGAGAGAGTGCAGTACTAAGCGAATGCAGTACTGAGGGAATAGAATAATGAGGGAATAGAGTACTGAGAGAGTGCACTACTTAGCGAATGCAGTTTTGAGGGAATTCAGTACTGAGGGAATACAGTACTGAGGGAATACAGTACTGAGGGAGTGCTGTACTGAGAGAGTGCAGTACTGAGGGAATACAGTACTGAGAGAGTGCAGTACTGAGGGAGTACTGTACTGACGGAATATAGTACTGAGGGAGTGCAGTACTGAGGGAAAATAGTACTGAGGGAGTGCAGTATTGAGGGAGTGCAGTACTGAGGGAGAGCAGTACTAAGGGAGTGCAGTACTGAGTGAATACAGTCCTGAGGGTATACTGTAATGAGGGAGTGCAGTACTGAGGGAGAGCAGTACTGAGTGAATACAGTAGTCAGAGAATGCATTACTGAGGGAGTGCAGTACTGAGGGAATACAGTACTGTGGGAATACAGTACTGAGGAACCGCACTACTGAAGGATTGCATTTCTGAGGGAGTGCAGTAATGAGGGAGTGCAGTACTGAGGGATACAATACAGAGGAAGCGCACTGACGGAGTGCATGGCTGAGTGAGTGCAGTACTGAGGAAGTGCAGTACTGAGGGAATATAGTACTGAGGGAGTGCAGTACGGAGGGAATACAGTTCTGAGGGAGTGAAGTACTGAGTGAATACTGTACTGAGGGAATACAGTACTGAGGGATTGCAGTACTGTGGGAATACAGTACTGAGGGAGTGCAGTACGGAGGGAGTGCAGTTCGGAGGGAATAAAGTACTGAGGGAGTGCAGTACTGAGGAAGAGCAGTACGGAGGGAGTACGTTACTGATGGAGTGCAGTACTGAGGGAATACTGTACTGAGGGAGTGCAGTACTGAGGGAGTGCAGTACTGGGGGAATACAGTAGTGAGGGAGTTCAGTACTGAGGGAGTGCAGTATGGAGGGAATACAGTACTGAGGGAGTGCAGTACGGAGGGTCTGCAGTGCTGAGGGAATACAGTACTGAGGAAGTGCAGTACTGAGGGAATATAGAACTGAGGGAATACAATAAGGGGAGTGTACTACTGAGGGAGTGCAGTACTGAGGGAATACAGCACTGAGGAAGTGCAGTACTGAGGGAATACAGTACTGAGAGAATACAGTACTGAGGAAGTGCAGTACTGAGGGAATACAGTACTGAGGAAGTGCAGTACTGAGGGAATCCAGTACTGAGAGAATACAGTACTGAGGGAGTGCAGTACTGAGAGAATACAGTACTGAGGGAGTGCAGTACTGAGGGAATACAGTACTGAGAGAATACAGTACTGAGGAAGTGCAGTACTGAGGGAATACAGTACTGAGGAAGTGCAGTACTGAGGGAATCCAGTACTGAGAGAATACAGTACTGAGGGAGTGCAGTACTGAGAGAATACAGTACGAGGGAGTGCAGTACTGATGGAATACAGTACTGAGGGAGTGCAGTACTGAGAGAATACAGTACTGAGGGAGTGCAGTACTGAGAGAATACAGTACTGAGGGAGTGCAGTACTGAGGGAATACAGTACTGAGAGAATACAGTACTGAGGGAGTGCAGTACTGAGGGAATACAGTCCTGAGGGAATATAGTACTGAGGGAGTACAGTACTGAGCGAGTGCAGTGCTTCGAGAATACGGTACTGAGGGAATACAGTACTGATGGAGTGCAGCACTGAGGGAATACAGCACTGAGGGATAACAGTACTGAGGGAGCGCAGTACTGAAGGAGTGCAGTACTGAGGGAGTGCAGTACTGAGGGAATACAGTACTGAAGGAGTGCAGTACTGAGCGAGTGCAGTACTGAGGGAGTACAGTACTGAAGGAGTGCAGTAGTGAGGGAGTGCAGTACTGAGGGAATACAGTACTGAGGGAATTTAATGCTGAAGGAGTGCAGTACTGAGGGAATACTGTACTGAAGGAGTGCAGTACTGAGGGAATACAGTACTGAAGGAGTGCAGTACTGAGGGAGTGCAGTACTGAGGGAATACAGTACGGAGGGAATTTAGTACTGAAGGAGTGCAGTACTGAGGGGATGCAGTACTGAGGGAATAGAATACTGAGGGAATAGAGTACTAAGAGAGTGCAGTACTAAGCGAATGCAGTACTGAGGGAATAGAATAATGAGGGAATAAAGTACTGAGAGAGTGCACTACTTAGTGAATGCAGTACTGAGGGAATTCAGTACTGAGGGAATACAGTACTGAGGGAGTGCTGTACTGAGAGAGTGCAGTACTGAGGGAATACAGTACTGAGCGAGTGCAGTACTGAGGGAGTACTGTACTGACGGAATATAGTACTGAGGGAGTGCAGTACTGAGGAAAAATAGTACTGAGGGATTGCAGTATTGAGGGAGTGCAGTACTGAGGGAGTGCAGTACTGAGGGAATACAGTACTGAGCGAATACAGTACTGAGGGAGAGCAGTACTAAGGGAGTGCAGTACTGAGTGAATACAGTCCTGAGGGTATACTGTAATGAGGGAGTGCAGTACTGAGGGAGAGCAGTACTGAGTGAATACAGTACTCAGGGAATGCATTACTGAGGGAGTGCAGTACTGAGGGAATACAGTACTGCGGGAATACAGTACTGAGAAACCGCACTACTGAAGGAGTGCATTACTGAAGGAGTGCATTGCTGAGGGAGTGTAATAATGAGGGAGTGCAGTACTGAGGGATACAATACAGAGGAAGCGCACTGACGGAGTGCATGGCTGAGTGAGTGCAGTACTTTGGAAGTGCAGTACTGAGGGAATAAAGTACTGAGGGAGTGAAGTACTGAGGGAATACAGTACTGAGGGCATACAGTACTGAGGGAATACAGTAATGAGGGCATAGAGTATTGAGGGAGTGCAGTACAGAGGGAGTGCAGTACAGAGGAAGTGCAGTACTGAGGGAATACAGTACTGAGGGAGTGAAGTACTGAGGGAGTGCAGTACTGAGGGAGTACTGTACTGAGTGAGTACATTACTGAGGGAGTGTAGTACTGAGGGCGTGCAGTATTGAGGCAATGCAGTACAGGGGGAGTACAGTACTGAGGGAGTGCAGTACTGAGTGAGTGCAGTACGGAGGAAATACAGTACTGAGGGAGTGCAGTACGGAGGGGGTGCAGTACTGAGGGAATGCAGTACTGAGGGACTGCAGTACTGAGGCAATGCACTACTGAGGGAATACAGTACTGAGGGAATGCAATACTGAGGGAATGCAGTACAGAGGGAGTACAGTACTTAGGGAATACAGTACAAGGGAGTGTACTACTGAGGGAGTGCTGTACTGAGGGAGTGCAGTACTGAGGAAATACAGTACTGAGGAAATACAGTACTGAGGGAGTGCAGTACTGAGGGAGTGCAGTACTGAGGGAGTGCTCTGCTAAGGGTGCAGTACTGAGGGAATACAGTATTGAGGGATACAATACAGAGGAAGCGCACTGAGGGAGTGCATGGCTGAGTGAGTGCAGTACTGAGTGAAAACAGTGCGGAGGGAATGCAGTACTGAGCCAGCGCACTACTGAGGGAGTGCAGTGCTGAGGGAGTGCAGTACTGAGGGAATACAGTACTGAGGGAATACGATACTGGGGGAATACAGTACTGAGGGATTGCAGTACTGAGGGCATAGAGTACCGAGGGAGTGCAGTACAGAGGGAGTGCAGTACGGAGGGAATACAATACTGAGGGAGTGAAGTCCTGTGGGATTACAGTACAGAGAGAGTGCAGTACTGAGGGAAAATAGTACTGAGGGAGTGCAGTACGGAGGGAATACAGTACTGAGGGAGTGAAGTCCTGTGGGATTACAGTACAGAGGGAGTGCAGTAATGAGGGAGTGCAGTACGGAGGGAATACAGTACTGAGGGAGTGCAGTACGGAGGGAATACAGTACTGAGGGAGTGAAGTCCTGTGGGATTACAGTACAGGGGGAGTGCAGTACTGAGGGAATGCAGTACTTTGGCAGTGCAGCACTGAGGAAAAATAGTACTGAGGAAGTGCAGTACTGAGGGAGAGCACTACTGAGGGAGTGCAGTACTGAGAGAATACAGTACTGAGGGTATACAGTAGTGAGGGCGTGTTGTACTGAGGGAATGCATTACTGAGGAACCGCACTACTGAGGGAGTGCATTGCTGCGGTAGTGCAGTACTGAGGGAATGCAGTATTGAGGGATACAATACAGAGGAAGCGCACTGAGGGAGTGCATGGCTGAGGGATTGCAGTACTGAGTGAATACAGCACGGAGGGAATGCAGTACTGAGCCAGCGCACTACTGAGGGAGTGCAGTGCTGAGGAAGTGCAGTACTGAGGAAGTGCAGTACTGAGGGAATATAGTACTGAGAGAGTGCAGTACGGAGGGAATGAAGTATTGAGGGAGTGAAGTATTGAGGGAGTGCAGTACTGAGGGAGTGCAGTACTGAGGGAATACAGTACTGAGCGAATGTAGTACTGAGGGAGAGCAGTACTAAGGGAGTGCAGTACTGAGTGAATACAGTCCTGAGGGTATACTGTAATGAGGGAGTGCAGTACTGAGGGAGAGCAGTACTGAGTGAATACAGTACTCAGGGAATGCATTACTGAGGGAGTGCAGTACTGAGGGAATACAGTACTGCGGGAATACAGTACTGAGAAACCGCACTACTGAAGGAGTGCATTACTGAAGGAGTGCATTGCTGAGGGAGTGTAATAATGAGGGAGTGCAGTACTGAGGGATACAATACAGAGGAAGCGCACTGACGGAGTGCATGGCTGAGTGAGTGCAGTACTGAGGAAGTGCAGTACTGAGGGAATAAAGTACTGAGGGAGTGAAGTACTGAAGGAATACAGTACTGAGGGCATACAGTAGTGAGGGAATACAGTAATGAGGGCATAGAGTATTGAGGGAGTGCAGTACAGAGGGAGTGTAGTACAGAGGAAGTGCAGTACTGAGGGAATACAGTACTGAGGGAGTGAAGTACTGAGGGAGTGCAGTACTGAGGGAGTACTGTACTGAGTGAGTACATTACTGAGGGAGTGTAGTACTGAGGGCGTGCAGTATTGAGGCAATGCAGTACAGGGGGAGTACAGTACTGAGGGAGTGCAGTACTGAGTGAGTGCAGTACGGAGGAAATACAGTACTGAGGGAGTGCAGTACGGAGGGGGTGCAGTACTGAGGGAATGCAGTACTGAGGGACTGCATTACTGAGGCAATGCACTACTGAGGGAATACAGTACTGAGGGAATGCAATACTGAGGGAATGCAGTACAGAGGGAGTACAGTACTTAGGGAATACAGTACAAGGGAGTGTACTACTGAGGGAGTGCTGTACTGAGGGAGTGCAGTACTGAGGAAATACAGTACTGAGGAAATACAGTACTGAGGGAGTGCAGTACTGAGGGAGTGCAGTACTGAGGGAGTGCTCTGCTAAGGGTGCAGTATTGACGGAATACAGTATTGAGGGATACAATACAGAGGAAGCGCACTGAGGGAGTGCATGGCTGAGTGAGTGCAGTACTGAGTGAAAACAGTACGGAGGAAATGCAGTACTGAGCCAGCACACTACTGAGGGAGTGCAGTGCTGAGGGAGTGCAGTACTGAGGGAATACAGTACTGAGGGAATACGATACTGGGGGAATACAGTACTGAGGGATTGCAGTACTGAGGGCATAGAGTACCGAGGAAGTGCAGTACAGAGGGAGTGCAGTACGGAGGGAATACAGTACTGAGGGAGTGAAGTCCTGTGGGATTACAGTACAGAGGGAGTGCAGTACTGAGGGAGTGCAGTACGGAGGGAATACAGTACTGAGGGAGTGCAGTACGGAGGGAATACAGTACTGAGGGAGTGAAGTCCTGTGGGATTACAGTACAGGGGGAGTGCAGTACTGAGGGAATGCAGTACTTTGGCAGTGCAGCACTGAGGAAAGATAGTACTGAGGAAGTGCAGTACTGAGGGAGAGCACTACTGAGGGAGTGCAGTACTGAGAGAATACAGTACTGAGGGTATACAGTAGTGAGGGCGTGTTGTACTGAGGGAATGCATTACTGAGGAACCGCACTACTGAGGGAGTGCATTGCTGCGGTAGTGCAGTACTGAGGGAATGCAGTATTGAGGGATACAATACAGAGGAAGCGCACTGAGGGAGTGCATGGCTGAGGGATTGCAGTACTGAGTGAATACAGCACGGAGGGAATGCAGTACTGAGCCAGCGCACTACTGAGGGAGTGCAGTGCTGAGGAAGTGCAGTACTGAGGAAGTGCAGTACTGAGGGAATATAGTACTGAGGGAGTGCAGTACGGAGGGAATGAAGTATTGAGGGAGTGAAGTACTGAGGGAATACAATACTGAGGGCATACAGTACTCAGGGAATGCAGTACTGAGGGATTGCAGTACTGAGGGAATGCAGTACTGAGGGAATACATTACTGTGGGAGTGCAGTACTGAGGGAATACTGTACTGAGGGAGTGCAGTACTGAGGCAGTGCAGTACAGGGGGAATACAGTACTGATGGAGTGCATGGCTGAGTGAGTGCAGTACTGAGGAAGTGCAGTACTGAGGGAATATAGTACTGAGGGAGTGCAGTACGGAGGGAATACAGTTCTGAGGGAGTGAAGTACTGAGTGAATACTGTACTGAGGGAATACAGTACTGAGGAAGTGCAGTGCAGAGGGAATACAGTCCTGAGGGAATACAGTACTGAGGGAGTACAGTACTGAGCGAGTGCAGTAATGAGAGAATACGGTACTAAGGGAATACAGTACTGATGGAGTGCAGCACTGAGGGACTACAGCACTGAGGGATAACAGTACTGAGGGAGTGCAGTACTGAAAGAGTGCAGTACAGAGAGAATACAGTACTGAAGGAGTGCAATACTGAGGGAGTGCAGTACTGAGGGGATGCAGTACTGAGGGAACACAGAATTGAGGGATTGCAGTACTGAGGGAATACAATGCTGAGGTTGTGCAGTACTGAGGGAATACACTATGGAGGGAATACAGTACTCAGGGAGTGCAGCACTGAGGGAATACAGTACTGAGGGAATACAGTACTGAGAGATTGCAGTACTGCGAGATTGCAGTGCTGAGGGAATACAGCACGGAGGTAATACAGTGCTGAGGGAGTGCAGTACTGAGGGAATACAGTACTGAGGGTGTGCAGTAATGAGAGATTGCAGTACTGAGGGAGTGCAGTACTGAGGGAAAATAGTACTGAGGGAATACAGTACTGAGGGAGAGCAGTACTGAGGGAGAGCAGTACTGAGGGAATACAGTACTGAGGGAATACAGTACTGAGGGAGAGCAGTACTGAGGGAGAGCAGTACTGAGGGAATACAGTACTGAGGGAATACAGTACTGAGGGTGTGCAGTAATGAGAGATTGCAGTACTGAGGGAGTGCAGTACTGAGGGAAAAGAGTACTGAGGGAATACAGTACTGAGGGAGAGCAGTACTGAGGGAGAGCAGTACTGAGGGAATACAGTACTGAGGGAATACAGTACTGAGGGAGAGCAGTACTGAGGGAGCGCAGTACTGAGGGAATACAGTACTGAGGGAGCACAGTACTGAGGGAATACAGTACTGAGGGATTGCAGTACTGAGGGAATACAGTACTGAGGGAATACAGTAGTGAGGGAGCACAGTACTGAGGATGATCAGTACTGAGTGAATACAGTACTGAGGTACCGCACCACTGACGGAGTGCATTGCTGAGCGAGTGCAGTACTGAGGGATACAATACAGAGGAAGCGCACTGAGCGAGTGCAGTACTGAGTGAATACAGTACGGAGGGAATGCAGCACTGAGGAAACGCACTACTGAGGGAATATAGTACTGAGGGAGTGCAGTACAGAGGGAATACAGTACTGAGGGAGCGCAGTACTGAGGGAATACAGTACTGAGGGATTGCAGTACTGAGGGAATACAGTACTGAGGGAATACAGTAGTGAGGGATTGCAGTACTAAGGGAATACAGTACTGAGGGATTGCAGTACTGAGGGAATACAGTACTGAGGGAATACAGTAGTGAGGGATTGCAGTACTAAGGGAATACAGTACTGAGGGAATACAGTAGTGAGGGAGCACAGTACTGAGGGAATACAGTACTGAGGGAGCACAGTACTGAGGGAATACAGTACTGAGGGATTGCAGTACTGAGGGAATACAGTACTGAGGGAATACAGTAGTGAGGGAGCACAGTACTGAGGATGATCAGTACTGAGTGAATACAGTACTGAGGTACCGCACTACTGACGAAGTGCATTGCTGAGCGAGTGCAGTACTGAGTGAATACAGTACGGAGGGAATGCAGTACTGAGGGAATATAGTACTGAGAGAATATAGTACTGAGGGAGTGAAGTACAGAGGGAATACAGTACTGAGGGAGAGCAGTACTGAGGGAATACAGTACTGAGGGTATACAGTACTGAGGGTATACAGTAGTGCTGGACTGAGGGAGAGCTGTACTGAGTGAATACAGTACTGAGGGAATGCATTACTGACGGAGTGCAGTACAGAGGGAATACAGTACGGAGGGAGAACAGTACTGAGGAAGTGCAGTACTGAGGGAATATTGTCCTGAGGTAGAGCAGTCCTGAGGGAGTGCAGTACTGAGGGAGAGCAGTACAAGTGAATACAGTACTGAGGGAATGTATTACTGAGGAAACGCACTATTGAGGGAGTGCATTGCTGAGAGAGTGCAGTACTGAGGGAATGCAGTACTGAGGGATACAATACAGAGGAAGCACACTGAGGGAGTGCATTGCTGAGGCAGTGCAGTGCTGAGGGAGTGCAGTACTGAGGGAATATAGTATTGAGGGAGTGCAGTACGGAGGGAATAAAGTACTGAGGGAGTGAAGTACTGAGAGAATACAGTACTGAGGGCATACAGTAGAGGGAATACAGTAATGAGGGCATAGAGTATTGAGGGAGTGCAGTACAGAGGGAGTGCAGTACAGAGGAAGTGCAGTACTGAGGGAATACAGTACTGAGGGAGTGAAGTACTGAGGGAGTGCAGTACTGAGGGAGTGCAGTACTGAGTGAGTACATTACTGAGGGAGTGTAGTACTGAGGGTATACTGTACTGAGGGCGTGCAGTATTGAGGCAATGCAGTACAGGGGGAGTACAGTACTGAGGGAGTGCAGTACTGAGTGAGTGCAGTACGGAGGAAATACAGTACTGAGGGAGTGCAGTACGGAGGGGGTGCAGTACTGAGGGAATGCAGTACTGAGGGAATGCAGTGCTGAGGGAAGTCAGTACTGAGGGAATGCAGTACTAATGGAATATAGTACTGAGGGAATACAGTACTGAGGGAGTGCAGTACTGAGGGAATGCAGTACTGAGGGAATACATTACTGATAGAGTGCAGTACTGAGGGAATACTGTACTGAGGGAATACATTACTGAGGGAGTGCAGTACTGAGGGAGTACAGTGCTGATGGAGTGCAGTACTGAGGGAATGCAGTACTGAGGGAATACATTACTGAGGGAGTGCAGTACTGAGGGAGTGCGGTACTGAGGGAATGCAGTATTGAGGGAATACAGTACTGAGGGAGTGCAGTACTGAGGGAGTGCAGTACGGAAGGAATACAGTACTGAGGGAGTGCAGTACTGAGGGAGTGCAGTACAGGGGGAGTGCAGTACTGAGGGAATACAGTACTGAGGGTATACAGTAGTGAGGTCATGCTGTACTGAGGGAGACCTGTACTGGGTGAATATAGTACTGAGGGAATGCATTACTGATGGAGTGCAGCACTGAACGAATACAGTACGGTGGGAATACAGTACTGAGTGAGTGAAGTCCTGTGGGAGTACAGTATTGAGGGAACACAGTACTGAGGGAATGCGGTACTGAGGGAGTGCAGTACTGAGGGAATGCGGTACTGAGGGAGTGCAGTACTGAGGGAGTACCGTACTAAGAGAGTGCAGTTCTGAGGGAATACAGTACTGAGGGAATACAGGACTGAGGGAATACGATACTGGGGGAATACAGTACTGAGGGATTGCAGAACTGAGGGCATAGAGTACTGAGGGAGTGCAGTACAGAGGGAGTGCAGTACGGAGGGAATACAGTACTGGGGTTTGCAGTACTGAGGGAGTGCAGTACTGAGGGAGTGCAGTACTGAGGAAGTGCAGTACTGAGGGAATATAGTACTGAGGGAGTGCAGTACGGAGGGAATAAAGTACTGAGGAAGTGCAGTACTGAGGGAATATAGTACTGAGGGAGTGCAGTACGGAGGGAATAAAGTATTGAGGGAGTGAAGTGCTGAGGGAATACAGTACTGAGGGCATACAGTACTCAGGGAATACAGTACTGAGGGATTGCAGTACTGAGGGAGTGCAGTACTGAGGAAGTGCAGTACTGAGGGAATACTGTACTGAGGGAGTGCAGTACTGAGGGAATACTGTACTCAGGGAGTGCAGTACTGAGGCAGTGCACTATAGGGTGAATACAGTACTGAGGGAGTGCAGTGCTGAGGGAACACAGTACGAGGGAGTGTACTACTGAGGGAGTGCTGTACTGAGGGAGTGCAGTACTGAGGGAATACAGTACTGAGCGAGTGCAGTAGTGAGGGAATGCAGTACTAAGAGATTGCAGTACTGAGGGAATATAGTACTGAGGGAATACAGTACTGAGGGAATACAGTACTGAGGGAATGCAGTACTGAGGAAGTGCAGTACTGAGGGAATAGAATACTGAGGGAATACAGTACTGAGGGAATGCAGTACTAAGAGAGTGCAGTACTGAGGGAATACAGTACTGAGGGAATAGAATACTGAGGGAATACAGTACTGAGGGAATGCAGTACTAAGAGAGTGCAGTACTGGGAGAATACAGTACTGAGGGAATAGAATACTGAGGGAATACAGTACTGAGGGAATAGAGTACTGAGAGAGTGCAGTACTAAGCGAATGCAGTACTGAGGGAATAGAATACTGAGGGAATAGAGTACTGAGAGAGTGCAGTACTAAGAGAGTGCAGTACTGAGGGAATACAGTACTCAGGGAATACAGTACTGAGGGATTGCAGTACTGAGGGAATACAGTACTGAGGGAGTGCTGTACTGAGAGAGTGCAGTATTGAGGGAATACAGTACTGAGAGAGTGCAGTACTGAGGGAGTACTGTACTGACGGAATATAGTACTGAGGGAGTGCAGTACTGAGGGAAAATAGTACTGAGGGAGTGCAGTATTGAGGGAGTGCAGTACTGAGGGAGAGCAGTACTAAGGGAGTGCAGTACTGAGTGAATACAGTCCTGAGGGTATACTGTAATGAGGGAGTGCAGTACTGAGGGGGAGCAGCACTGAGTGAATACAGTAGTCAGAGAATGCATTACTGAGGGAGTGCAGTACTGAGGGAATACAGTACTGTGGGAATACAGTACTGAGGAACCGCACTACTGAAGGAGTGCATTTCTGAGGGAGTGCAGTAATGAGGGAGTGCAGTACTGAGGGATACAATACAGAGGAAGCGCACTGACGGAGTGCATGGCTGAGTGAGTGCAGTACTGAGGAAGTGCAGTACTGAGGGAATATAGTACTGAGGGAGTGCAGTACGGAGGGAATACAGTTCTGAGGGAGTGAAGTACTGAGTGAATACTGTACTGAGGGAATACAGTACTGAGGGATTGCAGTACTGTGGGAATACAGTACTGAGGGAGTGCAGTACGGAGGGAGTGCAGTTCGGAGGGAATAAAGTACTGAGGGAGTGCAGTACTGAGGAAGTGCAGTACGGAGGGAGTACGTTACTGATGGAGTGCAGTACTGAGGGAATACTGTACTGAGTGAGTGCAGTACTGAGGGAATGCAGTACTGGGGGAATACAGTAGTGAGGGAGTTCAGTACTGAGGGAGTGCAGTATGGAGGGAATACAGTACTGAGGGAGTGCAGTACGGAGGGTCTGCAGTGCTGAGGGAATACAGTACTGAGGAAGTGCAGTACTGAGGGAATATAGAACTGAGGGAATACAATAAGGGGAGTGTACTACTGAGGGAGTGCAGTACTGAGGGAATACAGCACTGAGGAAGTGCAGTACTGAGGGAATACAGTACTGAGAGAATACAGTACTGAGGAAGTGCAGTACTGAGGGAATACAGTACTGAGGAAGTGCAGTACTGAGGGAATCCAGTACTGAGAGAATACAGTACTGAGGGAGTGCAGTACTGAGAGAATACAGTACTGATGAAGTGCAGTACTGAGGGAATACAGTACTGAGAGAATACAGTACTGAGAGAATACAGTACTGAGGGAGTGCAGTACTGAGAGAATACAGTACTGAGGGAGTGCAGTACTGATGGAATACAGTACTGTGTGGGTGCAGTACTGAGAGAATACAGTACTGAGGGAGTGCAGTGCTGAGGGAATACAGTACTGAGAGAATACAGTACTGAGGGAGTGCAGTACTGAGGGAATACAGTACTGAGGGAGTGCAGTACTGAGGGAATACAGTACTGAGGGAGTGCAGTACTGAGGGAATACAGTACTGAGGGAGTGCAGTACTGAGGGAATACAGTACTGAGAGAATACAGTACTGAGGGAGTGCAGTACTGAGGGAATACAGTCCTGAGGGAATATAGTACTGAGGGAGTACAGTACTGAGCGAGTGCAGTGCTGAGAGAATACGGTACTGAGGGAATACAGTACTGATGGAGTGCAGCACTGAGGGAATACAGCACACTGAGGGATAACAGTACTGAGGGAGCGCAGTACTGAAGGAGTGCAGTACTGAGGGAGTGCAGTACTGAGGGAGTACAGTACTGAAGGAGTGCAGTACTGAGGGAGTGCAGTACTGAGGGAATACAGTACTGAGGGAATTTAGTACTGAAGGAGTGCAGTACTGAGGGAATACAGTGCTGAAGGAGTGCAGTACTGAGGGGATGCAGTATTGAGGGAATAGAATAATGAGGGAATAGAGTACTGAGAGAGTGCACTTCTTAGCGAATGCAGTACTGAGGGAATTCAGTACTGAGGGAATACAGTACTGAGGGAGTGCTGTACTGAGAGAGTGCAGTACTGAGGGAATACAGTACTGAGAGAGTGCAGTACTGAGGGAGTACTGTACTGACGGAATATAGTACTGAGGGAGTGCAGTATTGAGGGAGTGCAGTATTGAGGGAATAGAATACTGAGGGAATAGAGTACTGAGAGAGTGCAGTACTAAGCGAATGCAGTACTGAGGGAATAGAATAATGAGGGAATAGAGTACTGAGAGAGTGCACTACTTAGCGAATGCAGTACTGAGGGAATACAGTACTGAGCAAATACAGTACTGAGGGAGAGCAGTACTAAGGGAGTGCAGTACTGAGTGAATACAGTCCTGAGGGTATACTGTAATGAGGGAGTGCAGTACTGAGGGAGAGCAGTACTGAGTGAATACAGTACTCAGGGAATGCATTACTGAGGGAGTGCAGTACTGAGGGAATACAGTACTGCAGGAATACAGTACTGAGGAACCGCACTACTGAAGGAGTGCATTTCTGAGGGAGTGTAATAATGAGGGAGTGCATTACTGAGGGATACAATACAGAGGAAGCGCACTGACGGAGTGCATGGCTGAGTGAATGCAGTACTGAGGAAGTGCAGTACTGAGGGAATATAGTACTGAGGGAGTGCAGTACGGAGGGAATACAGTTCTGAGGGAGTGAAGTACTGAGTGAATACTGTACTGAGGGAATACAGTACTGAGGGAATGCAGTACTAAGAGAGTGCAGTACTGGGAGAATACAGTACTGAGGGAATAGAATACTGAGGGAATACAGTACTGAGGGAATAGAGTACTGAGAGAGTGCAGTACTAAGCGAATGCAGTACTGAGGGAATAGAATACTGAGGGAATAGAGTACTGAGAGAGTGCAGTACTAAGCGAATGCAGTACTGAGGGAATAGAATAATGAGGGAATAGAGTACTGAGAGAGTGCACTACTTAGCGAATGCAGTTTTGAGGGAATTCAGTACTGAGGGAATACAGTACTGAGGGAGTGCTGTACTGAGAGAGTGCAGTACTGAGGGAATACAGTACTGAGGGAGTGCTGTACTGAGAGAGTGCAGTATTGAGGGAATACAGTACTGAGAGAGTGCAGTACTGAGGGAGTACTGTACTGACGGAATATAGTACTGAGGGAGTGCAGTACTGAGGGAAAATAGTACTGAGGGAGTGCAGTATTGAGGGAGTGCAGTACTGAGGGAGAGCAGTACTAAGGGAGTGCAGTACTGAGTGAATACAGTCCTGAGGGTATACTGTAATGAGGGAGTGCAGTACTGAGGGAGAGCAGTACTGAGTGAATACAGTAGTCAGAGAATGCATTACTGAGGGAGTGCAGTACTGAGGGAATACAGTACTGTGGGAATACAGTACTGAGGAACCGCACTACTGAAGGAGTGCATTTCTGAGGGAGTGCAGTAATGAGGGAGTGCAGTACTGAGGGATACAATACAGAGGAAGCGCACTGACGGAGTGCATGGCTGAGTGAGTGCAGTACTGAGGAAGTGCAGTACTGAGGGAATATAGTACTGAGGGAGTGCAGTACGGAGGGAATACAGTTCTGAGGGAGTGAAGTACTGAGTGAATACTGTACTGAGGGAATACAGTACTGAGGGATTGCAGTACTGTGGGAATACAGTACTGAGGGAGTGCAGTACGGAGGGAGTGCAGTTCGGAGGGAATAAAGTACTGAGGGAGTGCAGTACTGAGGAAGAGCAGTACGGAGGGAGTACGTTACTGATGGAGTGCAGTACTGAGGGAATACTGTACTGAGGGAGTGCAGTACTGAGGGAGTGCAGTACTGGGGGAATACAGTAGTGAGGGAGTTCAGTACTGAGGGAGTGCAGTATGGAGGGAATACAGTACTGAGGGAGTGCAGTACGGAGGGTCTGCAGTGCTGAGGGAATACAGTACTGAGGAAGTGCAGTACTGAGGGAATATAGAACTGAGGGAATACAATAAGGGGAGTGTACTACTGAGGGAGTGCAGTACTGAGGGAATACAGCACTGAGGAAGTGCAGTACTGAGGGAATACAGTACTGAGAGAATACAGTACTGAGGAAGTGCAGTACTGAGGGAATACAGTACTGAGGAAGTGCAGTACTGAGGGAATCCAGTACTGAGAGAATACAGTACTGAGGGAGTGCAGTACTGAGAGAATACAGTACTGATGAAGTGCAGTACTGAGGGAATACAGTACTGAGAGAATACAGTACTGAGAGAATACAGTACTGAGGGAGTGCAGTACTGAGAGAATACAGTACTGAGGGAGTGCAGTACTGATGGAATACAGTACTGAGTGGGTGCAGTACTGAGAGAATACAGTACTGAGGGAGTGCAGTGCTGAGGGAATACAGTACTGAGAGAATACAGTACTGAGGGAGTGCAGTACTGAGGGAATACAGTACTGAGGGAGTGCAGTACTGAGGGAATACAGTACTGAGGGAGTGCAGTACTGAGGGAATACAGTACTGAGGGAGTGCAGTACTGAGGGAATACAGTACTGAGAGAATACAGTACTGAGGGAGTGCAGTACTGAGGGAATACAGTCCTGAGGGAATATAGTACTGAGGGAGTACAGTACTGAGCGAGTGCAGTGCTGAGAGAATACGGTACTGAGGGAATACAGTACTGATGGAGTGCAGCACTGAGGGAATACAGCACACTGAGGGATAACAGTACTGAGGGAGCGCAGTACTGAAGGAGTGCAGTACTGAGGGAGTGCAGTAATGAGGGAGTGCAGTACTGAGGGAGTACAGTACTGAAGGAGTGCAGTACTGAGGGAGTGCAGTACTGAGGGAATACAGTACTGAGGGAATTTAGTACTGAAGGAGTGCAGTACTGAGGGAATACAGTGCTGAAGGAATACAGTACTGAGGGGAAGCAGTATTGAGGGAATAGAATACTGAGGGAATAGAGTACTGAGAGAGTGCAGTACTAAGCGAATGCAGTACTGAGGGAATAGAATAATGAGGGAATAGAGTACTGAGAGAGTGCACTACTTAGCGAATGCAGTACTGAGGGAATTCAGTACTGAGGGAATACAGTACTGAGGGAATTTAGTACTGAAGGAGTGCAGTACTGAGGGAATACTGTACTGAGAGAGTGCAGTACTGAGGGAATACAGTACTGAAGGAGTGCAGTACTGAGGGAGTGCAGTACTGAGGGAATACAGTACTGAGGGAATTTAGTACTGAAGGAGTGCAGTACTGAGGGGATGCAGTATTGAGGGAATAGAATACTGAGGGAATAGAGTACTGAGAGAGTGCAGTACTAAGCGAATGCAGTACTGAGGGAATAGAATAATGAGGGAATAGAGTACTGAGAGAGTGCACTACTTAGCGAATGCAGTACTGAGGGAATTTAGTACTGAGGGAATACAGTACTGAGGGAGTGCTGTACTGAGAGAGTGCAGTACTGAGGGAATACAGTACTGAGAGAGTGCAGTACTGAGGGAGTACTGTACTGACGGAATATAGTACTGAGGGAGTGCAGTACTGAGGAAAAATAGTACTGAGGGAGTGCAGTATTGAGGGAGTGCAGTATTGAGGGAATAGAATACTGAGGGAATAGAGTACTGAGAGAGTGCAGTACTAAGCGAATGCAGTACTGAGGGAATAGAATAATGAGGGAATAGAGTACTGAGAGAGTGCACTACTTAGCGAATGCAGTACTGAGGGAATACAGTACTGAGCAAATACAGTACTGAGGGAGAGCAGTACTAAGGGAGTGCAGTACTGAGTGAATACAGTCCTGAGGGTATACTGTAATGAGGGAGTGCAGTACTGAGGGAGAGCAGTACTGAGTGAATACAGTACTCAGGAATGCATTACTGAGGGAGTGCAGTACTGAGGGAATACAGTACTGCGGGAATACAGTACTGAGGAACCGCACTACTGAAGGAGTGCATTTCTGAGGGAGTGTAATAATGAGGGAGTGCATTACTGAGGGATACAATACAGAGGAAGCGCACTGACGGAGTGCATGGCTGAGTGAATGCAGTACTGAGGAAGTGCAGTACTGAGGGAATATAGTACTGAGGGAGTGCAGTACGGAGGGAATACAGTTCTGAGGGAGTGAAGTACTGAGTGAATACTGTACTGAGGGAATACAGTACTGAGGGAATGCAGTACTAAGAGTGTGCAGTACTGGGAGAATACAGTACTGAGGGAATAGAATACTGAGGGAATACAGTACTGAGGGAATAGAGTACTGAGAGAGTGCAGTACTAAGCGAATGCAGTACTGAGGGAATAGAATACTGAGGGAATAGAGTACTGAGAGAGTGCAGTACTAAGCGAATGCAGTACTGAGGGAATAGAATAATGAGGGAATAGAGTACTGAGAGAGTGCACTACTTAGCGAATGCAGTTTTGAGGGAATTCAGTACTGAGGGAATACAGTACTGAGGGAGTGCTGTACTGAGAGAGTGCAGTACTGAGGGAATACAGTACTGAGGGAGTGCTGTACTGAGAGAGTGCAGTACTGAGGGAATACAGTACTGAGAGAGTGCAGTACTGAGGGAGTACTGTACTGACGGAATATAGTACTGAGGGAGTGCAGTACTGAGGGAAAATAGTACTGAGGGAGTGCAGCATTGAGGGAGTGCAGTACTGAGGGAGAGCAGTACTAAGGGAGTGCAGTACTGAGTGAATACAGTCCTGAGGGTATACTGTAATGAGGGAGTGCAGTACTGAGGGAGAGCAGTACTGAGTGAATACAGTAGTCAGAGAATGCATTACTGAGGGAGTGCAGTACTGAGGGAATACAGTACTGCGGGAATACAGTACTGAGGAACCGCACTACTGAAGGAGTGCATTTCTGAGGGAGTGCAGTAATGAGGGAGTGCAGTACTGAGGGATACAATACAGAGGAAGCGCACTGACGGAGTGCATGGCTGAGTGAGTGCAGTACTGAGGAAGTGCAGTACTGAGGGAATATAGTACTGAGGGAGTGCAGTACGGAGGGAATACAGTTCTGAGGGAGTGAAGTACTGAGTGAATACTGTACTGAGGGAATACAGTACTGAGGGATTGCAGTACTGCGGGAATACAGTACTGAGGGAGTGCAGTACGGAGGGAGTGCAGTTCGGAGGGAATAAAGTACTGAGGGAGTGCAGTACTGAGGAAGTGCAGTACGGAGGGAGTACGTTACTGATGGAGTGCAGTACTGAGGGAATACTGTACTGAGGGAGTGCAGTACTGAGGGAGTGCAGTACTGGGGGAATACAGTAGTGAGGGAGTTCAGTACTGAGGGAGTGCAGTATGGAGGGAATACAGTACTGAGGGAGTGCAGTACGGAGGGTCTGCAGTGCTGAGGGAATACAGTACTGAGGAAGTGCAGTACTGAGGGAATATAGAACTGAGGGAATACAATAAGGGGAGTGTACTACTGAGGGAGTGCAGTACTGAGGGAATACAGCACTGAGGAAGTGCAGTACTGAGGGAATACAGTACTGAGAGAATACAGTACTGAGGAAGTGCAGTACTGAGGGAATACAGTACTGAGGAAGTGCAGTACTGAGGGAATCCAGTACTGAGAGAATACAGTACTGAGGGAGTGCAGTACTGAGAGAATACAGTACTGAGGGAGTGCAGTACTGATGGAATACAGTACTGAGGGAGTGCAGTACTGAGAGAATACAGTACTGAGGGAGTGCAGTACTGAGGGAATCCAGTACTGAGAGAATACAGTACTGAGGGAGTGCAGTACTGAGGGAATACAGTACTGAGGGAGTGCAGTACTGAGGGAATACAGTACTGAGGGAGTGCAGTACTGAGAGAATACAGTACTGAGGGAGTGCAGTACTGAGGGAATACAGTACTGAGAGAATACAGTACTGAGGGAGTGCAGTACTGAGGGAATACAGTCCTGAGGGAATATAGTACTGAGGGAGTACAGTACTGAGCGAGTGCAGTGCTTCGAGAATACGGTACTGAGGGAATACAGTACTGATGGAGTGCAGCACTGAGGGAATACAGCACTGAGGGATAACAGTACTGAGGGAGCGCAGTACTGAAGGAGTGCAGTACTGAGGGAGTGCAGTACTGAGGGAATACAGTACTGAAGGAGTGCAGTAGTGAGGGAGTGCAGTACTGAGGGAATACAGTACTGAGGGAATTTAGTACTGAAGGAGTGCAGTACTGAGGGAATACTGTACTGAAGGAGTGCAGTACTGAGGGAATACAGTACTGAAGGAGTGCAGTACAGAGGGAGTGCAGTACTGAGGGTATACAGTACGGAGGGAATTTAGTACTGAAGGAGTGCAGTACTGAGGGAATACAGTGCTGAAGGAGTGCAGTACTGAGGGGATGCAGTACTGAGGGAATAGAATACTGAGGGAATAGAGTACTGAGAGAGTGCAGTACTAAGCGAATGCAGTACTGAGGGAATAGAATAATGAGGGAATAGAGTACTGAGAGAGTGCACTACTTAGTGAATGCAGTACTGAGGGAATTCAGTACTGAGGGAATACAGTACTGAGGGAGTGCTGTACTGAGAGAGTGCAGTACTGAGGGAATACAGTATTGAGAGAGTGCAGTACTGAGGGAGTACTGTACTGACGGAATATAGTACTGAGGGAGTGCAGTACTGAGGAAAAATAGTACTGAGGGAGTGCAGTATTGAGGGAGTGCAGTACTGAGGGAGTGCAGTACTGAGGGAATACAGTACTGAGCGAATACAGTACTGAGGGAGAGCAGTACTAAGGGAGTGCAGTGCTGAGTGAATACAGTCCTGAGGGTATACTGTAATGAGGGAGTGCAGTACTGAGGGAGAGCAGTACTGAGTGAATACAGTACTCAGGGAATGCATTACTGAGGGAGTGCAGTACTGAGGGAATACAGTACTGCGGGAATACAGTACTGAGAAACCGCACTACTGAAGGAGTGCATTTCTGAGGGAGTGTAATAATGAGGGAGTGCAGTACTGAGGGATACAATACAGAGGAAGCGCACTGACGGAGTGCATGGCTGAGTGAGTGCAGTACTTTGGAAGTGCAGTACTGAGGGAATAAAGTACTGAGGGAGTGAAGTACTGAGGGAATACAGTACTGAGGGCATACAGTACTGAGGGAATACAGTAATGAGGGCATAGAGTATTGAGGGAGTGCAGTACAGAGGGAGTGCAGTACAGAGGAAGTGCAGTACTGAGGGAATACAGTACTGAGGGAGTGAAGTACTGAGGGATTGCAGTACTGAGGGAGTACTGTACTGAGTGAGTACATTACTGAGGGAGTGTAGTACTGAGGGCGTGCAGTATTGAGGCAATGCAGTACAGGGGGAGTACAGTACTGAGGGAGTGCAGTACTGAGTGAGTGCAGTACGGAGGAAATACAGTACTGAGGGAGTGCAGTACGGAGGGGGTGCAGCACTGAGGGAATGCAGTACTGAGGGACTGCAGTACTGAAGCAATGCACTACTGAGGGAATACAGTACTGAGGGAATGCAATACTGAGGGAATGCAGTACAGAGGGAGTACAGTACTTAGGGAATACAGTACAAGGGAGTGTACTACTGAGGGAGTGCTGTACCGAGGGAGTGCAGTACTGAGGAAATACAGTACTGAGGAAATACAGTACTGAGGGAGTGCAGTACTGAGGGAGTGCAGTACTGAGGGAGTGCACTGCTAAGGGTGCAGTATTGAGGGAATACAGTATTGAGGGATACAATACAGAGGAAGCGCACTGAGGGAGTGCATGGCTGAGTGGTGCAGTACTGAGTGAAAACAGTACGGAGGGAATGCAGTACTGAGCCAGCACACTACTGAGGCAGTGCAGTGCTGAGGGAGTGCAGTACTGAGGGAATACAGTACTGAGGGAATACGATACTGGGAGAATACAGTACTGAGGGATTGCAGTACTGAGGGCATAGAGTACCAAGGGAGTGCAGTACAGAGGGAGTGCAGTACGGAGGGAATACAGTACTGAGGGAGTGAAGTCCTGTAGGATTACAGTACAGAGGGAGTGCAGTACTGAGGGAGTGCAGTACGGAGGGAATACAGTACTGAGGGAGTGCAGTACGGAGGGAATACAGTACTGAGGGAGTGAAGTCCTGTGGGATTACAGTACAGGGGGAGTGCAGTACTGAGGGAATGCAGTACTTTGGCAGTGCAGCACTGAGGAAAAATAGTACTGAGGAAGTGCAGTACTGAGGGAGAGCACTACTGAGGGAGTGCAGTACTGAGAGAATACAGTACTGAGGGTATACAGTAGTGAGGGCGTGTTGTACTGAGGGAATGCATTACTGAGGAACCGCACTACTGAGGGAGTGCATTGCTGCGGTAGTGCAGTACTGAGGGAATGCAGTATTGAGGGATACAATACAGAGGAAGCGCACTGAGGGAGTGCATGGCTGAGGGATTGCAGTACTGAGTGAATACAGCACGGAGGGAATGCAGTACTGAGCCAGCGCACTACTGAGGGAGTGCAGTGCTGAGGGAGTGCAGTACTGAGGAAGTGCAGTACTGAGGGAATATAGTACTGAGGGAGTGCAGTACGGAGGGAATGAAGTATTTAGGGAGTGAAGTACTGAGGGAATACAATACTGAGGGCATACAGTACTCAGGGAATGCAGTACTGAGGGATTGCAGTACTGAGGGAATGCAGTACAGAGGGAATACATTACTGTGGGAGTGCAGTACTGAGGGAATACTGTACTGAGGGAGTGCAGTACTGAGGCAGTGCAGTACAGGGGGAATACAGTACTGATGGAGTGCATGGTTGAGTGAGTGCAGTACTGAGGAAGTGCAGTACTGAGGGAATATAGTACTGAGGGAGTGCAGTACGGAGGGAATACAGTTCTAAGGGAGTGAAGTACTGAGTGAATACTGTACTGAGGGAATACAGTACTGAGGGATTGCAGTACTGCGGGAATACAGTACTGAGGGAGTGCATATGGAGGGAGTGCAGTTCGGAGGGAATACAGTACTGAGGGAGTGCAGTACTGAGGAAGTGCAGTGCAGAGGGAATACAGTCCTGAGGGAATACAGTACTGAGGGAGTACAGTACTGAGCGAGTGCAGTACTGAGAGAATACGGTACTGAGGGAATACAGTACTGATGGAGTGAAGCACTGAGGGACTACAGCACTGAGGGATAACAGTACTGAGGGAGTGCAGTACTGAAGGAGTGCAGTACTGAGGGAGTGCAGTACTGAGGGAATACAGTACTGAGGGAATTTAGTACTGAAAGAGTGCAGTACAGAGAGAATACAGTACTGAAGGAGTGCAGTACTGAGGGAGTGCAGTACTGAGGGGATGCAGTACTGAGGGAACACAGAATTGAGGGATTGCAGTACTGAGGGAATACAATGCTGAGGTTGTGCAGTACTGAGGGAATACACTATGGAGGGAATACAGTACTCAGGGAGTGCAGCACTGAGGGAATACAATACTGAGGGAATACAGTACTGAGAGATTGCAGTACTGCGAGATTGCAGTACTGAGGGAATACAGCACGGAGGTAATACAGTACTGAGGGAGTGCAGTACTGAGGGAATACAGTACTGAGGGTGTGCAGTAATGAGAGATTGCAGTACTGAGGGAGTGCAGTACTGAGGGAAAATAGTACTGAGGGAATACAGTACTGAGGGAGAGCAGTACTGAGGGAGAGCAGTACTGAGGGAATACAGTACTGAGGGAATACAGTACTGAGGGAGAGCAGTACTGAGGGAGAGCAGTACTGAGGGAAAACAGTACTGAGGGAATACAGTACTGAGGGTGTGCAGTAATGAGAGATTGCAGTACTGAGGGAGTGCAGTACTGAGGGAAAATAGTACTGAGGGAATACAGTACTGAGGGAGAGCAGTACTGAGGGAGCGCAGTACTGAGGGAATACAGTACTGTGGGTGTGCAGTAATGAGAGATTACAGTACTGAGGGAGAGCAGTACTGAGGGAATACAGTACTGAGGGAATACAGTACTGAGGGAGAGCAGTACTGAGGGAGAGCAGTACTGAGGGAATACAGTACTGAGGGAATACAGTACTGAGGGAGAGCAGTACTGAGGGAGCGCAGTACTGAGGGAATACAGTACTGAGGGAGCACAGTACTGAGGGAATACAGTACTGAGGGATTGCAGTACTGAGGGAATACAGTGCTGAGGGAATACAGTAGTGAGGGAGCACAGTACTGAGGATGATCAGTACTGAGTGAATACAGTACTGAGGTACCGCACCACTGACGGAGTGCATTGCTGAGCGAGTGCAGTACTGAGGGAGTGCAGTACGGAGGGAGTGCAGTACTGAGGGATACAATACAGAGGAAGCGCACTGAGCGAGTGCAGTACTGAGTGAATACAGTACGGAGGGAATGCAGCACTGAGGGAATATAGTACTGAGGGAATATAGTACTGAGGGAGTGAAGTACAGAGGGAATACAGTACTGAGGGAGAGCAGTACTGAGGGAATACAGTACTGAGGGTATACAGTACTGAGGGTATACAGTAGTGCTGGACTGAGGGAGAGCTGTACTGAGTGAATACAGTACTGAGGGAATGCATTACTGACGGAGTGCAGTACAGAGGGAATACAGTACGGAGGGAGAACAGTACTGAGGAAGTGCAGTACTGAGGGAATATTGTCCTGAGGGAGAGCAGTCCTGAGGGAGTGCAGTACTGAGGGAGAGCAGTACAAGTGAATACAGTACTGAGGGAATGTATTGCTGAGGAAACGCACTATTGAGGGAGTGCATTGCTGAGGGAGTGCAGTACTGAGGGAATGCAGTACTGAGGGATACAATACAGAGGAAGCACACTGAGGGAGGGCATTGCTGAGGCAGTGCAGTGCTGAGGGAGTGCAGTACTGAGGGAATATAGTATTGAGGGAGTACAGTACGGAGGGAATAAAGTACTGAGGGAGTGAAGTACTGAGGGAATACAGTACTGAGGGGATACAGTACTGAGGGAATACAGTAATGAGGGCATAGAGTATTGAGGGAGTGCAGTACAGAGGGAGTGCAGTACAGAGGAAGTGCAGTACTGAGGGAATACAGTACTGAGGGAGTGAAGTACTGAGGGAGTGCAGTACTGAGGGAGTGCAGTACTGAGGGAGTACATTACTGAGGGAGTGTAGTACTGAGGGTATACTGTACTGAGGGCGTGCAGTATTGAGGCAATGCAGTACAGGGGGAGTACAGTACTGAGGGAGTGCAGTACTGAGTGAGTGCAGTACGGAGGAAATACAGTACTGAGGGAGTGCAGTACGGAGGGGGTGCAGTACTGAGGGAATGCAGTACTGAGGGACTGCAGTACTGAGGCAATGCACTACTGAGGGAATACAGTACTGAGGGAATGCAGTACTGAGGGAATGCAGTACTGAGGGAGTGCAGTACTGAGGGAATGCAGTACTGAGGGAGTGCATTGCTAAGGGTGCAGTACTGAGGGAATACAGTATTGAGGGAATACAGTACTCAGGGAGTGCAGCACTGAGGGAATACAGTACTGAGGGAATACAGTACTGAGAGATTGCAGTACTGAGAGATTGCAGTACTGAGGGAATGCAGCACAGAGGTAATACAGTACTGAGGGAGTGCAGTACTGAGGGAATACAGTACTGAGGGTGTGCAGTAATGAGAGATTGCAGTACTGAGGGAGTGCAGTACTGAGGGAAAAGAGTACTGAGGGAATACAGTACTGAGGGAGAGCAGTACTGAGGGAGCGCAATACTGAGGGAATACAGTACTGAGGGTGTGCAGTAATGAGAGATTGCAGTACTGAGGGAGTGCAGTACTGAGGGAAAATAGTACTGAGGGAATACAGTACTGAGGGAGAGCAGTACTGAGGTAGAGCAGTACTGAGGGAATACAGTACTGAGGGAATACAGTACTGAGGGAGAGCAGTATTGAGGGAGCGCAGTACTGAGGGAGTACAGTACTGAGGGTGCACAGTACTGAGGGAATACAGTACTGAGGGATTGCAGTACTGAGGGAATACAGTACTGAGGGAATACAGTAGTGAGGGAGCACAGTACTGAGGATGATCAGTACTGAGTGAATACAGTACTGAGGCACCGCACCACTGACGGAGTGCATTGCTGAGCGAGTGCGGTACTGAGGGATACAATACAGAGGAAGCGCACTGAGATAGTGCAGTACTGAGTGAATACAGTACGGAGGGAATGCAGCACTGAGGAAACGCACTACTGAGGGAATATAGTACTGAGGGAGAGCAGTACAAAGGGAATACAGTACTGAGGGAGAGCAGTACTGAGGGAATACAGTATTGAGGGAGCACAGTACTGAGGGAATACAGTACTGAGGCAATACAGTACTGAGGGTATACAGTTCTGAGGGTATACAGTAGTGCTGGACTGAGGGAGAGCTGTACTGAGTGAATACAGTACTGAGGGAATGCATTACTGATGGAGTGCAGTACAGAGGGAATACAGTACGGAGGGAGAACAGTACTGAGGAAGTGCAGTACTGAGGGAATATTGTCCTGAGGGAGAGCAGTCCTGAGGGAGTGCAGTACTGAGGGAGAGCAGTACAAGTGAATACAGTACTGAGGGAATGTATTACTGAGGAAACGCACTACTGAGGGAGTGCATTGCTGAGGGAGTGCAGTACTGAGGGAATGCAGTACTGAGGGATACAATACAGAGGAAGCACACTGAGGGAGTGCATTGCTGAGGCAGTGCAGTGCTGAGGGAGTGCAGTACTGAGGAAGTGCAGTACTGAGGGAATATAGTATTGAGGGAGTGCAGTACGGAGGGAATAAAGTACTGAGGGAGTGAAGTACTGAGGGAATACAGTACTGAGGGCATACAGTACTGAGGGAATACAGTAATGAGGGCATAGAGTATTGAGGGAGTGCAGTACAGAGGGAGTGCAGTACAGAGGAAGTGCAGTACTGAGGGAATACAGTACTGAGGGAGTGAAGTACTGAGGGAGTGCAGTACTGAGGGAGTACAGTACTGAGGGAGTACATTACTGAGGGAGTGTAGTACTGAGGGCGTGCAGTATTGAGGCAATGCAGTACAGGGGGAGTACAGTACTGAGGGAGTGCAGTACTGAGTGAGTGCAGTACGGAGGAAATACAGTACTGAGGGAGTGCAGTACGGAGGGGGTGCAGTACTGAGGGAATACAGTACTGAGGGACTGCGGTACTGAGGCAATGCACTACTGAGGGAATACAGTACTGAGGGAATGCAGTACTGAGGGAATGCAGTACAGAGGGAGTACAGTACTTAGGGAATACAGTACAAGGGAGTGTACTACTGAGGGAGTGCTGTACTGAGGGAGTGCAGTACTGAGGAAATACAGTACTGAGGAAATACAGTACTGAGGGAGTGCAGTACTGAGGGAGTGCAGTACTGAGGGAGTGCACTGCTAAGGGTGCAGTATTGAGGGAATACAGTATTGAGGGATACAATACAGAGGAAGCGCACTGAGGGAGTGCATGGCTGAGTGAGTGCAGTACTGAGTGAAAACAGTACGGAGGGAATGCAGTACTGAGCCAGCGCACTACTGAGGGAGTGCAGTGCTGAGGGAGTGCAGTACTGAGGGAATACAGTACTGAGGGAATACGATACTGGGGGAATACAGTACTGAGGGATTGCAGTACTGAGGGCATAGAGTACTGAGGGAGTGCAGTACAGAGGGAGTGCAGTACGGAGGGAATACAGTACTGAGGGAGTGAAGTCCTGTGGGATTACAGTACAGAGAGAGTGCAGTACTGAGGGAAAATAGTACTGAGGGAGTGCAGTACGGAGGGAATACAGTACTGAGGGAGTGAAGTCCTGTGTGATTACAGTACAGAGCGAGTGCAGTACTGAGGGAGTGCAGTACGGAGGGAATACAGTACTGAGGGAGTGCAGTACGGAGGGAATACAGTACTGAGGGAGTGAAGTCCTGTGGGATTACAGTACAGGGGGAGTGCAGTACTGAGGGAATGCAGTACTTTGGCAGTGCAGCACTGAGGAAAAATAGTACTGAGGAAGTGCAGTACTGAGGGAGAGCACTACTGAGGGAGTGCAGTACTGAGAGAATACAGTACTGAGGGTATACAGTAGTGAGGGCGTGTTGTACTGAGGGAATGCATTACTGAGGAACCGCACTACTGAGGGAGTGCATTGCTGCGGTAGTGCAGTACTGAGGGAATGCAGTATTGAGGGATACAATACAGAGGAAGCGCACTGAGGGAGTGCATGGCTGAGGGATTGCAGTACTGAGTGAATACAGCACGGAGGGAATGCAGTGCTGAGGGAGTGCAGTACTGAGGAAGTGCAGTACTGAGGGAATATAGTACTGAGGAAGTGCAGTACTGAGGGAATATAGTACTGAGGGAGTGCAGTACGGAGGGAATGAAATATTGAGGGAGTGAAGTACTGAGGGAATACAATACTGAGGGCATACAGTACTCAGGGAATGCAGTACTGAGGGATTGCAGTACTGAGGGAATGTAGTACTGAGGGAATACATTACTGTGGGAGTGCAGTACTGAGGGAACACTGTACTGAGGGAGTGCAGTACTGAGGCAGTGCAGTACAGGGGGAATACAGTACTGACGGAGTGCATGGCTGAGTGAGTGCAGTACTGAGGAAGTGCAGTACTGAGGGAATATAGTACTGAGGGAGTGCAGTACGGAGGGAATACAGTTCTGAGGGAGTGAAGTACTGAGTGAATACTGTACTGAGGGAATGCATTACTGACGGAGTGCAGTACAGAGGGAATACAGTACGGAGGGAGAACAGTACTGAGGAAGTGCAGTACTGAGGGAATATAGTACTGAGGGAGTGCAGTACGAAGGGAATGAAGTATTGAGGGAGTGAAGTACTGAGGGAATACAATACTGAGGGCATACAGTACTCAGGGAATGCAGTACTGAGGGAGTGCAGTACTGAGGCAGTGCAGTACAGGGGGAATACAGTACTGACGGAGTGCATGGCTGAGTGAGTGCAGTACTGAGGAAGTGCAGTACTGAGGGAATATAGTACTGAGGGAGTGCAGTACGAAGGGAATACAGTTCTGAGGGAGTGAAGTACTGAGTGAATACTGTACTGAGGGAATACAGTACTGAGGGATTGCAGTAATGCGGGAATACAGTACTGAGGGAGTGCATACGGAGGGAGTGCAGTTCGGAGGGAATACAGTACTGAGGGAGTGCAGTACTGAGGAAGTGCAGTACAGAGGGAATACAGTCCTGAGGGAATACAGTACTGAGGGAGTACAGTACTGAGCGAGTGCAGTACTGAGAGAATACGGTACTGAGGGAATACAGTACTGATGGAGTGCAGCACTGAGGGACTACAGCACTGAGGGATAACAGTACTGAGGGAGTGCAGTACTGAAGGAGTGCAGTACTGAGGGAGTGCAGTACTGAGGGAATACAGTACTGAGGGGATTTAGTACTGAAAGAGTGCAGTACTGAGAGAATACAGTACTGAAGGAGTGCAGTACTGAGGGAGTGCAGTACTGAGGGGATGCAGTACTGAGGGAACACAGAATTGAGGGATTGCAGTACTGAGGGAATATAATGCTGAGGTTGTGCAGTACTGAGGGAATACACTATGGAGGGAATACAGTACTCAGGGAGTGCAGCACTGAGGGAATACAGTACTGAGGGAATACAGTACTGAGAGATTGCAGTACTGAGAGATTGCAGTACTGAGGGAATACAGCACGGAGGTAATACAGTACTGAGGGAGTGCAGTACTGAGGGAATACAGTACTGAGGGTGTGCAGTAATGAGAGATTGCAGTACTGAGGGAGTGCAGTACTGAGGGAAAATAGTACTGAGGGAATACAGTACTGAGGGAGAGCAGTACTGAGGGAGAGCAGTACTGAGGGAATACAGTACTGAGGGAATACAGTACTGAGGGAGAGCAGTATTGAGGGAGCGCAGTACTGAGGGAGTACAGTACTGAGGGTGCACAGTACTGAGGGAATACAGTACTGAGGGATTGCAGTACTGAGGGAATACAGTACTGAGGGAATACAGTAGTGAGGGAGCACAGTACTGAGGATGATCAGTACTGAGTGAATACAGTACTGAGGCACCGCACCACTGACGGAGTGCATTGCTGAGCGAGTGCAGTACTGAGGGATACAATACAGAGGAAGCGCACTGAGATAGTGCAGTACTGAGTGAATACAGTACGGAGGGAATGCAGCACTGAGGAAACGCACTACTGAGGGAATATAGTACTGAGGGAGAGCAGTACAAAGGGAATACAGTACTGAGGGAGAGCAGTACTGAGGGAATACAGTATTGAGGGAGCACAGTACTGAGGGAATACAGTACTGAGGCAATACAGTACTGAGGGTATACAGTACTGAAGGTATACAGTAGTGCTGGACTGAGGGAGAGCTGTACTGAGTGAATACAGTACTGAGGGAATGCATTACTGATGGAGTGCAGTACAGAGGGAATACAGTACGGAGGGAGAACAGTACTGAGGAAGTGCAGTACTGAGGGAATATTGTCCTGAGGGAGAGCAGTCCTGAGGGAGTGCAGTACTGAGGGAGAGCAGTACAAGTGAATACAGTACTGAGGGAATGTATTACTGAGGAAACGCACTACTGAGGGAGTGCATTGCTGAGGGAGTGCAGTACTGAGGGAATGCAGTACTGAGGGATACAATACAGAGGAAGCACACTGAGGGAGTGCATTGCTGAGGCAGTGCAGTGCTGAGGGAGTGCAGTACTGAGGAAGTGCAGTACTGAGGGAATATAGTATTGAGGGAGTGCAGTACGGAGGGAATAAAGTACTGAGGGAGTGAAGTAATGAGGGAATACAGTACTGAGGGCATACAGTACTGAGGGAATACAGTAATGAGGGCATAGAGTATTGAGGGAGTGCAGTACAGAGGGAGTGCAGTACAGAGGAAGTGCAGTACTGAGGGAATACAGTAGTGAGGGTGTGAAGTACTGAGGGAGTGCAGTACTGAGGGAATACAGTACTGAGGGCATACAGTACTGAGGGAATACAGTAATGAGGGCATAGAGTATTGAGGGAGTGCAGTACAGAGGGAGTGCAGTACAGAGGACGTGCAGTACTGAGGGAATACAGTAGTGAAGGTGTGAAGTACTGAGGGAGTGCAGTACTGAGGGAATACAGTACTGAGGGAATACGATACTGGGGGAATACAGTACTGAGGGATTGCAGTACTGAGGGCATAGAGTACTGAGGGAGTGCAGTACAGAGGGAGTGCAGTACGGAGGGAATACAGTACTGAGGGAGTGAAGTCCTGTGGGATTACAGTACAGAGAGAGTGCAGTACTGAGGGAAAATAGTACTGAGGGAGTGCAGTACGGAGGGAATACAGTACTGAGGGAGTGAAGTCCTGTGTGATTACAGTACAGAGCGAGTGCAGTACTGAGGGAGTGCAGTACGGAGGGAATACACTACTGAGGGAGTGCAGTACGGAGGGAATACAGTACTGAGGGAGTGAAGTCCTGTGGGATTACAGTACAGGGGGAGTGCAGTACTGAGGGAATGCAGTACTTTGGCAGTGCAGCACTGAGGAAAAATAGTACTGAGGAAGTGCAGTACTGAGGGAGAGCACTACTGAGGGAGTGCAGTACTGAGAGAATACAGTACTGAGGGTATACAGTAGTGAGGGCGTGTTGTACTGAGGGAATGCATTACTGAGGAACCGCACTACTGAGGGAGTGCATTGCTGCGGTAGTGCAGTACTGAGGGAATGCAGTATTGAGGGATACAATACAGAGGAAGCGCACTGAGGGAGTGCATGGCTGAGGGATTGCAGTACTGAGTGAATACAGCACGGAGGGAATGCAGTGCTGAGGGAGTGCAGTACTGAGGAAGTGCAGTACTGAGGGAATATAGTACTGAGGAAGTGCAGTACTGAGGGAATATAGTACTGAGGGAGTGCAGTACGGAGGGAATGAAGTATTGAGGGAGTGAAGTACTGAGGGAATACAATACTGAGGGCATACAGTACTCAGGGAATGCAGTACTGAGGGATTGCAGTACTGAGGGAATGTAGTACTGAGGGAATACATTACTGTGGGAGTGCAGTACTGAGGGAACACTGTACTGAGGGAGTGCAGTACTGAGGCAGTGCAGTACAGGGGGAATACAGTACTGACGGAGTGCATGGCTGAGTGAGTGCAGTACTGAGGAAGTGCAGTACTGAGGGAATATAGTACTGAGGGAGTGCAGTACGGAGGGAATACAGTTCTGAGGGAGTGAAGTACTGAGTGAATACTGTACTGAGGGAATGCATTACTGACGGAGTGCAGTACAGAGGGAATACAGTACGGAGGGAGAACAGTACTGAGGAAGTGCAGTACTGAGGGAATATTGTCCTAGGGAGAGCAGTCCTGAGGGAGTGCAGTACTGAGGGAGAGCAGTACAAGTGAATACAGTATTGAGGGAATGTATTGCTGAGGAAACGCACTATTGAGGGAGTGCATTGCTGAGGGAGTGCAGTACTGAGGGAATGCAGTACTGAGGGATACAATACAGAGGAAGCACACTGAGGGAGTGCATTGCTGAGGCAGTGCAGTGCTGAGGGAGTGCAGTACTGAGGGAATATAGTATTGAGGGAGTGCAGTACGGAGGGAATAAAGTACTGAGGGAGTGAAGTACTGAGGGAATACAGTACTGAGGGGATACAGTACTGAGGGAATACAGTAATGAGGGCATAGAGTATTGAGGGAGTGCAGTACAGAGGGAGTGCAGTACAGAGGAAGTGCAGTACTGAGGGAATACAGTACTGAGGGAGTGAAGTACTGAGGGAGTGCAGTACTGAGGGAGTGCAGTACTGAGGGAGTACATTACTGAGGGAGTGTAGTACTGAGGGTATACTGTACTGAGGGCGTGCAGTATTGAGGCAATGCAGTACAGGGGGAGTACAGTACTGAGGGAGTGCAGTACTGAGTGAGTGCAGTACGGAGGAAATACAGTACTGAGGGAGTGCAGTACGGAGGGGGTGCAGTACTGAGGGAATGCAGTACTGAGGGACTGCAGTACTGAGGCAATGCACTACTGAGGGAATACAGTACTGAGGGAATGCAGTACTGAGGGAATGCAGTACTGAGGGAGTGCAGTACTGAGGGAATGCAGTACTGAGGGAGTGCATTGCTAAGGGTGCAGTACTGAGGGAATACAGTATTGAGGGAATACAGTACTCAGGGAGTGCAGCACTGAGGGAATACAGTACTGAGGGAATACAGTACTGAGAGATTGCAGTACTGAGAGATTGCAGTACTGAGGGAATGCAGCACAGAGGTAATACAGTACTGAGGGAGTGCAGTACTGAGGGAATACAGTACTGAGGGTGTGCAGTAATGAGAGATTGCAGTACTGAGGGAGTGCAGTACTGAGGGAAAAGAGTACTGAGGGAATACAGTACTGAGGAGAGCAGTACTGAGGGAGCGCAATACTGAGGGAATACAGTACTGAGGGTGTGCAGTAATGAGAGATTGCAGTACTGAGGGAGTGCAGTACTGAGGGAAAATAGTACTGAGGGAATACAGTACTGAGGGAGAGCAGTACTGAGGTAGAGCAGTACTGAGGGAATACAGTACTGAGGGAATACAGTACTGAGGGAGAGCAGTATTGAGGGAGCGCAGTACTGAGGGAGTACAGTACTGAGGGTGCACAGTACTGAGGGAATACAGTACTGAGGGATTGCAGTACTGAGGGAATACAGTACTGAGGGAATACAGTAGTGAGGGAGCACAGTACTGAGGATGATCAGTACTGAGTGAATACAGTACTGAGGCACCGCACCACTGACGGAGTGCATTGCTGAGCGAGTGCAGTACTGAGGGATACAATACAGAGGAAGCGCACTGAGATAGTGCAGTACTGAGTAAATACAGTACGGAGGGAATGCAGCACTGAGGAAACGCACTACTGAGGTAATATAGTACTGAGGGAGAGCAGTACAAAGGGAATACAGTACTGAGGGAGAGCAGTACTGAGGGAATACAGTATTGAGGGAGCACAGTACTGAGGGAATACAGTACTGAGGCAATACAGTACTGAGGGTATACAGTTCTGAGGGTATACAGTAGTGCTGGACTGAGGGAGAGCTGTACTGAGTGAATACAGTACTGAGGGAATGCATTACTGATGGAGTGCAGTACAGAGGGAATACAGTACGGAGGGAGAACAGTACTGAGGAAGTGCAGTACTGAGGGAATATTGTCCTGAGGGAGAGCAGTCCTGAAGGAGTGCAGTACTGAGGGAGAGCAGTACAAGTGAATACAGTACTGAGGGAATGTATTACTGAGGAAACGCACTACTGAGGGAGTGCATTGCTGAGGGAGTGCAGTACTGAGGGAATGCAGTACTGAGGGATACAATACAGAGGAAGCACACCGAGGGAGTGCATTGCTGAGGCAGTGCAGTGCTGAGGGAGTGCAGTACTGAGGAAGTGCAGTACTGAGGGAATATAGTATTGAGGGAGTGCAGTACGGAGGGAATAAAGTACTGAGGGAGTGAAGTACTGAGGGAATACAGTACTGAGGGCATACAGTACTGAGGGAATACAGTAATGAGGGCATAGAGTATTGAGGGAGTGCAGTACAGAGGGAGTGCAGTACAGAGGAAGTGCAGTACTGAGGGAATACAGTACTGAGGGAGTGAAGTACTGAGGGAGTGCAGTACTGAGGGAGTACAGTACTGAGGGAGTACATTACTGAGGGAGTGTAGTACTGAGGGCGTGCAGTATTGAGGCAATGCAGTACAGGGGGAGTACAGTATTGAGGGAGTGCAGTACTGAGTGAGTGCAGTACGGAGGAAATACAGTACTGAGGGAGTGCAGTACGGAGGGGGTGCAGTACTGAGGGAGTGCAGTACTGAGGGACTGCGGTACTGAGGCAATGCACTACTGAGGGAATACAGTACTGAGGGAATGCAGTACTGAGGGAATGCAGTACAGAGGGAGTACAGTACTTAGGGAATACAGTACAAGGGAGTGTACTACTGAGGGAGTGCTGTACTGAGGGAGTGCAGTACTGAGGAAATACAGTACTGAGGAAATACAGTACTGAGAGAGTGCAGTACTGAGGGAGTGCAGTACTGAGGGAGTGCACTGCTAAGGGTGCAGTATTGAGGGAATACAGTATTGAGGGATACAATACAGAGGAAGCGCACTGAGGGAGTGCATGGCTGAGTGAGTGCAGTACTGAGTGAAAACAGTACGGAGGGAATGCAGTACTGAGCCAGCGCACTACTGAGGGAGTGCAGTGCTGAGGGAGTGCAGTACTGAGGGAATACAGTACTGAGGGAATACGATACTGGGGGAATACAGTACTGAGGGATTGCAGTACTGAGGGCATAGAGTACTGAGGGAGTGCAGTACAGAGGGAGTGCAGTACGGAGGGAATACAGTACTGAGGGAGTGAAGTCCTGTGGGATTACAGTACAGAGAGAGTGCAGTACTGAGGGAAAATAGTACTGAGGGAGTGCAGTACGGAGGGAATACAGTACTGAGGGAGTGAAGTCCTGTGTGATTACAGTACAGAGCGAGTGCAGTACTGAGGGAGTGCAGTACGGAGGGAATACAGTACTGAGGGAGTGCAGTACGGAGGGAATACAGTACTGAGGGAGTGAAGTCCTGTGGGATTACAGTACAGGGGGAGTGCAGTACTGAGGGAATGCAGTACTTTGGCAGTGCAGCACTGAGGAAAAATAGTACTGAGGAAGTGCAGTACTGAGGGAGAGCACTACTGAGGGAGTGCAGTACTGAGAGAATACAGTACTGAGGGTATACAGTAGTGAGGGCGTGTTGTACTGAGGGAAAGCATTACTGAGGAACCGCACTACTGAGGGAGTGCATTGCTGCGGTAGTGCAGTACTGAGGGAATGCAGTATTGAGGGATACAATACAGAGGAAGCGCACTGAGGGAGTGCATGGCTGAGGGATTGCAGTACTGAGTGAATAAAGCACGGAGGGAATGCAGTGCTGAGGGAGTGCAGTACTGAGGAAGTGCAGTACTGAGGGAATATAGTACTGAGGGAGTGCAGTACGAAGGGAATGAAGTATTGAGGGAGTGAAGTACTGAGGGAATACAATACTGAGGGCATACAGTACTCAGGGAATGCAGTACTGAGGGAGTGCAGTACTGAGGCAGTGCAGTACAGGGGGAATACAGTACTGACGGAGTGCATGGCTGAGTGAGTGCAGTACTGAGGAAGTGCAGTACTGAGGGAATATAGTACTGAGGGAGTGCAGTACGAAGGGAATACAGTTCTGAGGGAGTGAAGTACTGAGTGAATACTGTACTGAGGGAATACAGTACTGAGGGATTGCAGTAATGCGGGAATGCAGTACTGAGGGAGTGCATACGGAGGGAGTGCAGTTCGGAGGGAATACAGTACTGAGGGAGTGCAGTACTGAGGAAGTGCAGTACAGAGGGAATACAGTCCTGAGGGAATACAGTACTGAGGGAGTACAGTACTGAGCGAGTGCAGTACTGAGAGAATACGGTACTGAGGGAATACAGTACTGATGGAGTGCAGCACTGAGGGACTACAGCACTGAGGGATAACAGTACTGAGGGAGTGCAGTACTGAAGGAGTGCAGTACTGAGGGAGTGCAGTACTGAGGGAATACAGTACTGAGGGGATTTAGTACTGAAAGAGTGCAGTACTGAGAGAATACAGTACTGAAGGAGTGCAGTACTGAGGGAGTGCAGTACTGAGGGGATGCAGTACTGAGGGAACACAGAATTGAGGGATTGCAGTACTGAGGGAATACAATGCTGAGGTTGTGCAGTACTGAGGGAATACACTATGGAGGGAATACAGTACTCAGGGAGTGCAGCACTGAGGGAATACAGTACTGAGGGAATACAGTACTGAGAGATTGCAGTACTGAGAGATTGCAGTACTGAGGGAATACAGCACGGAGGTAATACAGTACTGAGGGAGTGCAGTACTGAGGGAATACAGTACTGAGGGTGTACAGTAATGAGAGATTGCAGTACTGAGGGAGTGCAGTACTGAGGGAAAATAGTACTGAGGGAATACAGTACTGAGGGAGAGCAGTACTGAGGGAGAGCAGTACTGAGGGAATACAGTACTGAGGGAATACAGTACTGAGGGAGAGCAGTATTGAGGGAGCGCAGTACTGAGGGAGTACAGTACTGAGGGTGCACAGTACTGAGGGAATACAGTACTGAGGGATTGCAGTACTGAGGGAATACAGTACTGAGGGAATACAGTAGTGAGGGAGCACAGTACTGAGGATGATCAGTACTGAGTGAATACAGTACTGAGGCACCGCACCACTGACGGAGTGCATTGCTGAGCGAGTGCAGTACTGAGGGATACAATACAGAGGAAGCGCACTGAGATAGTGCAGTACTGAGTGAATACAGTACGGAGGGAATGCAGCACTGAGGAAACGCACTACTGAGGGAATATAGTACTGAGGGAGAGCAGTACAAAGGGAATACAGTACTGAGGGAGAGCAGTACTGAGGGAATACAGTATTGAGGGAGCACAGTAATGAGGGAATACAGTACTGAGGCAATACAGTACTGAGGGTATACAGTACTGAAGGTATACAGTAGTGCTGGACTGAGGGAGAGCTGTACTGAGTGAATACAGTACTGAGGGAATGCATTACTGATGGAGTGCAGTACAGAGGGAATACAGTACGGAGGGAGAACAGTACTGAGGAAGTGCAGTACTGAGGGAATATTGTCCTGAGGGAGAGCAGTCCTGAGGGAGTGCAGTACTGAGGGAGAGCAGTACAAGTGAATACAGTACTGAGGGAATGTATTACTGAGGAAACGCACTACTGAGGGAGTGCATTGCTGAGGGAGTGCAGTACTGAGGGAATGCAGTACTGAGGGATACAATACAGAGGAAGCACACTGAGGGAGTGCATTGCTGAGGCAGTGCAGTGCTGAGGGAGTGCAGTACTGAGGAAGTGCAGTACTGAGGGAATATAGTATTGAGGGAGTGCAGTACGGAGGGAATAAAGTACTGAGGGAGTGAAGTAATGAGGGAATACAGTACTGAGGGCATACAGTACTGAGGGAATACAGTAATGAGGGCATAGAGTATTGAGGGAGTGCAGTACAGAGGGAGTGCAGTACAGAGGAAGTGCAGTACTGAGGGAATACAGTAGTGAGGGTGTGAAGTACTGAGGGAGTGCAGTACTGAGGGAATACAGTGCTGAGGGCATACAGTACTGAGGGAATACAGTAATGAGGGCATAGAGTATTGAGGGAGTGCAGTACAGAGGGAGTGCAGTACAGAGGAAGTGCAGTACTGAGGGAATACAGTAGTGAGGGTGTGAAGTACTGAGGGAGTGCAGTACTGAGGGAATACAGTACTGAGGGAATACGATACTGGGGGAATACAGTACTGAGGGATTGCAGTACTGAGGGCATAGAGTACTGAGGGAGTGCAGTACAGAGGGAGTGCAGTACGGAGGGAATACAGTACTGAGGGAGTGAAGTCCTGTGGGATTACAGTACAGAGAGAGTGCAGTACTGAGGGAAAATAGTACTGAGGGAGTGCAGTACGGAGGGAATACAGTACTGAGGGAGTGAAGTCCTGTGTGATTACAGTACAGAGCGAGTGCAGTACTGAGGGAGTGCAGTACGGAGGGAATACAGTACTGAGGGAGTGCAGTACGGAGGGAATACAGTACTGAGGGAGTGAAGTCCTGTGGGATTACAGTACAGGGGGAGTGCAGTACTGAGGGAATGCAGTACTTTGGCAGTGCAGCACTGAGGAAAAATAGTACTGAGGAAGTGCAGTACTGAGGGAGAGCACTACTGAGGGAGTGCAGTACTGAGAGAATACAGTACTGAGGGTATACAGTAGTGAGGGCGTGTTGTACTGAGGGAATGCATTACTGAGGAACCGCACTACTGAGGGAGTGCATTGCTGCGGTAGTGCAGTACTGAGGGAATGCAGTATTGAGGGATACAATACAGAGGAAGCGCACTGAGGGAGTGCATGGCTGAGGGATTGCAGTACTGAGTGAATACAGCACGGAGGGAATGCAGTGCTGAGGGGGTGCAGTACTGAGGAAGTGCAGTACTGAGGGAATATAGTACTGAGGAAGTGCAGTACTGAGGGAATATAGTACTGAGGGAGTGCAGTACGGAGGGAATGAAGTATTGAGGGAGTGAAGTACTGAGGGAATACAATACTGAGGGCATACAGTACTCAGGGAATGCAGTACTGAGGGATTGCAGTACTGAGGGAATGTAGTACTGAGGGAATACATTACTGTGGGAGTGCAGTACTGAGGGAACACTGTACTGAGGGAGTGCAGTACTGAGGCAGTGCAGTACAGGGGGAATACAGTACTGACGGAGTGCATGGCTGAGTGAGTGCAGTACTGAGGAAGTGCAGTACTGAGGGAATATAGTACTGAGGGAGTGCAGTACGGAGGGAATACAGTTCTGAGGGAGTGAAGTACTGAGTGAATACTGTACTGAGGGAATACAGTACTGAGGGATTGCAGTACTGCAGGAATACAGTACTGAGGGAGTGCATACGGAGGGAGTGCAGTTCGGAGGGAATACAGTACTGAGGGAGTGCAGTACTGAGGAAGTGCAGTACAGAGGGAATACAGTCCTGAGGGAATACAGTACTGAGGGAGTACAGTACTGAGCGAGTGCAGTACTGAGAGAATACGGTACTGAGGGAATACAGTACTGATGGAGTGCAGCACTGAGGGACTACAGCACTGAGGGATAACAGTACTGACGGAGTGCAGTACTGAAGGAGTGCAGTACTGAGGGAGTACAGTACTGAGGGAATACAGTACTGAGGGGATTTAGTACTGAAACAGTGCAGTACTGAGAGAATACAGTACTGAAGGAGTGCAGTACTGAGGGAGTGCAGTACTGAGGGGATGCAGTACTGAGGGAACACAGAATTGAGGGATTGCAGTACTGAGGGAATACAATGCTGAGGTTGTGCAGTACTGAGGGAATACACTATGGAGGGAATACAGTACTCAGGGAGTGCAGCACTGAGGGAATACAGTACTGAGGGAATACAGTACTGAGAGATTGCAGTACTGCGAGATTGCAGTACTGAGGGAATACAGCACGGAGGTAATACAGTACTGAGGGAGTGCAGTACTGAGGGAATACAGTACTGAGGGTGTGCAGTAATGAGAGATTGCAGTACTGAGGGAGTGCAGTACTGAGGGAAAATAGTACTGAGGGAATACAGTACTGAGGGAGAGCAGTACTGAGGGAGAGCAGTACTGAGGGAATACAGTACTGAGGGAATACAGTACTGAGGGAGAGCAGTACTGAGGGAGAGCAGTACTGAGGGAATACAGTACTGAGGGAATACAGTACTTAGGGAATACAGTACTGAGGGTGTGCAGTAATGAGAGATTGCAGTACTGAGGGAGTGCAGTACTGAGGGAAAAGAGTACTGAGGGAATACAGTACTGAGGGAGAGCAGTACTGAGGGAGCGCAGTACTGAGGGAATACAGTACTGTGGGTGTGCAGTAATGAGAGATTGCAGTACTGAGGGAGTGCAGTACTGAGGGAAAATAGTACTGAGGGAATACAGTACTGAGGGAGAGCAGTACTGAGGGAGAGCAGTACTGAGGGAATACACTACTGAGCGAATACAGTACTGAGGGAGAGCAGTACTGAGGGAGCGCAGTACTGAGTGAATACAGTACTGAGGGAGCACAGTACTGAGGGAATACAGTACTGAGGGATTGCAGTACTGAGGGAATACAGTACTGAGGGAATACAGTAGTGAGGGAGCACAGTACTGAGGATGATCAGTACTGAGTGAATACAGTAATGAGGTACCTCACCACTGACGGAGTGCATTGCTGAGCGAGTGCAGTACTGAGGGATACAATACAGAGGAAGCGCACTGAGCGAGTGCAGTACTGAGTGAATACAGTACGGAGGGAATGCAGCACTGAGGAAACGCACTACTGAGGGAATATAGTACTGAGGGAGAGCAGTACAGAGGGAATACAGTACTGAGGGAGAGCAGTACTGAGGGAATACAGTACTGAGGGAATACAGTACAAGGGAGTGTACTACTGAGGGAGTGCTGTACTGAGGGAGTGCAGTACTGAGGAAATACAGTACTGAGGGAGTGCAGTACTGAGGGAATGCAGTACTGAGGGAGTGCATTGCTAAGGGTGCAGTACTGAGGGAATACAGTATTGAGGGAATACAGTACTCAGGGAGTGCAGCACTGAGGGAATACAGTACTGAGGGAATACAGTACTGAGAGATTGCAGTACTGAGGGAATACAGCACGGAGGTAATACAGTACTGAGGGAGTGCAGTACTGAGGGAATACAGTACTGAGGGTGTGCAGTAATGAGAGATTGCAGTACTGAGGGAGTGCAGTACTGAGGGAATATAGTACTGAGGGAATACAGTACTGAGGGAGAGCAGTACTGAGGGAGCGCAGTACTGAGGGAATACAGTACTGAGGGTGTGCAGTAATGAGAGATTGCAGTACTGAGGGAGTGCAGTACTGAGGGAATATAGTACTGAGGGAATACAGTACTGAGGGAGAGCAGTACTGAGGGAGCGCAGTACTGAGGGAATACAGTACTGAGGGTGTGCAGTAATGAGAGATTGCAGTACTGAGGGAGTGCAGTACTGAGGGTAAATAGTACTGATGGAATACAGTACTGAGGGAGAGCAGTACTGAGGGAGAGCAGTACTGAGGGAATACAGTACTGAGGGAATACAGTACTGAGGGAGAGCAGTACTGAGGGAGCGCAGTACTGAGGGAATACAGTACTGAGGGATTGCAGTACTGAGAGAATACAGTACTGAGGGAATACAGTAGTGAGGGAGCACAGTACTGAGGATGATCAGTACTGAGTGAATACAGTACTGAGGTACCGCACCACTGACGGAGTGCATTGCTGAGCGAGTGCAGTACTGAGGGATACAATACAGAGGAAGCGCACTGAGCGAGTGCAGTACTGAGTGAATACAGTACGGAGGGAGTGCAGCACTGAGGAAACGCACTACTGAGGGAATATAGTACTGAGGGAGAGCAGTACAGAGGGAATACAGTACTGAGGGATAGCAGTACTGAGGGAATACAGTACTGAGTGAATACAGTACGGAGGGAATGCAGCACTGAGGAAACGCACTACTGAGGGAATATAGTACTGAGGGAGAGCAGTACAGAGGGAATACAGTACTGAGGGATAGCAGTACTGAGGGAATACAGTACTGAGGGAGCACAGTACTGAGGGAATACAGTACTGAGGGAATACAATACTGAGGGTATACAGTACTGAGGGTATACAGTAGTGCTGGACTGAGGGAGAGCTGTACTGAGTGAATACAGTACTGAGGGTGTGCAATAATGAGAGATTGCAGTACTGAGGGAGTGCAGTACTGAGGGAAAAGTGTACTGAGGGAATACAGTACTGAGGGAGAGCAGTACTGAGGGAGCGCAGTACTGAGGGAATACAGTACTGAGGGTGTGCAGTAATGAGAGATTGCAGTACTGAGGGAATACAGTACTGAGGGAGAGCAGTACTGAGGGAGCGCAGTATTGAGGGTATACAGTACTGAGGGTATACAGTAGTGCTGGACTGAGGGAGAGCTGTACTGAGTGAATACAGTACTGAGGGAATGCATTACTGACGGAGTGCAGTACAGAGGGAATACAGTACGGAGGGAGAACAGTACTGAGGAAGTGCAGTACTGAGGGAATATTGTCCTGAGGGAGAGCAGTCCTGAGGGAGTGCAGTACTGAGGGAGAGCAGTACAAGTGAATACAGTACTGAGGGAATGTATTACTGAGGAAACGCACTACTGAGGGAGTGCATTGCTGAGGGAGTGCAGTACTGAGGGAATGCAGTACTGAGTGATACAATACAGAGGAAGCACACTGAGGGAGTGCATTGCTGAGGCAGTGCAGTGCTGAGGGAGTGCAGTACTGAGGAAGTGCAGTACTGAGGGAATATAGTATTGAGGGAGTGCAGTACGGAGGGAATAAAGTACTGAGGGAGTGAAGTACTGAGGGAATACAGTACTGAGGGCATACAGTACTGAGGGAATACAGTAATGAGGGCATAGAGTATTGAGGGAGTGCAGTACAGAGGGAGTGCAGTACAGAGGAAGTGCAGTACTGAGGGAATACAGCACTGAGGGAGTGAAGTACTGAGGGAGTGCAGTACTGAGGGAGTACTGTACTGAGTGAGTACATTACTGAGGGAGTGTAGTACTGAGGGCGTGCAGTATTGAGGCAATGCAGTACAGGGGGAGTACAGTACTGAGGGAGTGCAGTACTGAATGAGTGCAGTACGGAGGAAATACAGTACTGAGGGAGTGCAGTACGGAGGGGATGCAGTACTGAGGGAATGCAGTACTGAGGGACTGCAGTACTGAGGCAATGCACTACTAAGGGAATACAGTACCGAGCGAATGCAGTACTGAGGGAACACAGAATTGAGGGATTGCAGTACTGAGGGAATACAATGCTGAGGTTGTGCAGTACTGATGGAATACACTATGGAGGGAATACAGTACTGAGGGAATACAGTACTGAGGGTGTGCAGTAATGAGAGATTGCAGTACTGAGGGAGTGCAGTACTGAGGGAAAAGAGTACTGAGGGAATACAGTACTGAGGGAGAGCAGTACTGAGGGAGCGCAGTACTGAGGGAATACAGTACTGTGGGTGTGCAGTAATGAGAGATTGCAGTACTGAGGGAGTGCAGTACTGAGGGAAAATAGTACTGAGGGAGAGCAGTACTGAGGGAGAGCAGTACTGAGGGAATACAGTACTGAGAGAATACAGTACTGAGGGAGAGCAGTACTGAGGGAGCGCAGTACTGAGGGAATACAGTACTGAGGGAGCACAGTACTGAGGGAATACAGTACTGAGGGATTGCAGTACTGAGGGAATACAGTACTGAGGGAATAGAGTAGTGAGGGAGCACAGTACTGAGGATGATCAGTACTGAGTGAATACAGTACTGAGGTACCGCACCACTGACGGCGTGCATTGCTGAGCGAGTGCAGTACTGAGGGAGTGCAGTACGGAGGGAGTGCAGTACTGAGGGAGTGCAGTACTGAGGGAGTACATTACTGAGGGAGTGTAGTACTGAGGGAATACTGTACTGAGGGCGTGCAGTATTGAGGCAATGCAGTACAGGGGGAGTACAGTACTGAGGGAGTGCAGTACTGAGTGAGTGCAGTACGGAGGAAATACAGTACTGAGGGAGTGCAGTACGGAGGGGGTGCAGTACTGAGGGAATGCAGTACTGAGGGACTGCAGTACTGAGGCAATGCACTACTGAGGGAATACAGTACTGAGGGAATGCAATACTGAGGGAATGCAGTACAGAGGGAGTACAGTACTTAGGGAATACAGTACAAGGGAGTGTACTACTGAGGGAGTGCTGTACTGAGGGAGTGCAGTACTGAGGAAATACAGTACTGAGGAAATACAGTACTGAGGGAGTGCAGTACTGAGGGAATGCAGTACTGAGGGAGTGCATTGCTAACGGTGCAGTACTGAGGGAATACAGTATTGAGGGAATACAGTACTCAGGGAGTGCAGCACTGAGGGAATACAGTACTGAGGGAATACAGTACTGAGAGATTGCAGTACTGAGAGATTGCAGTACTGAGGGAATACAGCACGGAGGTAATACAGTACTGAGGGAGTGCCGTACTGAGGGAATACAGTACTGAGGGTGTGCAGTAATGAGAGATTGCAGTACTGAGGGAGTGCAGTACTGAGGGTAAATAGTACTGAGGGAATACAGTACTGAGGGAGAGCAGTACTGAGGGAGAGCAGTACTGAGGGAGCGCAGTACTGAGGGAATACAGTACTGAGGGATTGCAGTACTGAGGGAATACAGTACTGAGGGAATACAGTAGTGAGGGAGCACAGTACTGAGGATGATCAGTACTGAGTGAATACAGTACTGAGGTACCGCACCACTGACGGAGTGCATTGCTGAGCGAGTGCAGTACTGAGGGATACAATACAGAGGAAGCGCACTGAGCGAGTGCAGTACTGAGTGAATACAGTACGGAGGGAATGCAGCACTGAGGAAACGCACTACTGAGGGAATATAGTACTGAGGGAGTGCAGTACAGAGGGAATACAGTACTGAGGGAGCGCAGTACTGAGGGAATACAGTACTGAGGGAGCACAGTACTGAGGGAATACAGTACTGAGTGAATACAGTACGGAGGGAATGTAGCACTGAGGAAACGCACTACTGAGGGGATATAGTACTGAGGGAGAGCAGTACAGAGGGAATACAGTACTGAGGGAGAGCAGTACTGACGGAATACAGTACTGAGGGAGCACAGTACTGAGGGAATACAGTACTGAGGGAATACAGTATTGAGGGTATACAGTACTGAGGGTATACAGTAGTGCTGGACTGAGGGAGAGCTGTACTGAGTGAATACAGTACTGAGGGAATGCATTACTGACGGAGTGCAGTACAGAGGGAATACAGTACGGAGAGAGAACAGTACTGAGGAAGTGCAGTACTGAGGGAATATTGTCCTGAGGGAGAGCAGTCCTGAGGGAGTGCAGTACTGAGGGAGAGCAGTACAAGTGAATACAGTACTGAGGGAATGTATTACTGAGGAAACGCACTACTGAGGGAGTGCATTGCTGAGGGAGTGCAGTACTGAGGGAATGCAGTACTGAGTGATACAATACAGAGGAAGCACACTGAGGGAGTGCATTGCTGAGGCAGTGCAGTGCTGAGGGAGTGCAGTACTGAGGAAGTGCAGTACTGAGGGAATATAGTATTGAGGGAGTGCAGTACGGAGGGAATAAAGTACTGAGGGAGTGAAGTACTGAGGGAATACAGTACTGAGGGCATACAGTACTGAGGGAATACAGTAATGAGGGCATAGAGTATTGAGGGAGTGCAGTACAGAGGGAGTGCAGTACAGAGGAAGTGCAGTACTGAGGGAATACAGCACTGAGGGAGTGAAGTACTGAGGGAGTGCAGTACTGAGGGAGTACTGTACTGAGTGAGTACATTACTGAGGGAGTGTAGTACTGAGGGCGTGCAGTATTGAGGCAATGCAGTACAGGGGGAGTACAGTACTGAGGGAGTGCAGTACTGAATGAGTGCAGTACAGAGGAAATACAGTACTGAGGGAGTGCAGTACGGAGGGGGTGCAGTACTGAGGGAATGCAGTACTGAGGGACTGCAGTACTGAGGCAATGCACTACTAAGGGAATACGGTACCGAGCGAATGCAGTACTGAGGGAACACAGAATTGAGGGGTTGCAGTACTGAGGGAATACAATGCTGAGGTTGTGCAGTACTGATGGAATACACTATGGAGGGAATACAGTACTGAGGGAATACAGTACTGAGGGTGTGCAGTAATGAGAGATTGCAGTACTGAGGGAGTGCAGTACTGAGGGAAAAGAGTACTGAGGGAATACAGTACTGAGGGAGAGCAGTACTGAGGGAGCGCAGTACTGAGGGAATACAGTACTGTGGGTGTGCAGTAATGAGAGATTGCAGTACTGAGGGAGTGCAGTACTGAGGGAAAATAGTACTGAGGGTGTGCAGTACGAAGGGAATACAGTACTGAGGGAGTGAAGTCCTGTGGGATTACAGTACAGAGGAAGTGCTGTACTGAGGGAATGCAGTACTGAGGGAATAGAGTACTGAGGAAATAGAGTACTGAGGGAGTGCAGTACTAAGCGAATGCAGTACTGAGCGAATACAGTACTGAGGGAGTGCAATACTGAGGGAATACAGTACTGAGAGAATACAGTACTGAGGGAGTGCAATACTGAGAGAATACAGTACTGAGAGAATACAGTACTGAGGGAATACAGTACTGAGGGAATACAGTACTGAGGGAGTGCAGTACTGAGAGAATACAGTACTGAGGGAGTGCAGTACTGAGGGAATACAGTACTGAGGGAGTGCAGTACTGAGGGAATACAGTACTGAGGTAGTGCAGTACTGAGAGAATACAGTACTGAGGGAGTGCAGTACTGAGGGAATACAGTACTGAGAGAATACAGTACTGATGGAGTGCAGCACTGAGGGACTACAGCACTGAGGGATAACAGTACTGAGTGAGTGCAGTACTGAAGGAGTGCAGTACTGAGGGAGTGCAGTACTGAGGGAATACAGTACTGAGGGGATTTAGTACTGAAAGAGTGCAGTACTGAGAGAATACAGTACTGAAGGAGTGCAGTACTGAGGGAGTGCAGTACTGAGGGGATGCAGTACTGAGGGAACACAGAATTGAGGGATTGCAGTACTGAGGGAATACAATGCTGAGGTTGTGCAGTACTGAGGGAATACACTATGGAGGGAATACAGTACTCAGGGAGTGCAGCACTGAGGGAATACAGTACTGAGGGAATACAGCACGGAGGTAATACAGTACTGAGGGAGTGCAGTACTGAGGGAATACAGTACTGAGGGTGTGCAATAATGAGAGATTACAGTACTGAGGGAGTGCAGTACTGAGGGAAAAGTGTACTGAGGGAATACAGTACTGAGGGAGAGCAGTACTGAGGGAGCGCAGTACTGAGGGAATACAGTACTGAGGGTGTGCAGTAATGAGAGATTGCAGTACTGAGGGAATACAGTACTGAGGGAGAGCAGTACTGAGGGAGCGCAGTATTGAGGGTATACAGTACTGAGGGTATACAGTAGTGCTGGACTGAGGGAGAGCTGTACTGAGTGAATACAGTACTGAGGGAATGCATTACTGACGGAGTGCAGTACAGAGGGAATACAGTACGGAGGGAGAACAGTACTGAGGGAGTGCAGTACTGAGGGAATATTGTCCTGAGGGAGAGCAGTCCTGAGGGAGTGCAGTACTGAGGGAGAGCAGTACAAGTGAATACAGTACTGAGGGAATGTATTACTGAGGAAACGCACTACTGAGGGAGTGCATTGCTGAGGGAGTGCAGTACTGAGGGAATGCAGTACTGAGTGATACAATACAGAGGAAGCACACTGAGGGAGTGCATTGCTGAGGCAGTGCAGTGCTGAGGGAGTGCAGTACTGAGGAAGTGCAGTACTGAGGGAATATAGTATTGAGGGAGTGCAGTACGGAGGGAATAAAGTACTGAGGGAGTGAAGTACTGAGGGAATACAGTACTGAGGGCATACAGTACTGAGGGAATACAGTAATGAGGGCATAGAGTATTGAGGGAGTGCAGTACAGAGGGAGTGCAGTACAGAGGAAGTGCAGTACTGAGGGAATACAGCACTGAGGGAGTGAAGTACTGAGGGAGTGCAGTACTGAGGGAGTACTGTACTGAGTGAGTACATTACTGAGGGAGTGTAGTACTGAGGGCGTGCAGTATTGAGGCAATGCAGTACAGGGGGAGTACAGTACTGAGGGAGTGCAGTACTGAATGAGTGCAGTACGGAGGAAATACAGTACTGAGGGAGTGCAGTACGGAGGGGGTGCAGTACTGAGGGAATGTAGTACTGAGGGACTGCAGTACTGAGGCAATGCACTACTAAGGGAATACAGTACCGAGCGAATGCAGTACTGAGGGAACACAGAATTGAGGGATTGCAGTACTGAGGGAATACAATGCTGAGGTTGTGCAGTACTGATGAAATACACTATGGAGGGAATACAGTACTGAGGGAATACAGTACTGAGGGTGTGCAGTAATGAGAGATTGCAGTACTGAGGGAGTGCAGTACTGAGGGAAAAGAGTACTGAGGGAATACAGTACTGAGGGAGAGCAGTACTGAGGGAGCGCAGTACTGAGGGAATACAGTACTGTGGGTGTGCAGTAATGAGAGATTGCAGTACTGAGGGAGTGCAGTACTGAGGGAAAATAGTACTGAGAGTGTGCAGTACGAAGGGAATACAGTACTGAGGGAGTGAAGTCCTGTGGGATTACAGTACAGAGGAAGTGCAGTACTGAGGGAATGCAGTACTGAGGGAATAGAGTACTGAGGAAATAGAGTACTGAGGGAGTGCAGTACTAAGCGAATGCAGTACTGAGCGAATACAGTACTGAGGGAGTGCAATACTGAGGGAATACAGTACTGAGAGAATACAGTACTGAGGGAGTGCAATACTGAGAGAATACAGTACTGAGAGAATACAGTACTGAGGGAATACAGTACTGAGGGAATACAGTACTGAGGGAGTGCAGTACTGAGAGAATACAGTACTGAGGGAGTGCAGTACTGAGGGAATACAGTACTGAGGGAGTGCAGTACTGAGGGAATACAGTACTGAGGTAGTGCAGTACTGAGAGAATACAGTACTGAGGGAGTGCAGTACTGAGGGAATACAGTACTGAGAGAATACAGTACTGATGGAGTGCAGCACTGAGGGACTACAGCACTGAGGGATAACAGTACTGAGTGAGTGCAGTACTGAAGGAGTGCAGTACTGAGGGAGTGCAGTACTGAGGGAATACAGTACTGAGGGGATTTAGTACTGAAAGAGTGCAGTACTGAGAGAATACAGTACTGAAGGAGTGCAGTACTGAGGGAGTGCAGTACTGAGGGGATGCAGTACTGAGGGAACACAAAATTGAGGGATTGCAGTACTGAGGGAATACAATGCTGAGGTTGTGCAGTACTGAGGGAATACACTATGGAGGGAATACAGTACTCAGGGAGTGCAGCACTGAGGGAATACAGTACTGAGGGAATACAGTACTGAGAGAATACAGCACGGAGGTAATACAGTACTGAGGGAGTGCAGTACTGAGGGAATACAGTACTGAGGGTGTGCAATAATGAGAGATTGCAGTACTGAGGGAGTGCAGTACTGAGGGAAAAGTGTACTGAGGGAATACAGTACTGAGGGAGAGCAGTACTGAGGGAGCGCAGTACTGAGGGAATACAGTACTGAGGTTGTGCAGTAATGAGAGATTGCAGTACTGAGGGAATACAGTACTGAGGGAGAGCAGTACTGCGGGAGAGCAGTACTGAGGGAATACAGTACTGAGGGAATACAGTACTGAGGGAGAGCAGTACAGAGGGAGCGCAGTACTGAGGGAATACAGCACTGAGGGATCACAGTACTGAGGGAATACAGTACTGAGGGATTGCAGTACTGAGGGAATACAGTACTGAGGGAATACAGTAGTGAGGTACCGCACTACTGACGGAGTGCATTGCTGAGCGAGTGCAGTACTGAGGGATACAATACAGAGGAAGCGCACTGAGCGAGTGCAGTACTGAGTGAATACAGTACGGAGGGAATGCAGCACTGAGGAAACGCACTACTGAGGGAATATAGTACTGAGGGAGTGCAGTACAGAGGGAATACAGTACTGAGGGAGCGCAGTACTGAGGGAATACAGTACTGAGGGAGCACAGTACTGAGGGAATACAGTACTGAGGGAATACAGTACTGAGGGAATACAGTACTGAGGGATTGCAGTACTGAGGGAATACAGTACTGAGGGAATACAGTACTGAGGGTATACAGTAGTGCTGGACTGAGGGAGAGCTGTACTGAGTGAATACAGTACTGAGGGAATGCATTACTGACGGAGTACAGTACAGAGGGAATACAGTACTGAGGGAGAACAGTACTGAGGAAGTGCAGTACTGAGGGAATATTGTACTGAGGGAGAGCAGTCCTGAGGGAGTGCAGTACTGAGGGAATATTGTCCTGAGGGAGAGCAGTCCTGAGGGAGTGCATTACTGAGGGAGAGCAGTACAATGAATACAGTACTGAGGGAATGTATTACTGAGGAAACGCACTACTGAGGGAATGCATTGCTGAGGGATACAATACAGAGGAAGCACACTGAGGGAGTGCAGTACTGAGGAAGTGCAGTACTGAGGGAATATAGTATTGAGGGAGTGCAGTACGGAGGGAAAAAAGTACTGAGGGAGTGAAGTACTGAGGGAATACAGTACTGAGGGCATACAGTACTGAGGGAATACAGTAATGAGGGCATAGAGTATTGAGGGAGTGCAGTACAGAGGGAGTGCAGTACAGAGGAAGTGCAGTACTGAGGGAATACAGTACTGAGGGATTGAAGTACTGAGGGAGTGCAGTACTGAGGGAGTGCAGTACTGAGGGAGTACATTACTGAGGGAGTGTAGTACTGAGGGAATACTGTACTGAGGGCATGCATTTTTGAGGCAATGCAGTACAGGGGGAGTACAGTACTGAGGGAGTGCAGTACGGAGGAAATACAGTACTGAGGGAATGCAGTACGGAGGGGGTGCAGTACTGAGGGAATGCAGTACTGAGGGACTGCAGTACTGAGGCAATGCACTACTGAGGGAATGCAGTACCGAGGGAGTACAGTACTCAGGGAATATAGTACAAGGGAGTGTACTACTGAGGGAGTGCTGTACTGAGGGAGTGCAGTACTGAGGAAATACAGTACTGAGGAAATACAGTACTGAGGGAGTGCAGTACCGAGGGAATGCAGTACTGAGGGAGTGCATTGCTAAGGGTGCAACACTGAGGGAATACAGTATTGAGGGATACAATACAGAGGAAGCGCACTGAGGGAGTGCATGGCTGAGTGAGTGCAGTACTGAGTGAAAACAGTACGGAGGGAATGCAGTACTGAGCCAGCGCACTACTGAGGGAGTGCAGTGCTGAGGGAGTGCAGTACTGAGGGAATACAGTACTGAGGGAATACGATACTGGGGGAATACAGTACTGAGGGATTGCAGTACTGAGGGCATAGAGTACTGAGGGAGTGCAGTACAGAGGGAGTGCAGTACGGAGGGAATACAGTACTGAGGGAGTGAAGTCCTGTGGGATTACAGTACAGAGAGAGTGCAGTACTGAGGGAAAATAGTACTGAGGGAGTGCAGTACAGAGGGAATACAGTACTGAGGGAGTGAAGTCCTGTGGGATTACAGTACAGAGGGAGTGCAGTACTGAGGGAGTGCAGTACGGAGGGAATACAGTACTGAGGGAGTGAAGTCCTGTGGGATTACAGTACAGGGGGAGTGCAGTATTGAGGGAATGCAGTACTTTGGCAATGCAGCACTGAGGAAAAATAGTACTGAGGGAATGCAGTACTGAGGGAGAGCACTACTGAGGGAGTGCAGTACTGAGAGAATACAGTACTGAGGGTATACATTAGTGAGGACGTGTTGTACTGAGGGAATGCATTACTGAGGAACCGCACTACTGAGGGAAGTGCATTGCTGCGGTAGTGCAGTACTGAGGGAATGCAGTATTGAGGGATACAATACAGAGGAAGCGCACTGAGGGAGTGCATGGCTGAGGGATTGCAGTACTGAGTGAAAACAGCACGGAGGGAATGCAGTACTGAGCCAGCGCACTACTGAGGGAGTGCAGTGCTGAGGGAGTGCAGTACTGAGGGAATATAGTACTGAGGGAGTGCAGTACGGAGGGAATGAAGTACTGAGGGAGTGAAGTCCTGTGGGATTACAGTACAGAGGGAGTGCAGTACTGAGGGAGTGCAGTACGGAGGGAATACAGTACTGAGGGAGTGCAGTACGGAGGGAGTACAGTACTGAGGGAGTGAAGTCCTGTGGGATTACAGTACAGGGGGAGTGCAGTACTGAGGGAATGCAGTACTTTGGCAGTGCAGCACTGAGGAAAAATAGTACTGAGGAAGTGCAGTACTGAGGGAGAGCAGTACTGAGAGAATACAGTACTGAGGGTATACAGTAGTGAGGGCGTGTTGTACTGAGGGAATGCATTACTGAGGAACCGCACTACTGAGGGAGTGCATTGCTGCGGTAGTGCAGTACTGAGGGAATGCAGTATTGAGGGATACAATACAGAGGAAGCGCACTGAGGGAGTGCATGGCTGAGGGATTGCAGTACTGAGTGAATACAGCACGGAGGGAATGCAGTACTGAGCCAGCGCAGTACTGAGCCAGCGCACTACTGAGGGAGTGCAGTGCTGAGGGAGTGCAGTACTGAGGAAGTGCAGTACTGAGGGAATATAGTACTGAGGGAGTACAGTACGGAGGTAATGAAGTATTGAGGGAGTGAAGTACTGAGGGAATACAATACTGAGGGCATACAGTACTCAGGGAATGCGGTACTGAGGGATTGCAGTACTGAGGGAATGCAGTACTGAGGGAATACATTACTGTGAGAGTGCAGTACTGAGGGAATACTGTACAGAGGGAGTGCAGTACTGAGGCAGTGCAGTACAGGGGGAATAAAGTACTGAGGGAGTGCAGTACTGAGTGAGTGCAGTACGGAGGAAATACAGTACTGAGTGATTGCAGTACGGAGGGAGTGCAGTACTGAGGGAATGCAGTACTGAGGGACTGCAGTACTGAGGCAATGCACTACTGAGGGAATACAGTACTGAGGGAATGCAGTACTGAGGGAATGCAGTACAGAGGAGGTACATTACTTAGGGAATACAGTACAAGGGAGTGTACTACTGAGGGAGTGCTGTACTGAGGGAGTGCAGTACTGAGGAAATACAGTACTGAGGAAATACAGTACTGAGGTAGTGCAGTACTGAGGGAATGCAGTACTGAGGGAGTGCATTGCTAAGGGTGCAGTACTGAGGGAATACAGTATTGAGGGATACAATACAGAGGAAGCGCACTGAGGGAGTGCATGGCTGAGTGAGTGCAGTACTGAGTGAAAACAGTACGGAGGGAATGCAGTACTGAGCCAGCGCACTACTGAGGGAGTGCAGTGCTGAGGGAGTGCAGTACTGAGGGAATACAGTACTGAGGGAATATGATACTGGGGGAAAACAGTACTGAGGGATTGCAGTACTGAGGGCATAGAGTACTGAGGGAGTGCAGTACAGAGGGAGTGCAGTACGGAGGGAATACAGTACTGAGGGAGTGAAGTCCTGTGGGATTACAGTACAGAGAGAGTGCAGTACTGAGGGAAAATAGTACTGAGGGAGTGCAGTACGGAGGGAATACAGTACTGAGGGAGTGAAGTCCTGTGTGATTACAGTACAGAGGGAGTGCAGTACTGAGGGAGTGCAGTACGGAGGGAATATAGTACTGAGGGAGTGCAGTACGGAGGGAATACAGTACTGAGGGAGTGAAGTCCTGTGGGATTACAGTACAGGGGGAGTGCAGTACTGAGGGAATGCAGTACTTTGGCAGTGCAGCACTGAGGAAAAATAGTACTGAGGAAGTGCAGTACTGAGGGAGAGCACTACTGAGTGAGTGCAGTACTGAGAGAATACAGTACTGAGGGTATACAGTAGTGAGGGCGTGCTGTACTGAGGGAATGCATTACTGAGGAACCGCACTACTGAGGGAGTGAATTGCTGCGGTAGTGCAGTACTGAGGGAATGCAGTATTGAGGGATACAATACAGAGGAAGCGCACTGAGGGAGTGCATGGCTGAGGGATTGCAGTACTGAGTGAATACAGCACGGAGGGAATGCAGTACTGAGCCAGCGCACTATTGAGGGAGTGCAGTGCTGAGGGAGTGCAGTACTGAGGAAGTGCAGTACTGAGGGAATATAGTACTGAGGGAGTGCAGTACGGAGGGAATGAAGTATTGAGGGAGTGAAGTACTGAGTGAATACAATACTGAGGGCATACAGTACTCAGGGAATGCAGTACTGAGGGATTGCAGTACCGAGGGAATGCAGTACTGAGGGAATACATTACTGTGGGAGTGCAGTACTGAGGGAATACTGTACTGAGGGAGTGCAGTACTGAGGCAGTGCAGTACAGGGGGAATACAGTACTGAGGGAGTGCAGTACTGAGTGAGTGCAGTACGGAGGAAATACAGTACTGAGGGATTGCAGTACGGAGGGAGTGCAGTACTGAGGGAATACAATATTGAGGGAGTGCAGTACTGAGGGAGTGCAGTGCTGAGGGAATACAGTACTGAGGGAGTGCAGTACTTAGGGAGTGCAGTGCTGAGGGAATACAGTACTGAGGGAGAGCAGTACTGAGGGAGCGCAGTATTGAGGGTATACAGTACTGAGGGTATACAGTAGTGCTGGACTGAGGGAGAGCTGTACTGAGTGAATACAGTACTGAGGGAATGCATTACTGACGGAGTGCAGTACAGAGGGAATACAGTACGGAGGGAGAACAGTACTGAGGAAGTGCAGTACTGAGGGAATATTGTCCTGAGGGAGAGCAGTCCTGAGGGAGTGCAGTACTGAGGGAGAGCAGTACAAGTGAATACAGTACTGAGGGAATGTATTACTGAGGAAACGCACTACTGAGGGAGTGCATTGCTGAGGGAGTGCAGTACTGAGGGAATGCAGTACTGAGTGATACAATACAGAGGAAGCACACTGAGGGAGTGCATTGCTGAGGCAGTGCAGTGCTGAGGGAGTGCAGTACTGAGGAAGTGCAGTACTGAGGGAATATAGTATTGAGGGAGTGCAGTACGGAGGGAATAAAGTACTGAGGGAGTGAAGTACTGAGGGAATACAGTACTGAGGGCATACAGTACTGAGGGAATACAGTAATGAGGGCATAGAGTATTGAGGGAGTGCAGTACAGAGGGAGTGCAGTACAGAGGAAGTGCAGTACTGAGGGAATACAGCACTGAGGGAGTGAAGTACTGAGGGAGTGCAGTACTGAGGGAGTACTGTACTGAGTGAGTACATTACTGAGGGAGTGTAGTACTGAGGGCGTGCAGTATTGAGGCAATGCAGTACAGGGGGAGTACAGTACTGAGGGAGTGCAGTACTGAATGAGTGCAGTACGGAGGAAATACAGTACTGAGGGAGTGCAGTACGGAGGGGGTGCAGTACTGAGGGAATGCAGTACTGAGGGACTGCAGTACTGAGGCAATGCACTACTAAGGGAATACAGTACCGAGCGAATGCAGTACTGAGGGAACACAGAATTGAGGGATTGCAGTACTGAGGGAATACAATGCTGAGGTTGTGCAGTACTGATGGAATACACTATGGAGGGAATACAGTACTGAGGGAATACAGTACTGAGGGTGTGCAGTAATGAGAGATTGCAGTACTGAGGGAGTGCAGTACTGAGGGAAAAGAGTACTGAGGGAATACAGTACTGAGGGAGAGCAGTACTGAGGGAGCGCAGTACTGAGGGAATACAGTACTGTGGGTGTGCAGTAATGAGAGATTGCAGTACTGAGGGAGTGCAGTACTGAGGGAAAATAGTACTGAGGGAATACAGTACTGAGGGAGAGCAGTACTGAGGGAGAGCAGTACTGAGGGAATACAGTACTGAGAGAATACAGTACTGAGGGAGAGCAGTACTGAGGGAGCGCAGTACTGAGGGAATACAGTACTGAGGGAGCACAGTACTGAGGGAATACAGTACTGAGGGATTGCAGTACTGAGGGAATACAGTACTGAGGGAATAGAGTAGTGAGGGAGCACAGTACTGAGGATGATCAGTACTGAGTGAATACAGTACTGAGGTACCGCACCACTGACGGAGTGCATTGCTGAGCGAGTGCAGTACTGAGGGAGTGCAGTACGGAGGGAGTGCAGTACTGAGGGAGTGCAGTACTGAGGGAGTACATTACTGAGGGAGTGTAGTACTGAGGGAATACTGTACTGAGGGCGTGCAGTATTGAGGCAATGCAGTACAGGGGGAGTACAGTACTGAGGGAGTGCAGTACTGAGTGAGTGCAGTACGGAGGAAATACAGTACTGAGGGAGTGCAGTACGGAGGGGGTGCAGTACTGAGGGAATGCAGTACTGAGGGACTGCAGTACTGAGGCAATGCACTACTGAGGGAATACAGTACTGAGGGAATGCAATACTGAGGGAATGCAGTACAGAGGGAGTACAGTACTTAGGGAATACAGTACAAGGGAGTGTACTACTGAGGGAGTGCTGTACTGAGGGAGTGCAGTACTGAGGAAATACAGTACTGAGGAAATACAGTACTGAGGGAGTGCAGTACTGAGGGAATGCAGTACTGAGGGAGTGCATTGCTAACGGTGCAGTACTGAGGGAATACAGTATTGAGGGAATACAGTACTCAGGGAGTGCAGCACTGAGGGAATACAGTACTGAGGGAATACAGTACTGAGAGATTGCAGTACTGAGAGATTGCAGTACTGAGGGAATACAGCACGGAGGTAATACAGTACTGAGGGAGTGCCGTACTGAGGGAATACAGTACTGAGGGTGTGCAGTAATGAGAGATTGCAGTACTGAGGGAGTGCAGTACTGAGGGTAAATAGTACTGAGGGAATACAGTACTGAGGGAGAGCAGTACTGAGGGAGAGCAGTACTGAGGGAGCGCAGTACTGAGGGAATACAGTACTGAGGGATTGCAGTACTGAGGGAATACAGTACTGAGGGAATACAGTAGTGAGGGAGCACAGTACTGAGGATGATCAGTACTGAGTGAATACAGTACTGAGGTACCGCACCACTGACGGAGTGCATTGCTGAGCGAGTGCAGTACTGAGGGATACAATACAGAGGAAGCGCACTGAGCGAGTGCAGTACTGAGTGAATACAGTACGGAGGGAATGTAGCACTGAGGAAACGCACTACTGAGGGAATATAGTACTGAGGGAGAGCAGTACAGAGGGAATACAGTACTGAGGGAGAGCAGTACTGACGGAATACAGTACTGAGGGAGCACAGTACTGAGGGAATACAGTACTGAGGGAATACAGTATTGAGGGTATACAGTACTGAGGGTATACAGTAGTGCTGGACTGAGGGAGAGCTGTACTGAGTGAATACAGTACTGAGGGAATGCATTACTGACGGAGTGCAGTACAGAGGGAATACAGTACGGAGGGAGAACAGTACTGAGGAAGTGCAGTACTGAGGGAATATTGTCCTGAGGGAGAGCAGTCCTGAGGGAGTGCAGTACTGAGGGAGAGCAGTACAAGTGAATACAGTACTGAGGGAATGTATTACTGAGGAAACGCACTACTGAGGGAGTGCATTGCTGAGGGAGTGCAGTACTGAGGGAATGCAGTACTGAGTGATACAATACAGAGGAAGCACACTGAGGGAGTGCATTGCTGAGGCAGTGCAGTGCTGAGGGAGTGCAGTACTGAGGAAGTGCAGTACTGAGGGAATATAGTATTGAGGGAGTGCAGTACGGAGGGAATAAAGTACTGAGGGAGTGAAGTACTGAGGGAATACAGTACTGAGGGCATACAGTACTGAGGGAATACAGTAATGAGGGCATAGAGTATTGAGGGAGTGCAGTACAGAGGGAGTGCAGTACAGAGGAAGTGCAGTACTGAGGGAATACAGCACTGAGGGAGTGAAGTACTGAGGGAGTGCAGTACTGAGGGAGTACTGTACTGAGTGAGTACATTACTGAGGGAGTGTAGTACTGAGGGCGTGCAGTATTGAGGCAATGCAGTACAGGGGGAGTACAGTACTGAGGGAGTGCAGTACTGAATGAGTGCAGTACAGAGGAAATACAGTACTGAGGGAGTGCAGTACGGAGGGGGTGCAGTACTGAGGGAATGCAGTACTGAGGGACTGCAGTACTGAGGCAATGCACTACTAAGGGAATACGGTACCGAGCGAATGCAGTACTGAGGGAACACAGAATTGAGGGGTTGCATTACTGAGGGAATACAATGCTGAGGTTGTGCAGTACTGATGGAATACACTATGGAGGGAATACAGTACTGAGGGAATACAGTACTGAGGGTGTGCAGTAATGAGAGATTGCAGTACTGAGGGAGTGCAGTACTGAGGGAAAAGAGTACTGAGGGAATACAGTACTGAGGGAGAGCAGTACTGAGGGAGCGCAGTACTGAGGGAATACAGTACTGTGGGTGTGCAGTAATGAGAGATTGCAGTACTGAGGGAGTGCAGTACTGAGGGAAAATAGTACTGAGGGTGTGCAGTACGAAGGGAATACAGTACTGAGGGAGTGAAGTCCTGTGGGATTACAGTACAGAGGAAGTGCTGTACTGAGGGAATGCAGTACTGAGGGAATAGAGTACTGAGGAAATAGAGTACTGAGGGAGTGCAGTACTAAGCGAATGCAGTACTGAGCGAATACAGTACTGAGGGAGTGCAATACTGAGGGAATACAGTACTGAGAGAATACAGTACTGAGGGAGTGCAATACTGAGAGAATACAGTACTGAGAGAATACAGTACTGAGGGAATACAGTACTGAGGGAATACAGTACTGAGGGAGTGCAGTACTGAGAGAATACAGTACTGAGGGAGTGCAGTACTGAGGGAATACAGTACTGAGGGAGTGCAGTACTGAGGGAATACAGTACTGAGGTAGTGCAGTACTGAGAGAATACAGTACTGAGGGAGTGCAGTACTGAGGGAATACAGTACTGAGAGAATACAGTACTGATGGAGTGCAGCACTGAGGGACTACAGCACTGAGGGATAACAGTACTGAGTGAGTGCAGTACTGAAGGAGTGCAGTACTGAGGGAGTGCAGTACTGAGGGAATACAGTACTGAGGGGATTTAGTACTGAAAGAGTGCAGTACTGAGAGAATACAGTACTGAAGGAGTGCAGTACTGAGGGAGTGCAGTACTGAGGGGATGCAGTACTGAGGGAACACAGAATTGAGGGATTGCAGTACTGAGGGAATACAATGCTGAGGTTGTGCAGTACTGAGGGAATACACTATGGAGGGAATACAGTACTCAGGGAGTGCAGCACTGAGGGAATACAGTACTGAGGGAATACAGTACTGAGAGAATACAGCACGGAGGTAATACAGTACTGAGGGAGTGCAGTACTGAGGGAATACAGTACTGAGGGTGTGCAATAATGAGAGATTACAGTACTGAGGGAGTGCAGTACTGAGGGAAAAGTGTACTGAGGGAATACAGTACTGAGGGAGAGCAGTACTGAGGGAGCGCAGTACTGAGGGAATACAGTACTGAGGGTGTGCAGTAATGAGAGATTGCAGTACTGAGGGAATACAGTACTGAGGGAGAGCAGTACTGAGGGAGCGCAGTATTGAGGGTATACAGTACTGAGGGTATACAGTAGTGCTGGACTGAGGGAGAGCTGTACTGAGTGAATACAGTACTGAGGGAATGCATTACTGACGGAGTGCAGTACAGAGGGAATACAGTACGGAGGGAGAACAGTACTGAGGGAGTGCAGTACTGAGGGAATATTGTCCTGAGGGAGAGCAGTCCTGAGGGAGTGCAGTACTGAGGGAGAGCAGTACAAGTGAATACAGTACTGAGGGAATGTATTACTGAGGAAACGCACTACTGAGGGAGTGCATTGCTGAGGGAGTGCAGTACTGAGGGAATGCAGTACTGAGTGATACAATACAGAGGAAGCACACTGAGGGAGTGCATTGCTGAGGCAGTGCAGTGCTGAGGGAGTGCAGTACTGAGGAAGTGCAGTACTGAGGGAATATAGTATTGAGGGAGTGCAGTACGGAGGGAATAAAGTACTGAGGGAGTGAAGTACTGAGGGAATACAGTACTGAGGGCATACAGTACTGAGGGAATACAGTAATGAGGGCATAGAGTATTGAGGGAGTGCAGTACAGAGGGAGTGCAGTACAGAGGAAGTGCAGTACTGAGGGAATACAGCACTGAGGGAGTGAAGTACTGAGGGAGTGCAGTACTGAGGGAGTACTGTACTGAGTGAGTACATTACTGAGGGAGTGTAGTACTGAGGGCGTGCAGTATTGAGGCAATGCAGTACAGGGGGAGTACAGTACTGAGGGAGTGCAGTACTGAATGAGTGCAGTACGGAGGAAATACAGTACTGAGGGAGTGCAGTACGGAGGGGGTGCAGTACTGAGGGAATGTAGTACTGAGGGACTGCAGTACTGAGGCAATGCACTACTAAGGGAATACAGTACCGAGCGAATGCAGTACTGAGGGAACACAGAATTGAGGGATTGCAGTACTGAGGGAATACAATGCTGAGGTTGTGCAGTACTGATGAAATACACTATGGAGGGAATACAGTACTGAGGGAATACAGTACTGAGGGTGTGCAGTAATGAGAGATTGCAGTACTGAGGGAGTGCAGTACTGAGGGAAAAGAGTACTGAGGGAATACAGTACTGAGGGAGAGCAGTACTGAGGGAGCGCAGTACTGAGGGAATACAGTACTGTGGGTGTGCAGTAATGAGAGATTGCAGTACTGAGGGAGTGCAGTACTGAGGGAAAATAGTACTGAGAGTGTGCAGTACGAAGGGAATACAGTACTGAGGGAGTGAAGTCCTGTGGGATTACAGTACAGAGGAAGTGCAGTACTGAGGGAATGCAGTACTGAGGGAATAGAGTACTGAGGAAATAGAGTACTGAGGGAGTGCAGTACTAAGCGAATGCAGTACTGAGCGAATACAGTACTGAGGGAGTGCAATACTGAGGGAATACAGTACTGAGAGAATACAGTACTGAGGGAGTGCAATACTGAGAGAATACAGTACTGAGAGAATACAGTACTGAGGGAATACAGTACTGAGGGAATACAGTACTGAGGGAGTGCAGTACTGAGAGAATACAGTACTGAGGGAGTGCAGTACTGAGGGAATACAGTACTGAGGGAGTGCAGTACTGAGGGAATACAGTACTGAGGTAGTGCAGTACTGAGAGAATACAGTACTGAGGGAGTGCAGTACTGAGGGAATACAGTACTGAGAGAATACAGTACTGATGGAGTGCAGCACTGAGGGACTACAGCACTGAGGGATAACAGTACTGAGTGAGTGCAGTACTGAAGGAGTGCAGTACTGAGGGAGTGCAGTACTGAGGGAATACAGTACTGAGGGGATTTAGTACTGAAAGAGTGCAGTACTGAGAGAATACAGTACTGAAGGAGTGCAGTACTGAGGGAGTGCAGTACTGAGGGGATGCAGTACTGAGGGAACACAAAATTGAGGGATTGCAGTACTGAGGGAATACAATGCTGAGGTTGTGCAGTACTGAGGGAATACACTATGGAGGGAATACAGTACTCAGGGAGTGCAGCACTGAGGGAATACAGTACTGAGGGAATACAGTACTGAGAGAATACAGCACGGAGGTAATACAGTACTGAGGGAGTGCAGTACTGAGGGAATACAGTACTGAGGGTGTGCAATAATGAGAGATTGCAGTACTGAGGGAGTGCAGTACTGAGGGAAAAGTGTACTGAGGGAATACAGTACTGAGGGAGAGCAGTACTGAGGGAGCGCAGTACTGAGGGAATACAGTACTGAGGTTGTGCAGTAATGAGAGATTGCAGTACTGAGGGAATACAGTACTGAGGGAGAGCAGTACTGCGGGAGAGCAGTACTGAGGGAATACAGTACTGAGGGAATACAGTACTGAGGGAGAGCAGTACAGAGGGAGCGCAGTACTGAGGGAATACAGCACTGAGGGATCACAGTACTGAGGGAATACAGTACTGAGGGATTGCAGTACTGAGGGAATACAGTACTGAGGGAATACAGTAGTGAGGTACCGCACTACTGACGGAGTGCATTGCTGAGCGAGTGCAGTACTGAGGGATACAATACAGAGGAAGCGCACTGAGCGAGTGCAGTACTGAGTGAATACAGTACGGAGGGAATGCAGCACTGAGGAAACGCACTACTGAGGGAATATAGTACTGAGGGAGTGCAGTACAGAGGGAATACAGTACTGAGGGAGCGCAGTACTGAGGGAATACAGTACTGAGGGAGCACAGTACTGAGGGAATACAGTACTGAGGGAATACAGTACTGAGGGAATACAGTACTGAGGGATTGCAGTACTGAGGGAATACAGTACTGAGGGAATACAGTACTGAGGGTATACAGTAGTGCTGGACTGAGGGAGAGCTGTACTGAGTGAATACAGTACTGAGGGAATGCATTACTGACGGAGTACAGTACAGAGGGAATACAGTACGGAGGGAGAGCAGTACTGAGGAAGTGCAGTACTGAGGGAATATTGTACTGAGGGAGAGCAGTCCTGAGGGAGTGCAGTACTGAGGGAATATTGTCCTGAGGGAGAGCAGTCCTGAGGGAGTGCATTACTGAGGGAGAGCAGTACAATGAATACAGTACTGAGGGAATGTATTACTGAGGAAACGCACTACTGAGGGAATGCATTGCTGAGGGATACAATACAGAGGAAGCACACTGAGGGAGTGCAGTACTGAGGAAGTGCAGTACTGAGGGAATATAGTATTGAGGGAGTGCAGTACGGAGGGAAAAAAGTACTGAGGGAGTGAAGTACTGAGGGAATACAGTACTGAGGGCATACAGTACTGAGGGAATACAGTAATGAGGGCATAGAGTATTGAGGGAGTGCAGTACAGAGGGAGTGCAGTACAGAGGAAGTGCAGTACTGAGGGAATACAGTACTGAGGGATTGAAGTACTGAGGGAGTGCAGTACTGAGGGAGTGCAGTACTGAGGGAGTACATTACTGAGGGAGTGTAGTACTGAGGGAATACTGTACTGAGGGCATGCATTTTTGAGGCAATGCAGTACAGGGGGAGTACAGTACTGAGGGAGTGCAGTACGGAGGAAATACAGTACTGAGGGAATGCAGTACGGAGGGGGTGCAGTACTGAGGGAATGCAGTACTGAGGGACTGCAGTACTGAGGCAATGCACTACTGAGGGAATGCAGTACCGAGGGAGTACAGTACTCAGGGAATATAGTACAAGGGAGTGTACTACTGAGGGAGTGCTGTACTGAGGGAGTGCAGTACTGAGGAAATACAGTACTGAGGAAATACAGTACTGAGGGAGTGCAGTACCGAGGGAATGCAGTACTGAGGGAGTGCATTGCTAAGGGTGCAACACTGAGGGAATACAGTATTGAGGGATACAATACAGAGGAAGCGCACTGAGGGAGTGCATGGCTGAGTGAGTGCAGTACTGAGTGAAAACAGTACGGAGGGAATGCAGTACTGAGCCAGCGCACTACTGAGGGAGTGCAGTGCTGAGGGAGTGCAGTACTGAGGGAATACAGTACTGAGGGAATACGATACTGGGGGAATACAGTACTGAGGGATTGCAGTACTGAGGGCATAGAGTACTGAGGGAGTGCAGTACAGAGGGAGTGCAGTACGGAGGGAATACAGTACTGAGGGAGTGAAGTCCTGTGGGATTACAGTACAGAGAGAGTGCAGTACTGAGGGAAAATAGTACTGAGGGAGTGCAGTACGGAGGGAATACAGTACTGAGGGAGTGAAGTCCTGTGGGATTACAGTACAGAGGGAGTGCAGTACTGAGGGAGTGCAGTACGGAGGGAATACAGTACTGAGGGAGTGAAGTCCTGTGGGATTACAGTACAGGGGGAGTGCAGTATTGAGGGAATGCAGTACTTTGGCAATGCAGCACTGAGGAAAAATAGTACTGAGGGAATGCAGTACTGAGGGAGAGCACTACTGAGGGAGTGCAGTACTGAGAGAATACAGTACTGAGGGTATACATTAGTGAGGACGTGTTGTACTGAGGGAATGCATTACTGAGGAACCGCACTACTGAGGGAAGTGCATTGCTGCGGTAGTGCAGTACTGAGGGAATGCAGTATTGAGGGATACAATACAGAGGAAGCGCACTGAGGGAGTGCATGGCTGAGGGATTGCAGTACTGAGTGAAAACAGCACGGAGGGAATGCAGTACTGAGCCAGCGCACTACTGAGGGAGTGCAGTGCTGAGGGAGTGCAGTACTGAGGGAATATAGTACTGAGGGAGTGCAGTACGGAGGGAATGAAGTACTGAGGGAGTGAAGTCCTGTGGGATTACAGTACAGAGGGAGTGCAGTACTGAGGGAGTGCAGTACGGAGGGAATACAGTACTGAGGGAGTGCAGTACGGAGGGAGTACAGTACTGAGGGAGTGAAGTCCTGTGGGATTACAGTACAGGGGGAGTGCAGTACTGAGGGAATGCAGTACTTTGGCAGTGCAGCACTGAGGAAAAATAGTACTGAGGAAGTGCAGTACTGAGGGAGAGCAGTACTGAGAGAATACAGTACTGAGGGTATACAGTAGTGAGGGCGTGTTGTACTGAGGGAATGCATTACTGAGGAACCGCACTACTGAGGGAGTGCATTGCTGCGGTAGTGCAGTACTGAGGGAATGCAGTATTGAGGGATACAATACAGAGGAAGCGCACTGAGGGAGTGCATGGCTGAGGGATTGCAGTACTGAGTGAATACAGCACGGAGGGAATGCAGTACTGAGCCAGCGCAGTACTGAGCCAGCGCACTACTGAGGGAGTGCAGTGCTGAGGGAGTGCAGTACTGAGGAAGTGCAGTACTGAGGGAATATAGTACTGAGGGAGTACAGTACGGAGGTAATGAAGTATTGAGGGAGTGAAGTACTGAGGGAATACAATACTGAGGGCATACAGTACTCAGGGAATGCGGTACTGAGGGATTGCAGTACTGAGGGAATGCAGTACTGAGGGAATACATTACTGTGAGAGTGCAGTACTGAGGGAATACTGTACAGAGGGAGTGCAGTACTGAGGCAGTGCAGTACAGAGGGAATAAAGTACTGAGGGAGTGCAGTACTGAGTGAGTGCAGTACGGAGGAAATACAGTACTGAGTGATTGCAGTACGGAGGGAGTGCAGTACTGAGGGAATGCAGTACTGAGGGACTGCAGTACTGAGGCAATGCACTACTGAGGGAATACAGTACTGAGGGAATGCAGTACTGAGGGAATGCAGTACAGAGGAGGTACATTACTTAGGGAATACAGTACAAGGGAGTGTACTACTGAGGGAGTGCTGTACTGAGGGAGTGCAGTACTGAGGAAATACAGTACTGAGGAAATACAGTACTGAGGTAGTGCAGTACTGAGGGAATGCAGTACTGAGGGAGTGCATTGCTAAGGGTGCAGTACTGAGGGAATACAGTATTGAGGGATACAATACAGAGGAAGCGCACTGAGGGAGTGCATGGCTGAGTGAGTGCAGTACTGAGTGAAAACAGTACGGAGGGAATGCAGTACTGAGCCAGCGCACTACTGAGGGAGTGCAGTGCTGAGGGAGTGCAGTACTGAGGGAATACAGTACTGAGGGAATATGATACTGGGGGAAAACAGTACTGAGGGATTGCAGTACTGAGGGCATAGAGTACTGAGGGAGTGCAGTACAGAGGGAGTGCAGTACGGAGGGAATACAGTACTGAGGGAGTGAAGTCCTGTGGGATTACAGTACAGAGAGAGTGCAGTACTGAGGGAAAATAGTACTGAGGGAGTGCAGTACGGAGGGAATACAGTACTGAGGGAGTGAAGTCCTGTGTGATTACAGTACAGAGGGAGTGCAGTACTGAGGGAGTGCAGTACGGAGGGAATATAGTACTGAGGGAGTGCAGTACGGAGGGAATACAGTACTGAGGGAGTGAAGTCCTGTGGGATTACAGTACAGGGGGAGTGCAGTACTGAGGGAATGCAGTACTTTGGCAGTGCAGCACTGAGGAAAAATAGTACTGAGGAAGTGCAGTACTGAGGGAGAGCACTACTGAGTGAGTGCAGTACTGAGAGAATACAGTACTGAGGGTATACAGTAGTGAGGGCGTGCTGTACTGAGGGAATGCATTACTGAGGAACCGCACTACTGAGGGAGTGAATTGCTGCGGTAGTGCAGTACTGAGGGAATGCAGTATTGAGGGATACAATACAGAGGAAGCGCACTGAGGGAGTGCATGGCTGAGGGATTGCAGTACTGAGTGAATACAGCACGGAGGGAATGCAGTACTGAGCCAGCGCACTATTGAGGGAGTGCAGTGCTGAGGGAGTGCAGTACTGAGGAAGTGCAGTACTGAGGGAATATAGTACTGAGGGAGTGCAGTACGGAGGGAATGAAGTATTGAGGGAGTGAAGTACTGAGTGAATACAATACTGAGGGCATACAGTACTCAGGGAATGCAGTACTGAGGGATTGCAGTACCGAGGGAATGCAGTACTGAGGGAATACATTACTGTGGGAGTGCAGTACTGAGGGAATACTGTACTGAGGGAGTGCAGTACTGAGGCAGTGCAGTACAGGGGGAATACAGTACTGAGGGAGTGCAGTACTGAGTGAGTGCAGTACGGAGGAAATACAGTACTGAGGGATTGCAGTACGGAGGGAGTGCAGTACTGAGGGAATACAATATTGAGGGAGTGCAGTACTGAGGGAGTGCAGTGCTGAGGGAATACAGTACTGAGGGAGTGCAGTACTTAGGGAGTGCAGTGCTGAGGGAATACAGTACTGAGGGAGAGCAGTACTGAGGGAGCGCAGTATTGAGGGTATACAGTACTGAGGGTATACAGTAGTGCTGGACTGAGGGAGAGCTGTACTGAGTGAATACAGTACTGAGGGAATGCATTACTGACGGAGTGCAGTACAGAGGGAATACAGTACGGAGGGAGAACAGTACTGAGGAAGTGCAGTACTGAGGGAATATTGTCCTGAGGGAGAGCAGTCCTGAGGGAGTGCAGTACTGAGGGAGAGCAGTACAAGTGAATACAGTACTGAGGGAATGTATTACTGAGGAAACGCACTACTGAGGGAGTGCATTGCTGAGGGAGTGCAGTACTGAGGGAATGCAGTACTGAGTGATACAATACAGAGGAAGCACACTGAGGGAGTGCATTGCTGAGGCAGTGCAGTGCTGAGGGAGTGCAGTACTGAGGAAGTGCAGTACTGAGGGAATATAGTATTGAGGGAGTGCAGTACGGAGGGAATAAAGTACTGAGGGAGTGAAGTACTGAGGGAATACAGTACTGAGGGCATACAGTACTGAGGGAATACAGTAATGAGGGCATAGAGTATTGAGGGAGTGCAGTACAGAGGGAGTGCAGTACAGAGGAAGTGCAGTACTGAGGGAATACAGCACTGAGGGAGTGAAGTACTGAGGGAGTGCAGTACTGAGGGAGTACTGTACTGAGTGAGTACATTACTGAGGGAGTGTAGTACTGAGGGCGTGCAGTATTGAGGCAATGCAGTACAGGGGGAGTACAGTACTGAGGGAGTGCAGTACTGAATGAGTGCAGTACGGAGGAAATACAGTACTGAGGGAGTGCAGTACGGAGGGGGTGCAGTACTGAGGGAATGCAGTACTGAGGGACTGCAGTACTGAGGCAATGCACTACTAAGGGAATACAGTACCGAGCGAATGCAGTACTGAGGGAACACAGAATTGAGGGATTGCAGTACTGAGGGAATACAATGCTGAGGTTGTGCAGTACTGATGGAATACACTATGGAGGGAATACAGTACTGAGGGAATACAGTACTGAGGGTGTGCAGTAATGAGAGATTGCAGTACTGAGGGAGTGCAGTACTGAGGGAAAAGAGTACTGAGGGAATACAGTACTGAGGGAGAGCAGTACTGAGGGAGCGCAGTACTGAGGGAATACAGTACTGTGGGTGTGCAGTAATGAGAGATTGCAGTACTGAGGGAGTGCAGTACTGAGGGAAAATAGTACTGAGGGAATACAGTACTGAGGGAGAGCAGTACTGAGGGAGAGCAGTACTGAGGGAATACAGTACTGAGAGAATACAGTACTGAGGGAGAGCAGTACTGAGGGAGCGCAGTACTGAGGGAATACAGTACTGAGGGAGCACAGTACTGAGGGAATACAGTACTGAGGGATTGCAGTACTGAGGGAATACAGTACTGAGGGAATAGAGTAGTGAGGGAGCACAGTACTGAGGATGATCAGTACTGAGTGAATACAGTACTGAGGTACCGCACCACTGACGGAGTGCATTGCTGAGCGAGTGCAGTACTGAGGGAGTGCAGTACGGAGGGAGTGCAGTACTGAGGGAGTGCAGTACTGAGGGAGTACATTACTGAGGGAGTGTAGTACTGAGGGAATACTGTACTGAGGGCGTGCAGTATTGAGGCAATGCAGTACAGGGGGAGTACAGTACTGAGGGAGTGCAGTACTGAGTGAGTGCAGTACGGAGGAAATACAGTACTGAGGGAGTGCAGTACGGAGGGGGTGCAGTACTGAGGGAATGCAGTACTGAGGGACTGCAGTACTGAGGCAATGCACTACTGAGGGAATACAGTACTGAGGGAATGCAATACTGAGGGAATGCAGTACAGAGGGAGTACAGTACTTAGGGAATACAGTACAAGGGAGTGTACTACTGAGGGAGTGCTGTACTGAGGGAGTGCAGTACTGAGGAAATACAGTACTGAGGAAATACAGTACTGAGGGAGTGCAGTACTGAGGGAATGCAGTACTGAGGGAGTGCATTGCTAACGGTGCAGTACTGAGGGAATACAGTATTGAGGGAATACAGTACTCAGGGAGTGCAGCACTGAGGGAATACAGTACTGAGGGAATACAGTACTGAGAGATTGCAGTACTGAGAGATTGCAGTACTGAGGGAATACAGCACGGAGGTAATACAGTACTGAGGGAGTGCCGTACTGAGGGAATACAGTACTGAGGGTGTGCAGTAATGAGAGATTGCAGTACTGAGGGAGTGCAGTACTGAGGGTAAATAGTACTGAGGGAATACAGTACTGAGGGAGAGCAGTACTGAGGGAGAGCAGTACTGAGGGAGTACAGTACTGAGGGAGCACAGTACTGAGGGAGTACAGTACTGAGGGAGCACAGTACTGAGGGAATACAGTACTGAGGGATTGCAGTACTGAGGGAATACAGTACTGAGGGAATACAGTAGTGAGGGAGCACAGTACTGAGGATGATCAGTACTGAGTGAATACAGTACTGAGGTACCGCACCACTGACGGAGTGCATTGCTGAGCGGGTGCAGTACTGAGGGATACAATACAGAGGAAGCGCACTGAGCGAGTGCAGTACTGAGTGAATACAGTACGGAGGGAATGCAGCACTGAGGAAACGCACTACTGAGGGAATATAGTACTGAGGGAGAGCAGTACAGAGGGAATACAGTACTGAGGGAGAGCAGTACTGACGGAATACAGTACTGAGGGAGCACAGTACTGAGGGAATACAGTACTGAGGGAATACAGTATTGAGGGTATACAGTACTGAGGGTATACAGTAGTGCTGGACTGAGGGAGAGCTGTACTGAGTGAATACAGTACTGAGGGAATGCATTACTGACGGAGTGCAGTACAGAGGGAATACAGTACGGAGGGAGAACAGTACTGAGGAAGTGCAGTACTGAGGGAATATTGTCCTGAGGGAGAGCAGTCCTGAGGGAGTGCAGTACTGAGGGAGAGCAGTACAAGTGAATACAGTACTGAGGGAATGTATTACTGAGGAAACGCACTACTGAGGGAGTGCATTGCTGAGGGAGTGCAGTACTGAGGGAATGCAGTACTGAGTGATACAATACAGAGGAAGCACACTGAGGGAGTGCATTGCTGAGGCAGTGCAGTGCTGAGGGAGTGCAGTACTGAGGAAGTGCAGTACTGAGGGAATATAGTATTGAGGGAGTGCAGTACGGAGGGAATAAAGTACTGAGGGAGTGAAGTACTGAGGGAATACAGTACTGAGGGCATACAGTACTGAGGGAATACAGTAATGAGGGCATAGAGTATTGAGGGAGTGCAGTACAGAGGGAGTGCAGTACAGAGGAAGTGCAGTACTGAGGGAATACAGCACTGAGGGAGTGAAGTACTGAGGGAGTGCAGTACTGAGGGAGTACTGTACTGAGTGAGTACATTACTGAGGGAGTGTAGTACTGAGGGCGTGCAGTATTGAGGCAATGCAGTACAGGGGGAGTACAGTACTGAGGGAGTGCAGTACTGAATGAGTGCAGTACAGAGGAAATACAGTACTGAGGGAGTGCAGTACGGAGGGGGTGCAGTACTGAGGGAATGCAGTACTGAGGGACTGCAGTACTGAGGCAATGCACTACTAAGGGAATACAGTACCGAGCGAATGCAGTACTGAGGGAACACAGAATTGAGGGGTTGCAGTACTGAGGGAATACAATGCTGAGGTTGTGCAGTACTGATGGAATACACTATGGAGGGAATACAGTACTGAGGGAATACAGTACTGAGGGTGTGCAGTAATGAGAGATTGCAGTACTGAGGGAGTGCAGTACTGAGGGAAAAGAGTACTGAGGGAATACAGTACTGAGGGAGAGCAGTACTGAGGGAGCGCAGTACTGAGGGAATACAGTACTGTGGGTGTGCAGTAATGAGAGATTGCAGTACTGAGGGAGTGCAGTACTGAGGGAAAATAGTACTGAGGGTGTGCAGTACGAAGGGAATACAGTACTGAGGGAGTGAAGTCCTGTGGGATTACAGTACAGAGGAAGTGCAGTACTGAGGGAATGCAGTACTGAGGGAATAGAGTACTGAGGAAATAGAGTACTGAGGGAGTGCAGTACTAAGCGAATGCAGTACTGAGCGAATACAGTACTGAGGGAGTGCAATACTGAGGGAATACAGTACTGAGAGAATACAGTACTGAGGGAGTGCAATACTGAGAGAATACAGTACTGAGAGAATACAGTACTGAGGGAATACAGTACTGAGGGAATACAGTACTGAGGGAGTGCAGTACTGAGAGAATACAGTACTGAGGGAGTGCAGTACTGAGGGAATACAGTACTGAGGGAGTGCAGTACTGAGGGAATACAGTACTGAGGTAGTGCAGTACTGAGAGAATACAGTACTGAGGGAGTGCAGTACTGAGGGAATACAGTACTGAGAGAATACAGTACTGATGGAGTGCAGCACTGAGGGACTACAGCACTGAGGGATAACAGTACTGAGTGAGTGCAGTACTGAAGGAGTGCAGTACTGAGGGAGTGCAGTACTGAGGGAATACAGTACTGAGGGGATTTAGTACTGAAAGAGTGCAGTACTGAGAGAATACAGTACTGAAGGAGTGCAGTACTGAGGGAGTGCAGTACTGAGGGGATGCAGTACTGAGGGAACACAGAATTGAGGGATTGCAGTACTGAGGGAATACAATGCTGAGGTTGTGCAGTACTGAGGGAATACACTATGGAGGGAATACAGTACTCAGGGAGTGCAGCACTGAGGGAATACAGTACTGAGGGAATACAGTACTGAGAGAATACAGCACGGAGGTAATACAGTACTGAGGGAGTGCAGTACTGAGGGAATACAGTACTGAGGGTGTGCAATAATGAGAGATTGCAGTACTGAGGGAGTGCAGTACTGAGGGAAAAGTGTACTGAGGGAATACAGTACTGAGGGAGAGCAGTACTGAGGGAGCGCAGTACTGAGGGAATACAGTACTGAGGGTGTGCAGTAATGAGAGATTGCAGTACTGAGGGAATACAGTACTGAGGGAGAGCAGTACTGAGGGAGCGCAGTATTGAGGGTATACAGTACTGAGGGTATACAGTAGTGCTGGACTGAGGGAGAGCTGTACTGAGTGAATACAGTACTGAGGGAATGCATTACTGACGGAGTGCAGTACAGAGGGAATACAGTACGGAGGGAGAACAGTACTGAGGGAGTGCAGTACTGAGGGAATATTGTCCTGAGGGAGAGCAGTCCTGAGGGAGTGCAGTACTGAGGGAGAGCAGTACAAGTGAATACAGTACTGAGGGAATGTATTACTGAGGAAACGCACTACTGAGGGAGTGCATTGCTGAGGGAGTGCAGTACTGAGGGAATGCAGTACTGAGTGATACAATACAGAGGAAGCACACTGAGGGAGTGCATTGCTGAGGCAGTGCAGTGCTGAGGGAGTGCAGTACTGAGGAAGTGCAGTACTGAGGGAATATAGTATTGAGGGAGTGCAGTACGGAGGGAATAAAGTACTGAGGGAGTGAAGTACTGAGGGAATACAGTACTGAGGGCATACAGTACTGAGGGAATACAGTAATGAGGGCATAGAGTATTGAGGGAGTGCAGTACAGAGGGAGTGCAGTACAGAGGAAGTGCAGTACTGAGGGAATACAGCACTGAGGGAGTGAAGTACTGAGGGAGTGCAGTACTGAGGGAGTACTGTACTGAGTGAGTACATTACTGAGGGAGTGTAGTACTGAGGGCGTGCAGTATTGAGGCAATGCAGTACAGGGGGAGTACAGTACTGAGGGAGTGCAGTACTGAATGAGTGCAGTACGGAGGAAATACAGTACTGAGGGAGTGCAGTACGGAGGGGGTGCAGTACTGAGGGAATGTAGTACTGAGGGACTGCAGTACTGAGGCAATGCACTACTAAGGGAATACAGTACCGAGCGAATGCAGTACTGAGGGAACACAGAATTGAGGGATTGCAGTACTGAGGGAATACAATGCTGAGGTTGTGCAGTACTGATGAAATACACTATGGAGGGAATACAGTACTGAGGGAATACAGTACTGAGGGTGTGCAGTAATGAGAGATTGCAGTACTGAGGGAGTGCAGTACTGAGGGAAAAGAGTACTGAGGGAATACAGTACTGAGGGAGAGCAGTACTGAGGGAGCGCAGTACTGAGGGAATACAGTACTGTGGGTGTGCAGTAATGAGAGATTGCAGTACTGAGGGAGTGCAGTACTGAGGGAAAATAGTACTGAGAGTGTGCAGTACGAAGGGAATACAGTACTGAGGGAGTGAAGTCCTGTGGGATTACAGTACAGAGGAAGTGCAGTACTGAGGGAATGCAGTACTGAGGGAATAGAGTACTGAGGAAATAGAGTACTGAGGGAGTGCAGTACTAAGCGAATGCAGTACTGAGCGAATACAGTACTGAGGGAGTGCAATACTGAGGGAATACAGTACTGAGAGAATACAGTACTGAGGGAGTGCAATACTGAGAGAATACAGTACTGAGAGAATACAGTACTGAGGGAATACAGTACTGAGGGAATACAGTACTGAGGGAGTGCAGTACTGAGAGAATACAGTACTGAGGGAGTGCAGTACTGAGGGAATACAGTACTGAGGGAGTGCAGTACTGAGGGAATACAGTACTGAGGTAGTGCAGTACTGAGAGAATACAGTACTGAGGGAGTGCAGTACTGAGGGAATACAGTACTGAGAGAATACAGTACTGATGGAGTGCAGCACTGAGGGACTACAGCACTGAGGGATAACAGTACTGAGTGAGTGCAGTACTGAAGGAGTGCAGTACTGAGGGAGTGCAGTACTGAGGGAATACAGTACTGAGGGGATTTAGTACTGAAAGAGTGCAGTACTGAGAGAATACAGTACTGAAGGAGTGCAGTACTGAGGGAGTGCAGTACTGAGGGGATGCAGTACTGAGGGAACACAGAATTGAGGGATTGCAGTACTGAGGGAATACAATGCTGAGGTTGTGCAGTACTGAGGGAATACACTATGGAGGGAATACAGTACTCAGGGAGTGCAGCACTGAGGGAATACAGTACTGAGGGAATACAGTACTGAGAGAATACAGCACGGAGGTAATACAGTACTGAGGGAGTGCAGTACTGAGGGAATACAGTACTGAGGGTGTGCAATAATGAGAGATTGCAGTACTGAGGGAGTGCAGTACTGAGGGAAAAGTGTACTGAGGGAATACAGTACTGAGGGAGAGCAGTACTGAGGGAGCGCAGTACTGAGGGAATACAGTACTGAGGTTGTGCAGTAATGAGAGATTGCAGTACTGAGGGAATACAGTACTGAGGGAGAGCAGTACTGCGGGAGAGCAGTACTGAGGGAATACAGTACTGAGGGAATACAGTACTGAGGGAGAGCAGTACAGAGGGAGCGCAGTACTGAGGGAATACAGCACTGAGGGATCACAGTACTGAGGGAATACAGTACTGAGGGATTGCAGTACTGAGGGAATACAGTACTGAGGGAATACAGTAGTGAGGTACCGCACTACTGACGGAGTGCATTGCTGAGCGAGTGCAGTACTGAGGGATACAATACAGAGGAAGCGCACTGAGCGAGTGCAGTACTGAGTGAATACAGTACGGAGGGAATGCAGCACTGAGGAAACGCACTACTGAGGGAATATAGTACTGAGGGAGAGCAGTACAGAGGGAATACAGTACTGAGGGAGCGCAGTACTGAGGGAATACAGTACTGAGGGAATACAGTACTGAGGGAATACAGTACTGAGGGATTGCAGTACTGAGGGAATACAGTACTGAGGGAATACAGTACTGAGGGTATACAGTAGTGCTGGACTGAGGGAGAGCTGTACTGAGTGAATACAGTACTGAGGGAATGCATTACTGACGGAGTACAGTACAGAGGGAATACAGTACTGAGGGAGAACAGTACTGAGGAAGTGCAGTACTGAGGGAATATTGTACTGAGGGAGAGCAGTCCTGAGGGAGTGCAGTACTGAGGGAATATTGTCCTGAGGGAGAGCAGTCCTGAGGGAGTGCATTACTGAGGGAGAGCAGTACAATGAATACAGTACTGAGGGAATGTATTACTGAGGAAACGCACTACTGAGGGAATGCATTGCTGAGGGATACAATACAGAGGAAGCACACTGAGGGAGTGCAGTACTGAGGAAGTGCAGTACTGAGGGAATATAGTATTGAGGGAGTGCAGTACGGAGGGAAAAAAGTACTGAGGGAGTGAAGTACTGAGGGAATACAGTACTGAGGGCATACAGTACTGAGGGAATACAGTAATGAGGGCATAGAGTATTGAGGGAGTGCAGTACAGAGGGAGTGCAGTACAGAGGAAGTGCAGTACTGAGGGAATACAGTACTGAGGGATTGAAGTACTGAGGGAGTGCAGTACTGAGGGAGTGCAGTACTGAGGGAGTACATTACTGAGGGAGTGTAGTACTGAGGGAATACTGTACTGAGGGCATGCATTTTTGAGGCAATGCAGTACAGGGGGAGTACAGTACTGAGGGAGTGCAGTACGGAGGAAATACAGTACTGAGGGAATGCAGTACGGAGGGGGTGCAGTACTGAGGGAATGCAGTACTGAGGGACTGCAGTACTGAGGCAATGCACTACTGAGGGAATGCAGTACCGAGGGAGTACAGTACTCAGGGAATACAGTACAAGGGAGTGTACTACTGAGGGAGTGCTGTACTGAGGGAGTGCAGTACTGAGGAAATACAGTACTGAGGAAATACAGTACTGAGGGAGTGCAGTACCGAGGGAATGCAGTACTGAGGGAGTGCATTGCTAAGGGTGCAACACTGAGGGAATACAGTATTGAGGGATACAATACAGAGGAAGCGCACTGAGGGAGTGCATGGCTGAGTGAGTGCAGTACTGAGTGAAAACAGTACGGAGGGAATGCAGTACTGAGCCAGCGCACTACTGAGGGAGTGCAGTGCTGAGGGAGTGCAGTACTGAGGGAATACAGTACTGAGGGAATACGATACTGGGGGAATACAGTACTGAGGGATTGCAGTACTGAGGGCATAGAGTACTGAGGGAGTGCAGTACAGAGGGAGTGCAGTACGGAGGGAATACAGTACTGAGGGAGTGAAGTCCTGTGGGATTACAGTACAGAGAGAGTGCAGTACTGAGGGAAAATAGTACTGAGGGAGTGCAGTACGGAGGGAATACAGTACTGAGGGAGTGAAGTCCTGTGGGATTACAGTACAGAGGGAGTGCAGTACTGAGGGAGTGCAGTACGGAGGGAATACAGTACTGAGGGAGTGAAGTCCTGTGGGATTACAGTACAGGGGGAGTGCAGTATTGAGGGAATGCAGTACTTTGGCAATGCAGCACTGAGGAAAAATAGTACTGAGGGAATGCAGTACTGAGGGAGAGCACTACTGAGGGAGTGCAGTACTGAGAGAATACAGTACTGAGGGTATACATTAGTGAGGACGTGTTGTACTGAGGGAATGCATTACTGAGGAACCGCACTACTGAGGGAAGTGCATTGCTGCGGTAGTGCAGTACTGAGGGAATGCAGTATTGAGGGATACAATACAGAGGAAGCGCACTGAGGGAGTGCATGGCTGAGGGATTGCAGTACTGAGTGAAAACAGCACGGAGGGAATGCAGTACTGAGCCAGCGCACTACTGAGGGAGTGCAGTGCTGAGGGAGTGCAGTACTGAGGGAATATAGTACTGAGGGAGTGCAGTACGGAGGGAATGAAGTACTGAGGGAGTGAAGTCCTGTGGGATTACAGTACAGAGGGAGTGCAGTACTGAGGGAGTGCAGTACGGAGGGAATACAGTACTGAGGGAGTGCAGTACGGAGGGAGTACAGTACTGAGGGAGTGAAGTCCTGTGGGATTACAGTACAGGGGGAGTGCAGTACTGAGGGAATGCAGTACTTTGGCAGTGCAGCACTGAGGAAAAATAGTACTGAGGAAGTGCAGTACTGAGGGAGAGCAGTACTGAGAGAATACAGTACTGAGGGTATACAGTAGTGAGGGCGTGTTGTACTGAGGGAATGCATTACTGAGGAACCGCACTACTGAGGGAGTGCATTGCTGCGGTAGTGCAGTACTGAGGGAATGCAGTATTGAGGGATACAATACAGAGGAAGCGCACTGAGGGAGTGCATGGCTGAGGGATTGCAGTACTGAGTGAATACAGCACGGAGGGAATGCAGTACTGAGCCAGCGCAGTACTGAGCCAGCGCACTACTGAGGGAGTGCAGTGCTGAGGGAGTGCAGTACTGAGGAAGTGCAGTACTGAGGGAATATAGTACTGAGGGAGTACAGTACGGAGGTAATGAAGTATTGAGGGAGTGAAGTACTGAGGGAATACAATACTGAGGGCATACAGTACTCAGGGAATGCGGTACTGAGGGATTGCAGTACTGAGGGAATGCAGTACTGAGGGAATACATTACTGTGAGAGTGCAGTACTGAGGGAATACTGTACAGAGGGAGTGCAGTACTGAGGCAGTGCAGTACAGGGGGAATAAAGTACTGAGGGAGTGCAGTACTGAGTGAGTGCAGTACGGAGGAAATACAGTACTGAGTGATTGCAGTACGGAGGGAGTGCAGTACTGAGGGAATGCAGTACTGAGGGACTGCAGTACTGAGGCAATGCACTACTGAGGGAATACAGTACTGAGGGAATGCAGTACTGAGGGAATGCAGTACAGAGGAGGTACATTACTTAGGGAATACAGTACAAGGGAGTGTACTACTGAGGGAGTGCTGTACTGAGGGAGTGCAGTACTGAGGAAATACAGTACTGAGGAAATACAGTACTGAGGTAGTGCAGTACTGAGGGAATGCAGTACTGAGGGAGTGCATTGCTAAGGGTGCAGTACTGAGGGAATACAGTATTGAGGGATACAATACAGAGGAAGCGCACTGAGGGAGTGCATGGCTGAGTGAGTGCAGTACTGAGTGAAAACAGTACGGAGGGAATGCAGTACTGAGCCAGCGCACTACTGAGGGAGTGCAGTGCTGAGGGAGTGCAGTACTGAGGGAATACAGTACTGAGGGAATATGATACTGGGGGAAAACAGTACTGAGGGATTGCAGTACTGAGGGCATAGAGTACTGAGGGAGTGCAGTACAGAGGGAGTGCAGTACGGAGGGAATACAGTACTGAGGGAGTGAAGTCCTGTGGGATTACAGTACAGAGAGAGTGCAGTACTGAGGGAAAATAGTACTGAGGGAGTGCAGTACGGAGGGAATACAGTACTGAGGGAGTGAAGTCCTGTGTGATTACAGTACAGAGGGAGTGCAGTACTGAGGGAGTGCAGTACGGAGGGAATATAGTACTGAGGGAGTGCAGTACGGAGGGAATACAGTACTGAGGGAGTGAAGTCCTGTGGGATTACAGTACAGGGGGAGTGCAGTACTGAGGGAATGCAGTACTTTGGCAGTGCAGCACTGAGGAAAAATAGTACTGAGGAAGTGCAGTACTGAGGGAGAGCACTACTGAGTGAGTGCAGTACTGAGAGAATACAGTACTGAGGGTATACAGTAGTGAGGGCGTGCTGTACTGAGGGAATGCATTACTGAGGAACCGCACTACTGAGGGAGTGAATTGCTGCGGTAGTGCAGTACTGAGGGAATGCAGTATTGAGGGATACAATACAGAGGAAGCGCACTGAGGGAGTGCATGGCTGAGGGATTGCAGTACTGAGTGAATACAGCACGGAGGGAATGCAGTACTGAGCCAGCGCACTATTGAGGGAGTGCAGTGCTGAGGGAGTGCAGTACTGAGGAAGTGCAGTACTGAGGGAATATAGTACTGAGGGAGTGCAGTACGGAGGGAATGAAGTATTGAGGGAGTGAAGTACTGAGTGAATACAATACTGAGGGCATACAGTACTCAGGGAATGCAGTACTGAGGGATTGCAGTACCGAGGGAATGCAGTACTGAGGGAATACATTACTGTGGGAGTGCAGTACTGAGGGAATACTGTACTGAGGGAGTGCAGTACTGAGGCAGTGCAGTACAGGGGGAATACAGTACTGAGGGAGTGCAGTACTGAGTGAGTGCAGTACGGAGGAAATACAGTACTGAGGGATTGCAGTACGGAGGGAGTGCAGTACTGAGGGAATACAATATTGAGGGAGTGCAGTACTGAGGGAGTGCAGTGCTGAGGGAATACAGTACTGAGGGAGTGCAGTACTTAGGGAGTGCAGTGCTGAGGGAATACAGTACTGAGGAAATGCAGTACAAGGGAGTGTACTACTGAGGGAGTGCAGTACTGAGGGAATACAGTACTGAGCGAGTGCAGTAGTGAGGGAATGCAGTACTAACAGAGTGCAGTACTGAGGGAATATAGTACTGAGGGAATACAGTAATGAGGGAATACAGTACTGAGGAAGTGCAGTACTGAGGGAATGCAGTACTGAGCGAGTGCATTAATGAGGGAGTGCAGTACTGTGGCAATACAGTACTGAGGGAGTGCAATACTGAGGGAATAGAGTACTGAGGGAGTGCAGTACTTAGCGAATGCAGTACTGAGGGAATTCAGTACTGAGGGAATACAGTACTGAGGGAGTGCTGTACTGGGAGAGTGCAGTACTGAGGGAATACAGTACTGAGAGAGTGCAGTACTGAGAGAGTACTGTACTGACGGAATATAGTACTGAGGGAATACAGTACTGAGAGAGTGCAGTACTGAGGGAGTACTGTACTGACGGAATATAGTACTGAGGGAGTGCAGTACTGAGGGAAAATAGTACTGAGGGAGTGCAGTATTGAGGGAATGTAGTACTGAGGGAATACAGTACTGAGCGAATACAGTACTGAGGGAGAGCAGTACTAAGGGAGTGCAGTACTGAGGGAATACAGTACTGAGGGAATACAGTACTGAGAGAGTGCAGTACTGAGGGAGTACTGTACTGACGGAATATAGTACTGAGGGAAAATAGTACTGAGGGAGTGCAGTATTGAGGGAATGTAGTACTGAGGGAATACAGTACTGAGCGAATACAGTACTGAGGGAGAGCAGTACTAAGGGAGTGCAGTACTGAGGGAATACAGTCCTGAGGGTATACAGTAATGAGGGAGTGCAGTACTGAGTGAATACAGTACTCAGGGAATGCATTACTGAGGGAGTGCAGTACTGAGGGAATACAGTACTGCGGGAATACAGGACTGAGGATCCGCACTACTGAAGGAGTGCATTTCTGAGGGAGTGCATTAATGAGGGAGTGCAGTACTGAGGGATACAATACAGAGGAAGTGCACTGACGGAGTGCATGGCTGAGTGAGTGCAGTACTGAGGAAGTGCAGTACTGAGGGAATATAGTACTGAGGGAGTGCAGTACGGAGGGAATACAGTTCTGAGGGAGTGAAGTACTGAGGGAGTACTGTACTGAGGGAATACAGTACTGAGGGATTTCAGTACTGAGGGAATACAGTACTGAGGGAGTGCAGTACGGAGGTAGTGCTGTTCGGAGGGAATACAGTACTGAGGGAGTGCAGTATTGAGGAAAAATAGTACTGAGGGAGTGCAGTACTGAGGGAGAGCACTACTGAGGGAGTGCAGTACTGAGAGAATACAGTACTGAGGGTATACAGTAGTGAGGGTGTGTTGTACTGAGGGAATGCATTACTGAGGAACCGCACTACTGAGGGAGTGCATTGCTGAGGGAGTGCAGTACTGAGGGAATGCAGTATTGAGGGATACAATACAGAGGAAGCGCACTGAGGGAGTGCATGGTTGAGGGATTGCAGTACTGAGTGAATACAGCAAGGAGGGAATGCAGTACTGAGCCAGCGCACTACTGAGGATGCAGTGCTGAGGGAGTGCAGTACTGAGGGAATGCAGTACTGAGCACGTGCAGTACTGAGGGAATGCAGTACTAAGAGAGTGCAGTACTGAGGCAATGCACTACTGAGGGAATACAGTACTGAGGGAATGCAGTACTGAGGGAATGCAGTACAGAAGGAGTACAGTACTTAGGGAATAGAGTACAAGGGAGTGTACTACTGAGGGAGTGCTGTACTGAGGGAGTGCAGTACTGAGGAAATACAGTACTGTGGAAATACAGTACTGAGGGAGTGCAGTACTGAGGGAATGCAGTACTGAGGGAGTGCATTGCTAAGGGTGCAGTACTGAGGGAATACAGTATTGAGGGATACAATACAGAGGAAGCCCACTGAGGGAGTGCATGGCTGAGTGAGTGCAGTACTGAGTGAAAACAGTACGGAGGGAATGCAGTACTGAGCCAGCGCACTACTGAGGAAGTGCAGTGCTGAGGGAGTGCAGTACTGAGGGAATACAGTACTGAGGGAATATGATACTGGGGGAAAACAGTACTGAGGGATTGCAGTACTGAGGTCATAGAGTACTGAGGGAGTGCAGTACAGAGGGAGTGCAGTACGGAGGGAATACAGTACTGAGGGAGTGAAGTCCTGTGGGATTACAGTACAGAGAGAGTGCAGTACTGAGGGAAAATAGTACTGAGGGAGTGCAGTACAGAGGGAATGCAGTACTGAGGGAGTGAAGTCCTGTGGGATTACAGTACAGAGGGAGTGCAGTACTGAGGGAGTGCAGTACGGAGGGAATATAGTACTGAGGGAGTGCAGTACGGAGGGAATACAGTACTGAGGGAGTGAAGTCCTGTGGGATTACAGTACAGGGGGAGTGCAGTACTGAGGGAATGCAGTACTTTGGCAGTGCAGCACTGAGGAAAAATAGTACTGAGGTAGTGCAGTACTGAAGGAGAGCACTACTGAGTGAGTGCAGTACTGAGAGAATACAGTACTGAGGGTATACAGTAGTGAGGGCGTGCTGTATTAAGGGAATGCATTACTGAGGAACCGCACTACTGAGGGAGTGAATTGCTGCGGTAGTGCAGTACCGAGGGAATGCAGTACTGAGGGAATACATTACTGTGGGAGTGCAGTACTGAGGGAATACTGTACTGAGGGAGTGCAGTACTGAGGCAGTGCAGTACAGGGGGAATACCGTACTGAGGGAGTGCAGTACTGAGTGAGTGCAGTACGGAGGAAATACAGTACTGAGGGATTGCAGTACGGAGGGGGTGCAGTACTGAGGGAATACAATATTGAGGGAGTGCAGTACTGAGGGAGTGCAGTGCTGAGGGAATACAGTACTGAGGGAGTGCAGTACTTAGGGAGTGCAGTGCTGAGGGAATACAGTACTGAGGAAATGCAGTACAAGGGAGTGTACTACTGAGGGAGTGCAGTACTGAGGGAATACAGTACTGAGCGAGTGCAGTAGTGAGAGAATGCAGTACTAACAGAGTGCAGTACTGAGGGAATATAGTACTGAGGGAATACAGTACTGAGGGAATACAGTACTGAGGAAGTGCAGTACTGAGGGAATGCAGTACTGAGCGAGTGCATTACTGAGGGAATGCAGTACTGAGGGAATAGAGTACTGAGGAAATAGAGTACTGAGAGAGTGCAGTACGAAGCGAATGCAGTACTGAGCGAATACAGTACTGAGGGAGTGCAGTACTGTGGCAATACAGTACTGAGGGAGTGCAATACTGAGGGAATAGAGTACTGAGGGAGTGCAGTACTTAGCGAATGCAGTACTGAGGGAATTCAGTACTGAGGGAATACAGTACTGAGGGAGTGCTGTACTGGGAGAGTGCAGTACTGAGGGAATACAGTACTGAGAGAGTGCAGTACTGAGAGAGTACTGTACTGACGGAATATAGTACTGAGGGAATACAGTACTGAGAGAGTGCAGTACTGAGGGAGTACTGTACTGACGGAATATAGTACTGAGGGAGTGCAGTACTGAGGGAAAATAGTACTGAGGGAGTGCAGTATTGAGGGAATGTAGTACTGAGGAAATACAGTACTGAGCGAATACAGTACTGAGGGAGAGCAGTACTAAGGGAGTGCAGTACTGAGGGAATACAGTACTGAGGGAATACAGTACTGAGAGAGTGCAGTACTGAGGGAGTACTGTACTGACGGAATATAGTACTGAGGGAAAATAGTACTGAGGGAGTGCAGTATTGAGGGAATGTAGTACTGAGGGAATACAGTACTGAGCGAATACAGTACTGAGGGAGAGCAGTACTAAGGGAGTGCAGTACTGAGGGAATACAGTCCTGAGGGTATACAGTAATGAGGGAGTGCAGTACTGAGTGAATACAGTACTCAGGGAATGCATTACTGAGGGAGTGCAGTACTGAGGGAATACAGTACTGCGGGAATACAGGACTGAGGATCCGCACTACTGAAGGAGTGCATTTCTGAGGGAGTGCATTAATGAGGGAGTGCAGTACTGAGGGATACAATACAGAGGAAGTGCACTGACGGAGTGCATGGCTGAGTGAGTGCAGTACTGAGGAAGTGCAGTACTGAGGGAATATAGTACTGAGGGAGTGCAGTACGGAGGGAATACAGTTCTGAGGGAGTGAAGTACTGAGGGAGTACTGTACTGAGGGAATACAGTACTGAGGGATTTCAGTACTGAGGGAATACAGTACTGAGGGAGTGCAGTACGGAGGTAGTGCAGTTCGGAGGGAATACAGTACTGAGGGAGTGCAGTATTGAGGAAAAATAGTACTGAGGGAGTGCAGTACTGAGGGAGAGCACTACTGAGGGAGTGCAGTACTGAGAGAATACAGTACTGAGGGTATACAGTAGTGAGGGTGTGTTGTACTGAGGGAATGCATTACTGAGGAACCGCACTACTGAGGGAGTGCATTGCTGAGGGAGTGCAGTACTGAGGGAATGCAGTATTGAGGGATACAATACAGAGGAAGCGCACTGAGGGAGTGCATGGCTGAGGGATTGCAGTACTGAGTGAATACAGCAAGGAGGGAATGCAGTACTGAGCCAGCGCACTACTGAGGATGCAGTGCTGAGGGAGTGCAGTACTGAGGGAATGCAGTACTGAGCACGTGCAGTACTGAGGGAATGCAGTACTAAGAGAGTGCAGTACTGAGGCAATGCACTACTGAGGGAATACAGTACTGAGGGAATGCAGTACTGAGGGAATGCAGTACAGAAGGAGTACAGTACTTAGGGAATAGAGTACAAGGGAGTGTACTACTGAGGGAGTGCTGTACTGAGGGAGTGCAGTACTGAGGAAATACAGTACTGTGGAAATACAGTACTGAGGGAGTGCAGTACTGAGGGAATGCAGTACTGAGGGAGTGCATTGCTAAGGGTGCAGTACTGAGGGAATACAGTATTGAGGGATACAATACAGAGGAAGCGCACTGAGGGAGTGCATGGCTGAGTGAGTGCAGTACTGAGTGAAAACAGTACGGAGGGAATGCAGTACTGAGCCAGCGCACTACTGAGGGAGTGCAGTGCTGAGGGAGTGCAGTACTGAGGGAATACAGTACTGAGGGAATATGATACTGGGGGAAAACAGTACTGAGGGATTGCAGTACTGAGGGCATAGAGTACTGAGGGAGTGCAGTACAGAGGGAGTGCAGTACGGAGGGAATACAGTACTGAGGGAGTGAAGTCCTGTGGGATTACAGTACAGAGGGAGTGCAGTACTGAGGGAGTGCAGTACGGAGGGAATACAGTACTGAGGGAGTGCAGTACGGAGGGAATACAGTACTGAGGGAGTGAAGTCCTGTGGGATTACAGTACAGGGGGAGTGCAGTACTTTGGCAGTGCAGCACTGAGGAAAAATAGTACTGAGGAAGTGCAGTACTGAGGGAGAGCACTACTGAGGGAGTGCAGTACTGAGAGAATACAGTACTGAGGGTATACAGTAGTGAGGGCGTGTTGTACTGAGGGAATGCATTACTGAGGAACCGCACTACTGAGGGAGTGCATTGCTGCGGTAGTGCTGTGCTGAGGGAATGCAGTATTGAGGGATACAATACAGAGGAAGCGCACTGAGGGAGTGCATGGCTGAGGGATTGCAGTACTGAGGGAATACATTACTGTGGGAGTGCAGTACTGAGGGAATACTGTACTGAGGGAGTGCAGTACTGAGGCAGTGCAGTACAGGGGGAATACATTATTGAGAGAGTGCAGTACTGAGGGAATGCAGTATTGAGGGACTACAGTACTGAGGCAATGCACTACTGAGGGAATACAGTACTGAGGGAATGCAGTACTGAGGGAATGCAGTACAGAGGGAGTACAGTACTGAGTGAGTGCAGTACGGAGGAAATACAGTACTGAGGGATTGCAGTACGGAGGGAGTGCAGTACTGAGGGAATGCAGTATTGAGGGACTGCAGTACTGAGGCAATGCACTACTGAGGGAATACAGTACTGAGGGAATGCAGTACTGAGGGAATGCAGTACAGAGGGAGTACAGTACTTAGGGAATACAGTACAAGGGAGTGTACTACTGAGGGAGTGCTGTACTGAGGGAGTGCAGTACTGAGGAAATACAGTACTGAGGAAATACAGTACTGAGGGAGTGCAGAACTGAGGGAATGCAGTACTGAGGGAGTGCATTGCTAAGGGTGCAGTACTGAGGGAATACAGTATTGAGGGATACAATACAGAGGAAGCGCACTGAGGGAGTGCATGGCTGAGTGAGTGCAGTACTGAGTGAAAACAGTACGGAGGGAATGCAGTACTGAGCCAGCGCATTACTGAGGGAGTGCAGTGCTGAGGGAGTGCAGTACTGAGGGAATACAGTTCTGAGGGAATACGATACTGGGGGAATACAGTACTGAGGGATTGCAGTACTGAGGGCATAGAGTACTGAGGGAGTGCAGTACAGAGGGAGTGCAGTACGGAGGGAATACAGTACTGAGGGAGTGAAGTCCTGTGGGATTACAGTACAGAGAGAGTGCAGTACTGAGGGAAAATAGTACTGAGGGAGTGCAGTACGGAGGGAATACAGTACTGAGGGAGTGAAGTCCTGTGAGATTACAGTACAGAGGGAGTGCAGTACTGAGGGAGTGCAGTACGGAGGGAATACAGTACTGAGGAGTGCAGTACGGAGGGAATACAGTACTGAGGGAGTGAAGTCCTGTGGGATTACAGTACAGGGGGAGTGCAGTACTGAGGGAATGCAGTACTTTGGCAGTGCAGCACTGAGGAAAAATAGTACTGAGGAAGTGCAGTACTGAGGGAGAGCACTATTGAGGGAGTGCAGTACTGAGAGAATACAGTACTGCAGGTATACAGTAGTGAGGGCGTGTTGTACTGAGGGAATGCATTACTGAGGAACCGCACTACTGAGGGAGTGCATTGCTGCGGTAGTGCAGTACTGAGGGAATGCAGTATTGAGGGATACAATACAGAGGAAGCGCACTGAGGAAGCGCACTGAGGGAGTGCAGTACTGAGTGAATACAGCACGGAGGGAATGCAGTACTGAGCCAGCGCACTACTGAGGGAGTGCAGTGCTGAAGGAGTGCAGTACTGAGGAAGTGCAGTACTGAGGGAATATAGTACTGAGGGAGTGCAGTACGGAGGGAATGAAGTATTGAGGGAGTGAAGTACTGAGGGAATACAATACTGAGGGCATACAGTACTCAGGGAATGCGGTACTGAGGGATTGCAGTACTGAGGGAATGCAGTACTGAGGGAATACATTACTGTGGGAGTGCAGTACTGAGGGAATACTGTACTGAGGGAGTGCAGTACTGAGGCAGTGTAGTACAGGGGGAATACAGTACTGAGGGAGTGCAGTACTGAGTGAGTGCAGTACGGAGGAAATACAGTACTGAGGGATTGCAGTACGGAGGGAGTGCAGTACTGAGGGAATACAGTACTGAGGGAGTGTAGTACTGAGGGAGTGCAGTGCTGAGGGAATACAGTACTGAGGGAGTGCAGTACTTAGGGAGTGCAGTGCTGAGGGAATACAGTACTGAGGAAATACAGTACAAGGGAGTGTACTACTGAGGGAGTGCAGTACTGAGGGAATACAGTACTGAGCGAGTGCAGTAGTGAGGGAATGCAGTACTAAGAGAGTGCAGTACTGAGGGAATATAGTACTGAGGGAATACAGTACTGAGGGAATACAGTACTGAGGAAGTGCAGTACTGAGGGAATGCAGTACTGAGCGAGTGCATTACTGAAGGAATGCAGTACTAAGAGAATGCAGTACTGAGGGAATGCAGTACTGAGGGAATGCAGTACTGAGGGAATAGAGTACTGAGGAAATAGAGTACTGAGAGAGTGCAGTACTAAGCGAATGCAGTACTGAGCGAATACAGTATTGAGGGAGTGCAATACTGAGGGAATAGAGTAATGAGGGAGTGCAGTACTGAGCGAATACAGTACTGAGGGAAATCAGTACTGAGGGAATACAGTACTGAGGGAGTGCTGTACTGAGAGAGTGCAGTACTGAGGGAATACAGTACTGAGAGAGTGCAGTACTGAGAGAGTACTGTACTGACGGAATATAGTACTGAGGGAATACAGTACTGAGAGAGTGCAGTACTGAGGGAGTACTGTACTGACGGAATATAGTACTGAGGGAGTGCAGTACTGAGGGAAAATAGTACTGAGGGACTGCAGTATTGAGGGAATGTAGTACTGAGGGAATACAGTACTGAGCGAATACAGTACTGAGGGAGAGCAGTACTAAGGGAGTGCAGTACTGAGGGAATACAGTACTGAGGGAATACAGTACTGAGAGAGTGCAGTACTGAGGGAGTACTGTACTGACGGAATATAGTACTGAGGGAGTGCAGTACTGAGGGAAAATAGTACTGAGGGAGTGCAGTATTGAGGGAATGTAGTACTGAGGGAATACAGTACTGAGCGAATACAGTACTGAGGGAGAGCAGTACTAAGGGAGTGCAGTACTGAGGGAATACAGTCCTGAGGGTATACAGTAATGAGGGAGTGCAGTACTGAGGGAGAGCAGTACTGAGTGAATACAGTACTCAGGGAATGCATTACTGAGGGAGTGCAGTATTGAGGGAATACAGTACTGCGGGAATACAGGACTGAGGATCCGCACTACTGAAGGAGTGCATTTCTGAGGGAGTGCATTCATGAGGGAGTGCAGTACTGAGGGATACAATACAGAGGAAGCGCACTGACGGAGTGCATGGCTGAGTGAGTGCAGTACTGAGGAAGTGCAGGACTGAGGGAATATAGTACTGAGGGAGTGCAGTACGGAGGGAATACAGTACTGAGGGATTGCAGTACTGAGGGAATACAGTACTGAGGGAGTGCAGTATGGAGGGAGTGCAGTTCGGAGGGAATACAGTACTGAGGGAGTGCAGTACTGAGGAAAAATAGTACTGAGGGAGTGCAGTACTGAGGGAGAGCACTACTGAGGGAGTGCATTGCTGAGGGAGTGCAGTACTGAGGGAATGCAGTATTGAGGGATACAATACAGAGGAAGCGCACTGAGGGAGTGCATGGCTGAGGGATTGCAGTACTGAGTGAATACAGCAAGGAGGGAATGCAGTACTGAGCCAGCGCACTACTGAGGGAGTGCAGTGCTGAGGGAGTGCAGTACTGAGGGAATGCAGTACTGAGCACGTGCAGTACTGAGGGAATGCAGTACTAAGAGAGAGCAGTACTGAGGAATGCAGTACTGAGGGAGTGCAGTACTGATGGAGTGCAATACTGGGGGAATACAGTAGTGAGGGAGTTCAGTACTGAGGGAGTGCAGTATGGAGGGAACACAGTACTGAGGGAGTGCAGTACTGAGGGAATACAGTCCTGAGGGAATACAGTACTGTGGGTGTACAGTACTGAGCGAGTGCAGCACTGAGAGAATACGGTACTGAGGGAATACAGCACTGAGGGAATACAGTACTGAGGGAGTGCAGTACTGAGGGAATACAGTACTGAGGGAATACAGTACTGAGGGAATTTAGTACTGAAGGAGTGCAGTACTGAGGGAATACAGTGCTGAAGGAGTGCAGTACTGAGGGAGTGCAGTACTGAGGGAATACAGTACTGAGGGAATTTAGTACTGAAGGAGTGCAGTACTGAGGGAATACAGTACTTAGGGAATACAGTACTGAGGGAGTGCAGCACTGAGGGAATACAGCACTGAAGGATAACAATACTGAGGGAGTACAGTACTGAGGGAATACAGTACTGAGGGAATTTAGTACTGAAGGAGTGCAGTACTGAGGGAATACAGTACTGAAGGAGTGCAGTACTGAGGGAGTGCAGTACTGAGGGGGTGCAGTACTGAGGGAACACAGAATGGAGGGAATACAATGCTGAGGTTGTGCAGTACTGAGGGAATGCAGTATGGAGGGAATACAGTACTGAGGGAGTGCAGTAGTGAGGGAATACAATACTGAGGGTGGCAGTACTGAGAGAATACAGTACTGAGGGAGTGCAGCACTGAGGGAATACAGTACTGAGGGAATACAGTACTGAGAGATTGCAGTACTGAGAGATTGCAGTACTGAGGGAGTACAGCACGGAGGTAATACAGTACTGAGGGAGTGCAGTACTGAGGGAATACAGTACTGAGGGTGATCATTAATGAGAGATTGCAGTACTGAGGGAGTGCAGTACTGAGGGAAAATAGTACTGAGGGAGTGCAGTACTGAGGGAATACAGTACTGAGGGAATACGGTACTGAGGGAGAGCAGTACTGAGGGAGCGCAGCACTGAGGGAATACAGTACTGAGGGAGCACAGTACAGAGGGAATACAGTACTGAGGGATTGCAGTACTGAGGGAATACAGTCCTGAGGGAATACAGTACTGAGGGAGTACTGTGCTGACGGAATATAGTCCTGAGGTAGTGCAATACTGAGGGAAAATAGTACTGAGGGAGTGCAGTACTGAGGGAGAGCAGTACTAAGGGAGTGCAGTACTGAGTGAATACAGTCCTGAGGATATACTGTAATGAGGGAGTGCAGTACTGAGGGAGAGCAGTACTGAGTGAATACAGTACTCAGGGAATGCATTACTGAGGGAGTGCAGTACTGAGGGAATACAGTACAGCGGGAATACAGTACTGAGGAACCGCACTACTGAAGGAGTGCATTTCTGAGGGAGTGCAGTAATGAGGGAGTGCAGTACTAAGAGATACAATACAGAGGAAGCGCACTGACGGAGTGCATGGCTGAGTGAGTGCAGTACTGAGGAAGTGCAGTACTGAGGGAATATAGTACTGAGGGAGTGAAGTACGGAGGGAATACAGTTCTGAGGGAGTGAAGTACTGAGGGATTACTGTACTGAGGGAATACAGTACTGAGGGATTGCAGTACTGAGGGAATACAGTACTGACGGAGTGCAGTGCGGAGGGAGTGCAGTTCGGAGGGAATACAGTACTGAGGGAGTGCAGTACTGAGGAAGTGCAGTACGGTGGGAGTACGTTACTGATGGAGTGCAGTACTGAGGGAATACTGTACTGAGGGAGTGCAGTACTGATGGAGTGCAGTACTGGGGGAATACAGTAGTGATGGAGTTCAGTACTGAGGGAGTGCAGTATGGAGGGAATACAGTACTGGGGGAGTGCAGTACGGAGGGTCTGCAGTGCTGAGGGAATACAGTACTGAGGAAGTGCAGTACTGAGGGAATACAGTACTGAGGGAATACAATAAGGGGAGTGTACTATTGAGGGAGTGCAGTACTGAGGGAATACTGTACTGAGGAACTGCAGTACTGAGGGAATACAGTACTGAGGGAGTGCAGTACTGAGAGAATACAGTACTGAGTGAGTGCAGTACTGAGGGAATACAGTGCTGAGGGAATACAGTACTGAGGGAATTTAGTACTGAAGGAGTGCAGTACTGAGGAAGTGCAGTACTGAAGGAATACAGTACTGAGGGAATTTAGTACTATTGGAGTGCAGTACTGAGGGAATACAGTACTGAAGGAGTGCAGTACTGAGGGAGTGCAGTACTGAGGGGGTGCAGTACTGAGGGAACACAGAATTGAGGGATTGCAGTACTGAGGGAATACAATGCTGAGGTTGTGCAGTACTGAGGAAATACAATACTGAGCGTGGCAGTACTGAGAGAATACAGTACTGAGGGACTGCAGCACTGAGGGGGTGCAGTATTGAGGGAACACATAATTGAGGGATTGCAGTACTGAAGGAATACAATGATGAGGTTGTGCAGTACTGAGGGAATACAATGCTGAGGGTGGCAGGACTGAGGGAATACAGTACTGAGGGATTGCAGTGCTGAGGGAATGCAGTACTGAGGGTATACAGTAGTGCTGGACTGAGGGAGAGCTGTACTGAGTGAATACAGTACTGAGGGATTGCAGTGCTGAGGGAATACAGTACTGAGGGTATACAGTAGTGCTGGACTGAGGGAGAGCTGTACTGAGTGAATACAGTACTGAGGGAATGCATTAATGAAGGAGTGCAGTACAGAGGGAATACAGTACGGAGGGAAAGCAGGACTGAGGAAGTGCAGTAGGGAGGGAATATTGTCCTGAGGTAGAGCAGTACTGAGGGAGTGCAGTACTGAGGGAGAGCAGTACTGAGGGAGTGCAGTACTGAGAGAATACAGCACGGAGGGAATGCAGTACTGAGCAAGCACACTACTGAGGGAGTGCAGTGCTGAGGGAGTGCAGTACTGAGGAAGTGCAGTACTGAGGGAATATAGTACTGAGGGAGTGCAGTACGGAGGGAATAAAGTATTGAGGGAGTGAAGTACTGAGGGAATACAGTACTGAGGGCATACAGTACTCAGGGAATACAGTACTGAGGGATTGCAGTACTGAGGGAATATTGTACTGAGGGAGTGCAGTACGGAGGGAATACAGTTCTGAGGGAGTGAAGTACTGAGGGAATACTGTACTGAGGGAATACAGTACTGAGGGAATACAATAAGGTGAGTGTACTATTGAGGGAGTGCAGTACTGAGGGAATACTGTACTGAGGAACTGCAGTACTGAGGGAATACAGTACTGAGGGAGTGCAGTACTGAGAGAATACAGTACTGAGTGAGTGCAGTACTGAGGGAATACAGTGCTGAGGGAATACAGTACTGAGGGAATTTAGTACTGAAGGAGTGCAGTACTGAGGGAGTGCAGTACTGAGGGAATACAGTACTGAGGGAATTTAGTACTGAAGGAGTGCAGTACTGAGGGAATACAGTGCTGAAGGAGTGCAGTACTGAGGGAGTGCAGTACTGAGGGAATACAGTACTGAGGGAATTTAGTACTGAAGGAGTGCAGTACTGAGGGAATACAGTACTGAGGGAATACAGTACTGAGGGAGTGCAGCACTGAGGGAATACAGCACTGAAGGATAACAATACTGAGGGAGTACAGTACTGAGGGAATACAGTACTGAGGGAATTTAGTACTGAAGGAGTGCAGTACTGAGGGAATACAGTACTGAAGGAGTGCAGTACTGAGGGAGTGCAGTACTGAGGGGGTGCAGTACTGAGGGAACACAGAATGGAGGGAATACAATGCTGAGGTTGTGCAGTACTGAGGGAATACAGTATGGAGGGAATACAGTACTGAGGGAGTGCAGTAGTGAGGGAATACAATACTGAGGCTGGCAGTACTGAGAGAATACAGTACTGAGGGAGTGCAGCACTGAGAGAATACAGGACTGAGGGAATACAGTACTGAGAGATTGCAGTACTGAGAGATTGCAGTACTGAGGGAGTACAGCACGGAGGTAATACAGTACTGAGGGAGTGCAGTACTGAGGGAATACAGTACTGAGGGAATACGGTACTGAGGGAGAGCAGTACTGAGGGAGCGCAGCACTGAGGGAATACAGTACTGAGGGAGTACAGTACTGAGGGAGCACAGTACAGAGGGAATATAGTACTGAGGGATTGCAGTACTGAGGGAATACAGTACTGAGGGAATACAGTACTGAGGGAGTACTGTGCTGACGGAATATAGTCCTGAGGTAGTGCAATACTGAGGGAAAATAGTACTGAGGGAGTGCAGTACTGAGGGAAAATAGTACTGAGGGAGTGCAGTATTGAGGGAGTGCAGTACTGAGGGAAAGCAGTACTAAGGGAGTGCAGTACTGAGTGAATACAGTCCTGAGGGTATACTGTAATGAGGGAGTGCAGTACTGAGGGAGAGCAGTACTGAGTGAATACAGTACTCAGGGAATGCATTACTGAGGGAGTGCAGTACTGAGGGAATACAGTACTGCGGGAATACAGTACTGAGGAACCGCACTACTGAAGGAGTGCATTTCTGAGGGAGTGCAGTAATGAGGGAGTGCAGTACTAAGAGATACAATACAGAGGAAGCGCACTGACGGAGTGCATGGCTGAGTGAGTGCAGTACTGAGAAAGTGCAGTACGGTGGGAGTACGTTACTGATGGAGTGCAGTACTGAGGGAATACTGTACTGAGGGAGTGCAGTACTGATGGAGTGCAGTACTGGGGGAATACAGTAGTGATGGAGTTCAGTACTGAGGGAGTGCAGTATGGAGGGAATACAGTACTGGGGGAGTGCAGTACGGAGGGTCTGCAGTGCTGAGGGAATACAGTACTGGGGAAGTGCAGTACTGAGGGAATACAGTACTGAGGGAATACAATAAGGGGAGTGTACTATTGAGGGAGTGCAGTACTGAGGGAATACTGTACTGAGGAACTGCAGTACTGAGGGAATACAGTACTGAGGGAGTGCAGTACTGAGAGAATACAGTACTGAGTGAGTGCAGTACTGAGGGAATACAGTGCTGAGGGAATACAGTACTGAGGGAATTTAGTACTGAAGGAGTGCAGTACTGAGGGAGTGCAGTACTGAAGGAATACAGTACTGAGGGAATTTAGTACTGTAGGAGTGCAGTACTGAGGGAATACAGTACTGAAGGAGTGCAGTACTGAGGGAGTGCAGTACTGAGGGGGTGCAGTACTGAGGGAACACAGAATTGAGGGATTGCAGTACTGAGGGAATACAATGCTGAGGTTGTGCAGTACTGAGGAAATACAATACTGAGCGTGGCAGTACTGAGAGAATACAGTACTGAGGGAGTGCAGCACTGAGGGGGTGCAGTATTGAGGGAACACATAATTGAGGGATTGCAGTTCTGAAGGAATACAATGATGAGGTTGTGCAGTACTGAGGGAATACAATGCTGAGGGTGGCAGGACTGAGGGAATACAGTACTGAGGGATTGCAGTGCTGAGGGAATGCAGTACTGAGGGTATATAGTAGTGCTGGACTGAGGGAGAGCTGTACTGAGTGAATTCAGTAATGAGGGATTGCAGTGCTGAGGGAATACAGTACTGAGGGTATACAGTAGTGCTGGACTAAGGGAGAGCAGTACTGAGGGAGTGCAGTACTGAGGGAGAGCAGTACTGAGGGAGTGCAGTACTGAGAGAATACAGCACGGAGGGAATGCAGTACTGAGCCAGCACACTACTGAGGGAGTGCAGTGCTGAGGGAGTGCAGTACTGAGGAAGTGCAGTACTGAGGGAATATAGTACTGAGGGAGTGCAGTACGGAGGGAATAAAGTATTGAGGGAGTGAAGTACTGAGGGAATACAGTACTGAGGGCATACAGTACTCAGGGAATACAGTACTGAGGGATTGCAGTACTGAGGGAATATTGTACTGAGGGAGTGCAGTACGGAGGGAATACAGTTCTGAGGGAGTGAAGTACTGAGGGAATACAGTACTGAGGGAATACAATAAGGTGAGTGTACTATTGAGGGAGTGCAGTACTGAGGGAATACTGTACTGAGGAACTGCAGTACTGAGGGAATACAGTACTGAGGGAGTGCAGTACTGAGAGAATACAGTACTGAGTGAGTGCAGTACTGAGGGAATACAGTGCTGAGGGAATACAGTACTGAGGGAATTTAGTACTGCAGGAGTGCAGTACTGAGGGAGTGCAGTACTGAGGGAATACAGTACTGAGGGAATTTAGTACTGAATGAGTGCAGTACTGAGGGAATACAGTACTGAAGGAGTGCAGTACTGAGGGAGTGCAGTAATGAGGAGGTGCAGTACTGAGGGAACACAGAATTGAGGGATTGCAGTACTGAGGGAATACAATGCTGAGGTTGTGCAGTACTGAGGGAATACAATACTGAGGGTGGCAGTACTGAGAGAATACAGTACTGAGGGAGTGCAGCACTGAGGGGGTGCAGTATTGAGGGAACACAGAATTGAGGGATTGCAGTACTGAGGGAATACAATGATGAGGTTGTGCAGTACTGAGGGAATACAATGCTGAGGGTGGCAGGACTGAGGGAATACAGTACTGAGGGATTGCAGTGCTGAGGGAATGCAGTACTGAGGGTATACAGTAGTGCTGGACTGAGGGAGAGCTGTACTGAGTGAATACAGTACTGAGGGATTGCAGTGCTGAGGGAATACAGTACTGAGGGTATACGGTAGTGCTGGACTGAGGGAGAGCTGTAATGAGTGAATACAGTACTGAGGGAATGCATTAATGACGGAGTGCAGTACAGAGGGAATACAGAACGGAGGGAGAGCAGTACTGAGGAAGTGCAGTACTGAGGGAATATTGTACTGAGGGAGAGCAGTACTGAGGGAGTGCAGTACTGAGGGAGAGCAGTACTGAGGGAGTGCAGTACTGAGAGAATACAGCACGGAGGGAATGCAGTACTGAGCCAGCACACTACTGAGGGAGTGCAGTGCTGAGGGAGTGCACTACTGAGGAAGTGCAGTACTGAGGGAATATAGTACTGAGGGAGTGCAGTACGGAGGGAATAAAGTATTGAGGGAGTGAAGTACTGAGGGAATACAGTACTGAGGGCATACAGTACTCAGGGAATACAGTACTCAGGGATTGCAGTACTGAGGGAATATTGTACTGAGGGAGTGCAGTACGGAGGGAATACAGTTCTGAGGGAGTGAAGTACTGAGGGAATACTTTAGTGAGGGAATACAGTACTGAGGGATTGCAGTACTGATGGAATACAGTACTGAGGGAATACAGTACTGAGGGAGTGCAGTACAGAGGGAGTGCAGTTTGGAGGGAATACAGTACTAAGGAAGTGCAGTACTGAGGAAGTGCAGTATGGAGGGAGTACATTACGGATGGAGTGCAGCACTGGGGGAATACAGTAGTGAGGGAGTTCAGTACTGAGGGAGTGCAGTATGGAGGGAACACAGTACTGAGGGAGTGCAGTACTGAGGGAATACAGTACTGAGGGAATACAATAAGGGGAGTGTACTACTAAGGGAGTGCAGTACTGAGAGAATACAGTACTGAGGAAGTGCAATACTGAGGGAATAAAGTACTGAGGGAGTGCAGTACTGAGAGAATACAGTACTGAGGGAGTGCAGTACTGAGGGAATATAGTACTGAGGGAGTGCAGTACTGAGGGAGTACAGTACTGAGGGAATACAGTACTGAGGGTGTACAGTACTGAGCGAATACGGTACTGAGGGAATACAGTACTGAGGGAATACAGTACTGAGGGAGTGCAGCACTGAGGGAATACAGCACTGAGGGATAACAGTACTGAGGGAGTGCAGTACTGAGGGAATACAGTACTGAGGGAATACAGTACTGAGGGAATTTAGTACTCAAGGAGTGCAGTACTGAGGGAATACAATACTGAAGGAGTGCAGTACTGAGGGAGTGCAGTACTGAGGGAATAAAGTACTGAGGGAATTTAGTACTCAAGGAGTGCAGTACTGAGAGAATACAGTACTGAAGGAGTGCAGTACTGAGGGAGTGCAGTACTGAGGGGGTGCAGTACTGAGGGAACACAGAATTGAGGGATTGCAGTACTGAGGGAATACAATGCTGACGTTGTGCAGTACTGAGGGAATACAGTATGGAGGGAATACAGTACTGAGGGATTGCAGTAGTGAGGGAATACAATACTGAGGGTGGCAGCACTGAGGGAATACAGTACTGAGGGAACACAGTACTGAGAGATTGCAGTACTGAGAGATTGCAGTCCTGAGGGAATACAGCACGGAGGTAATACAGTACTGAGTGAGTGCAGAACTGAGGGAATACAGTACTGAGGATGTGCAGTAATGAGAGATTGCAGTACTAAGGGAGTGCAGTACTGAGGGAAAATAGTAATGAGGGAGTGCAGTACTGAGGGAATACAGTACTGAGGGAATACAGTACTGAGGGAGAGCAGTACTGAGGGAGCGCAGTACTGATGGAATACATTACTGAGGGAGCACAGTACGGAGGGAATACAGTACTGCGGGATTGCAGTACTGATGGAATACAGTACTGAGGGAATACAGTACTGAGGGAGTGCAGTACGGAGCGAGTGCAGTTCGGAGGGAATACAGTACTAAGGCAGTGCAGTACTGAGGAAGTGCAGTACGGAGGGAGTACATTTCGGATGGAGTGCAGTACTGAGGAAATACTGTACTGAGGGAATGCAGTACTGAAGGAGTGCAGTACTGAGAGAATACAGTACTGAAGGAGTGCAGTACTGAGGGAGTGCAGTATGAGGGGGTGCAGTACTGAGGGAACACAGAATTGAGGGATTGCAGTACTGAGGGAATACAATGCTGAGGTTGTGCAGTACTGAGGGAATACAGTATGGAGGGAATACAGTACTGAGGGATTGCAGTAGTGAGGGAATACAATACTGAGGGTGGCAGTACTGAGAGAATACAATACTGAGGGAGTGCAGCACTGAGGGAATACAGTACTGAGGGAATACAGTACTGAGGGAATACAGTACTGAGGGAATTTAGTACTGAAGGAATGCAGTACTGAGGGAATACAGTACTGAAGGAGTGCAGTACTGAGGGAGTGCAGTACTGAGGGAACAAAGTACTGAGGGAATTTAGTACTGAATGAGTGCAGTACTGAGAGAATACAGTACTGAAGGAGTGCAGTACTGAGGGAGTGCAGTACTGAGGGAGTGCAGTACTGAGGGGGCGCAGTACTGAGGGAACACAGAATTGAGGGATTGCAGTACTGAGGGAATACAATGCTGAGGTTGTGCAGTACTGAGGGAATACAGTATGGAGGGAATACAGTACTGAGGGACTGCAGTAGTGAGGGAATACAATACTGAGGGTGGCAGTACTGAGAGAATACAGTACTGAGGGAGTGCAGCACTGAGGGAATACAGTACTGAGAGATTGCAGTACTGAGGGAATACAGTACTGAGGGAGTGCAGCACTGAGGGAATACAGTACTGAGGGAATACAGTACTGAGAGATTGCAGTACTGAGAGATTGCAATACTGAGGGAATACAGCACGGAGGTAATACAGTACTGAGTGAGTGCAGAACTGAGGGAATACAGTACTGAGGATGTGCAGTAATGAGAGATTGCAGTATTAAGGGAGTGCAGTACTGAGGGAAAATAGTACTGAGGGAGTGCAGTACTGAGGGAATACAGTACTGAGGGAATACAGTACTGAGGGAGAGCAGTACTGAGGGAGCGCAGTACTGAGGGAGTACAGTACTGAGGGAGTACAGTACTGAGGGAGCACAGTACGGAGGGAATACAGTACTGAGGGAGTGCAGTATGGAGGGAGTGCAGTTCGGAGGGAATACAGAACTAAGGGAGTGCAGTACTGAGGAAGTGCAGTACGGAGGGAGTACATTTCAGATGGAGTGCAGTACTGAGGAAATACTGTATTGAGGGAATGCAGTACTGAAGGAGTGCAGTACTGAGAGAATACAGTAGTGAGGGAGTGCAGTACTGAGGGAGTGCAGTACTGAGGGGGTGCAGTACTGAGGGAACACAGAATTGAGGGATTGCAGTACTGAGGGAATATAATGCTGAGGTTGTGCAGTACTGAGGGAATACAGTATGGAGGGAATACAGTACTGAGGGATTGCAGTAGTAAGGGAATACAATACTGAGGGTGGCAGTACTGAGAGAAAACAGTACTGAGGGAGTGCAGCACTGAGGGAATACAGTACTGAGGGAATACAGTACTGAGAGATTGCAGTACTGAGGGAATACAGTACTGAGGGAGTGCAGCACTGAGGGAATACAGTACTGAGGGAATACAGTACTGAGAGATTGCAGTACTGAGAGATTGCAGTACTGAGGGAATACAGCACAGAGGTAATACAGTACTGAGGGAGTGCAGTACTGAGGGAAAATAGCACTGAGGGAGTGCAGTACTGAGGGAATACAGTACTGAGGGAATACAGTACTGAGGGAATTTAGTACTGAAGGAGTGCAGTACTGAGGGAATACAGTGCTGAAGGAGTGCAGTACTGAGGGAATACATTACTGAGGGAATTTAGTACTGAAGGAGTGCAGTACTGAGAGAATACAGTACTGAAGGAGTGCAGTACTGAGGGAGTGCAGTACTGAGGGGGTGCAGTACTGAGGGAACACAGAATTGAGGGATTGCAGTACTGAGGGAATACAATGCTGAGGTTGTGCAGTACTGAGGGAATACAGTATGGAGGGAATAATGTACTGAGGGATTGCAGTAGTGAGGGAATACAATACTGAGGGTGGCAGTACTGAGAGAATACAGTACTGAGGGAGTGCAGCACTGAGGGAATACAGTACTGAGGGAATACAGTACTGAGAGATTGCAGTACTGAGGGAATACAGCACGGAGGTAATACAGTACTGAGGGAGTGCAGTACTGAGGGAATACAGTACTGAGTGTGTGCAGTAATGAGAGATTGCAGTACTGAGGGAGTGCAGTATTGAGGGAAAATAGTACTGAGGGAGTGCAGTACTGAGGGAATACAGTACTGAGGGAATACAGTACTGAGGGAGAGCAGTACTGAGGGAGCGCAGTACTGAGGGAATACAGTACTGAGGGAGCATGGTACGGAGGGAATACAGTACTGAGGGATTGCAGTACTGAGGGAATACAGTACTGAGGGAATACAGTACTGAGGGAGTACTGGACTGACGGAATATAGTATTGAGGGAGTGCAGTACTGAGGGAATGCAGTACTGAGGGAATACAGTACTGAGCGAATTCAGTACTGAGGGAGAGCAGTACTAAGGGAGTGCAGTACTGAGGGAATACAGTCCTGACGGTACACTGTAATGAGGGAGTGCAGTACTGAGGGAGAGCAGTAGTGAGTGAATACAGTACTCAGGGAATGCATGACTGAGGGAGTGCAGTACTGAGGGAATACAGTACTGAGGGAGTGCAGTACGGAGGGAGTGCAGTTCGGAGGGAGTACATTTCAGATGGAGTGCAGTACTGAGCAAATACTGTACTGAGGAAGTGCAGTACTGATGGAGTGCAGTACTGATGGAGTGCAGTACTGAGGGAGTGCAGTACTGGGGGAATACAGTACTGAGGGAGTGCAGTACGGAGGGAGTGCAGTTCGGAGGGAATACAGTACTAAGGGAGTGCAGTACTGAGGAAGTGCAGTACGGAGGGAGTACATTTCAGATGGAGTGCAGTACTGAGCAAATACTGTACTGAGGAAGTGCAGTACTGATGGAGTGCAGTACTGATGGAGTGCAGTACTGGGGGAATACAGTACTGAGGGAGTGCAGTACGGAGGGTCTGCAGTGCTGAGGGAATACAATACTGAGGAAGTGCAGTACTGAGGGAATACAGTACTGAGGGAATACAATAAGGGGAGTGTACTACTGAGGGAGTGCAGTACTGAGGGAATACAGTACTGAGGGAGTGCAGCACTGAGGGAATACAGTACTGAGGGAATGCAGTACTGAGGGTGTACAGTACTGAGTGAGTGCAGTACTGAGAGAATACGGTACTGAGGGAATACAGTATTGAGGGAGTGCAGCACTGAGGGAATACAGCACTGAGGGATAACAGTACTGAGGGAATTTAGTACTGAAGGAGTGCAGTACTGAGGGAATACAGTACTGAAGGAGTGCAGTACTGAGGGAGTGCAGTTTGGAGGGAATACAGTACTGAGGGAGTGCAGTACTGAGGGAATACAGTACTGAAGGAGTGCAGTACTGAGGGAATACAGTACTGAAGGAGTGCAGTACTGAGGGAGTGCAGTTTGGAGGGAATACAGTACTAAGGGAGTGCAGTACTGAGGAAGTGCAGGACGGAGGGAGTACATTACGGATGGAGTGCAGCACTGAGGAAATACTGTACTGAGGGAGTGCAGTACTGATGGAGTGCAGTACTGGGGGAATACAGTCGTGAGGGAGTTAAGTACTGAGGGAGTGCAGTATGGAGGGAACACAGTACTGAGGGAGTGCAGTACTGAGGGAATACAGTACTGAGGGAATACAATAAGGGGAGTGTACTACTGAGGGAGTGCAGTACTGAGGGAATACAGTACTGAGGAAGTGCAATACTGAGGGAATAAAGTACTGAGGGAGTGCAGTACTGAGGGAATTCAGTACTGAGAGAATACTGTACTGAGGGAGTGCAGTACTGAGGGAATATAGTACTGAGGGAGTGCAGTACTGAGGGAGTACAGTACTGAGGGAATACAGAACTGAGGGTGTACAGTACTGAGCGAGTGCAGTACTGAGCGAATACGGTACTGAGGGAATAAAGTACTGAGGGAGTGCAGCACTGAGGGATAACAGCACTGAGGGATAACAGTACTGAGGGAGTGCAGTACTGAGGGAATACAGTACTGAGGGAATACAGTACTGAGGGAATTTAGTACTGTAGGAGTGCAGTACTGAGGGAATACAGTACTGAAGGAGTGCAGTACTGAGGGAGTGCAGTACTGAGGGGGTGCAGTACTGAGGGAACACAGAATTGAGGGATTGCAGTACTGAGGGAATACAATGCTGAGGTTGTGCAGTACTGAGGAAATACAATACTGAGCGTGGCAGTACTGAGAGAATACAGTACTGAGGGAGTGCAGCACTGAGGGGGTGCAGTATTGAGGGAACACATAATTGAGGGATTGCAGTACTGAAGGAATACAATGATGAGGTTGTGCAGTACTGAGGGAATACAATGCTGAGGGTGGCAGGACTGAGGGAATACAGTACTGAGGGATTGCAGTGCTGAGGGAATGCAGTACTGAGGGTATACAGTAGTGCTGGACTGAGGGAGAGCTGTACTGAGTGAATTCAGTACTGAGGGATTGCAGTGCTGAGGGAATACAGTACTGAGGGTATACAGTAGTGCTGGACTAAGGGAGAGCTGTACTGAGTGAATACAGTACTGAGGGAATGCATTAATGAAGGAGTGCAGTACAGAGGGAATACAGTACGGAGGGAAAGCAGTACTGAGGAAGTGCAGTACGGAGGGAATATTGTACTGAGGGAGAGCAGTACTGAGGGAGTGCAGTACTGAGGGAGAGCAGTACTGAGGGAGTGCAGTACTGAGAGAATACAGCACGGAGGGAATGCAGTACTGAGCCAGCACACTACTGAGGGAGTGCAGTGCTGAGGGAGTGCAGTACTGAGGAAGTGCAGTACTGAGGGAATATAGTACTGAGGGAGTGCAGTACGGAGGGAATAAAGTATTGAGGGAGTGAAGTACTGAGGGAATACAGTACTGAGGGCATACAGTACTCAGGGAATACAGTACTGAGGGATTGCAGTACTGAGGGAATACAGTACTGAAGGAGTGCAGTACTGAGGGAGTGCAGTTTGGAGGGAATACAGTACTAAGGGAGTGCAGTACTGAGGGAATACAGTACTGAGGGATTGCAGTACTGATGGAATACAGTACTGAGGGAATACAGTACTAAGGGAGTGCAGTACTGAGGAAGTGCAGTACGGAGGGAGTACATTACGGATGGAGTGCAGCACTGAGGAAATACTGTACTGAGGGAGTGCAGTACTGGTGGAGTGCAGTACTGGGGGAATACAGTAGTGAGGGAGTTAAGTACTGACGGAGTGCAGTATGGAGGGAACACAGTACTGAGGGAGTGCAGTACTGCGGGAATACAGTACTGAGGGAATACAATAAGGGGAGTGTACTACTGAGGGAGTGCAGTACTGAGGGAATACAGTACTGAGGAAGTGCAATACTGAGGGAATAAAGTACTGAGGGAGTGCAGTACTGAGAGAATACAGTACTGAGGGAGTGCAGTACTGAGGGAATACAGTACTGAGGGAGTGCAGTACTGAGGGAGTACAGTACTGAGGGAATACAGAACTGAAGGTGTACAGTACTGAGCGAGTGCAGTACTGAGCGAATACGGTACTGAGGGAATACAGTACTGAGGGAATGCAGCACTGAGGGAATACAGCACTGAGGGATAACAGTACTGAGGGAGTGCAGTACTGAGGGAATACAGTACTGAGGGAATACAGTACTGAGGGAATTTAGTACTGTAGGAGTGCAGTACTGAGGGAATACAGTACTGAAGGAGTGCAGTACTGAGGGAGTGCAGTACTGAGGGGGTGCAGTACTGAGGGAACACAGAATTGAGGGATTGCAGTACTGAGGGAATACAATGCTGAGGTTGTGCAGTACTGAGGAAATACAATACTGAGCGTGGCAGTACTGAGAGAATACAGTACTGAGGGACTGCAGCACTGAGGGGGTGCAGTATTGAGGGAACACATAATTGAGGGATTGCAGTACTGAAGGAATACAATGATGAGGTTGTGCAGTACTGAGGGAATACAATGCTGAGGGCGGCAGGACTGAGGGAATACAGTACTGAGGGATTGCAGTGCTGAGGGAATGCAGTACTGAGGGTATACAGTAGTGCTGGACTGAGGGAGAGCTGTACTGAGTGAATTCAGTACTGAGGGATTGCAGTGCTGAGGGAATACAGTACTGAGGGTATACAGTAGTGCTGGACTAAGGGAGAGCTGTACTGAGTGAATACAGTACTGAGGGAATGCATTAATGAAGGAGTGCAGTACAGAGGGAATACAGTACGGAGGGAAAGCAGTACTGAGGAAGTGCAGTACGGAGGGAATATTGTACTGAGGGAGAGCAGTACTGAGGGAGTGCAGTACTGAGGGAGAGCAGTACTGAGGGAGTGCAGTACTGAGAGAATACAACACGGAGGGAATGCAGTACTGAGCCAGCACACTACTGAGGGAGTGCAGTGCTGAGGGAGTGCAGTACTGAGGAAGTGCTGTACTGAGGGAATATAGTACTGAGGGAGTGCAGTACGGAGGGAATAAAGTATTGAGGGAGTGAAGTACTGAGGGAATACAGTACTGAGGGCATACAGTACTCAGGGAATACAGTACTGAGGGATTGCAGTACTGAGGGAATATTGTACTGAGGGAGTGCAGTACGGAGGGAATACAGTTCTGAGGGAGTGAAGTACTGAGGGAATACAGTACTGAGGGAATACAATAAGGTGAGTGTACTATTGAGGGAGTGCAGTACTGAGGGAATACTGTCCTGAGGAACTGCAGTACTGAGGGAATACAGTACTGAGGGAGTGCAGTACTGAGAGAATACAGTACTGAGTGAGTGCAGTACTGAGGGAATACAGTGCTGAGGGAATACAGTACTGAGGTAATTTAGTACTGAAGGAGTGCAGTACTGAGGGAGTGCAGTACTGAGGGAATACAGTACTGAGGGAATTTAGTACTGAATGAGTGCAGTACTGAGGGAATACAGTACTGAAGGAGTGCAGTACTGAGGGAGTGCAGTAATGAGGAGGTGCAGTACTGAGGGAACACAGAATTGAGGGATTGCAGTACTGAGGGAATACAATGCTGAGATTGTGCAGTACTGAGGGAATACAATACTGAGGGTGGCAGTACTGAGAGAATACAGTACTGAGGGAGTGCAGCACTGAGGGGGTGCAGTATTGAGGGAACACAGAATTGAGGGATTGCAGTACTGAGGGAATACAATGATGAAGTTGTGCAGTACTGAGGGAATACAATGCTGAGGGTGGCAGGACTGAGGGAATACAGTACTGAGGGATTGCAGTGCTGAGGGAATGCAGTACTGAGGGTATACAGTAGTGCTGGACTGAGGGAGAGCTGTACTGAGTGAATACAGTACTGAGGGATTGCAGTGCTGAGGGAATACAGTACTGAGGGTATACGGTAGTGCTGGACTGAGGGAGAGCTGTAATGAGTGAATACAGTACTGAGGGAATGCATTAATGACGGAGTGCAGTACAGAGGGAATACAGAACGGAGGGAGAGCAGTACTGAGGAAGTGCAGTACTGAGGGAATATTGTACTGAGGGAGAGCAGTACTGAGGGAGTGCAGTACTGAGGGAGAGCAGTACTGAGGGAGTGCAGTACTGAGAGAATACAGCACGGAGGGAATGCAGTACTGAGCCAGCACACTACTGAGGGAGTGCAGTGCTGAGGGAGTGCACTACTGAGGAAGTGCAGTACTGAGGGAATATAGTACTGAGGGAGTGCAGTACGGAGGGAATAAAGTATTGAGGGAGTGAAGTACTGAGGGAATACAGTACTGAGGGAATGCATTAATGAAGGAGTGCAGTACAGAGGGAATACAGTACGGAGGGAAAGCAGTACTGAGGAAGTGCAGTACTGAGGGAATATTGTACTGAGGGAGAGCAGTACTGAGGGAGTGCAGTACTGAGGGAGAGCAGTACTGAGGGAGTGCAGTACTGAGAGAATACAGCACGGAGGGAATGCAGTACTGAGCCAGCACACTACTGAGGGAGTGCAGTGCTGAGGGAGTGCACTACTGAGGAAGTGCAGTACTGAGGGAATATAGTACTGAGGGAGTGCAGTACGGAGGGAATAAAGTATTGAGGGAGTGAAGTACTGAGGGAATACAGTACTGAGGGCATACAGTACTCAGGGAATACAGTACTCAGGGATTGCAGTACTGAGGGAATATAGTACTGAGGGAGTGCAGTACGGAGGGAATACAGTTCTGAGGGAGTGAAGTACTGAGGGAATACTTTAGTGAGGGAATACAGTACTGAGGGATTGCAGTACTGATGGAATACAGTACTGAGGGAATACAGTACTGAGGGAGTGCAGTACTGAGGGAGTGCAGTTCGGAGGGAATACAGTACTGAGGGAGTGCAGTACTGAGGAAGTGCAGTACGGAGGGAGTACATTACGGATGGAGTGCAGCACTGAGGAAATACTGTACTGAGGGAGTGCAGTACTGATGGAGTGCAGTACTGAGGGAATACAGTACTGAGGGAATACAGTAGTGAGGGAGTTCAGTACTGAGGGAGGGCAGTATGGAGGGAAGACAGTACTAAGGGAGTGCAGTACTGAGGGAATACAGTACTGAGGGAATACAATAAGGGGAGTGTACTACTAAGGGAGTGCAGTACTGAGAGAATACAGTACTGAGGAAGTGCAATACTGAGGGAATAAAGTACTGAGGGAGTGCAGTACTGAGAGAATACAGTACTGAGGGAGTGCAGTACTGAGGGAATATAGTACTGAGGGAGTGCAGTACTGAGGGAATACAGTACTGAGGGTGTACAGTACTGAGCGAGTGCAGTACTGAGCGAATACGGTACTGAGGGAATACAGTACTGAGGGAGTGCAGCACTGAGGGAATACAGCACTGAGGGATAACAGTACTGAGGGAGTGCAGTACTGAGGGAATACAGTACTGAGGGAATACAGTACTGAGGGAATTTAGTACTGAAGGAGTGCAGTACTGAGGGAATACAGTACTGAAGGAGTGCAGTACTGAGGGAGTGCAGTACTGAGGGAATAAAGTACTGAGGGAATTTAGTACTGAATGAGTGCAGTACTGAGAGAATACAGTACTGAAGGAGTGCAGTACTGAGGGAGTGCAGTACTGAGGGGGCACAGTACTGAGGGAACACAGAATTGAGGGATTGCAGTACTGAGGGAATACAATGCTGAGGTTGTGCAGTACTGAGGGAATACAGTATGGAGGGAATACAGTACTGAGGGATTGCAGTAGTGAGGGAATACAATACTGAGGGTGGCAGTACTGAGAGAATACAGTACTGAGGGAGTTCAGCACTGAGGGAATACAGTACTGAGAGATTGCAGTACTGAGGGAATACAGTACTGAGGGAGTGCAGCACTGAGGGAATACAGTACTGAGGGAATACAGTACTGAGAGATTGCAGTACTGAGAGATTGCAGTACTGAGGGAATACAGCACGGAGGTAATACAGTACTGAGTGAGTGCAGAACTGAGGGAATACAGTACTGAGGATGTGCAGTAATGAGAGATTGCAGTATTAAGGGAGTGCAGTACTGAGGGAAAATAGTACTGAGGGAGTGCAGTACTGAGGGAATACAGTACTGAGGGAATACAGTACTGAGGGAGAGCAGTACTGAGGGAGCGCAGTACTGAGGGAGTACAGTACTGAGGGAGCACAGTACGGAGGGAATACAGTACTGCGGGATTGCAGTACTGATGGAATACAGTACTGAAGGAATACAGTACTGAGGGAGTGCAGTACGGAGGGAGTGCAGTTCGGAGGGAATACAGAACTAAGGGAGTGCAGTACTGAGGAAGTGCAGTACGGAGGGAGTACATTTCGGATGGAGTGCAGTACTGAGGAAATACTGTTCTGAGGGAATGCAGTACTGAAGGAGTGCAGTACTGAGAGAATACAGTACTGAAGGAGTGCAGTACTGAGGGAGTGCAGTACTGAGGGGGTGCAGTACTGAGGCAACACAGAATTGAGGGATTGCAGTACTGAGGGAATACAATGCTGAGGTTGTGCAGTACTGAGGGAATACAGTATGGAGGGAATACAGTACTGAGGGATTGCAGTAGTAAGGGAATACAATACTGAGGGTGGCAGTACTGAGAGAATACAGTACTGAGGGAGTGCAGCACTGAGGGAATACAGTACTGAGGGAATACAGTACTGAGAGATTGCAGTACTGAGGGAATACAGTACTGAGGGAGTGCAGCACTGAGGGAATACAGTACTGAGGGAATACAGTACTGAGAGATTGCAGTACTGAGAGATTGCAGTACTGAGGGAATACAGCACGGAGGTAATACAGTACTGAGGGAGTGCAGTACTGAGGGAAAATAGCACTGAGGGAGTGCAGTACTGAGGGAATACAGTACTGAGGGAATACAGTACTGAGGGAATACAGTACTGAGGGAATTTAGTACTGAAGGAGTGCAGTACTGAGGGAATACAGTGCTGAAGGAGTGCAGTACTGAGGGAATACATTACTGAGGGAATTTAGTACTGAAGGAGTGCAGTACTGAGAGAATACAGTACTGAAGGAGTGCAGTACTGAGGGAGTGCAGTACTGAGGGGGTGCAGTACTGAGGGAACACAGAATTGAGGGATTGCAGTACTGAGGGAATACAATGCTGAGGTTGTGCAGTACTGAGGGAATACAGTATGGAGGGAATACAGTACTGAGGGATTGCAGTAGTGAGGGAATACAATACTGAGGGTGGCAGTACTGAGAGAATACAGTACTGAGGGAGTGCAGCACTGAGGGAATACAGTACTGAGGGAATACAGTACTGAGAGATTGCAGTACTGAGGGAATACAGTACTGAGGGAGTGCAGCACTGAGGGAATACAGTACTGAGGGAATACAGTACTGAGAGATTGCAGTACTGAGAGATTGCAGTACTGAGGGAATACAGCACGGAGGTAATACAGTACTGAGGGAATACAGTACTGAGGGAATACAGTACTGAGGGAGAGCAGTACTGAGGGAGCGCAGTACTGAGGGAATACAGTACTGAGGGAGCACAGTACGGAGGGAATACAGTACTGAGGGATTGCAGTACTGAGGGAATACAGTACTGAGGGAATACAGTACTGAGGGAGTACTGTACTGACGGAATATAGTATTGAGGGAGTGCAGTACTGAGGGAATGCAGTACTGAGGGAATACAGTACTGAGCGAATACAGTACTGAGAGAGAGCAGTACTAAGGGAGTGCAGTACTGAGGGAATACAGTCCTGAGGGTACACTGTAATGAGGGAGTGCAGTACTGAGGGAGAGCAGTAGTGAGTGAATACAGTACTCAGGGGATGCATGACTGAGGGAGTGCAGTACTGAGGGAATACAGTACTGAGGGAGTGCAGTACGGAGGGAGTGCAGTTCGGAGGGAATACAGTACTAAGGGAGTGCAGTACTGAGGAAGTGCAGTACGGAGGGAGTACATTTCAGATGGAGTGCAGTACTGAGCAAATACTGTACTGAGGAAGTGCAGTACTGATGGAGTGCAGTACTGATGGAGTGCAGTACTGGGGGAATACAGTACTGAGGGAGTGCAGTACGGAGGGTCTGCAGTGCTGAGGGAATACAATACTGAGGAAGTGCAGTACTGAGGGAATACAGTACTGAGGGAATACAATAAGGGGAGTGTACTACTGAGGGAGTGCAGTACTGAGGGAATACAGTACTGAGGAAGTGCAATACTGAGGGAATAAAGTACTGAGGGAGTGCAGTACTGAGGGAATTCAGTACTGAGGGAGTGCAGCACTGAGGGAATACAGTACTGAGGGAATACAGTACTGAGGGTGTACAGTACTGAGTGAGTGCAGTACTGAGAGAATACGGTACTGAGGGAATACAGTATTGAGGGAGTGCAGCACTGAGGGAATACAGTACTGAAGGAGTGCAGTACTGAGGGAATACAGCACTGAGGGATAACAGTACTGAGGGAGTGCAGTACTGAGGGAATACAGTCCTGAGGGAATACATTACTGAGGGAATTTAGTACTGAAGGAGTGCAGTACTGAGGGAATACAGTACTGAAGGAGTGCAGTACTGAGGGAGTGCAGTACTGAGGGAATAAAGTACTGAGGGAATTTAGTACTGAATGAGTGCAGTACTGAGAGAATACAGTACTGAAGGAGTGCAGTACTGAGGGAGTGCAGTACTGAGGGGGCGCAGTACTGAGGGAACACAGAATTGAGGGATTGCAGTACTGAGGGAATACAATGCTGAGGTTGTGCAGTACTGAGGGAATACAGTATGGAGGGAATACAGTACTGAGGGATTGCAGTAGTGAGGGAATACAATACTGAGGGTGGCAGTACTGAGAGAATACAGTACTGAGGGAGTGCAGCACTGAGGGAATACAGTACTGAGAGATTGCAGTACTGAGGGAATACAGTACTGAGGGAGTGCAGCACTGAGGGAATACAGTACTGAGGGAATACAGTACTGAGAGATTGCAGTACTGAGAGATTGCAGTACTGAGGGAATACAGCACGGAGGAAATACTGTACTGAGTGAGTGCAGAACTGAGGGAATACAGTACTGAGGATGTGCAGTAATGAGAGATTGCAGTATTAAGGGAGTGCAGTACTGAGGGAAAATAGTACTGAGGGAGTGCAGTACTGAGGGAATACAGTACTGAGGGAATACAGTACTGAGGGAGAGCAGTACTGAGGGAGCGCAGTACTGAGGGAGTACAGTACTGAGGGAGCACAGTACGGAGGGAATACAGTACTGCGGGATTGCAGTACTGATGGAATACATTACTGAGGGAATACAGTACTGAGGGAGTGCAGTACGGAGGGAGTGCAGTTCGGAGGGAATACAGAACTAAGGGAGTGCAGTACTGAGGAAGGACAGTACGGAGGGAGTACATTTCGGATGGAGTGCAGTACTGAGGAAATACTGTACTGAGGGAATGCAGTACTGAAGGAGTGCAGTACTGAGAGAATACAGTACTGAAGGATGTGCAGTAATGAGAGATTGCAGTATTAAGGGAGTGCAGTACTGAGGGAAAATAGTACTGAGGGAGTGCAGTACTGAGGGAATACAGTACTGAGGGAATACAGCACTGAGGGAATACAGCACTGAGGGAATACAGTACTGAGAGATTGCAGTACTGAGGGAATACAGTACTGAGGGAGTGCAGCACTGAGGGAATACAGTACTGAGGGAATACAGTACTGAGAGATTGCAGTACTGAGAGATTGTAGTACTGAGGGAATACAGCACGGAGGTAATACAGTACTGAGGGAGTGCAGTACTGAGGGAAAATAGCACTGAGGGAGTGCAGTACTGAGGGAATACAGTACTGAGGGAATACAGTACTGAGGGAATTTAGTACTGAAGGAGTGCAGTACTGAGGGAATACAGTGCTGAAGGAGTGCAGTACTGAGGGAATACATTACTGAGGGAATTTAGTACTGAAGGAGTGCAGTACTGAGAGAATACAGTACTGAAGGAGTGCAGTACTGAGGGAGTGCAGTACTGAGGGGGTGCAGTACTGAGGGAACACAGAATTGAGGGATTGCAGTACTGAGGGAATACAATGCTGAGGTTGTGCAGTACTGAGGGAATACAGTATGGAGGGAATACAGTACTGAGGGATTGCAGTAGTGAGGGAATACAATACTGAGGGTGGCAGTACTGAGAGAATACAGTACTGAGGGAGTGCAGCACTGAGGGAATACTGTACTGAGGGAATACAGTACTGAGAGATTGCAGTACTGAGGGAATACAGTACTGAGGGAGTGCAGCACTGAGGGAATACAGTACTGAGGGAATACAGTACTGAGAGATTGCAGTACTGAGGGAATACAGCACGGAGGTAATACAGTACTGAGGGAGTGCAGTACTGAGGGAATACAGTACTGAGTGTGTGCAGTAATGAGAGATTGCAGTACTGAGGGAGTGCAGTACTGAGGGAAAATAGTACTGAGGGAGTGCAGTACTGAGGGAATACAGTACTGAGGGAATACAGTACTGAGGGAGAGCAGTACTGAGGGAGCGCAGTACTGAGGGAATACAGTACTGAGGGTGCACAGTACGGAGGGAATACAGTACTGAGGGATTGCAGTACTGACGGAATACAGTACTGAGGGAATACAGTACTGAGGGAGTACTGTACTGACGGAATATATTATTGAGGGAGTGCAGTACTGAGGGAATGCAGTACTGAGGGAATACAGTACTGAGCGAATACAGTACTGAGGGAGAGCAGTACTAAGGGAGTGCAGTACTGAGGGAGAGCAGTAGTGAGTGAATACAGTACTCAAGGAATGCATGACTGAGGGAGTGCAGTACTGAGGGAATACAGTACTGAGGGAGTGCAGTACGGAGGGAGTGCAGTTCGGAGGGAATACAGTACTAAGGGAGTGCAGTACTGAGGAAGTGCAGTACGGAGGGAGTACATTTCAGATGGAGTGCAGTACTGAGCAAATACTGTACTGAGGAAGTGCAGTACTGATGGAGTGCAGTACTGATGGAGTGCAGTACTGGGGGAATACAGTACTGAGGGAGTGCAGTACGGACGGTCTGCAGTGCTGAGGGAATACAATACTGAGGAAGTGCAGTACTGAGGGAATACAGTACTGAGGGAATACAATAAGGGGAGTGCACTACTGAGGGAGTGCAGTACTGAGGGAATACAGTACTGAGGAAGTGCAATACTGAGGGAATAAAGTACTGAGGGAGTGCAGTACTGAGGGAATACAGTACTGAGGGAGTGCAGCACTGAGGGAATACAGTACTAAGGGAATACAGTACTGAGGGTGTACAGTACTGAGTGAGTGCAGTACTGAGGGAGTGCAGTTTGGAGGGAATACAGTACTGAGGGAGTGCAGTACTGAGGGAATACAGTACTGAAGGAGTGCAGTACTGAGGGAATACAGTACTGAAGGAGTGCAGTACTGAGGGAGTGCAGTTTGGAGGGAATACAGTACTGAGGGAGTGCAGTACTGAGGGAATACAGTACTGAAGGAGTGCAGTACTGAGGGAATACAGTACTGAAGGAGTGCAGTACTGAGGGAGTGCAGTTTGGAGGGAATACAGTACTAAGGGAGTGCAGTACTGAGGGAATACAGTACTAAGGGAGTGCAGTACTGAGGAAGTGCAGTACGGAGGGAGTACATTACGGATGGAGTGCAGCACTGAGGAAATACTGTACTGAGGGAGTGCAGTACTGATGGAGTGCAGTACTGAGGGAATACAGTAGTGAGGGAGTTCAGTACTGAGGGAGTGCAGTATGGAGGGAACACAGTACTGAGGGAGTGCAGTACTGAGGGAATACAGTACTGAGGGAATACAATAAGGGGAGTGTACTACTGAGGGAGTGCAGTACTGAGGGAATACAGTACTGAGGAAGTGCAATACTGAGGGAATAAAGTACTGAGGGAGTGCAGTACTGAGAGAATACAGTACTGAGGGAGTGCAGTACTGAGGGAATATAGTACTGAGGGAGTGCAGTACTGAGGGAGTACAGTACTGAGGGAATACAGTACTGAGGGTGTACAGTACTGAGCGAGTGCAGTACTGAGCGAATACGGTACTGAGGGAATACAGTACTGAGGGAGTGCAGCACTGAGGGAATACAGCACTGAGGGATAACAGTACTGAGGGAGTGCAGTACTGAGGGAATACAGTACTGAGGGAATACAGTACTGAGGGAATTTAGTACTGAAGGAGTGCAGTACTGAGGGAATACAGTACTGAAGGAGTGCAGTACTGAGGGATTGCAGTACTGAGGGAATAAAGTACTGAGGGAATTTAGTACTGAATGAGTGCAGTACTGAGAGAATACAGTACTGAAGGAGTGCAGTACTGAGGGAGTGCAGTACTGAGGGGGCGCAGTACTGAGGGAACACAGAATTGAGGGATTGCAGTACTGAGGGAATACAATGCTGAGGTTGTGCAGTACTGAGGGAATACAGTATGGAGGGAATACAGTACTGAGGGATTGCAGTAGTGAGGGAATACAATACTGATGGTGGCAGTACTGAGGGAATACAGTACTGAGGGAGTGCAGCACTGAGGGAATACAGTACTGAGGGAATACAGTACTGAGAGATTGCAGTACTGAGAGATTGCAGTACTGAGGGAATACAGCACGGAGGTAATACAATACTGAGTGAGTGCAGAACTGAGGGAATACAGTACTGAGGATGTGCAGTAATGAGAGATTGCAGTATTAAGGGAGTGCAGTACTGAGGGAAAATAGTAATGAGGGAGTGCAGTACTGAGGGAATACAGTACTGAGGGAATACAGTACTGAGGGAGCACAGTACGGAGGGAATACAGTACTGCGGGATTGCAGCACTGATGGAATACAGTATGGAGGGAATACAGTACTGAGGGAGTGCAGTACGGAGCGAGTGCAGTTCGGAGGGAATACAGAACTAAGGGAGTGCAGTACTGAGGAAGTGCAGTACGGAGGGAGTACATTTCGGATGGAGTGCAGTACTGAGGAAATACTGTACTGAGGGAATGCAGTACTGAAGGAGTGCAGTACTGAGAGAATACAGTACTGAAGGAGTGCAGTACTGAGGGAGTGCAGTACTGAGGGGGTGCAGTACTGAGGGAACACAGAATTGAGGGATTGCAGTACTGAGGGAATACAATGCTGAGGTTGTGCAGTACTGAGGGAATACAGTATGGAGGGAATACAGTACTGAGGGATTGCAGTAGTGAGCGAATACAATACTGAGGGTGGCAGTACTGAGAGAATACAGTACTGAGGGAGTGCAGCACTGAGGGAATGCAGCACTGAGGGAATACAGTAATAAGGGAATACAGTACTGAGAGATTGCAGTACTGAGAGATTGCAGTACTGAGGGAATACAGTACTGAGGGAATACAGTACTGAGGGAATTTAGTACTGAAGGAGTGCAGTACTGAGGGAATACAGTGCTGAAGGAGTGCAGTACTGAGGGAATACATTACTGAGGGAATTTAGTACTGAAGGAGTGCAGTACTGAGAGAATACAGTACTGAAGGAGTGCAGTACTGAGGGAGTGCAGTACTGAGGGGGTGCAGTACTGAGGGAACACAGAATTGAGGGATTGCAGTACTGAGGGAATACAATGCTGAGGTTGTGCAGTACTGAGGGAATACAGTATGGAGGGAATACAGTACTGAGGGATTGCAGTAGTGAGGGAATACAATACTGAGGGTGGCAGTACTGAGAGAATACAGTACTGAGGGAGTGCAGCACTGAGGGAATACAGTACTGAGAGAATACAGTACTGAGAGATTGCAGTACTGAGGGAATACAGTACTGAGGGAGTGCAGCACTGAGGGAATACAGTACTGAGGGAATACAGTACTGAGAGATTGCAGTAGTGAGAGATTGCAGTACTGAGGGAATACAGCACGGAGGTAATACAGTACTGAGGGAGTGCAGTACTGAGGGAATACAGTACTGAGTGTGTGCAGTAATGAGAGATTGCAGTACTGAGGGAGTGCAGTACTGAGGGAAAATAGTACTGAGGGAGTGCAGTACTGAGGGAATACAGTACTGAGGGAATACAGTACTGAGGGAGAGCAGTACTGAGGGAGCGCAGTACTGAGGGAATACAGTACTGAGGGAGCACAGTACGGAGGGAATACAGTACTGAGGGATTGCAGTACTGAGGGAATACAGTACTGAGCGAATACAGTACTGAGCGAATACAGTACTGAGCGAATACAGTACTGAGGGAGAGCAGTACTAAGGGAGTGCAGTACTGAGGGAATACAGTCCTGAGGGTACACTGTAATGAGGGAGTGCAGTACTGAGGGAGAGCAGCAGTGAGTGAATACAGTACTCAGGGAATGCATGACTGAGGGAGTGCAGTACTGAGGGAATACAGTACTGAGGGAGTGCAGTACGGAGGGAGTGCAGTTCGGAGGGAATACAGTACTAAGGGAGTGCAGTACTGAGGAAGTGCAGTACGGAGGGAGAACATTTCCGATGGAGTGCCGTACTGAGCAAATACTGTACTGAGGAAGTGCAGTACTGATGGAGTGCAGTACTGATGGAGTGCAGTACTGGGGGAATACAGTACTGAGGGAGTGCAGTACGGAGGGTCTGCAGTGCTGAGGGAATACAATACTGAGGAAGTGCAGTACTGAGGGAATTGAGTACTGAGGGAATACAATAAGGAGAGTGTACTACTGAGGGAGTGCAGTACTGAGGGAATACAGTACTGAGGAAGTGCAATACTGAGGGAATAAAGTACTGAGGGACTGCAGTACTGAGGGAATACAGTACTGAGGGAGTGCAGCACTGAGGGAATACAGTACTGAGGGAATACAGTACTGAGGGTGTACAGTACTGAGTGAGTGCAGTACTGAGAGAATACGGTACTGAGGGAATACAGTATTGAGGGAGTGCAGCACTGAGGGAATACAGCACTGAGGGATAACAGTACTGAGGGAGTGCAGTACTGAGGGAATACAGTCCTGAGGGAATACAGTACTGAGGGAATTTAGTACTGAAGGAGTGCAGTACTGATGGAAAACAGTACTGAAGGAGTGCAGTACTGAGGGAGTGCAGTACTGAGGGAATACAGTACTGAGGGAATTTAGTACTGAAGGAGTGCAGTACTGAGAGAATACAGTACTGAAGGAGTGCAGTACTGAGGGAGTGCAGTACTGAGGGGGTGCAGGACTGAGGGAGTGCAGTACTGTGGGGGTGCAGTACTGAGGGAACACAGAATTGAGAGATTGCAGTAATGAGGGAATACAATGCTGAGGTTGTGCAGTACTGAGGGAATAGAGTATGGAGGGAATACAGTACTGAGGGATTGCAGTAGTGAGGGAATACAATACTGAGGGTAGCAGTACTGAGGGAATACAGTACTGAGGGAGTGCAGCACTGAGGGAATACAGTACTGAGGGAGTGCAGCACTGAGGGAGTGCAGCACTGAGGGAATACAATACTGAGGGTGGCAGTACTGAGAGAATACAGTACTGAGGGAGTGCAGCACTGAGGGGGTGCAGTACTGAGGGAACACAGAATTGAGGGATTGCAGTACTGAAGGAATACAATGATGAGGTTGTGCAGTACTGAGGGAATACAATGCTGAGGGTGGCAGGACTGAGGGAATACAGTACTGAGGGATTGCAGTGCTGAGGGAATGCAGTACTGAGGGTGTACAGTAGAGCTGGACTGAGGGAGAGCTGTACTGAGTGAATACAGTACTGAGGGATTGCAGTGCTGAGGGAATACAGTACTGAGGGTATACAGTAGTGCTGGACTGAGGGAGAGCTGTACTGAGTGAATACAGTACTGAGGGAATGCATTAATGACAGAGTGCAGTACAGAGGGAATACAGTACGGAGGGAGAGCAGTACTGAGGAAGTGCAGTACTGAGGGAATATTGTACTGAGAGAGAGCATTACTGAGGGAGTGCAGTACTGAGGGAGAGCAGTACTGAGGGAGTGCAGTACTGAGAGAATACAGCACGGAGGGAATGCAGTACTGAGCCAGCACACCACTGAGGGAGTGCAGTGCTGAGGGAGTGCAGTACTGAGAAAGTGCAGTACTGAGGGAATATAGTACTGAGGGAGTGCAGTACGGAGGGAATAAAGTATTGAGGGAGTGAAGTACTGAGGGAATACAGTACTGAGGGCATACAGTACTCAGGGAATACAGTACTGAGGGATTGCAGTACTGAGGGAATATTGTACTGAGGGAGTGCAGTACGGAGGGAATACAGTTCTGAGGGAGTGAAGTACTGAGGGAATACTGTACTGAGGGAATACAGTACTGAGGGAATACAATAAGGTGAGTGTACTATTGAGGGAGTGCAGTACTGAGGGAATACTGTACTGAGGGACTGCAGTACTGAGGGAATACAGTACTGAGGGAGTGCAGTACTGAGAGAATACAGTACTGAGTGAGTGCAGTACTGAGGGAATACAGTGCTGAGGGAATACAGTACTGAGGGAATTTAGTACTGAAGGAGTGCAGTACTGAGGGAGTGCAGTACTGAGGGAATACAGTACTGAGGGAATACAGTGCTGAGGGAATACAGTACTGAGGGAATTTAGTACTGAAGGAGTGCAGTACTGAGGGAGTGCAGTACTGAGGGAATACAGTACTGAGGGAATTTAGTACTGAAGGAGTGCAGTACTGAGGAAATACAGTACTGAAGGAGTGCAGTACTGAGGGAGTGCAGTACTGAGGGAATACAGTACTGAGGGAATTTAGTACTGAAGGATAGCAGTACTGAGGGAATACAGTACTGAAGGAGTGCAGTGCTGAGGGAATGCAGTACTGAGGGTGTACAGTAGAGCTGGACTGAGGGAGAGCTGTACTGAGTGAATACAGTACTGAGGGATTGCAGTGCTGAGGGAATACAGTACTGAGGGTATACAGTAGTGCTGGACTGAGGGAGAGCTGTACTGAGTGAATACAGTACTGAGGGAATGCATTAATGAAGGAGTGCAGTACAGAGGGAATACAGTACGGAGGGAAAGCAGTACTGAGGAAGTGCAGTACGGAGGGAATATTGTACTGAGGGAGAGCAGTACTGAGGGAGTGCAGTACTGAGGGAGAGCAGTACTGAGGGAGTGCAGTACTGAGAGAATACAACACGGAGGGAATGCAGTACTGAGCCAGCACACTACTGAGGGAGTGCAGTGCTGAGGGAGTGCAGTACTGAGGAAGTGCTGTACTGAGGGAATATAGTACTGAGGGAGTGCAGTACGGAGGGAATAAAGTATTGAGGGAGTGAAGTACTGAGGGAATACAGTACTGAGGGCATACAGTACTCAGGGAATACAGTACTGAGGGATTGCAGTACTGAGGGAATATTGTACTGAGGGAGTGCAGTACGGAGGGAATACAGTTCTGAGGGAGTGAAGTACTGAGGGAATACAGTACTGAGGGAATACAATAAGGTGAGTGTACTATTGAGGGAGTGCAGTACTGAGGGAATACTGTCCTGAGGAACTGCAGTACTGAGGGAATACAGTACTGAGGGAGTGCAGTACTGAGAGAATACAGTACTGAGTGAGTGCAGTACTGAGGGAATACAGTGCTGAGGGAATACAGTACTGAGGTAATTTAGTACTGAAGGAGTGCAGTACTGAGGGAGTGCAGTACTGAGGGAATACAGTACTGAGGGAATTTAGTACTGAATGAGTGCAGTACTGAGGGAATACAGTACTGAAGGAGTGCAGTACTGAGGGAGTGCAGTAATGAGGAGGTGCAGTACTGAGGGAACACAGAATTGAGGGATTGCAGTACTGAGGGAATACAATGCTGAGATTGTGCAGTACTGAGGGAATACAATACTGAGGGTGGCAGTACTGAGAGAATACAGTACTGAGGGAGTGCAGCACTGAGGGGGTGCAGTATTGAGGGAACACAGAATTGAGGGATTGCAGTACTGAGGGAATACAATGATGAAGTTGTGCAGTACTGAGGGAATACAATGCTGAGGGTGGCAGGACTGAGGGAATACAGTACTGAGGGATTGCAGTGCTGAGGGAATGCAGTACTGAGGGTATACAGTAGTGCTGGACTGAGGGAGAGCTGTACTGAGTGAATACAGTACTGAGGGATTGCAGTGCTGAGGGAATACAGTACTGAGGGTATACGGTAGTGCTGGACTGAGGGAGAGCTGTAATGAGTGAATACAGTACTGAGGGAATGCATTAATGACGGAGTGCAGTACAGAGGGAATACAGAACGGAGGGAGAGCAGTACTGAGGAAGTGCAGTACTGAGGGAATATTGTACTGAGGGAGAGCAGTACTGAGGGAGTGCAGTACTGAGGGAGAGCAGTACTGAGGGAGTGCAGTACTGAGAGAATACAGCACGGAGGGAATGCAGTACTGAGCCAGCACACTACTGAGGGAGTGCAGTGCTGAGGGAGTGCACTACTGAGGAAGTGCAGTACTGAGGGAATATAGTACTGAGGGAGTGCAGTACGGAGGGAATAAAGTATTGAGGGAGTGAAGTACTGAGGGAATACAGTACTGAGGGAATGCATTAATGAAGGAGTGCAGTACAGAGGGAATACAGTACGGAGGGAAAGCAGTACTGAGGAAGTGCAGTACTGAGGGAATATTGTACTGAGGGAGAGCAGTACTGAGGGAGTGCAGTACTGAGGGAGAGCAGTACTGAGGGAGTGCAGTACTGAGAGAATACAGCACGGAGGGAATGCAGTACTGAGCCAGCACACTACTGAGGGAGTGCAGTGCTGAGGGAGTGCACTACTGAGGAAGTGCAGTACTGAGGGAATATAGTACTGAGGGAGTGCAGTACGGAGGGAATAAAGTATTGAGGGAGTGAAGTACTGAGGGAATACAGTACTGAGGGCATACAGTACTCAGGGAATACAGTACTCAGGGATTGCAGTACTGAGGGAATATAGTACTGAGGGAGTGCAGTACGGAGGGAATACAGTTCTGAGGGAGTGAAGTACTGAGGGAATACTTTAGTGAGGGAATACAGTACTGAGGGATTGCAGTACTGATGGAATACAGTACTGAGGGAATACAGTACTGAGGGAGTGCAGTACTGAGGAAGTGCAGTACGGAGGGAGTACATTACGGATGGAGTGCAGCACTGAGGAAATACTGTACTGAGGGAGTGCAGTACTGATGGAGTGCAGTACTGAGGGAATACAGTACTGAGGGAATACAGTACTGAGGGAATACAGTAGTGAGGGAGTTCAGTACTGAGGGAATACAGTAGTGAGGGAGTTCAGTACTGAGGGAGGGCAGTATGGAGGGAAGACAGTACTAAGGGAGTGCAGTACTGAGGGAATACAGTACTGAGGGAATACAATAAGGGGAGTGTACTACTAAGGGAGTGCAGTACTGAGAGAATACAGTACTGAGGAAGTGCAATACTGAGGGAATAAAGTACTGAGGGAGTGCAGTACTGAGAGAATACAGTACTGAGGGAGTGCAGTACTGAGGGAATATAGTACTGAGGGAGTGCAGTACTGAGGGAATACAGTACTGAGGGTGTACAGTACTGAGCGAGTGCAGTACTGAGCGAATACGGTACTGAGGGAATACAGTACTGAGGGAGTGCAGCACTGAGGGAATACAGCACTGAGGGATAACAGTACTGAGGGAGTGCAGTACTGAGGGAATACAGTACTGAGGGAATACAGTACTGAGGGAATTTAGTACTGAAGGAGTGCAGTACTGAGGGAATACAGTACTGAAGGAGTGCAGTACTGAGGGAGTGCAGTACTGAGGGAATAAAGTACTGAGGGAATTTAGTACTGAATGAGTGCAGTACTGAGAGAATACAGTACTGAAGGAGTGCAGTACTGAGGGAGTGCAGTACTGAGGGGGCACAGTACTGAGGGAACACAGAATTGAGGGATTGCAGTACTGAGGGAATACAATGCTGAGGTTGTGCAGTACTGAGGGAATACAGTATGGAGGGAATACAGTACTGAGGGATTGCAGTAGTGAGGGAATACAATACTGAGGGTGGCAGTACTGAGAGAATACAGTACTGAGGGAGTTCAGCACTGAGGGAATACAGTACTGAGAGATTGCAGTACTGAGGGAATACAGTACTGAGGGAGTGCAGCACTGAGGGAATACAGTACTGAGGGAATACAGTACTGAGAGATTGCAGTACTGAGAGATTGCAGTACTGAGGGAATACAGCACGGAGGTAATACAGTACTGAGTGAGTGCAGAACTGAGGGAATACAGTACTGAGGATGTGCAGTAATGAGAGATTGCAGTATTAAGGGAGTGCAGTACTGAGGGAAAATAGTACTGAGGGAGTGCAGTACTGAGGGAATACAGTACTGAGGGAATACAGTACTGAGGGAGAGCAGTACTGAGGGAGCGCAGTACTGAGGGAGTACAGTACTGAGGGAGCACAGTACGGAGGGAATACAGTACTGCGGGATTGCAGTACTGATGGAATACAGTACTGAAGGAATACAGTACTGAGGGAGTGCAGTACGGAGGGAGTGCAGTTCGGAGGGAATACAGAACTAAGGGAGTGCAGTACTGAGGAAGTGCAGTACGGAGGGAGTACATTTCGGATGGAGTGCAGTACTGAGGAAATACTGTTCTGAGGGAATGCAGTACTGAAGGAGTGCAGTACTGAGAGAATACAGTACTGAAGGAGTGCAGTACTGAGGGAGTGCAGTACTGAGGGGGTGCAGTACTGAGGCAACACAGAATTGAGGGATTGCAGTACTGAGGGAATACAATGCTGAGGTTGTGCAGTACTGAGGGAATACAGTATGGAGGGAATACAGTACTGAGGGATTGCAGTAGTAAGGGAATACAATACTGAGGGTGGCAGTACTGAGAGAATACAGTACTGAGGGAGTGCAGCACTGAGGGAATACAGTACTGAGGGAATACAGTACTGAGAGATTGCAGTACTGAGGGAATACAGTACTGAGGGAGTGCAGCACTGAGGGAATACAGTACTGAGGGAATACAGTACTGAGAGATTGCAGTACTGAGAGATTGCAGTACTGAGGGAATACAGCACGGAGGTAATACAGTACTGAGGGAGTGCAGTACTGAGGGAAAATAGCACTGAGGGAGTGCAGTACTGAGGGAATACAGTACTGAGGGAATACAGTACTGAGGGAATACAGTACTGAGGGAATTTAGTACTGAAGGAGTGCAGTACTGAGGGAATACAGTGCTGAAGGAGTGCAGTACTGAGGGAATACATTACTGAGGGAATTTAGTACTGAAGGAGTGCAGTACTGAGAGAATACAGTACTGAAGGAGTGCAGTACTGAGGGAGTGCAGTACTGAGGGGGTGCAGTACTGAGGGAACACAGAATTGAGGGATTGCAGTACTGAGGGAATACAATGCTGAGGTTGTGCAGTACTGAGGGAATACAGTATGGAGGGAATACAGTACTGAGGGATTGCAGTAGTGAGGGAATACAATACTGAGGGTGGCAGTACTGAGAGAATACAGTACTGAGGGAGTGCAGCACTGAGGGAATACAGTACTGAGGGAATACAGTACTGAGAGATTGCAGTACTGAGGGAATACAGTACTGAGGGAGTGCAGCACTGAGGGAATACAGTACTGAGGGAATACAGTACTGAGAGATTGCAGTACTGAGAGATTGCAGTACTGAGGGAATACAGCACGGAGGTAATACAGTACTGAGGGAATACAGTACTGAGGGAATACAGTACTGAGGGAGAGCAGTACTGAGGGAGCGCAGTACTGAGGGAATACAGTACTGAGGGAGCACAGTACGGAGGGAATACAGTACTGAGGGATTGCAGTACTGAGGGAATACAGTACTGAGGGAATACAGTACTGAGGGAGTACTGTACTGACGGAATATAGTATTGAGGGAGTGCAGTACTGAGGGAATGCAGTACTGAGGGAATACAGTACTGAGCGAATACAGTACTGAGAGAGAGCAGTACTAAGGGAGTGCAGTACTGAGGGAATACAGTCCTGAGGGTACACTGTAATGAGGGAGTGCAGTACTGAGGGAGAGCAGTAGTGAGTGAATACAGTACTCAGGGGATGCATGACTGAGGGAGTGCAGTACTGAGGGAATACAGTACTGAGGGAGTGCAGTACGGAGGGAGTGCAGTTCGGAGGGAATACAGTACTAAGGGAGTGCAGTACTGAGGAAGTGCAGTACGGAGGGAGTACATTTCAGATGGAGTGCAGTACTGAGCAAATACTGTACTGAGGAAGTGCAGTACTGATGGAGTGCAGTACTGATGGAGTGCAGTACTGGGGGAATACAGTACTGAGGGAGTGCAGTACGGAGGGTCTGCAGTGCTGAGGGAATACAATACTGAGGAAGTGCAGTACTGAGGGAATACAGTACTGAGGGAATACAATAAGGGGAGTGTACTACTGAGGGAGTGCAGTACTGAGGGAATACAGTACTGAGGAAGTGCAATACTGAGGGAATAAAGTACTGAGGGAGTGCAGTACTGAGGGAATTCAGTACTGAGGGAGTGCAGCACTGAGGGAATACAGTACTGAGGGAATACAGTACTGAGGGTGTACAGTACTGAGTGAGTGCAGTACTGAGAGAATACGGTACTGAGGGAATACAGTATTGAGGGAGTGCAGCACTGAGGGAATACAGTACTGAAGGAGTGCAGTACTGAGGGAATACAGCACTGAGGGATAACAGTACTGAGGGAGTGCAGTACTGAGGGAATACAGTCCTGAGGGAATACATTACTGAGGGAATTTAGTACTGAAGGAGTGCAGTACTGAGGGAATACAGTACTGAAGGAGTGCAGTACTGAGGGAGTGCAGTACTGAGGGAATAAAGTACTGAGGGAATTTAGTACTGAATGAGTGCAGTACTGAGAGAATACAGTACTGAAGGAGTGCAGTACTGAGGGAGTGCAGTACTGAGGGGGCGCAGTACTGAGGGAACACAGAATTGAGGGATTGCAGTACTGAGGGAATACAATGCTGAGGTTGTGCAGTACTGAGGGAATACAGTATGGAGGGAATACAGTACTGAGGGATTGCAGTAGTGAGGGAATACAATACTGAGGGTGGCAGTACTGAGAGAATACAGTACTGAGGGAGTGCAGCACTGAGGGAATACAGTACTGAGAGATTGCAGTACTGAGGGAATACAGTACTGAGGGAGTGCAGCACTGAGGGAATACAGTACTGAGGGAATACAGTACTGAGAGATTGCAGTACTGAGAGATTGCAGTACTGAGGGAATACAGCACGGAGGAAATACTGTACTGAGTGAGTGCAGAACTGAGGGAATACAGTACTGAGGATGTGCAGTAATGAGAGATTGCAGTATTAAGGGAGTGCAGTACTGAGGGAAAATAGTACTGAGGGAGTGCAGTACTGAGGGAATACAGTACTGAGGGAATACAGTACTGAGGGAGAGCAGTACTGAGGGAGCGCAGTACTGAGGGAGTACAGTACTGAGGGAGCACAGTACGGAGGGAATACAGTACTGCGGGATTGCAGTACTGATGGAATACATTACTGAGGGAATACAGTACTGAGGGAGTGCAGTACGGAGGGAGTGCAGTTCGGAGGGAATACAGAACTAAGGGAGTGCAGTACTGAGGAAGGACAGTACGGAGGGAGTACATTTCGGATGGAGTGCAGTACTGAGGAAATACTGTACTGAGGGAATGCAGTACTGAAGGAGTGCAGTACTGAGAGAATACAGTACTGAAGGATGTGCAGTAATGAGAGATTGCAGTATTAAGGGAGTGCAGTACTGAGGGAAAATAGTACTGAGGGAGTGCAGTACTGAGGGAATACAGTACTGAGGGAATACAGCACTGAGGGAATACAGCACTGAGGGAATACAGTACTGAGAGATTGCAGTACTGAGGGAATACAGTACTGAGGGAGTGCAGCACTGAGGGAATACAGTACTGAGGGAATACAGTACTGAGAGATTGCAGTACTGAGAGATTGTAGTACTGAGGGAATACAGCACGGAGGTAATACAGTACTGAGGGAGTGCAGTACTGAGGGAAAATAGCACTGAGGGAGTGCAGTACTGAGGGAATACAGTACTGAGGGAATACAGTACTGAGGGAATTTAGTACTGAAGGAGTGCAGTACTGAGGGAATACAGTGCTGAAGGAGTGCAGTACTGAGGGAATACATTACTGAGGGAATTTAGTACTGAAGGAGTGCAGTACTGAGAGAATACAGTACTGAAGGAGTGCAGTACTGAGGGAGTGCAGTACTGAGGGGGTGCAGTACTGAGGGAACACAGAATTGAGGGATTGCAGTACTGAGGGAATACAATGCTGAGGTTGTGCAGTACTGAGGGAATACAGTATGGAGGGAATACAGTACTGAGGGATTGCAGTAGTGAGGGAATACAATACTGAGGGTGGCAGTACTGAGAGAATACAGTACTGAGGGAGTGCAGCACTGAGGGAATACTGTACTGAGGGAATACAGTACTGAGAGATTGCAGTACTGAGGGAATACAGTACTGAGGGAGTGCAGCACTGAGGGAATACAGTACTGAGGGAATACAGTACTGAGAGATTGCAGTACTGAGGGAATACAGCACGGAGGTAATACAGTACTGAGGGAGTGCAGTACTGAGGGAATACAGTACTGAGTGTGTGCAGTAATGAGAGATTGCAGTACTGAGGGAGTGCAGTACTGAGGGAAAATAGTACTGAGGGAGTGCAGTACTGAGGGAATACAGTACTGAGGGAATACAGTACTGAGGGAGAGCAGTACTGAGGGAGCGCAGTACTGAGGGAATACAGTACTGAGGGTGCACAGTACGGAGGGAATACAGTACTGAGGGATTGCAGTACTGACGGAATACAGTACTGAGGGAATACAGTACTGAGGGAGTACTGTACTGACGGAATATATTATTGAGGGAGTGCAGTACTGAGGGAATGCAGTACTGAGGGAATACAGTACTGAGCGAATACAGTACTGAGGGAGAGCAGTACTAAGGGAGTGCAGTACTGAGGGAGAGCAGTAGTGAGTGAATACAGTACTCAAGGAATGCATGACTGAGGGAGTGCAGTACTGAGGGAATACAGTACTGAGGGAGTGCAGTACGGAGGGAGTGCAGTTCGGAGGGAATACAGTACTAAGGGAGTGCAGTACTGAGGAAGTGCAGTACGGAGGGAGTACATTTCAGATGGAGTGCAGTACTGAGCAAATACTGTACTGAGGAAGTGCAGTACTGATGGAGTGCAGTACTGATGGAGTGCAGTACTGGGGGAATACAGTACTGAGGGAGTGCAGTACGGACGGTCTGCAGTGCTGAGGGAATACAATACTGAGGAAGTGCAGTACTGAGGGAATACAGTACTGAGGGAATACAATAAGGGGAGTGCACTACTGAGGGAGTGCAGTACTGAGGGAATACAGTACTGAGGAAGTGCAATACTGAGGGAATAAAGTACTGAGGGAGTGCAGTACTGAGGGAATACAGTACTGAGGGAGTGCAGCACTGAGGGAATACAGTACTAAGGGAATACAGTACTGAGGGTGTACAGTACTGAGTGAGTGCAGTACTGAGGGAGTGCAGTTTGGAGGGAATACAGTACTGAGGGAGTGCAGTACTGAGGGAATACAGTACTGAAGGAGTGCAGTACTGAGGGAATACAGTACTGAAGGAGTGCAGTACTGAGGGAGTGCAGTTTGGAGGGAATACAGTACTGAGGGAGTGCAGTACTGAGGGAATACAGTACTGAAGGAGTGCAGTACTGAGGGAATACAGTACTGAAGGAGTGCAGTACTGAGGGAATACAGTACTGAAGGAGTGCAGTACTGAGGGAGTGCAGTTTGGAGGGAATACAGTACTAAGGGAGTGCAGTACTGAGGGAATACAGTACTGAAGGAGTGCAGTACTGAGGGAATACAGTACTGAAGGAGTGCAGTACTGAGGGAGTGCAGTTTGGAGGGAATACAGTACTAAGGGAGTGCAGTACTGAGGGAATACAGTACTAAGGGAGTGCAGTACTGAGGAAGTGCAGTACGGAGGGAGTACATTACGGATGGAGTGCAGCACTGAGGAAATACTGTACTGAGGGAGTGCAGTACTGGTGGAGTGCAGTACTGAGGGAATACAGTAGTGAGGGAGTTCAGTACTGAGGGAGTGCAGTATGGAGGGAACACAGTACTGAGGGAGTGCAGTACTGAGGGAATACAGTACTGAGGGAATACAATAAGGGGAGTGTACTACTGAGGGAGTGCAGTACTGAGGGAATACAGTACTGAGGGAATACAATAAGGGGAGTGTACTACTGAGGAAGTGCAATACTGAGGGAATAAAGTACTGAGGGAGTGCAGTACTGAGAGAATACAGTACTGAGGGAGTGCAGTACTGAGGGAATATAGTACTGAGGGAGTGCAGTACTGAGGGAGTACAGTACTGAGGGAATACAGTACTGAGGGTGTACAGTACTGAGCGAGTGCAGTACTGAGCGAATACGGTACTGAGGGAATACAGTACTGAGGGAGTGCAGCACTGAGGGAATACAGCACTGAGGGATAACAGTACTGAGGGAGTGCAGTACTGAGGGAATACAGTACTGAGGGAATACAGTACTGAGGGAATTTAGTACTGAAGGAGTGCAGTACTGAGGGAATACAGTACTGAAGGAGTGCAGTACTGAGGGATTGCAGTACTGAGGGAATAAAGTACTGAGGGAATTTAGTACTGAATGAGTGCAGTACTGAGAGAATACAGTACTGAAGGAGTGCAGTACTGAGGGAGTGCAGTACTGAGGGAGTACAGTACTGAGGGAGCACAGTACGGAGGGAATACAGTACTGCGGGATTGCAGTACTGATGGAATACAGTACTGAAGGAATACAGTACTGAGGGAGTGCAGTACGGAGGGAGTGCAGTTCGGAGGGAATACAGAACTAAGGGAGTGCAGTACTGAGGAAGTGCAGTACGGAGGGAGTACATTTCGGATGGAGTGCAGTACTGAGGAAATACTGTTCTGAGGGAATGCAGTACTGAAGGAGTGCAGTACTGAGAGAATACAGTACTGAAGGAGTGCAGTACTGAGGGAGTGCAGTACTGAGGGGGTGCAGTACTGAGGCAACACAGAATTGAGGGATTGCAGTACTGAGGGAATACAATGCTGAGGTTGTGCAGTACTGAGGGAATACAGTATGGAGGGAATACAGTACTGAGGGATTGCAGTAGTAAGGGAATACAATACTGAGGGTGGCAGTACTGAGAGAATACAGTACTGAGGGAGTGCAGCACTGAGGGAATACAGTACTGAGGGAATACAGTACTGAGAGATTGCAGTACTGAGGGAATACAGTACTGAGGGAGTGCAGCACTGAGGGAATACAGTACTGAGGGAATACAGTACTGAGAGATTGCAGTACTGAGAGATTGCAGTACTGAGGGAATACAGCACGGAGGTAATACAGTACTGAGGGAGTGCAGTACTGAGGGAAAATAGCACTGAGGGAGTGCAGTACTGAGGGAATACAGTACTGAGGGAATACAGTACTGAGGGAATACAGTACTGAGGGAATTTAGTACTGAAGGAGTGCAGTACTGAGGGAATACAGTGCTGAAGGAGTGCAGTACTGAGGGAATACATTACTGAGGGAATTTAGTACTGAAGGAGTGCAGTACTGAGAGAATACAGTACTGAAGGAGTGCAGTACTGAGGGAGTGCAGTACTGAGGGGGTGCAGTACTGAGGGAACACAGAATTGAGGGATTGCAGTACTGAGGGAATACAATGCTGAGGTTGTGCAGTACTGAGGGAATACAGTATGGAGGGAATACAGTACTGAGGGATTGCAGTAGTGAGGGAATACAATACTGAGGGTGGCAGTACTGAGAGAATACAGTACTGAGGGAGTGCAGCACTGAGGGAATACAGTACTGAGGGAATACAGTACTGAGAGATTGCAGTACTGAGGGAATACAGTACTGAGGGAGTGCAGCACTGAGGGAATACAGTACTGAGGGAATACAGTACTGAGAGATTGCAGTACTGAGAGATTGCAGTACTGAGGGAATACAGCACGGAGGTAATACAGTACTGAGGGAATACAGTACTGAGGGAATACAGTACTGAGGGAGAGCAGTACTGAGGGAGCGCAGTACTGAGGGAATACAGTACTGAGGGAGCACAGTACGGAGGGAATACAGTACTGAGGGATTGCAGTACTGAGGGAATACAGTACTGAGGGAATACAGTACTGAGGGAGTACTGTACTGACGGAATATAGTATTGAGGGAGTGCAGTACTGAGGGAATGCAGTACTGAGGGAATACAGTACTGAGCGAATACAGTACTGAGAGAGAGCAGTACTAAGGGAGTGCAGTACTGAGGGAATACAGTCCTGAGGGTACACTGTAATGAGGGAGTGCAGTACTGAGGGAGAGCAGTAGTGAGTGAATACAGTACTCAGGGGATGCATGACTGAGGGAGTGCAGTACTGAGGGAATACAGTACTGAGGGAGTGCAGTACGGAGGGAGTGCAGTTCGGAGGGAATACAGTACTAAGGGAGTGCAGTACTGAGGAAGTGCAGTACGGAGGGAGTACATTTCAGATGGAGTGCAGTACTGAGCAAATACTGTACTGAGGAAGTGCAGTACTGATGGAGTGCAGTACTGATGGAGTGCAGTACTGGGGGAATACAGTACTGAGGGAGTGCAGTACGGAGGGTCTGCAGTGCTGAGGGAATACAATACTGAGGAAGTGCAGTACTGAGGGAATACAGTACTGAGGGAATACAATAAGGGGAGTGTACTACTGAGGGAGTGCAGTACTGAGGGAATACAGTACTGAGGAAGTGCAATACTGAGGGAATAAAGTACTGAGGGAGTGCAGTACTGAGGGAATTCAGTACTGAGGGAGTGCAGCACTGAGGGAATACAGTACTGAGGGAATACAGTACTGAGGGTGTACAGTACTGAGTGAGTGCAGTACTGAGAGAATACGGTACTGAGGGAATACAGTATTGAGGGAGTGCAGCACTGAGGGAATACAGTACTGAAGGAGTGCAGTACTGAGGGAATACAGCACTGAGGGATAACAGTACTGAGGGAGTGCAGTACTGAGGGAATACAGTCCTGAGGGAATACATTACTGAGGGAATTTAGTACTGAAGGAGTGCAGTACTGAGGGAATACAGTACTGAAGGAGTGCAGTACTGAGGGAGTGCAGTACTGAGGGAATAAAGTACTGAGGGAATTTAGTACTGAATGAGTGCAGTACTGAGAGAATACAGTACTGAAGGAGTGCAGTACTGAGGGAGTGCAGTACTGAGGGGGCGCAGTACTGAGGGAACACAGAATTGAGGGATTGCAGTACTGAGGGAATACAATGCTGAGGTTGTGCAGTACTGAGGGAATACAGTATGGAGGGAATACAGTACTGAGGGATTGCAGTAGTGAGGGAATACAATACTGAGGGTGGCAGTACTGAGAGAATACAGTACTGAGGGAGTGCAGCACTGAGGGAATACAGTACTGAGAGATTGCAGTACTGAGGGAATACAGTACTGAGGGAGTGCAGCACTGAGGGAATACAGTACTGAGGGAATACAGTACTGAGAGATTGCAGTACTGAGAGATTGCAGTACTGAGGGAATACAGCACGGAGGAAATACTGTACTGAGTGAGTGCAGAACTGAGGGAATACAGTACTGAGGATGTGCAGTAATGAGAGATTGCAGTATTAAGGGAGTGCAGTACTGAGGGAAAATAGTACTGAGGGAGTGCAGTACTGAGGGAATACAGTACTGAGGGAATACAGTACTGAGGGAGAGCAGTACTGAGGGAGCGCAGTACTGAGGGAGTACAGTACTGAGGGAGCACAGTACGGAGGGAATACAGTACTGCGGGATTGCAGTACTGATGGAATACATTACTGAGGGAATACAGTACTGAGGGAGTGCAGTACGGAGGGAGTGCAGTTCGGAGGGAATACAGAACTAAGGGAGTGCAGTACTGAGGAAGGACAGTACGGAGGGAGTACATTTCGGATGGAGTGCAGTACTGAGGAAATACTGTACTGAGGGAATGCAGTACTGAAGGAGTGCAGTACTGAGAGAATACAGTACTGAAGGATGTGCAGTAATGAGAGATTGCAGTATTAAGGGAGTGCAGTACTGAGGGAAAATAGTACTGAGGGAGTGCAGTACTGAGGGAATACAGTACTGAGGGAATACAGCACTGAGGGAATACAGCACTGAGGGAATACAGTACTGAGAGATTGCAGTACTGAGGGAATACAGTACTGAGGGAGTGCAGCACTGAGGGAATACAGTACTGAGGGAATACAGTACTGAGAGATTGCAGTACTGAGAGATTGTAGTACTGAGGGAATACAGCACGGAGGTAATACAGTACTGAGGGAGTGCAGTACTGAGGGAAAATAGCACTGAGGGAGTGCAGTACTGAGGGAATACAGTACTGAGGGAATACAGTACTGAGGGAATTTAGTACTGAAGGAGTGCAGTACTGAGGGAATACAGTGCTGAAGGAGTGCAGTACTGAGGGAATACATTACTGAGGGAATTTAGTACTGAAGGAGTGCAGTACTGAGAGAATACAGTACTGAAGGAGTGCAGTACTGAGGGAGTGCAGTACTGAGGGGGTGCAGTACTGAGGGAACACAGAATTGAGGGATTGCAGTACTGAGGGAATACAATGCTGAGGTTGTGCAGTACTGAGGGAATACAGTATGGAGGGAATACAGTACTGAGGGATTGCAGTAGTGAGGGAATACAATACTGAGGGTGGCAGTACTGAGAGAATACAGTACTGAGGGAGTGCAGCACTGAGGGAATACTGTACTGAGGGAATACAGTACTGAGAGATTGCAGTACTGAGGGAATACAGTACTGAGGGAGTGCAGCACTGAGGGAATACAGTACTGAGGGAATACAGTACTGAGAGATTGCAGTACTGAGGGAATACAGCACGGAGGTAATACAGTACTGAGGGAGTGCAGTACTGAGGGAATACAGTACTGAGTGTGTGCAGTAATGAGAGATTGCAGTACTGAGGGAGTGCAGTACTGAGGGAAAATAGTACTGAGGGAGTGCAGTACTGAGGGAATACAGTACTGAGGGAATACAGTACTGAGGGAGAGCAGTACTGAGGGAGCGCAGTACTGAGGGAATACAGTACTGAGGGTGCACAGTACGGAGGGAATACAGTACTGAGGGATTGCAGTACTGACGGAATACAGTACTGAGGGAATACAGTACTGAGGGAGTACTGTACTGACGGAATATATTATTGAGGGAGTGCAGTACTGAGGGAATGCAGTACTGAGGGAATACAGTACTGAGCGAATACAGTACTGAGGGAGAGCAGTACTAAGGGAGTGCAGTACTGAGGGAGAGCAGTAGTGAGTGAATACAGTACTCAAGGAATGCATGACTGAGGGAGTGCAGTACTGAGGGAATACAGTACTGAGGGAGTGCAGTACGGAGGGAGTGCAGTTCGGAGGGAATACAGTACTAAGGGAGTGCAGTACTGAGGAAGTGCAGTACGGAGGGAGTACATTTCAGATGGAGTGCAGTACTGAGCAAATACTGTACTGAGGAAGTGCAGTACTGATGGAGTGCAGTACTGATGGAGTGCAGTACTGGGGGAATACAGTACTGAGGGAGTGCAGTACGGACGGTCTGCAGTGCTGAGGGAATACAATACTGAGGAAGTGCAGTACTGAGGGAATACAGTACTGAGGGAATACAATAAGGGGAGTGCACTACTGAGGGAGTGCAGTACTGAGGGAATACAGTACTGAGGAAGTGCAATACTGAGGGAATAAAGTACTGAGGGAGTGCAGTACTGAGGGAATACAGTACTGAGGGAGTGCAGCACTGAGGGAATACAGTACTAAGGGAATACAGTACTGAGGGTGTACAGTACTGAGTGAGTGCAGTACTGAGGGAGTGCAGTTTGGAGGGAATACAGTACTGAGGGAGTGCAGTACTGAGGGAATACAGTACTGAAGGAGTGCAGTACTGAGGGAATACAGTACTGAAGGAGTGCAGTACTGAGGGAGTGCAGTTTGGAGGGAATACAGTACTGAGGGAGTGCAGTACTGAGGGAATACAGTACTGAAGGAGTGCAGTACTGAGGGAATACAGTACTGAAGGAGTGCAGTACTGAGGGAATACAGTACTGAAGGAGTGCAGTACTGAGGGAGTGCAGTTTGGAGGGAATACAGTACTAAGGGAGTGCAGTACTGAGGGAATACAGTACTAAGGGAGTGCAGTACTGAGGAAGTGCAGTACGGAGGGAGTACATTACGGATGGAGTGCAGCACTGAGGAAATACTGTACTGAGGGAGTGCAGTACTGATGGAGTGCAGTACTGAGGGAATACAGTAGTGAGGGAGTTCAGTACTGAGGGAGTGCAGTATGGAGGGAACACAGTACTGAGGGAGTGCAGTACTGAGGGAATACAGTACTGAGGGAATACAATAAGGGGAGTGTACTACTGAGGGAGTGCAGTACTGAGGGAATACAGTACTGAGGAAGTGCAATACTGAGGGAATAAAGTACTGAGGGAGTGCAGTACTGAGAGAATACAGTACTGAGGGAGTGCAGTACTGAGGGAATATAGTACTGAGGGAGTGCAGTACTGAGGGAGTACAGTACTGAGGGAATACAGTACTGAGGGTGTACAGTACTGAGCGAGTGCAGTACTGAGCGAATACGGTACTGAGGGAATACAGTACTGAGGGAGTGCAGCACTGAGGGAATACAGCACTGAGGGATAACAGTACTGAGGGAGTGCAGTACTGAGGGAATACAGTACTGAGGGAATACAGTACTGAGGGAATTTAGTACTGAAGGAGTGCAGTACTGAGGGAATACAGTACTGAAGGAGTGCAGTACTGAGGGATTGCAGTACTGAGGGAATAAAGTACTGAGGGAATTTAGTACTGAATGAGTGCAGTACTGAGAGAATACAGTACTGAAGGAGTGCAGTACTGAGGGAGTGCAGTACTGAGGGGGCGCAGTACTGAGGGAACACAGAATTGAGGGATTGCAGTACTGAGGGAATACAATGCTGAGGTTGTGCAGTACTGAGGGAATACAGTATGGAGGGAATACAGTACTGAGGGATTGCAGTAGTGAGGGAATACAATACTGAGGGTGGCAGTACTGAGGGAATACAGTACTGAGGGAGTGCAGCACTGAGGGAATACAGTACTGAGGGAATACAGTACTGAGAGATTGCAGTACTGAGAGATTGCAGTACTGAGGGAATACAGCACGGAGGTAATACAATACTGAGTGAGTGCAGAACTGAGGGAATACAGTACTGAGGATGTGCAGTAATGAGAGATTGCAGTATTAAGGGAGTGCAGTACTGAGGGAAAATAGTAATGAGGGAGTGCAGTACTGAGGGAATACAGTACTGAGGGAATACAGTACTGAGGGAGCACAGTACGGAGGGAATACAGTACTGCGGGATTGCAGCACTGATGGAATACAGTATGGAGGGAATACAGTACTGAGGGAGTGCAGTACGGAGCGAGTGCAGTTCGGAGGGAATACAGAACTAAGGGAGTGCAGTACTGAGGAAGTGCAGTACGGAGGGAGTACATTTCGGATGGAGTGCAGTACTGAGGAAATACTGTACTGAGGGAATGCAGTACTGAAGGAGTGCAGTACTGAGAGAATACAGTACTGAAGGAGTGCAGTACTGAGGGAGTGCAGTACTGAGGGGGTGCAGTACTGAGGGAACACAGAATTGAGGGATTGCAGTACTGAGGGAATACAATGCTGAGGTTGTGCAGTACTGAGGGAATACAGTATGGAGGGAATACAGTACTGAGGGATTGCAGTAGTGAGCGAATACAATACTGAGGGTGGCAGTACTGAGAGAATACAGTACTGAGGGAGTGCAGCACTGAGGGAATGCAGCACTGAGGGAATACAGTAATAAGGGAATACAGTACTGAGAGATTGCAGTACTGAGAGATTGCAGTACTGAGGGAATACAGTACTGAGGGAATACAGTACTGAGGGAATTTAGTACTGAAGGAGTGCAGTACTGAGGGAATACAGTGCTGAAGGAGTGCAGTACTGAGGGAATACATTACTGAGGGAATTTAGTACTGAAGGAGTGCAGTACTGAGAGAATACAGTACTGAAGGAGTGCAGTACTGAGGGAGTGCAGTACTGAGGGGGTGCAGTACTGAGGGAACACAGAATTGAGGGATTGCAGTACTGAGGGAATACAATGCTGAGGTTGTGCAGTACTGAGGGAATACAGTATGGAGGGAATACAGTACTGAGGGATTGCAGTAGTGAGGGAATACAATACTGAGGGTGGCAGTACTGAGAGAATACAGTACTGAGGGAGTGCAGCACTGAGGGAATACAGTACTGAGAGAATACAGTACTGAGAGATTGCAGTACTGAGGGAATACAGTACTGAGGGAGTGCAGCACTGAGGGAATACAGTACTGAGGGAATACAGTACTGAGAGATTGCAGTAGTGAGAGATTGCAGTACTGAGGGAATACAGCACGGAGGTAATACAGTACTGAGGGAGTGCAGTACTGAGGGAATACAGTACTGAGTGTGTGCAGTAATGAGAGATTGCAGTACTGAGGGAGTGCAGTACTGAGGGAAAATAGTACTGAGGGAGTGCAGTACTGAGGGAATACAGTACTGAGGGAATACAGTACTGAGGGAGAGCAGTACTGAGGGAGCGCAGTACTGAGGGAATACAGTACTGAGGGAGCACAGTACGGAGGGAATACAGTACTGAGGGATTGCAGTACTGAGGGAATACAGTACTGAGCGAATACAGTACTGAGCGAATACAGTACTGAGCGAATACAGTACTGAGGGAGAGCAGTACTAAGGGAGTGCAGTACTGAGGGAATACAGTCCTGAGGGTACACTGTAATGAGGGAGTGCAGTACTGAGGGAGAGCAGCAGTGAGTGAATACAGTACTCAGGGAATGCATGACTGAGGGAGTGCAGTACTGAGGGAATACAGTACTGAGGGAGTGCAGTACGGAGGGAGTGCAGTTCGGAGGGAATACAGTACTAAGGGAGTGCAGTACTGAGGAAGTGCAGTACGGAGGGAGAACATTTCCGATGGAGTGCCGTACTGAGCAAATACTGTACTGAGGAAGTGCAGTACTGATGGAGTGCAGTACTGATGGAGTGCAGTACTGGGGGAATACAGTACTGAGGGAGTGCAGTACGGAGGGTCTGCAGTGCTGAGGGAATACAATACTGAGGAAGTGCAGTACTGAGGGAATTGAGTACTGAGGGAATACAATAAGGAGAGTGTACTACTGAGGGAGTGCAGTACTGAGGGAATACAGTACTGAGGAAGTGCAATACTGAGGGAATAAAGTACTGAGGGACTGCAGTACTGAGGGAATACAGTACTGAGGGAGTGCAGCACTGAGGGAATACAGTACTGAGGGAATACAGTACTGAGGGTGTACAGTACTGAGTGAGTGCAGTACTGAGAGAATACGGTACTGAGGGAATACAGTATTGAGGGAGTGCAGCACTGAGGGAATACAGCACTGAGGGATAACAGTACTGAGGGAGTGCAGTACTGAGGGAATACAGTCCTGAGGGAATACAGTACTGAGGGAATTTAGTACTGAAGGAGTGCAGTACTGATGGAAAACAGTACTGAAGGAGTGCAGTACTGAGGGAGTGCAGTACTGAGGGAATACAGTACTGAGGGAATTTAGTACTGAAGGAGTGCAGTACTGAGAGAATACAGTACTGAAGGAGTGCAGTACTGAGGGAGTGCAGTACTGAGGGGGTGCAGGACTGAGGGAGTGCAGTACTGTGGGGGTGCAGTACTGAGGGAACACAGAATTGAGAGATTGCAGTAATGAGGGAATACAATGCTGAGGTTGTGCAGTACTGAGGGAATAGAGTATGGAGGGAATACAGTACTGAGGGATTGCAGTAGTGAGGGAATACAATACTGAGGGTAGCAGTACTGAGGGAATACAGTACTGAGGGAGTGCAGCACTGAGGGAATACAGTACTGAGGGAGTGCAGCACTGAGGGAGTGCAGCACTGAGGGAATACAATACTGAGGGTGGCAGTACTGAGAGAATACAGTACTGAGGGAGTGCAGCACTGAGGGGGTGCAGTACTGAGGGAACACAGAATTGAGGGATTGCAGTACTGAAGGAATACAATGATGAGGTTGTGCAGTACTGAGGGAATACAATGCTGAGGGTGGCAGGACTGAGGGAATACAGTACTGAGGGATTGCAGTGCTGAGGGAATGCAGTACTGAGGGTGTACAGTAGAGCTGGACTGAGGGAGAGCTGTACTGAGTGAATACAGTACTGAGGGATTGCAGTGCTGAGGGAATACAGTACTGAGGGTATACAGTAGTGCTGGACTGAGGGAGAGCTGTACTGAGTGAATACAGTACTGAGGGAATGCATTAATGACAGAGTGCAGTACAGAGGGAATACAGTACGGAGGGAGAGCAGTACTGAGGAAGTGCAGTACTGAGGGAATATTGTACTGAGAGAGAGCATTACTGAGGGAGTGCAGTACTGAGGGAGAGCAGTACTGAGGGAGTGCAGTACTGAGAGAATACAGCACGGAGGGAATGCAGTACTGAGCCAGCACACCACTGAGGGAGTGCAGTGCTGAGGGAGTGCAGTACTGAGAAAGTGCAGTACTGAGGGAATATAGTACTGAGGGAGTGCAGTACGGAGGGAATAAAGTATTGAGGGAGTGAAGTACTGAGGGAATACAGTACTGAGGGCATACAGTACTCAGGGAATACAGTACTGAGGGATTGCAGTACTGAGGGAATATTGTACTGAGGGAGTGCAGTACGGAGGGAATACAGTTCTGAGGGAGTGAAGTACTGAGGGAATACTGTACTGAGGGAATACAGTACTGAGGGAATACAATAAGGTGAGTGTACTATTGAGGGAGTGCAGTACTGAGGGAATACTGTACTGAGGGACTGCAGTACTGAGGGAATACAGTACTGAGGGAGTGCAGTACTGAGAGAATACAGTACTGAGTGAGTGCAGTACTGAGGGAATACAGTGCTGAGGGATACAGTACTGAGGGAATTTAGTACTGAAGGAGTGCAGTACTGAGGGAGTGCAGTACTGAGGGAATACAGTACTGAGGGAATACAGTGCTGAGGGAATACAGTACTGAGGGAATTTAGTACTGAAGGAGTGCAGTACTGAGGGAGTGCAGTACTGAGGGAATACAGTACTGAGGGAATTTAGTACTGAAGGAGTGCAGTACTGAGGAAATACAGTACTGAAGGAGTGCAGTACTGAGGGAGTGCAGTACTGAGGGAATACAGTACTGAGGGAATTTAGTACTGAAGGATAGCAGTACTGAGGGAATACAGTACTGAAGGAGTGCAGTGCTGAGGGAATGCAGTACTGAGGGTGTACAGTAGAGCTGGACTGAGGGAGAGCTGTACTGAGTGAATACAGTACTGAGGGATTGCAGTGCTGAGGGAATACAGTACTGAGGGTATACAGTAGTGCTGGACTGAGGGAGAGCTGTACTGAGTGAATACAGTACTGAGGGAATGCATTAATGACAGAGTGCAGTACAGAGGGAATACAGTACGGAGGGAGAGCAGTACTGAGGAAGTGCAGTACTGAGGGAATATTGTACTGAGGGAGAGCAGTACTGAGGGAGTGCAGTACTGAGGGAGAGCAGTACTGAGGGAGTGCAGTACTGAGAGAATACAGCACGGAGGGAATGCAGTACTGAGCCAGCACACCACTGAGGGAGTGCAGTACTGAGGGAATATAGTACTGAGGGAGTTCAGTACGGAGGGAATAAAGTATTGAGGGAGTGAAGTACTGAGGGAATACAGTACTGAGGACATTCAGTACTCAGGGAATACAGTACTGAGGGATTGCAGTACTGAGGGAATATTGTACTGAGGGAGTGCAGTACGGAGGGAATACAGTTCTGAGGGAGTGAAGTACTGAGGGAATACTGTACTGAGGGAATACAGTACTGAGGGAATACAATAAGGTGAGTGTACTATTGAGGGAGTGCAGTACTGAGGGAATACTGTACTGAGGGATTGCAGTACTGTGGGAATACAATGCTGAGGTTGTGCAGTACTGAGGGAATACAATACTGAGGGTGGCAGTACTGAGAGAATACAGTACTGAGGGAGTGCAGCACTGAGGGGGTGCAGTACTGAGGGAACACAGAATTGAGGGATTGCAGTACTGAAGGAATACAATGCTGAGGGTGGCAGGACTGAGGGAATACAGTACTGAGGGATTGCAGTGCTGAGGGAATGCAGTACTGAGGGTATACAGTAGTGCTGGACTGAGGGAGAGCTGCACTGAGTGAATACAGTACTGAGGGATTGCAGTGCTGAGGGAATACAGTACTGAGGAAGTGCAATACTGAGGGAATAAAGTACTGAGGGAGTGCAGTACTGAGAGAATACAGTACTGAGGCAGTGCAGTACTGAAGGAATACAGTACTGAGGAAGTGCAATACTGAGGGAATAAAGTACTGAGGGAGTGCAGTACTGAGAGAATACTGTACTGAGGGAGTACAGTACTGAGGGAATATAGTACTGAGGGAGTGCAGTACTGAGAGAATACGGTACTGAGGGAATACAGTACTGAGGGAGTGCAGCACTGAGGGAATACAGCACTGAGGGATAACAGTACTGAGGGAGTGCAGTACTGAGGGAATACAGTACTGAGGGAATACAGTACTGAGGGAATTTAGTACTGAAGGAGTGCAGTACTGAGGGAATACAGTACTGAAGTAGTGCAGTACTGAGGGAGTGCAGTACTGAGGGAATAAAGATCTGAGGGAATTTAGTACTGAATGAGTGTAGTACTGAGAGAATACAGTACTGAAGGAGTGCAGTACTGAGGGAGTGCAGTACTGAGGGGGCGCAGTACTGAGGGAACACAGAATTGAGGGAATACAATACTGAGGGTGGCAGTACTGAGAGAATACAGTACTGAGGGAGTGCAGCACTGAGGGAATACAGTACTGAGAGATTGCAGTACTGAGGGAATACAGTACTGAGGGAGTGCAGCACTGAAGGAATACAGTACTGAGGGAATACAGTACTGAGAGATTGCAGTACTGAGAGATTGCAGTACTGAGGGAATACAGCACGGACGTAATACAGTACTGAGTGAGTGCAGAACTGAGGGAATACAGTATTGAGGGTGTGCAGTAATGAGAGATTGCAGTACTGAAGGAGTGCAGTACTGAGGGAATACAGTACTGAAGGAGTGCAGTACTGAGGGAGTGCAGTACTGAGGGGGTGCAGTACTGAGGGAACACAGAATTGAGGGATTGCAGTACTGAGGGAATACAATGCAGAGGTTGTGCAGTACTGAGGGAATACAATACTGAGGGTGGCAGTACTGAGAGAATACAGTACTGAGGGAGTGCAGCACTGAGGGAGTGCAGTACTGAGGGAACACAGAATTGAGGCATTGCAGTACTGAAGGAATACAATGCTGAGGGTGGCAGGACTGAGGGAATACAGTACTGAGGGATTGCAGTGCTGAGGGAATGCAGTACTGAGGGAATGCAGTAGTGCTGGACTGAGGGAGAGCTGTACTGAGTGAATACAGTACTGAGGGATTGCAGTGCTGAGGGAATACAGTACTGAGGAAGTGCAATACTGAGGGAAAAAAGTACTGAGGGAGTGCAGTACTGAGAGAATACAGTACTGAGGGAGTGCAGTACTGAAGGAATACAGTACTGAGGAAGTGCAATACTGAGGGAATAAAGTACTGAGGGAGTGCAGTACTGAGAGAATACAGTACTGAGGGAGTACAGTACTGAGGGAATATAGTACTGAGGGAGTGCAGTACTGAGAGAATACGGTACTGAGGGAGTGCAGTACTGAGGGAACACAGAATTGAGGCATTGCAGTACTGAAGGAATACAATGCTGAGGGTGGCAGGACTGAGGGAATACAGTACTGAGGGATTGCAGTGCTGAGGGAATGCAGTACTGAGGGAATGCAGTAGTGCTGGACTGAGGGAGAGCTGTACTGAGTGAATACAGTACTGAGGGATTGCAGTGCTGAGGGAATACAGTACTGAGGAAGTGCAATACTGAGGGAAAAAAGTACTGAGGGAGTGCAGTACTGAGAGAATACAGTACTGAGGGAGTGCAGTACTGAAGGAATACAGTACTGAGGAAGTGCAATACTGAGGGAATAAAGTACTGAGGGAGTGCAGTACTGAGGGAGTGCAGTACTGAGGGAATACAGTACTGAGGGAATACAGTACTGAGGGAATTTAGTACTGAAGGAGTGCAGTACTGAGGGAATACAGTACTGAAGTAGTGCAGTACTGAGGGAGTGCAGTACTGAGGGAATAAAGTACTGAGGGAATTTAGTACTGAATGAGTGTCGTACTGAGAGAATACAGTACTGAAGGAGTGCAGTACTGAGGGGGCGCAGTACTGAGGGAACACAGAATTGAGGGATTGCAGTACTGAGGGAATACAATGCTGAGGTTGTTCAGTACTGAGGGAATACAGTATGGAGGGAATACAGTACTGAGGGATTGCAGTAGTGAGGGAATACAATACTGAGGGTGGCAGTACTGAGAGAATACAGTACTGAGGGAGTGCAGCACTGAGGGAATACAGTACTGAGAGATTGCAGTACTGAGGGAATACAGTACTGAGGGAGTGCAGCACTGAAGGAATACAGTACTGAGGGAATACAGTACTGAGAGATTGCAGTACTGAGAGATTGCAGTACTGAGGGTATACAGCAGGGAGGTAATACAGTACTGAGGGAGTGCAGAACTGAGGGAATACAGTACTGAGGGTGTGCAGTAATGAGAGATTGCAGTACTGAGGGAGTGAAGTACTGAGGGAAAATAGTACTGAGGGAGTGCAGTACTGAGGGAATACAGTACTGAGGGAATACAGTACTGAGGGAGAGCAGTACTGAGGGAGCGCAGTACTGAGGGAATACAGTACTGAGGGAGCACAGTGCGGAGGGAATACAGAACTGCGGGATTGCAGTACTGATGGAATACAGTACTGAGGGAATACAGTACTGAGGGAGTGCAGTACGGAGGGAGTGCAGTTCGGAGGGAATACAGTACTAAGGGAGTGCAGTACTGAGGAAGTGCAGTACGGAGGGAGTACATTTCGGATGGATTGCAGTACTGAGGAAATACTGTACTGAGGGAGTGCAGTACTGATGGAGTGCAGTACTGAGGGAATACAGTCGTGAGGGAGTTCAGTACTGAGGGAGTGCAGTATGGAGGGAACACAGTACTGAGGGAGTGCATTACGGAGGGTCTGCAGTGCTGAGGGAATACAGTACTGAGGAAATGCAGTACTGAGGGAATACAGTACTGAGGGAATACAATAAGGGGAGTGTACTACTGAGGGAGTGCAGTACTGAGGGAATACAGTACTGAGGAAGTGCAATACTGAGGGAATAAAGTACTGAGGGAGTGCAGTACTGAGAGAATACAGTACTGAGGGAGTGCAGGACTGAGGGAATACAGTACTGAGGGAGTGCAGCACTGAGGGAATACAGTACTGAGGGAATACAGTACTGATGGTGTACAGTACTGAGCGAGTGCAGTACTGAGAGAATACGGTACTGAGGGAATACAGTACTGAGGGAATTTAGTACTGAAGGAGTGCAGTACTGAGAGAATACAGTACTGAGGGAGCACAGTACGGAGGGAATACAGTACTGAGGGATTGCAGTACTGAGGGAATACAGTACTGAGGGAATACAGTACTGAGGGAGTACTGTACTGACGGAATATAGTATTGAGGGAGTGCAGTACTGAGGGAATGCAGTACTGAGGGAATACAGTACTGAGCGAATACAGTACTGAGGGAGAGCAGTACTAAGGGAGTGCAGTACTGAGGGAATACAGTCCTGAGGGTATACTGTAATGAGGGAGTGCAGTACTGAGGGAGAGCAGTAGTGAGTGAATACAGTACTCAGGGAATGCATTACTGAGGGAGTGCAGGACTGAGGGAATACAGTACTGAGGGAATACAGTACTGAGGGAGTGCAGTACTGAGGAAGTACAGTACGGAGGGAGTACATTTCAGATGGAGTGCAGTACTGAGGAAATACTGTACTGAGGGAGTGCAGTACTGATGGAGTGCAGTACTGGGGGAATACAGTACTGAGGGAATGTAGTACGGAGGGTCTGCAGTGCTGAGGGAATACAGTACTGAGGGAGTGCAGTACTGAGGGAATACAGTACTGAGGAAGTGCAATACTGAGGGAATAAAGTACTGAGGGAGTGCAGTACTGAGAGAATACAGTACTGAGGGAGTGCAGTACTGAGGGAATACAGTACTGAGGGAGTGCAACACTGAGTGAATACAGTACTGAGGGAATACAGTACTGAGGGTGTACAGTACTGAGTAAGTGCAGTACTGAGAATACGGTACTGAGGGAATACAGTACTGAGGGAGTGCAGCACTGAGGGAATACAGCACTGAGGGAGTGCAGTACTGAGGGAATACAGTACTGAGGGAATACAGTACTGAGGGAATTTAGTACTGAAGGAGTGCAGTACTGAGGGAATACAGTACTGAAGGAGTACAGTACTGAGGGAGTGCAGTACTGAGGGAATACAGTACTGAGGGAATTTAGTACTTAAGGAGTGCAGTACTGAGAGAATACAGTACTGAAGGAGCGCAGTACTGAGGATGTGCAGTACTGAGGGGGTGCAGTACTGAGGGAACACAGAATTGAGGGATTGCAGTACTGAGGGAATACAATGCTGAGGTTGTGCAGTACTGAGGGAATACAGTATGGAGGGAATACAGTACTGAGGGATTGCAGTAGTGAGGGAATACAATACTGAGGGTAGCAGTACTGAGAGAATACAGTACTGAGGGAGTGCAGCACTGAGGGAATACAGTACTGAGGGAATACAGTACTGAGAGATTGCAGTACTGAGAGATTGCAGTACTGAGGGAACACAGCACGGAGATAATACAGTACTGAGGGAGTGCAGTACTGAGGGAATAAAGTACTGAGGGTGTGCAGTAACGAGAGATTGCAGTACTGAGGGAGTGCAGTACTGAGGGAAAATAGTACTGAGGGAATACAGTACTGAGGGAATACAGTACTGAGGGAGAGCAGTACTGAGGGAGCGCAGTACTGAGGGAATACAGTACTGAGGGAGCACAGTACAGAGGGAATACAGTACTGAGGGATTGCAGTATTGAGGGAATACAGTCCTGAGGGAATACTGTAATGAGGGAGTGCAGTACTGAGGGAGAGCAGTAGTGAGTGAATACAGTACTCAGGGAATGCATTACTGAGGGAGTGCAGTACTGAGGGAATACAGTACTGCGGGAATACAGTACTGAGGAACCGCACTACTGAGGGAGTGCATTTCTGAGGGAGTGCATTTCTGAGGGAGTGCAGTACGGAGGGAATACAGTACTGAGGGTATACAGTAGTGCTGGACTGAGGGAGAGCTGTACTGAGGGAATACATTACTGAGGGATTGCAGTGCTGAGGGAATACAGAACTGAGGGATTGCAGTGCTGAGGGAATACAGTACTGAGGGTATACAGTAGTGCTGGACTGAGGGAGAGCTGTACTGAGTGAATACAGTGCTGAGGGAATGCATTAATGACGGAGTGCAGTACAGAGAGAATACAGTACGGAGGGAGAGCAGTACTGAGGAAGTGCAGTACTGAGGGCGTGTTGTACTGAGGGAATGCATTACTGAGGAACCGCACTACTGAGGGAGTGCATTGCTGAGGTGGTGCAGTAATGAGGGAATGCAGTATTGAGGGATACAATACAGAGGAAGCGCACTGAGGGAGTGCATGGCTGAGGGATTGCAGTACTGAGTGACTACAGCACGGTGGGAATGCAGTACTGAGCCAGCGCACTACTGAGGGAGTGCAGTGCTGAGGGAGTGCAGTACTGAGGAAGTGCAGTACTGAGGGAATATAGTACTGAGGGTATACAGTACTCAGGGAATACAGTACTGTGGGAGTGCAGTACTGAGGGAATACTGTACTGAGGGAGTGCAGTACTGAGGGAATATAGTACTGAGGGAGTGCAGTACTGAGTGAGTGCAGTACGGAGGAAATACAGTACTGAGGGATTGCAGTACGGAGGGAGTGCAGTACTGAGGGAATACAGTACTGAGGGAGTGCAGTACTTCGGGAGTGCAGTACTGATGGAATACAGTACTGAGCAAGTGCAGTAGTGAGGGAATGCAGTACTAAGAGATTGCAGTACTGAGGGAATACAGTACTGAGGGAGTGCAGTACTTAGGGAGTGCAGTACTGAGGGAATGCAGTACTAAGAGATTGCAGTACTGAGGGAATACAGTACTGAGGGAATACAGTACTGAGGGAAGACAGTACTGAGGGAATGCAGTACTGAGCACGTGCAGTACTGAGGGAATGCAGTACTCAGAGATTGCAGTACTGAGGGAAAATAGTACTGAGGGAATACAGTACTGAGGGAATGCAGTACCAAGAGATTGCAGTACTGAGAGAATACGGTACTGAGGGAATACAGCACTGAGGGAGTGCAGCACTGAGGGAGTGCAGCACTGAGGGAATCCAGCACTGAGGGATAACAGTACTGAGGGAGTGCAGTACTGAGGGAATACAGTACTGAGGGAATACAATACTGAGGGAATTTAGTACTGAAGGAGTGCAGTACTGAGGGAATACAGTACTGAGCGAGTGCAGTACTGAGGGAATGCAGTACTAAGAGATTGCAGTACTGAGGGAAAATAGTACTGAGGGAATACAGTACTGAGGGAATGCAGTACTAAGAGATTGCAGTACTGAGGGAATACAGTACTGAGGGAATACAGTACTGAGGGAAGACAGTACTGAGGGAATGCAGTACTGAGCACGTGCAGTACTGAGGGAATGCAGTACTAAGAGATTGCAGTACTGAGGGAATACAGTACTGAGGAAGTGCAGGACTGAGGGAATGCAGTACTGAGGAAGTGCAGTACTGAGGGAATGCAGTACTGAGCACGTGCAGTACTGAGGTAATGCAGTACTAAGAGAGTGCAGTACTGAGGGAATATAGTACTGAGGGAATACAGTACTGAGGGAATACAGTACTGAGCGAGTGCAGTACTGAGGGAATGCAGTACTGAGGGAATGCAGTACTGAGGGAATATATTACTGAGGGAATAGAGTACTGAGGGAATACAGTACTGAGCGAGTGCAGTACTGAGGGAATGCAGTACTGAGGGAATGCAGTACTGAGCGAGTGCAGTACTGAGGGAATGCAGTACTGAGGGAATGCAGTACTGATAGAGTGCAGTACTGAGGGAATACAGTACTGAGGGAATAGAGTACTGAGGGAATAGAGTACTGAGAGAGTGCAGTACTGAGCGAATGCAGTACTGAGCGAATACAGTACTGAGGGAGTGCAGTACTGTGGCAATACAGTATTGAGGGAGTGCAATACTGAGGGAATAGAGTACTGAGGGAGTGCAGTACTTAGCGAATGCAGTACTGAGGGAATTCAGTACTGAGGGAATACAGTACTGAGGGAGTGCTGTACTGAGAGAATGCAGTCCTGAGGGCATACAGTACTGAGAGAGTGCAGTACTGAGAGAGTACTGTACTGACGGAATATAGTACTGAGAGAGTGCAGTACTGAGGGAAAATAGTACTGAGGGAATACAGTACTGAGGGAATACCGTACTGAGGGAATGCAGTACTAAGAGATTGCAGTACTGAGGGAATGCAGTACTGAGCACGTGCAGTACTGAGGAAGTGCAGTATTGAGGGAATGCAGTACTGAGGGAATACAGTACTGAGGGAATACAGTACTGAGGAAGTGCAGTACTGAGGGAATGCAGTACTGAGGGAATAGAGTACTGAGAGAATAGAGTACTGAGGGAATAGAGTACTGAGAGCGTGCAGTACTAAGCTAATGCACTACTGAGCGAATACAGTACTAAGGGAGGGCAGTACTGTGGCAATACAGTATTGAGGGAGTGCAATACTAAGGGAATAGAGTACTGAGGAGTGCACTACTTAGCGAATGCTTTACTGAGGGAATTCAGTACTGAGGGAATACTGTACTGAGGGAATATAGTACTGAGGGATTGCAGTACTGAGGGAATACAGTACTGAGGGAGTGCAGTACAGAGGGAGTGCAGTTCGGAGGGAATACAGTACTGAGGGAGTGCAGTACTGAGGAAGTGCAGTACTGAGGGAGTACGTTACGGATGGAGTGCAGTACAGAGGAAATACTGTACTGAGGGAGTGCAGTACTGGGGGAATACAGTAGTGAGGGAGTTCAGTACTGAGTGAGTGCAGTATGGAGGGAATACAGTAATGAGGGAGTGCAGTACGGAGGGTCTGCAGTGCTGAGGGAATACAGTACTGAGGAAGTGCAGTACTGAGGGAATACAGTACTGAGGGAATACAATAAGGGGAGTGTACTACTGAGGGAGTGCAATACTGAGGGAATACAGTCCTGAGGGAATACAGTACTGAGGGAGTACAGTACTGAGCGAGTGCAGTACTGAGAGAATACGGTACTGAGTGAATACAGCACTGAGGGAGTGCAGCACTGAGGGAGTGCAGCACTGAGGGAATTTAGTACTGAAGGAGTGCAGTACTGAGGGAATACAGTACTGAAGGAGTGCAGTACTGAGGGAGTGCAGTACTGAGGGAATACAGTACTGAAGGAGTGCAGTACTGAGGGAGTGCAGTACTGAGGGAATACAGTATTGAGGGAATTTAGTACTGAAGGAGTGCAGTACTGAGGGAAAACAGTACTGAAGGAGTGCAGTACTGAGGGAGTGCAGTACTGAGGGGGCGCAGTACTGAGGGAACACAGAATTGAGGGATTGCAGTACTGAGGAAATAGAATGCTGAGGTTGTGCAATACTGAGGGAATACAGTATGGAGGGAATACAGTACTGAGGGAGTGCAGTACTGAGGGAATACAGTACTGAGGGAATACAGTACTGAGAGATTGCAATGCTTAGGGAATACAGTACTGAGGGAGAGAAGTACTGAGGGAATACAGTACTGAGGGAGTGCAGTACAGAGGGAATACAGTACTGAGGGAATACAGTACTGAGGGATTGCAGTGCTGAGGGAATACAGTACTCAGGGTATACAGTACTGAGGGAGCACAGTACTGAGGGAATACAGTACTGAGGGATTGCAGTACTGAGGGAATACAGTACTGAGGGAATACAGTACTGAGGGAGTGCAGCACTGCGGGAATACAGTACTGAGATATTGCAGTGCTGAGGGAATACAGTACTGAGGGTATACAGTAGTGCTGGACTGAGGGAGAGCTGTACTGAGTGAATACAGTACTGAGGGAATGCATTAATGACAGAGTGCAGTACAGAGGGAATACAGTACGGAGGGAGAGCAGTACTGAGGAAGTGCAGTACTGAGGGAATATTGTACTGAGTGAGAGCAGTACTGAGGGAGTGCAGTACTGAGGGAGAGCAGTACTGAGGGAATACAGTACTGAGGGAATGCAGTACTGAGGAAGTGCAGTACTGAGGGAAAATAGTACTGAGGGAGTGAAGTACGGAGGGAATAAAATATTCAGAGAGTGAAGTACTGAGGCAATACAGTACTGAGGGAGTGCAGTACTAAGAGATTGCAGTACTGAGGGAATACAGTACTGAGGGAGTGCAGTACTGAGGGAATACAGTACTGAGCGAGTGCAGTACTGAGGGAATGCAGTACTAAGAGAGTGCAGTACTGAGGGAATATAGTACTGAGGGAATACAGTACTGAGGGAATACAGTACTGAGCGAGTGCATTACTGAGGGAATGCAGTACTGAGGGAATGCAGTACTGAGCGAGTGCAGTACTGAGGGAATGCAGTACTGAGGGAATGCAGTACTAAGAGAGTGCAGTACTGAGGGCATACAGTACTGAGGGAATATAGTACTGAGGGAATACAGTACTGAGGGAAGGCAGTACTAAGAGATTGCAGTACTGAGGGAATACAGTACTGAGGGAATACAGTACTGAGGGAAGACTTTACTGAGGGAATACAGTACTGAGGAAGTGCAGTACTGAGGGAATGCAGTACTGAGCACGTGCAGTACTGAGGGAATGCAGTACTAAGAGATTGCAGTACTGAGGGAATACAGTACTAAGGAAGTGCAGTACTGAGGGAATGCAGTACTGAGCACGTGCAGTACTGAGGGAATGCAGTACTAAGAGAGTGCAGTACTGAGGGAATATATTACTGAGGGAATAGAGTACTGAGGGAATACAGTACTGAGCGAGTGCAGTACTGAGGGAATGCAGTACTGAGGGAATGCAGTACTGAGCGAGTGCAGTACTGAGGGAAAGCAGTACTGAGGGAATGCAGTACTGAGAGAGTGCAGTACTGAGGGAATACAGTACTGAGGGAATAGAGTACTGAGGGAATAGAGTACTGAGAGAGTGCAGTACTGAGCGAATGCAGTACTGAGCGAATACAGTACTGAGGGAGTGCAGTACTGTGGCAATACAGTATTGAGGGAGTGCAATACTGAGGGAATAGAGTACTGAGGGAGTGCAGTACTTAGTGAATGCAGTACTGAGGGAATTCAGTACTGAGGGAATACAGTACTGAGGGAGTGCTGTACTGAGAGAATGCAGTCCTGAGGGAATACAGTACTGAGAGAGTGCAGTACTGAGAGAGTACTGTACTGACAGAATATAGTACTGAGAGAGTGCAGTACTGAGGGAAAATAGTACTGAGGGAATACAGTACTGAGGGAATACCGTACTGAGGGAATGCAGTACTAAGAGATTGCAGTACTGAGGGAATATAGTACTGAGGGAATACAGTACTGAGGGAATACAGTGCCGAGGGAATGCAGTACTGAGGAAGTGCAGTACTGAGGGAATGCAGTACTGAGCACGTGCAGTACTGAGGAAGTGCAGTATTGAGGGAATGCAGTACTGAGGGAATACAGTACTGAGGGAATACAGTACTGAGGAAGTGCAGTACTGAGGGAATGCAGTACTGAGGGAATAGAGTACTGAGGGAATAGAGTACTGAGGGAATAGAGTACTGAGAGAGTGCAGTACTAAGCTAATGCACTACTGAGCGAATACAGTACTAAGGGAGGGCAGTACTGTGGCAATACAGTATGGAGGGAGTGCAATACTAAGGGAATAGAGTACTGAAGGAGTGCACTACTTAGCGAATGCTTTACTGAGGGAATTCAGTACTGAGGGAATACTGTACTGAGGGAATACAGTACTGAGGGATTGCAGTACTGAGGGAATACAGTACTGAGGGAGTGCAGTACAGAGGGAGTGCAGTTCGGAGGGAATACAGTACTGAGGGAGTGCAGTACTGAGGAAGTGCAGTACTGAGGGAGTACGTTACGGATGGAGTGCAGTACAGAGGAAATACTGTACTGAGGGAATGCAGTACTGAGGGAATAGAGTACTGAGGGAATAGAGTACTGAGGGAATAGAGTACTGAGAGAGTGCAGTACTGAGCTAATGCACTACTGAGCGAATACAATACTAAGGGAGGGCAGTACTGTGGCAATACAGTATTGAGGGAGTGCAATACTAAGGGAATAGAGTACTGAAGGAGTGCACTACTTAGCGAATGCTTTACTGAGGGAATTCAGTACTGAGGGAATACTGTACTGAGAAAATACTGTACTGAGGGAGTGAAGTACTGGGGGAATACAGTAGTGAGGGAGTTCAGTACTGAGTGAGTGCAGTATGGAGGGAATACAGTAATGAGGGAGGGCAGTACGGAGGGTCTGCAGTGCTGAGGGAATACAGTACTGAGGAAGTGCAGTACTGAGGGAATACAGTACTGAGGGAATACAATAAGGGGAGTGTACTACTGAGGGAGTGCAATACTGAGGGAATACAGTCAAGAGGGAATACAGTACTGAGGGAGTACAGTACTGAGCGAGTGCAGTACTGAGAGAATACGGTACTGAGTGAATACAGCACTGAGGGAGTACAGCACTGAGGGAGTGCAGCACTGAGGGAATTTAGTACTGAAGGAGTGCAGTACTGAGGGAATACAGTACTGAAGGAGTGCAGTACTGAGGGAGTGCAGTACTGAGGGAATACAGTACTGAAGGAGTGCAGTACTGAGGGAGTGCAGTACTGAGGGAATACAGTACTGAGGGAATTTAGTACTGAAGGAGTGCAGTACTGAGGGAAAACAGTACTGAAGGAGTGCAGTACTGAGGGAGTGCAGTACTGAGGGGGCGCAGTACTGAGGGAACACAGAATTGAGGGATTGCAGTACTGAGGAAATAGAATGCTGAGGTTGTGCAATACTGAGGGAATACAGTATGGAGGGAATACAGTACTGAGGGAGCACAGTACTGAGGGAATACAGTACTGAGGGATTGCAGTACTGAGGGAATACAGTACTGAGGGAATACAGTACTGAGGGAGTGCAGCACTGAGGGAATACAGTACTGAGATATTGCAGTGCTGAGGGAATACAGTACTGAGGGTATACAGTAGTGCTGGACTGAGGGAGAGCTGTACTGAGTGAATACAGTACTGAGGGAATGCATTAATGACAGAGTGCAGTACAGAGGGAATACAGTACGGAGGGAGAGCAGTACTGAGGAAGTGCAGTACTGAGGGAATATTGTACTGAGTGAGAGCAGTACTGAGGGAGTGCAGTACTGAGGGAGAGCAGTACTGAGGGAATACAGTACTGAGGGAATGCAGTACTGAGGAAGTGCAGTACTGAGGGAAAATAGTACTGAGGGAGTGAAGTACGGAGGGAATAAAATATTCAGAGAGTGAAGTACTGAGGCAATACAGTACTGAGGGAGTGCAGTACTAAGAGATTGCAGTACTGAGGGAATACAGTACTGAGGGAGTGCAGTACTGAGGGAATACAGTACTGAGCGAGTGCAGTACTGAGGGAATGCAGTACTAAGAGAGTGCAGTACTGAGGGAATATAGTACTGAGGGAATACAGTACTGAGGGAATACAGTACTGAGCGAGTGCATTACTGAGGGAATGCAGTACTGAGGGAATGCAGTACTGAGCGAGTGCAGTACTGAGGGAATGCAGTACTGAGGGAATGCAGTACTAAGAGAGTGCAGTACTGAGGGCATACAGTACTGAGGGAATATAGTACTGAGGGAATACAGTACTGAGGGAAGGCAGTACTAAGAGATTGCAGTACTGAGGGAATACAGTACTGAGGGAATACAGTACTGAGGGAAGACTTTACTGAGGGAATACAGTACTGAGGAAGTGCAGTACTGAGGGAATGCAGTACTGAGCACGTGCAGTACTGAGGGAATGCAGTACTAAGAGATTGCAGTACTGAGGGAATACAGTACTAAGGAAGTGCAGTACTGAGGGAATGCAGTACTGAGCACGTGCAGTACTGAGGGAATGCAGTACTAAGAGAGTGCAGTACTGAGGGAATATATTACTGAGGGAATAGAGTACTGAGGGAATACAGTACTGAGCGAGTGCAGTACTGAGGGAATGCAGTACTGAGGGAATGCAGTACTGAGCGAGTGCAGTACTGAGGGAATGCAGTACTGAGGGAATGCAGTACTGAGAGAGTGCAGTACTGAGGGAATACAGTACTGAGGGAATAGAGTACTGAGGGAATAGAGTACTGAGAGAGTGCAGTACTGAGCGAATGCAGTACTGAGCGAATACAGTACTGAGGGAGTGCAGTACTGTGGCAATACAGTATTGAGGGAGTGCAATACTGAGGGAATAGAGTACTGAGGGAGTGCAGTACTTAGTGAATGCAGTACTGAGGGAATTCAGTACTGAGGGAATACAGTACTGAGGGAGTGCTGTACTGAGAGAATGCAGTCCTGAGGGAATACAGTACTGAGAGAGTGCAGTACTGAGAGAGTACTGTACTGACAGAATATAGTACTGAGAGAGTGCAGTACTGAGGGAAAATAGTACTGAGGGAATACAGTACTGAGGGAATACCGTACTGAGGGAATGCAGTACTAAGAGATTGCAGTACTGAGGGAATATAGTACTGAGGGAATACAGTACCGAGGGAATGCAGTACTGAGGAAGTGCAGTACTGAGGGAATGCAGTACTGAGCACGTGCAGTACTGAGGAAGTGCAGTATTGAGGGAATGCAGTACTGAGGGAATACAGTACTGAGGGAATACAGTACTGAGGAAGTGCAGTACTGAGGGAATGCAGTACTGAGGGAATAGAGTACTGAGGGAATAGAGTACTGAGGGAATAGAGTACTGAGAGAGTGCAGTACTAAGCTAATGCACTACTGAGCGAATACAGTACTAAGGGAGGGCAGTACTGTGGCAATACAGTATGGAGGGAGTGCAATACTAAGGGAATAGAGTACTGAAGGAGTGCACTACTTAGCGAATGCTTTACTGAGGGAATTCAGTACTGAGGGAATACTGTACTGAGGGAATACAGTACTGAGGGATTGCAGTACTGAGGGAATACAGTACTGAGGGAGTGCAGTACAGAGGGAGTGCAGTTCGGAGGGAATACAGTACTGAGGGAGTGCAGTACTGAGGAAGTGCAGTACTGAGGGAGTACGTTACGGATGGAGTGCAGTACAGAGGAAATACTGTACTGAGGGAATGCAGTACTGAGGGAATAGAGTACTGAGGGAATAGAGTACTGAGGGAATAGAGTACTGAGAGAGTGCAGTACTGAGCTAATGCACTACTGAGCGAATACAGTACTAAGGGAGGGCAGTACTGTGGCAATACAGTATTGAGGGAGTGCAATACTAAGGGAATAGAGTACTGAAGGAGTGCACTACTTAGCGAATGCTTTACTGAGGGAATTCAGTACTGAGGGAATACTGTACTGAGAAAATACTGTACTGAGGGAGTGAAGTACTGGGGGAATACAGTAGTGAGGGAGTTCAGTACTGAGTGAGTGCAGTATGGAGGGAATACAGTAATGAGGGAGTGCAGTACGGAGGGTCTGCAGTGCTGAGGGAATACAGTACTGAGGAAGTGCAGTACTGAGGGAATACAGTACTGAGGGAATACAATAAGGGGAGTGTACTACTGAGGGAGTGCAATACTGAGGGAATACAGTCCTGAGGGAATACAGTACTGAGGGAGTACAGTACTGAGCGAGTGCAGTACTGAGAGAATACGGTACTGAGTGAATACAGCACTGAGGGAGTACAGCACTGAGGGAGTGCAGCACTGAGGGAATTTAGTACTGAAGGAGTGCAGTACTGAGGGAATACAGTACTGAAGGAGTGCAGTACTGAGGGAGTGCAGTACTGAGGGAATACAGTACTGAAGGAGTGCAGTACTGAGGGAGTGCAGTACTGAGGGAATACAGTACTGAGGGAATTTAGTACTGAAGGAGTGCAGTACTGAGGGAAAACAGTACTGAAGGAGTGCAGTACTGAGGGAGTGCAGTACTGAGGGGGCGCAGTACTGAGGGAACACAGAATTGAGGGATTGCAGTACTGAGGAAATAGAATGCTGAGGTTGTGCAATACTGAGGGAATACAGTATGGAGGGAATACAGTACTGAGGGAGTGCAGTACTGAGGGAATACAGTACTGAGGGAATACAGTTCTGAGAGATTGCAATGCTTAGGGAATACAGTACTGAGGGAGAGAAGTACTGAGGGAATACAGTACTGAGGGAGTGCAGTACAGAGGGAATACAGTACTGAGGGAATACAGTACTGAGGGATTGCAGTGCTGAGGGAATACAGTACTCAGGGTATACAGTACTGAGGGAGCACAGTACTGAGGGAATACAGTACTGAGGGATTGCAGTACTGAGGGAATACAGTACTGAGGGAATACAGTACTGAGGGAGTGCAGCACTGAGGGAATACAGTACTGAGATATTGCAGTGCTGAGGGAATACAGTACTGAGGGTATACAGTAGTGCTGGACTGAGGGAGAGCTGTACTGAGTGAATACAGTACTGAGGGAATGTATTAATGACGGAGTGCAGTACAGAGGGAATACAGTACGGAGGGAGAGCAGTACTGAGGAAGTGCAGTACTGAGGGAATATTGTACTGAGTGAGAGCAGTACTGAGGGAGTGCAGTACTGAGGGAGAGCAGTACTGAGTGAATACAGTACTGAGGGAATGTATTACTGAGGAACTGCACTACTGAGGGAGTGCATTGCTGAGGGAGTGCAGTACTGAGGGAATGCAGTACTGAGGGATACAATACAGAGGAAGCACACTGAGGGAGTGCAGTGTTGAGGGAGTGAAGTCCTGAGGAAGTGCAGTACTGAGGGAATATAGTATTAAGGGAGTGCAGTACGCAGGGAATAAAGTACTGAGGGAATGAAGTACTGAGGGAATACATTACTGAGGGAGTGTAGTACTGAGGGAATACTGTACTGAGGGAGTGCAGTATTGAGGCAATGCAGTACAGGGGGAGTACAGTACTGAGGGAGTGCAGTACGGAGGAAATACGGTACTGTGGGAGTGCAGTACGGAGGGAATGCAGTACTGGGGGAATACATTACCGAGGGACTGCAGTACTGAGGGAATGCAGTACTGAGGGAATACTGTACTGGGGGAGTGCAGTACTGAGGCAGTGCAGTACGGGGGGAATACAGTACTGAGGGAGTGCAGTACAGAGGGAATACAGTACTGAGGGAATACAGTACTGAGGGAGTACAGTACTGAGGGAATGCAGTACAAGGGAGTGTACTACTGAGGGAGTGCAGTACAAGGGAGTGCACTACTGAGGGAGTGCTGTACTGAGGGAGTGCAGTACTGAGGGAATACAGTACTGAGGAAGTGCAGTACTGAGGAAATACAGTACTGAGGGAGTGCAGTACTGAGGGAATGCGATACTGAGGGAGTGCAGTACCGAGGGAATACAGTACTGCAGGAGTGCAGTACTGAGGAAGTGCAGTGCTGAGGGAATACAATACTGAGGGAGTGCAGTACTGAGGGAATGCAGTATTGAGGGATACAATACAGAGGAAGCGCACTGAGGGAGTGCATGGCTGAGTGAGTGCAGTACTGAGTGAAAACAGTACGGAGGGAATGCAGTACTGAGACAGCGCACTACTGAGGGATTGCAGTGCTGAGGGAGTGCAGTACTGAGGAAGTGCAGTACTGAGGGAATATAGTACTGAGGGAGTGCAGTACGGAGGGAATAAAGTACTGAGGGAGTGAAGTACTGAGGGAATACAGTACTGAGGAAATACGATACTGGGGGAATACAGTACTGAGGGAGTGCAGTACAGAGGGAGTGCAGTACGGAGGGAATACAGTACTGAGGGAGTGAAGTCCTGTGGGATTACAGTACAGAGGGAGTGCAGTACTGAGGGAGTGCAGTACGGAGGGAATACAGTACTGAGGGAGTGCAGTACAGAGGGAATGCAGTACGGAGGGAATACAGTACTGAGGGATTGCAGTACTGAGGGATTACAGTACAGAGGGAGTGCAGCACTGAGGGAATGCCGTACTAAGAGAGCGCAGTACTGAGGGAATACACTACTGAGGGAGTGCAGTACTGAGGGAAAATAGTACTGAGGGAGTGCAGTACTGAGGGAGAGCACTACTGAGGGAGTGCAATACTGAGAGAATACAGTACTGAGGGTATACAGTAGTGAGGGCGTGTTGTACTGAGGGAATGCATTACTGAGGAACCGCACTACTGAGGGAGTGCATTGCTGAGGGAGTGCAGTACTGAGGGAATGCAGTATTGAGGGATACAATACAGAGGAAGCGCACTGAGGAAGCGCACTGAGGGAGTGCAGTACTGAGTGAATACAGCACGGAGGGAATGCAGTACTGAGCCAGCGCACTACTGAGGGAGTGCAGTGCTGAGGGAGTGCAGTACTGAGGAAGTGCAGTACTGAAGGAATATAGTACTGAGGGAGTGCAGTACGGAGGGAATAACGTACTGAGGGAGTGAAGTACTGAGGGAATACAGTACTGAGGGCATAAAGTACTCAGGGAATACAGTACTGAGGGAGTGCAGTACTGAGGCAGTGGAGTACAGGGGGAATACAGTACTGAGGGAGTACAGTACTTAGTGAGTGCAGTACGGAGGAAATACAGTACTGAGGGAGTGCAGTACGGAGGGAGTGCAGTACTGAGGGAATACAGTACTGAGCGAGTGCAGTAGTGAGGGAATGCAGTACTAAAAGATTGCAGTACTGAGGGAATACAGTACTGAGGGAATACAGTACTGAGGGAATACAGTACTGAGGAAGTGCAGTACTGAGGGAATGCAGTACTGAGGGAATACAGTACTGAGGGAGAGCAGTACTGAGTGAGTGCAGTACGGAGGAAATACAGTACTGAGGGAATGCAGTACTAAGAGATTGCAGTACTGAGGGAATACAGTACTGAGGGAGTGCAGTACTTAGGGAGTGCAGTACTGAGGGAATACTGTACTGAGCGAGTGCAGTACTGAGGGAATGCAGTACTAAGAGAGTGCAGTACTGAGGGAATATAGTACTGAGGGAATACGGTACTGAGGGAATACAGTACTGAGCGAGTGCAGTACTGAGGGAATGCAGTACTGTGGGAATGCAGTACTGAGCAAGTGCAGTACTGAGGGAATACAGTACTGAGGGAATGCAGTACTGAGCGAGTGCAGTACTGAGGGAATGCAGTACTGAGGGAATGCAGTACTAAGAGAGTGCAGTACTGAGGGCATACAGTACTGAGGGAATATAGTACTGAGGGAATACAGTACTGAGGGAAGGCAGTACTAAGAGATTGCAGTACTGAGGGAATACAGTACTGAGCGAGTGCAGTAGTGAGGGAATGCAGTACTAAAAGATTGCAGTACTGAGGGAATACAGTACTGAGGGAATACAGTACTGAGGGAATACAGTACTGAGGAAGTGCAGTACTGAGGGAATGCAGTACTGAGGGAATACAGTACTGAGGGAGAGCAGTACTGAGTGAGTGCAGTACGGAGGAAATACAGTACTGAGGGAATGCAGTACTAAGAGATTGCAGTACTGAGGGAATACAGTACTGAGGGAGTGCAGTACTTAGGGAGTGCAGTACTGAGGGAATACAGTACTGAGCGAGTGCAGTACTGAGGGAATGCAGTACTAAGAGAGTGCAGTACTGAGGGAATATAGTACTGAGGGAATACAGTACTGAGGGAATACAGTACTGAGCGAGTGCAGTACTGAGGGAATGCAGTACTGTGGGAATGCAGTACTGAGCAAGTGCAGTACTGAGGGAATACAGTACTGAGGGAATGCAGTACTGAGCGAGTGCAGTACTGAGGGAATGCAGTACTGAGGGAATGCAGTACTAAGAGAGTGCAGTACTGAGGGCATACAGTACTGAGGGAATATAGTACTGAGGGAATACAGTACTGAGGGAAGGCAGTACTAAGAGATTGCAGTACTGAGGGAATACAGTACTGAGGGAATACAGTACTGAGGGAAGACTTTACTGAGGGAATACAGTACTGAGGAAGTGCAGTACTGAGGGAATGCAGTACTGAGCACGTGCAGTACTGAGGGAATGCAGTACTAAGAGATTGCAGTACTGAGGGAATACAGTACTAAGGAAGTGCAGTACTGAGCGAATGCAGTACTGAGCACGTGCAGTACTGAGGGAATGCAGTACTAAGAGAGTGCAGTACTGAGGGAATAAAGTACTGAGGGAATAGAGTACTGAGGGAATACAGTACTGAGCGAGTGCAGTACTGAGGGAATGCAGTACTGAGGGAATGCAGTACTGAGCGAGTGCAGTACTGAGGGAATGCAGTACTGAGGGCATAAAGTACTCAGGGAATACAGTACTGAGGGAGTGCAGTACTGAGGCAGTGCAGTACAGGGGGAATACAGTACTGAGGGAGTACAGTACTGAGTGAGTGCAGTACGGAGGAAATACAGTACTGAGGGAGTGCAGTACGGAGGGAGTGCAGTACTGAGGGAATACAGTACTGAGCGAGTGCAGTAGTGAGGGAATGCAGTACTAAAAGATTGCAGTACTGAGGGAATACAGTACTGAGGGAATAGAGTACTAAGCGAATGCAGTACTGAGCGAATACAGTACTGAATTAGTGCAGTACTGTGGCAATACAGTATTGAGGGAGTGCAATAATGAGGGAATAGAGTACTGAGGAAGTGCACTACTTAGCGAATGCAGTACTGAGGGAATTCAGTACTGAGGGAATACAGTAATGAGGGCATAGAGTATTGAGGGAGTGCAGTACAGAGGGAGTGCAGTACAGAGGGAGTGCAGTACTGAAGGAATACAGTCCTGAGGGAGTGAAGTACTGAGGGAGTGAAGTACTGAGGGAGTGCAGTACTGAGGGAATACATTACTGAGGGAATACAGCACTGAGGGATTACAGTACTGAGGGATTACAGTCCTGAAGGAATGCAGTACTGAGGGAATACTGTACTGAGGGATTACAGTACTGAGGGAGTGCAGTACTGAGGGAATACAGTACTGAGGGAATACAGTGCTGAGGGAGCATAGTACTGAGTGAATACAGTACTGAGGGAATGCATTACTGAGGTACCGCACTACTGACGGAGTGCATTGCTGAGCGAGTGCAGTACTGAGGGATACAATACAGAGGAAGCGCACTGAGCGAGTGCAGTACTGAGTGAATACAGTACGGAGGGAGTGCAGCACTGAGGAAACGCACTACTGAGGGAATATAGTACTGAGGGAGTGCAGTACAGAGGGAATACAGTACTGAGGGAGAGCAGTACTGAGGGAATACAGTACTGAGGGAGAGCAGTACTGAGGGAATACAGTACTGAGGGAGCACAGTACTGAGGGAATACAGTACTGAGGGATTGCAGTGCTGAGGGAATACAGTACTGAGGGTATACAGTACTGAGGGAGTGCAGCACTGAGGGAATACAGTACTGAGGGAATACAGTACTGAGGGAATACAGTAGTGCTGGACTGGGGGAGAGCTGTACTGAGTGAATACAATACTGAGGGAATGCATTACTGACGGAGTGCAGTACAGAGGGAATACAGTACGGAGGGAGAGCAGTACTGAGGAAGTGCAGTACTGAGGGAATATTGTACTGAGGGAGAGCAGTACTGAGGGAGTGCAGTACTGAGGGAGAGCAGTACTGAGTGAATACAGTACTGAGGGAATGTATTACTGAGGAACCGCACTACTGAGGGAGTGCATTGCTGAGGGAGTGCAGTACTGAGGGAATGCAGTACTGAGGGATACAATACAGAGGAAGCACACTGAGGCAGTGCAGTGCTGAGGGAGTGCAGTACTGAGGGAATATAGTATTGAGGGAGTGCAGTACGGAGGGAATAAAGTACTGAGGGAATGAAGTACTGAGGGAATACAGTACTGAGGGCATACAGTACTGAGGGAATACAGTAATGAGGGCCTAGAGTATTGAGGGAGTGCAGTACAGAGGGAGTGCAGTCCAGAGGGAGTGCAGTACTGAGGAAATACAGTACTGAGGGAGTGAAGTACTCAGGGAATGCAGTACTGAGGGAGTGCAGTACTGAGGGAATACATTACTGAGGGAGTGCAGTACTGAGGGAATACTGTACTGAGGGAGCGCAGTATTGAGGCAATGCAGTACAGGGGGAGTACAGTACTGAGGGAGTGCAGTACTGAGTGAGTGCAGCACGGAGGAAATACAGTACTGAGGGAGTGCAGTACCTAGGGGGTACAGTACTGAGAGAGTGCAGTACTGAGGGAATACATTACTGAGGGAGTGCAGTACTGAGGGAATACTGTACTGGGGGAGTGCAGTACTGAGGCAGTGCAGTACAAGGGAGTGTATTACTGAGGGAGTGCTGTACTGAGGAAGTGCAGTACTGAGGAAATACAGTACTGAGGGAGTGCAGTACTGAGGGAATGCGATACTGAGGGAGTGCAGTACTGAGGGAATGCAGTACTGAGGGAATACAGTACTGAGGGAATGCAGTACTGAGGGAGTGCAGTACTTAAGGGAATGCAGTACTGAGGGAATACAGTACTGAGGGAGTGCAGTACTGAGGCAATACAGTATTGAGGGAGTGCTATACTGAGGGAATAGAGTACTGAGGGAGTGCATTACTTAGGGAATGCAGTACTGAGGGAATGCAGTACTGAGGGAGTGCAGTATGGAGGGAATACAGTACTGGGGGAGTGCAGTACGGAGGGTCTGCAGTGCTGAGGGAATACAGTACTGAGGGAGTACAGTACTGAGGGAGTGCAGTACTGAGGCAATACAGTACTGAGGGAATACAGTACGAGAGAGAGTACTACTGAGGGAGTGCTGTACTGATGTATGCAGTACTGAGGGAATACAGTACTGAGGAAGTGCAGTACTGAGGGAATACAATACAGAGGGAGTGCAGTAATGAGGGAATCCGGTACTGAGGGAGTGCAGAAAAGAGGGAATACAGTACTGAGGGAGTGCAGTACTGAGGGAATGCGGTACTGAGGGAGTGCAGTACTGAGGGAATACAGTATTAAGAGAGTGCAGTACTAAGGGAATACAGTGCTGACGGAATAAAGTTCTGAGGGAGTGCAGTACTGAGGGTATGCAGTACTGAGGGAATACAGTACTGAGTGAGTGCAGTACTGAGGCAATACAGCATTGAGGGAGTGCATACTGAGGGAATAGAGTACTGAGGGAGTGCAGTACTGACGGAATGCAGTACTGATGGAATGCAGTACTGAGGGAATACAGTACTGAGGGAGTGCGGTACTGAGGGAGTGCAGTACTGAGGAAGTACTGCGGAGGTACTGTAATAGGGAATACAGTACTGAGGGAATGCTGTACTGAGGGAGAAGTACTGAGGGAATACAGTACTGAGGGAATACAGAATTGAGGGAGTGCAGTACTGAGGGAATACAGTACTGAGGGAGTACAGTCCTGAGGGAGTACAGTACAGAGGGAATACAGTACAGAGGGAATACAGTACTGAGGGAGTACAGGACTGAGCGTGTACAGTACTGAGCGAGTGCAGTACTGAGGGAATACAGTACTGAGGGAATACAGTACTGAGGGAGTTTAGTACTGAGAGAATACAGCACTGAGCGATTATAGTACTGAGGGAGTGCAGTACTGAGGGATTACAGTACTGAGGGAGTGCAGTACTGAGGGAGTGCAGTACTGAGAGAGTGCAGTACTGAGGGAATACAGTACTGAGGGATTACAGTACTGAGGGAATACAGTACTGATGGAATGCATTACTGAGGGAGTGCAGTACTGAGGGAATACAGTACTGAGGGAGTTTAGTACTGATGGAGTGCAGTACTGAGGCAGTGCAGTGCTGATGGAATGCATTACTGAGGGAGTGCAGTACTGAGGGAATACAGTACTGAGGGAATACAGTGCTGAGGGAGTGCAGTTCTGAGGGAGTGCGGTAATGAGTGAATACAGTACTGAGGTGTTATATCTCTTAATTTCCAATGAAATACGAACTCCGATTGTAGTTTTAATGTAACTTTATTCTGGCAGCAGCAACAAGCTCTTGGCTTTAAGCCAGGCCTTTGTCCTTCTGAGACCACATGGCCAAAATGGCTGTACTTTTCCCTGGTTCAATTTACAGAAAAGAACTCGCCTTGTTTGACCTTATTGGCTCAATTGTTAGTCTTTTAACCTTTAATTGGCTCGCTACGCAAGGTCCTAAAATGTCAAGTTGATTGATGACTTAATGCAACATGCTGAGTTGCACGTAGCAGCTTTGACTTGGGGTCTGTGAATTTTCACAGCCTGTCTGAATGCAGCCTGTTTGAATTCTCTATCAATCCCCCCTTTGATTCTTTCACAAACTGAATCATAAAACATCAGCTATCACTGGTTAAACATTCTGCAAAATGATTTCATACATGTTAATAGAGTTTTCTTCTAAAATTTGTTGATGTGTTTCACCACATGTCCGGACTAGTAACTTCCACACAAAGTGACACCAACCCGAGTTCCATCGTGGCCACAATGTACGTCTGGTTTTAGTAGGTTAATTAACCTTATTCCAATTTAATCCAAATCAATATCTTAATTCAACCAGGAAACAACCTTCCCTCAAGCATAGCATACTCCTGTGCCACGTACGAATGGTCTGCTGGGACCTGCAAGGTGTCTCACCTGCGGGACAGCAGCTACAGCCGCCTGGTCGCAACAACATTTAATCAACATAAACAAACAATATAAAAGTAAAATAATTACAACAAATAGAATTAAACCTTCCACTAATGAAGTTCCTATTGAACCTAGCCATTCAGTGGCTCCATTCCACAAAGTGAATGATAGAAGTTTTTCTACCTCCTTTTGGATATGCTCCGCTAAGTGGGTAATTTCTTCGGAGCTATCTGGGATATATGTGCAACACTCAGTTCCGAGTAGGGCGCAAGTACCTCCCTTTTCAGCCAGGATATAGTCAAGGGACATTCTATTCTGTAGGGCTACTGTGCGGATTGCTATCATTTCTGCATTGATTTTAACTCGGGCCTCTGAGGTATCATTGGCTACCCGTTCCACAATGTTAATGGATTTCCTTGCCAGTCTGGTGGTCCCATACCTGGGGATCAGAATGGCAAAGAACCTCTCTGTTTCTGTGATAGCTCTCTTAGGACGGTGCAAATGTTCCGACAGTGACTTTATATGATACATATAAGGCACAATGTCGGCTAAATAGCAGGATCCCATCCAATTCTGGGGCAGCCAAGGGTAGTCCTTGTGGCCACACACCTAATAGGTGCCATTATATGCAATGAAGGTTAGCTGTTTCTTTGTCAGCAACACTCCGGGGTCTGTCCAGGCTTTTCCATCTGTTTTATTCAGAATCCCCGTCACGTTAAAAATTCCCACATCGGCCCAGTTTGGACGGTTCCGTGGCTTGATTATATTATAATTCCGGGAGCAGTTACTATACCCCATATTTTGGCCTCCTTTGATGTTTCTAATCAGACAGACCGATTCCCCCGGTCTTCCTATTCCCGTTGTATTAGTGATAACAAAAAATGGGGGCCGTTTGGAATTATTGCAGCACGGTTGGTATCCCCCTTCAAAGGTAGTGAGATTGTAACCTGCTGACTTCCATTTATGTGCCCAGTTTTCCGTATCCTGAAACGCATTGCCTGTTTTGTTTTGATTAATTATCCACTCAGCCATTTCCGAGATATTCAAGGGAACTGGCCACAAGGGAATCCCTCCCTTTGAGTGAATAGGAATATGTGCACACACCCAACAACTAGAAATGTTACCTTGTTTGGCATAAATGTATGACATATATAAAAAGGTATTTACATGTAATTCCCTGGGTACTCTACTATTTCCCTTTGGTGCAGAGGGTCGGCTAGTAAGAAGTAGGCCTATGCCTAGAATACCTACAATCAGTAATACAGTAAATTTATACATTTTGGCAAAAAGTAATTGTCCTTATTAGATTTCAACTTCAGTTACGGGTGCTCATTTAACTTGTGAGGCGTGGATCCAGGCTTTCTTTCCTTGGACTTTAACAGCTGCCTGGGTGGTCAATAACACTTGGTAAGGTCCCTCCCACTTGGTACCCAAAGGTTCTTTCTGCAACTTTTTCACATCCCCAGACTCCCGGGATGATGTCGTGTCCTCCTTCGGGTGGATTACCCCAAGCTGCCGATACCTGTCGGGAAACAGAACTAATAGCATTGGTTAAGTTCTGACAGTATGATAACAAAGTGTCACTCATTAAGTGAACATCAGCTTTCCTTAAATCGATAGTTCCTGGTAGCGACATGGGTCTTCCTGTTATAATTTCAAATGGGCTTAGACCTGTAGTTCTGTTCGGGGTTGCCCTAATGCTACATAGCACTATTGGTAGTGCCTGGGGCCATGGTGTTCCTTCTTGGTGATATTTGGCAAGCTGTTGTTTCAGAGTTCGATTCATTCGTTCTACTTGTCCTGATGATTGTGGATGATAAGAACAGTGTAAATCCCACGTAATGTTCAGTAATCTACAGACTTCTTGGCAGACAGCACCTGTGAAGTGTGTTCCCTGATCTGAGTCAATGCTACTCGGGACTCCCCATCGGGGAATGTAATCCTTACACAAGACCTTTGCAGTGTGATTGGCCGTGGCTCTTTTAGTTGGGACAGCTTCTACCCATCTAGAGAATCTGTCGACCATGACAAGAATGTTAGTGTATCCTTGGCATGAAGGAAGAAATATATAATCAACCTGCAGATGCTGGAATTGTCCGACAGGGGCAGGGGGCCTCAGTTGGGGCATTACCATGATGGGTCCAGAATTATTTTTCTGGCAGACCACACAGCGATCTGCTACCAGCTGGGCATGTTTTTTAAATCCCCGACCCCACCAGCTTTTCTGGAACCGTGCCGTCATCTGTTGTGAGGCCAAGTGTCCCCACGAGTGGATCTGTTGGGCTAAAAAAGGCATAAGCGCTTGTGGCGCGACTGGCTTGTCGGTAACTCTTTGTCTCCAGACACCATCTTCACATAGCTTAATTCCTGCCTCAATCCATGTCCATTTTTCCTCTCGGGAGCACTCGCCTTGCATTGTTTGAAGGTCTCATGTCAGAGTCCTGAGTGCTTTCAATCTGCACATCTGTGTTGGTTCTTCTGGAGGAACGCCTTGTGAGGCGGCATCTTTAGCTGTCTGGTCGGCTAGGGCATTTCCCTGAGCTTCTGTGGTATTTTCCTTGGTATGGGCCTTACACTTCAGGATGGACACTTCCTGAGGTAATTGTATGGCCTCCAGTAAGTCTCGGACTTCTTTTCCATTTCGGATAGGTGTACCAGCAGCAGTGAGGAATCTCCTTTTCCGCCATAACAGACCAAAGTCGTGAGCGACTCCAAAAGCATAACGCGAATCTGTGTACACATTAGCTGTCTGTCCTTCTGCTATTCGACATGCTTCTGACAGGGCCCGTAACGCGGCCTGTTGTGCTGACGTTCCTGAGGGTAAACATCCTTTTGCCACTACGTCATATAAGGTTGTAACTGCCCATCCTGCTTTTCTGGTACCATTGTCAACAAAGGAGGAACCATCTGTAAACAGGATGAGGTCTGGGTTGTGCAGAGGCTCCTCTGCTGCTAAGGCTGCTTCTTCTGTTTCTTTTAAAATCTCCATGCAGTCATGCTCTTCACATTCTCCCCCCACTTGCTCCCTCGATTCTGACATCGGGAGCCTAGTTGTGGGATTAACCGGGCTGGCCCGGACGATATGGAGATTAGGAGCTTCCAAAACTGCTTTCCAGTGGGTCCATCTAGCTGCCGTCACCTGAGACATTTTATTCATAGACAGCAAAGCATGTACGGTGTGGGGACACTTGACAATCAGCTTTTGGTCGAGGACTAGACCCGCAGTGATCATTACCGCTCGACATGTAGCTTCCATGGTCCTTAGGCAACTTCCCCATCCGAGGGCTACCGCATCCAGTTTTGCCGAATAATAGCCAATAGGTCTTTGCCGATCCCCATGTTCTTGTGTCAGTATAGCTGTCATATATCCTTCTTTCTCATGGACAAACAGGGTAAATGGCTTACCACTGTCGGGGATTCCCAGAGCCGGTGCCGAACACAAAGCCTTTTTCAAACTCAGGAAGGCCTCTTGCTGTTCCTTAGTGAGGGTGATGGCTTCTTTAGAGGCAAGTTTCCCCTTTAAAATATCATTCAGTGGCTGAGCAAGCTGTGTAAAGGAGTCAATCCACTTTCTGTTAAAGTTACACAATCCCAAAAAAGACCTTAGTTCCTGAATAGTGGTGGGTTTTTTAGCAGCCCGAATGGCTGCAGTTCTATCCTGGGTAAGTTCTCTCTTTCCTTGTGAAATCTTTTGTCCCAGGTATACAACCTCTTCTTGGGATATTTGTGCTTTGTCGATGCTGGCTTTATGTCCTTTCAGCCGAAGGTGGTCCAGCAAAGCTCGTAAATCTTGTTCAGGCTGTTCTTCCGTGTTTGAAGCTAGCAGGATATCGTCTACATATTGGATGACTGTGGATGACAGGGGAGGTAATTCTCACAAATGGCTTTGTAAAGCCATGTGGAATACCGTAGGGCTGTTGTGGAAACCCTGCGGTAACCGGGTCCAAGTATACTGTTGTCCTTGGACCGTGAAAGCAAACCACTGTCGAACCTCCGGTGCCAGAGGCACCGACCAAAATCCGTTGGCCATATTTATAACCAAGAAATATTTATGTTCCGGTTTGAGGGCATTAAAAATGATGGAGGGATCTGCGACCAAAGGAGCTTTTTGATCAATACACTGGTTAGCTTTCCTATAATCGACAGTCAAACGCCAAGTTTCATTAGATTTCTGTACCGGCCACACGGGGCTATTGGAGGAGCTATGCGTTTTAATAAGCACTCCTTGTTTCTCCAATTGCTGAATAACCGGTAAGATTCCCGCGATGGCAGTTGTACTGATGGGATACTGTTTAGTGCATGGAGGCTTGGTCTCGGTAAATGACGCAGGCTCCATCTGGAGTAGGCCACAATCATTCTTATCTTTAGCCCATATCGGGTGTTCCTTCAATTCTTTGTTCTTCAAAGTTCTAATTGACCATGTCACCCGACCATTCTCGAAATGCAACGATGAATCTACTTGGATTAGAACGTCCATTCCCAAAAGGGGTTGATCTACTGGGCCTATCCAGACCGGCGTGGTTAGTTCATGTGGACCCAGCCCTACAAGTACCGGTGTTGTCCTTTTAATTTCCATTTTATGGCCCCCAACTCCATAGGCTGTACATGCCCTACCATCCAACAACAAAAAGTCTCCATATTGTAGGGGTAAGCATGTTAATTCCGCCCCTGTGTCTAAAAGACAGTTCACATCCTTATCGCCCACCCTCACAGTTATATATAGCCCATCTCCCCTCTGTTGTATTAGTGCGAGGAGGGGGGCCAGGGGGGGCTCTCATCGTTTTTTGCTATCCCAAGTAACTCCTTCTGTTGTTGTATTGTCAGTCGCTTAAATGTTTCTATGAGGTCATTATCTTGTGACAAGCCTGGTTTGTTGGCTGAATTGTATCCCTGGCTGCGTCCTCTTCCCCAGCCACGACCTTGCTGTTTTGACCTGCATGTCTTGGCCCAGTGACCTTCTTTCCCACAATAATGACATTTTCCAACATTTTCCTAATAACTGTTTATCGGAATCCTGGGATTTCCATCCCACAGCCTGCAGGGCTCGGACTTGAGCTCCCATATCCCTGTCTAATTGGTTACATCGATCCACCAATGCTGCAAAGGTAGTTCCTCTACCTTCCCAGTCCGGTAACAATACCTTAAGCATTTTGGACAGTTCTGGCTTTAGACCTGCCACGAAAGTTGCTTTCAGGGGTCCAAACACTTGTTCATCCATTTCCTCATCCGTATTATTCATACCCGAATGTTCTAGCCACGTGCATCTAAACCGCTCGTCATACTCCAGGACCTCCTCTGTTCCTTTCTGTTGGCAGGCTGCAATTTTTCCCCAGTCTGTCTTAGCTGGACTGAAGGCTTGCAGCCAGTGTTTAATTGCCTCCCATCCTGCGTTTAATTCTTGCTCATCCTGCCCCAAAGCTTCTTCTACCTTGTCGTGCAATTTTCTTCCTTGTGTTTTTGGCACCATTATGGTCAAAATTTGCACTCCGTCCCAGGGATGAAGTTGATATATATTTCTTAAGTGGTCCAGTTGGTCCCACGTTTTCACTCCCCCTTTCTTTGGATTGGGCAATTCCTTGGACCATTTATCAATTTTCTCTGGGTCTGCCGGATCATGAAATAAGTATTTTTCGTACATCCTTTTCCTCGTTTTTTTGGTTCCGCCCTCATCCACAGTCTCTTCTGATTTGACTACAACTCGTCTTTTTTTAAACGGGGCAAAGCGCACCCCTAATTCTTCATCCTCCGACACTGTATCGTCAGAGGACTCAGAATCCGTATCTATTCCTCGGTCGTGTCTTCGGGTTTGCGCTTTTAATTTATCCAAACATGGGTACCCTGGGAATTGACCGATACATTTTCCTTTTCCTATTACTGTCTCTTGACCGAATGATTTTTTCAATTTTTTAATTTTACCTTTAAGATCTTTAACTTCCGCTTCCGACTTTTCAAGTTCAAGTTTTTTCTGTCACAGCTGTGCACAAACAACTTGCAATTGGTCCTTTGTACTGGTCAGTTCTCGATCATGTTGGGAACGCATTATAATTTCATTCCGCTTTCGGATCTGTCCCATAACGGCTAGGGACCATCTGGTTCGTTCCTTATTTTTCATACGGGTCGTTTTTCCCCAGACCCTTTTAATCTCGTCCAAGGACCATTGTCCTTTGGAGGTTCCGTATTTTTGTTCGATCTTAATACAGGTTTTAGATAAGTTGAATTGTTGCTCTATGTATTCTTTCAACTGTTGGAGGATTTCATCTATCGAAACCTCAGGTGGTGCCTGCCCACCTTTAACAGTTGTAGGCAATTCTTTGCTCTTATCTCCTGCTGCCATAATACTGATTTCTTTACTGGGGTCTCGAGTCGTAGGCTTTCCAGCCGATCAGTGGATCGGTGATTAATGAACTAACACACCGCCGAAGTTAGACGTCTATGGGACCTCGAGCCGACTACCAACCGGAGGGTTCGCAAACCAGAGGCTTTCGGAATCGCGTAGAAGGAGAGGCGAATTTAGACTTTTGACCGAGGACTTTTATAAAGAGGAGTCCTTACCTCAGTATTTAGGTCCGATGTCCAAAATTCAGTTTCTTTCCTCAGCGATCGTGTTCGTGATCCAAAATTGTTAGATCTCTTCATTTCCAATGAAATACGAACTCCGAGTGTAGTTTTAATTTAACTTTATTCTGGCAGCAGCAACACTTCTCTTGGCTTTAAGCCAGGCCTTTGTCATTCTGAGACCACATGGCCAAAATGGCTGTACTTATACAGAAAAGAACTCGCCTTCTTTGACCTTATTGGCTCAATTGATAGTCTTTTAACCTTTAATTGGCTCGCTACCCAAGGTCCTAAAATGTCAAGTTGATTGATGACTTAATGCAACATGCTGAGTTGCACGCAGCAGCTTTGACTTGGGGTCTGTGAATTTCCACAGCCTGTCTGAATGCAGCCTGTTTGATTTCTCTATCATGAGGGAATGCATTACTGAGAGAGTGCAGTACTGAGGGAATACAGTACTGAGGGATTACAGTGCTGAGGAAGCGCACTACTGAGGGTGTGCAGTGCTGAGGGAGTGCAGTGCTGAGGGATTACAGTACTGAGGAAGCGCACTACTGAGGGTGTGCAGTGCTGAGGGATACAGTACTGAGGAAGCGCAGTACTGAAGGAGTGCAGCACTGAGGGATACAGTACTGAGGAAGTGCAGTACTGAGGGAATACAGTACTGAGTGAGTGCAGTACTGAGGCAATACAGCATTGAGGGAGTGCAGTACTGAGGGAATAGAGTACTGAGGGAGTGCAGTACTGACGGAATGCAGTTCTGAGGGAGTACAGTACTGAGGGAATACAGTACTGAGGGAGTGTAGTACTGAGGGAATACAGTACTGAGGGAGTGTAGTACTGAGGGAATACAGTACTGAGGGAGTGCACTACTGAGGGAGTGCAGTACTGAGGAAGTGCAGTACTGAGGGAGTGTAGTACTGAGGGAATACATCACTGAGGGAGTGCAGTACTGAGGGAGTGCAGTACTGAGGGAATACAGTACTGAGAGAATACAGTACTGAGGGAATACCGTACTGAGGAAGTGCAGTACTGAGGGAGTCCAGTACTGAGGAAGTGCAGTACTGAGTGAGTGTAGTACTGAGGGAATACAGTACTGAGGGAATACAGTACTGAGGGATACAGTCCTGAGGGAGTGCAGTACTGAGGGAAGACAGTACTGAGGGAGTGCAGTACGGAGGGATTGCAGTACTGAGGGAGTGCAGTGCTGAGGGAAGACTGTACTGAGGGAGTGCAGTACTGAGGGAGTACAGTACTGAGGGAATATAGTACTGAGGGAGTGCAGTACTGAGGGAGTGCAGTACTGAGGGAGTGCAGTACTGAGGGAATATAGTACTGAGCGAGTGCAGTACTGAGGGAATACTGTACTGAGGGAATACAGTACTGAGGGAATACAGTACTGAGGGATTGCAGTACTGAGGGAATACATTACTGAGGGAGTTCAGTACTGAGGGAATACAGTACTGAGGGAATGCAGACAGAGGGAATACAGTACTGAGGGAATACAGTACTGAGGGAATGCAGTACGAGGGAATACAGTACTGAGGTAGTGCAGTACGAGGGAATACAGTACTGAGGGAGTGCAGTACTGAGGGAATATAGTACTGAGGGAATGCGGTACTGAGGGAGTGCAGTACCGAGGGAATACAGTACTGAGGGAGTGCAGTACTGAGGGAGTGCAGTACTAGGGGAATACAGTACTGAGGGAATACAGTACTGAGGGAGTGCAGTACTGAGGGAGTGCAGTACTGAGGGAATACAGTACTGAGGGAATACAGTACTGAGGGAGTGCAGTACTGAGTGATTGCAGTACTAGGGGAATACAGTACTGAGGGAATACAGTACTGAGGGAGTGCAGTACTGAACGAGTGCAGTACTGAGGGAATACAGTACTGAGGGAATACAGTATTGAGGGAGTGCAGTACTGAGGGAATACAGTACTGAGGGAGTGCAGTACTGAGGGAGTGCAGTACTGAGGGAATACAGTACTGAGGAAGCGCACTACTGAGGGAGTGCAGTACTGAGGGATACAATACTGAGGAAGTGCAGTCCCTGAGGGAGTGCAGTGCTGAGGGAGTGCAGTACTGAGGGAGTGCAGTACTGAGGGATACAGTGCTGAGGGAATACAGTACTGAGTGAGTGCTGTACTGTGGGAGTGCTGTACTGTGGGAGTGCTGTACTGAGAGAGTGCAGTACTGAGGGAATACAGTACTGAGAGAGTGCAGTACTGAGGGAATACAGTACTAAGGGAATACAGTACTGAGGGAATACAGTACTGAGGGAATACAGTACTGAGGAATACAGTACTGAGGGAATACAGTACTGAGGAATACAGTGCTGAGGGAGTGCTGTACTGTCAGAGGAGCAATCTTTTGGATGAATTATTAATGCATCAAAAGTCATTTATAGCAAGGGATATTGTTTGATAACTTTCCTGTGATGCACCTTGGTCACCTTGCCACGCTAAAGGTGTTATATTAATGCAAGTTGTTGAGATATTCTGGATAATTGGCAAAAGAACCAGAGGGAGTTGAAGAGAATTTCTTTTACACATCGAGTTGTTCTGATCTGGAATGCACTGCGTAAAATGTTCGTGCAAGCAGATTCAATAGCAACTTTCAAAAGGGAATAGATACTTGAAAAGGAGAAATTTGCAGGTCTATGAGGATAGAGCTGGGGAATGGATCTAATTGGACAGTGTAATGCATTTGTTTCATGGTTTTTTTGCATAAGAATTTATAGCAATACATTGCTAATAAGAACTAGTTGGTCTATTAGAAAACTGTTTAACAATCATACTACACATTACCAGTTCAATCACAACCACCTGCCTCATCGTGGATCCCCTGAACTCACTGGCTGGGGTTTTATTGAGTCTTGTAAACATCACGTAACTGGCTAAGCCACTCACAACTCAACGGGCCCAAGTTGCGGGCCGTGCCTAGAACGGCGCAGCCCCGACCTGGACACCCGTTTTTCGTGCCACAAAGTGCGCCGAAAAAAAACTTACAGATTCTCCGGCTCCCTGGAGGTCCTCTGGAGCCGGGCGTGGCGCAGCACGAGCTGTAGGGGGCGGAGCCAGGTACCTGCACTGAAAACAGCGCCGGGACCTCTGCACATGCGCGCTACAGTGGGCGCGCATGTGCAGTAGCTCCAGGCGCCCAAAACTGTGTGGGAGGGACCCGAAGCACGCAGCCCCTAGCCCTGGCCGAATGGCCTCACTGGGGCTGCGTGAATAAGGCTGCCTCCCACGCCCTGCTTCCCACCGACCCGACTCGACTCCCGCTTTCCCACCCCCCCGCCCCCGCCCCCGCCCCGGGACCAGACCCGACCCCGACACCGACCCGACTCCCGCTTCCCCGCCCCCGCCCGGACCTGACCCCCCGGACTGGACCCGACCCGCGCTCCCCCACCCCCCCCCACCCGACCTGACCTCCCTCCCTCCCCCCCGACCCGAACCGAACAGTCCTCCCTCCCACCAGCCCCCCGACCCGACCCGCGCTCCCGACCGCCCCCCCCCCCCCCACCACCCGGACCCGATCCGACCCAACCTGACCTCCCTTCCCCCACCCCCGACATGAACCGACCCGACCTCCCTCCGCCCTGTGACAGTGCACTTCCTTACTTATTGCACGTTTTCCCAATTCATTCATTGAAATCGTTACCATTTCTTATATGTTAAAGAGTTTAATTATGTTTGCTGCAGTCGGTAAGCAGAAAATGTTTTATTTATTTTTTTTAAAAATTATTTCTTATTAATTTTTTTTGATTGATTTATTGGTTGATATATTGTTGTTTTTACCATTTATTATTGATGATGGCTCTTTATTTGTAAAACTGAAGTGTTTAATGTTTGTAAACCCCCACCATTCCCTACGCCTGATTTGTAACCTACGCCTGATTTTCTAAAGTGTAGACAAGGTTTTTTTGAGCGTACAAAAATCTTCACTTACTCCATTCTAAGTTAGTTTGGAGTAAGTTTTCACTGACGAAACTTTGAAAACAGGCGTAAGTGGCCGGACACGCCCCCTTTTTGAAAAAAAAATTCTGTTCCAAAGTGAAACTGTTCTAACTGACTGGAACTGGAGCAAACTAAATGCCGAGAATTTGAATTTCTAAGATACTCCGTTCTACACCAGTTGCTCTTAAAAATCAGGAGCAACTGAGGCCGAAACTTGGGCCCAACAGCTCTACAACTATTTTAATTGATAACCATCAATCAAGTGCCCCCTAATTAAAGGGGGGGCACTAAAATCGACAAAATAAACCAATCAAACTTTGGACGTTAATGGACCAAATTAAAATTTGGTTGCCGGGGGTGATGATGCATTCCAGTCCCTCCGGTGCCCACCTCTTGTGGAAGGCCGCGAGCGTACCGGTGGACACCGCGTGATCCATCTCCAAGGACACCCTGGCTCGGATGTAACCGTGGAAGAGAGGCAGGCAGTCGGGCTGAACGACCCCCTCGACCGCCCGTTGCCTGGACTGGCTAATGGCCCCCTTGGACATGCCCAGGAGCAGTCCTACGAGGAGGCCCTCGGACCTACCCGCTCCCCTCCGCACAGGATGCCCAAAGATCAGGAGTGTGGGACTGAAGTGCAGCCAGAATTTGAGGAACAACCTCTTCAAATATTGGAACAGGGGCTGCAACCTCGTACATTCAATAAAAACGTGGAACACGGATTCCTCCAGACCGCAGAAATTGCAGGGGGCTTGAGAGCCCGTGAACCGACTTAAAAACTTATTGCACGGGACTGTTCCGTGCACCACCCTCCAGGCTAAGTCCCCAATAAATAATGGAAGGACTCCCGCATAGAGTGCACTCCATCGGGGACCCCCGCCTCCTCCGGACGGCA